>NC_064648.1:104956911-105622744 GCF_023864345.2 Schistocerca serialis cubense
ACAAAAATATTTGCAGTACTGTTATCAACGCAAAACCGGGGGTACAGACTTTTTTAAATCATAATATTGCTTAACGTTTTCTGTTATCAGAGAGGCCACACTGATCAGATTTCGCAACAGTAATTTCAATCGAGACAGCGGCGTTCCTCCAGACCAATTCGTCGAATCATTTACGTCCTTACGTGAGGAAACAGCGTCGCAACCACCGACATGTTCCCTGGCAGCACGACGGCGGCCATACGTTGCCGAGGAAAAGGGCGATGGACCTTTTTAAAATAATGTCGAACTGCTACTAAAGTTTTAACTCGACAAGAGCACGGACGGCGTCTGACGCAAGAATGCCGTCGCGAGCAACTCCGTTCCCAGTTGTAACGGAATTTCCTGGCCACAGCAGGTGTCGGGGCAGTTTATTATAAACGCCGTGCCGTTTTAATCGTCCGTTTATATGAACTGAGGAACTACCGAGCGGCGAACTGGAAGGAATTGCGATTACGGTGATGAGGTGAAGGCTTTTCTTAGTTGTAGTTTGATCGGGAGAGCGTAAAATTTCTTATCGCGTTTTCTGTGGGTTGAGGGAGACAACACAATGCTCTTTCGGTCTATTCCCGCAAGCGATGAAACTAAAAAACAGAAAATTTACCCAGAGTTGATCAACTCGCTTCATGGGCTCGTTAGTAAGGGCGACGTCATTTCATGGCGTCTGTGGTTTGCGACCGGAATTTCAGCTGTGGGCAAAAGTTTGCTACCGTTACTAACTAGAGACGCATCCTTACTTCTCAAATAAAGCATTGCATACACAGAAAGCTGAATAACATACACAGAAATCAATGAGAGGAACTTATTTATAATGATTTCATCGTATTTTTTTCTTTCTGGTCTCAATATATACCTGCGGCACAACACTTTCATAGCATATGTGACGTTGTGGTCCACGTAGAGGAACGGTTAAATATAATCTGTCGGAACTAAGAGGTGCTATCAGTTTCTTAAGATCAGAAGACAACGTAGCTTCATTTGTTAGAAATCTTGATTACACTGAAAGCTGCTAATATTGCCTCTTAAATCGTATGTGGATAAACTCCAAAACAGTAACTGCTAGTTTCGACATTTACTTCGAAGCATCGAGTTGAACGAAACAGAAGTAGTATGCGCCATCCACAGAAATGTGATGAGCACCTTACACGCTTGCTTATGCAAAGTCAGTGTATTAAAAACAAATTAAAGATTCTAGTAGTACACAGTAGTTTTAGCTTAGCAACTGTGTTTGCCCTAATTGGGACATGGTTTTCAAAGATTAGGTACATGTACGATGGGTGCCAATTTGTACATTTTTCTAGTATGGACTTTTAGGACACGTCGGAGAGCGGACACCAAACTTCGTACGAGCACCTAGTAATGATAACTTTCTTCTCTATTGCCATCAAGGCAACTTTCATGCTGATTTGGTACGTGGCTGGAATGTGTAAGAAATCACAGCACTACTTGGCGGAGGAGGAAGCATACTCCAACAAAAACCCTTTGACAACGAAGGTTGTACGATTCTATTGTCGATGCAGAAAATAAAATGGAAATTTGTGCGTTTGGCACTTGTGATCATCGTTTTCGTAACGATCGATAAGATGTACGCCATTTGCATGTACTGAGAGTATATTAAAGCTGTAGTAGGACAAAAATTACACGATTCAAATGCTAAAACTTAATAATAGGACAAATCTTTTGCAATACTAAGCATATCATCGTGAGTAAGAAGACTGTAAGGCCGAGCTCTGTCGATGGTAGGGGCTGTATACGTGGTGCTGCAGAGTCGGTCGTAATAAACAGGACGAGTGTGTCCATGTTATGACGTCACGGCTGTGTATCACGGAACGTGGCCGGCCGCGATGAGTGCAGAATATGTGTACATTTTCTGAAGTAGGTGTCTACATCTCCACATTATGCGTTTCCCGGGCTGGATGCACGGCAGTGAATTATCGGCAGTGCTTAATATGCAAGTGGTTGCAGACTGACATGTGGAACAAAAGTCGAAATAGTTTGCCCAGTCACGGAGCAATGAGGAATGCTTGAACACTCTCTTTCAAAAGAAACAATTTTAACCCAAATGACTGTACAAACCTGTTTAAAAATCCTTGCATGCGTTGAAGGTATGGATGCATGTCGGTCGTTAGATCTAAAAGACGTTCTTGACCGCTCGTCGTTTCGACTGTCCAAGCGTGTCACGTAAGTGGCCGTAACTTTTCCCTGGCTTCAGCCACAAGCACAAAACTTTTCCACTGCCATCACGCCATCGACGCTAGAATGTAGCATAATTTTCAACTTGATACGCCAAAGTCTTCCTCTGTTTGTAGTTTATTCGTACTTGAAAAGAAAGTTACGCTGCTAGAAATTCTTGCAAAAGGTGGCAACAGGTGCTTGTTTTTCTTTGTGCGTTATGTTTTATCGACACGTCCTCCATTTTCAGTGAGAAACACCGAACGACACAGCGTATGTTTGTATAGTCGTGGTGTACTTCAAGAAAGGGAACTCTTCTTTCATCGTTTTAGAGGAAGAACACTTTCTTCTCCTCGTATTAAGGGACGCGAGTTAGTTTTACACACAACAGCCAACAGACAATGGAGCGCACGCAAGCGAGCTCGCCGAAACGTGTGTTGCACCTGCCGCCTGCCTCTCACTGTTGTCAGTAACAGTCCGAAGACATGGCGTCGGTGGCATCTGCACGGCTCAGCCCTTCGGAGGTTCGAGTCCTCCCTAGGGCATGGGTGTGTGTGCTGTCCTTAGTGTAAGTTAGTTTAAGTTGGATTAAGTAGTGTGCAATCCTAGGGACCGATGACGTCAGCAGTTTAGTCCCATAGGGACCCTACACCACCACGTCGGCTGCATCGACTACAAATGTGTCATATGACCGTGAATAGCTAATATGTAAGTACGAATACAATCTTCTGTTCGCATCTATCCTCATCCTGTGACGAAAATACAGCTTCTTGGTTCCATTGTTGCGTTCACCAGAAGTGGTATTGGGAAATCGGTTTACGAAATCCGGTTTTGGGAGCCCCATGTAGGAAAGGGGGGGGGGGGGTTGTTACCAACTGTATAGCAGGGAACGAGATGAACGGACTGTGGCGTGGATGAACGCAGTCGGTCCGGCAGTGCCGACACTGACGTAGACGCCTCGCTCGCTCTGCTGCAGCCGTTCCCTCGCATGCCGCGGGCCGGGCTAGCAACCAACGAGTTAAAATTTCATAGAGTGGCTATAGGTCCGCCATGTTTGAAGCAAATTGAAGTTCTGGCCGCCATGTTTTCTTTAGTCAAGGCATTCGTCTGCTGTGTCCCGCCCCCTTGTAACTGCGTTTGACTTACTTGAAATAGCCCATACTAGCTTTATTTTTTCTAAAACAAGCAATAGACAGCAGTGATTTCAGTGTACACTGACAGCAAAAAGGGATGTTTTTGTCGAAATATGGCTAAACTTTTCGATGTAGATAACACTACAAGACAACTCAAATAAGTCTGTCCATCCACTATAACGTTACTTGTTGCCCATAAATTAATGCAATTAGAGCAGGTACCACCAGAATATTACGGTGGAACTTCTAGACATGCTGTGGTTAACTATTAGAAACAGTAACGGGCGCAGAAATGCGATTTTTTTGTCGCTATTTCAAAGTAAACAGTCAAAGCCTCAAAAACCAGTACACTGTGAACGAGAATTTATTTGAAATATGTGTTACAAGTAGTTAACACAAGCATAGTAATTCAATAACAAAGTCGAAGCGTTCTTGGGTGGGGTAATTTCACAAATTTTCGTAAGTAGCTGTATGCCTTGGCAGAATAAAAGTGTAGGGTCAGGGCAAATTTCCTTATTTGCTGAGAATAATGGCATACTTTAGCACTGCACTGAAGTTCCAATACCTCCTTCAACAAACCAACTACATGTTCACTGTTTAACATATCTGAAACTGAACTACATAGCCTTCTTCTCAAACCAGCAACTAAAGTCTGTAACTGCACTATTCTTCTTTTGTGTCGTACACTAAGTTGCTTCATTTGCTTTATCCGCTTCTTTAGTCGCACATTCTTTGCTTGTACTCTGTTATATTGTGTTTTCAACTTCTTAGGGCTTGGTAGACAGTAATTGTGGTCAGCAGAAACAGATGTGGGTCCGACAGGCACTGAAAGAATGTAGTTACATCATAAGTTTATAACAGAGTTACACCATAAGATTATAATAGACAGTATGTAATTCAAAGTAATAAGAACACGGAGTAAAATTAAATTATTGACTTACTTTCTTGCTAATGATGTCACTGTAATAGCACTATCTTGCAAATTGTCGAAAGATCGCTTTTGGTTTGTGGTCGTAATACTTTATCTTGCTTTTGTAAATGTGGTGGAAAGTTAAAGATAGTAGGTACTGGTTTTGACAAAAGGCGCCTCTGGACGTTTGTGTGGTACATATATTTCTCTTCAAAATGAGCTGAACAGAGGTAACTGGCTGTAGTAGGAAACCAGTTTTCTCGCTTCATATTTATAACCCATCTTTTTGTAATTTCCTTATCTTTTAAAGGAAATCTGTAATCAACGATAAATAAATTACTTCCTGCATTTGTCTTAAGCACAATTACAGTTCCAATGCAAATGACTCTTTAATAAACATTAAAAAACGTGTGTCGTATTTCGGTACTAATATACTTACTTATAATATGAAATATTTGTTGTTTTATCGCTGCGATTTGTGCAGTTGAACGCTGAACACACTGCAGGCATATTGACTTCAAATTTTGTAACAAAAAAGTCAACTAGAAAAGTTAAATATTACAGTAATATCACAACATCTGACACACTTCAGACACAAACAACAGTAACGCTTTCCTAATGTTTTGACTAAGAACATGGCGGCCGAGTTAGCGTTGGTTGCCGCTAGGAGCGCTGTAACTAGTATCTCAGCTACTCTATGAAATTTTAACTCGTTGCTAGCAACTCAGCCTCATGACGTCATCGTGTTGTTTGTCGGGGGGGGGGGGGGGGGGGGGAGAGAAATGGGGCAGCCGCGCGCCGCGGCTGTCTGTGCGGCCCAGCTGTGGCGGAGCGGCCAGGCGTGTGGCGGCGTGCGGCGCAGTCCCGTCTCTCGTCTCGGCGAGAACACCAGAGACAGGTGAGGCGGGCAGCCGGCCTCCACTGGTGTACTTGGAAGCTGCGGCTGTCGTTCCGCTCGCTTTTGTGTGGCTTGTCGCGTAACTCACGACGGAACTGCTCTTGTTTAATACATTGTCTTACTTTAACAATTAGGATCGATACGAACATTAGGGATGGCGAATAGTTTGTTAAATTAGCGCGTCGAGTGTTTAATAATTTATTACTCGTTATTTATCGCCTTGTTACAGTCGTTTAATCGCTGATACCTTGAGCGAGAATAACGTGCAACGAACAGAAAATCGTGCCACATGCAGTCGGGCGGTGTTCCGATGTATCAGTGTCGATTCCTGCAGATTTCTCGTACCACAGTTGTTGGAAACGAAAACCACGCGTTCCTGGCTACGTCACTGCAACGAAATAACCAGTGTTCGTAGAGGACGCAAGTATGCGAAAACCATCAAACAGTCAGCACTTCGGACTGAGTGAGTTTTAGTGCGACACGGCGTTTTTTGCCACTGATCCCAGCAGCCGTGGTTGTCTGTAATTCTGGACCGCCAGCAAAGAGTGACAGCAGGTTACCTCTGTTGCGCCTTGCAGGGCTGACAGAAGTTTATTTTTCAACATTTCGCTTAATCTGGCTGAATTTGAACATCTAAAATGTTGTAAGGTACTCATTCAAAGGTATAACCTGACGTTACGCCTTTCACACAGTAAGAAAAGTATCACAGTTGTAAACTTGGCGAGTCGCGAGGTAACGTAACGCACGGCGCTGAAATACGCGAACGTTATTCACCCAGTATTTGAGCACTTGGCGACTTCGAACACACATTGAGAATAATTTTAAAGAGTTCCAAAACTTTTTCTCGCTTACACGCCTAACGTCAAATATTACAGACGTTAACTCGTCTGCAAAGTAATCAGACGTCCGAAGTCGTTTAGTGCATAGGCATTTCGAATCCTGTACTCCACTCGTGGCGTCATGCCGACGTGCTTCTGACGATGAAACGCAGCACTTGCGTTTATTTCAGTATTTTTACAGTTTTCTGGAATTTAGGTTGTGATGCACGAGGGATCTGTTGTTTTCCCCAACCTACGTCAGACTGAGGCGAAGATTTGCTTGGTTGTTGGCGAATTCTTGAGAATTTATCGTAATGTTTGCATTTCATGAAATAAAACTTTCTTATTCTCTTTTATCGTTCTGTGACGTCATGTTTCGTTTGTGATTTGCTGATAAAAGAGAAGCGATCACACACCACAATTTTTTTGCTCTATAGAACTCTGCAGCGCTTTGTTCTCGTGTTACTATTTGTTGGGTTAAGGTACGTTTACACTGGGATACATGTATCGCAACATGTATGAGCGACATGTCAATTTGACATGTCGCGATACATCACCTCATACAAAAATTCACGGAACTTGTATGCGGACCCTCGAGCTCATACATGTCGCGTATACATTTTGTATATTGCTTTTTGGCCATATACGCGACATGTATTGAAACTTCCCCTTTGAACAATTTTACATGACTGTCCTTAACCTGACACACAATATTTTGTTAGCGCAACGCAATCTGACTTTCAAAATTCCCTACAAAAGAATGGCCCTGACTAACATTAAACTATACCTTTCACAAATCACTTACCTCACAAAAATCTTCGCTGCTCAAGCTACTGCAATACAGCGAGCGCCGCTACTGCCAGCTAAATAAAAGATTCAAACTATGGAAGGCACTAACTACTGATAGGGATAGTTAGCAAGTGAAAGATATTAATAGAGAACAAACAATGTATTTACCTTGATATCATCATATATAAATATAGCAGTTCATGACAAATTTCAAAAACTCCGCCATCTCTCTCCCCACATCCACCACTGCTGGCGGCTCACCTCCAACTGCGCAACGCTACGTGCTGTTCACAGCCAGCTGCCTAACACTACAATGGCGAGTATTACAACAATGCAAAGCAGCCACAGACTGCACACAGCACAGCCAGTGATTTTCATACAGAGCTGGCGTTACCAATAAAAAACCTAAACAGCCTACTTACATAGCCCCCATGCTCCCCACAAAAAATTTTACAAAATATTTTTGGGCAGTGGCCAATAATGATTTGATAAAATTTTTCATAATTACAATAACAAAGAAATCAAATGCACACACTTATTGATACAATGTTGGTCAAAAGCTAAACTTTCTCACAGTCCATAAAGACAGTCCTGTTCATTCATCACAGTAACATTGCAGTGTTTTTCTCAAAGTCTGAGCAGTAAAAGAAATTGCACACAGAAGTAGTGGATTTCCATGCAGTCTTGAAGAAGTAGTGTTGTCCTTCCAATGGCAAGACAGTGCTGACTCTTGACATGCTGACAGATAATGGGCCATAACAGAGCAAACCCACAGCAGAGTCATTCGACGTTTTGAAGAATATTGGTAGGTAGGTCATCACAGAGTAGACCCACTGTAGTCCTGGTAGAGAGTATGGTATTGGTGCGCCACCAGAGGTTCAGACCCACTGTAGTCATTGTAGAAATAATGGTATTGATGGATCATCAAAGATGTAGACCCACTGTAGTCCTTGTAGAGATAATGGTACTGGTGGGTCATCAAAGATGCAGACCCACTGTAGTCCTTGTAGAGATAGCCAGCAGCCATCTGTTGTGACTGTGCAGGTGCACAATCACCATTGAAGAGTCTTGCGGATAATATAGCAAGTCCATAAACCACCACTTGTGCACTCACAAAGTTTTTGAAATTGTCCTTAGAACCAGCAATGCTGTTATCCAGTCCCTTGCTGAATTATTAACACACGTGCAAACACTAACAGTCCCAACTTCTCACATACTGTGCATATATTATGGCCAACAGAAACGTGTGCAGTGAAATGATACTTAATTTGAAGAACTGGTAACAATTACAATTTGATAACATAAAAATACAATAACAAAGGTACAAAATATATCATTAAAGAACATAACAATACAGAGAACATTTGTAGTACAAGCTTTACAAAAGAATCGAAATAACATATACGTCAGTGTTCCAGGAATTATGACATGAGTACATACATAAAAGATCAGAATAACTTTCGAAACACCAACTTCACACATGAACATTAAGACAGAACAGAATAAATAATGTATAAACATCTTTACAAAGAAAATAACATGGTATTTGAAAAATTCTACAACATAAATCTTATTAGCTAAACACATAAAGACAGGAAAAAGACAAATACCCAAGGGTACATAAACATATAGTGGAATAATACAAAAGGAAAGGACAGGGTTTGTTGTACTGCAGTATTTTGCAAACGAAACTTTCTTTATTACTCGGAGATCTCCCTTCATTCGTCATTATTCCCAAAAAGTCCTATCTATACCTGCTTTCTGTATTCTATTGATATTTCTTTCAAAATAAATATGGCTCATTGTACAATACTCATTTTGGCGCAAATCGTTTTCATGTAACTTTCAAAGCATTCTTCCCCTATTCTCCATAGTTCGTTTCTTATATAGTCTACCCCTCTTAAGCTAACTTAAATCTACTGAGCTCAGATATTAAACTAAGGGACAAGGCAATGCAGCAGCACAAAACAAGTAACACAAACAGCAAGGACAAAAAAAATCAAATTTGCAAAGCAAGCTACAGTAAATCTAAATTACCAAGCAATTCAACATTACAACTAATATGAGCCAATGTGCAGTAACAAGAAAAATAAGTCAGTAGTAAAACTAGCTTAACAGAGTAACACAATTTAAAATTCAGTAGCACTATACCTGGCAAATAGCAGCAGCAAATATAAAAAATATAAAAAATATAAAACTTATATCTATACATGACAAAGCTCAAGCAGAAAAGATATTACAGTAAAAACAACAATGCAGATAAGGGAAGTGTATATTCACATCTTAATGTGTAAGTAATTAAAGTGGTGCACCACAACAACTTATTGTAAAAAAAATATTACCATGTACTTGAAAAGAATATTATGTATGCAGTTACTGTTACTAGTCCCTTCTTATTGTTCTTTCCTTTCCAAGTGCTCCTTTTTCGAAGAACATGGATAATAAAATTGTTATTTAATAGATCTGTTGACAGAAAGTTTTTTTTTACATTAGCAAATGAATTTAATGTTATTTTATAAAACCAATGCTGCAACACAGCTGGCAAACAGATATCAAATGAAATAAGCAACTATGTACAAAGCATAAAAATATCGTTCAATAGCTATGTGGCATTTCGTAAGTCAGTAGCTCTCAATTCTCGTAGAAAGACACTTGTCATTATCAGGTTTGCAGATGTAAGAAAGTTTCCAAGTTATTATTAGCGTGTCGTATTTGCGATGCTTTCTACAAAGGAATGTCGGAAGCGAGGTTAATGGCCTCTCTTTTTTTTTTTTTGTCTCCACCTAATGGCTTTTTCTCCGGGCGGCTGGCCCAGCTGGGCGCCACAACGCATTACGTGCAGGTGGTCACTTAACTTTCGTACGGAAATATTTACGACAGCAGTTTCCGCTACAGTGGCAGTCTCATATAAAAATATTTCACAGGTCAAGAATTAGCGTTGCAAATCTGTAGAAACAAAATGCTATTGATATAACAGTGTCCAAAAAAATTTTCGTCTGCATTGTAATACATTCACGCATATACACACACATTTCATAACTCTTAAAGTACGATTCTTGGTTTCCAACATCCTGTTTCACAAGTCAAGAGTCCCTAACTTCTATTCATTATTCATATACATATAAACACGTAATCACATTCCTCATATATGGTAGCATCATCTTATTGACATAAACATACCTCAACAGCATAATACACATCGTCGTCATAAAAATAACATCATAACACCTCAGTCAAATCTCAAAATCGTCGTAGCTTCCTCCAATAATTAAAAAAATTCTCTGCTCATGTCAAAAGTGTCATCTGCTCAAACGTACTTTAAAAATCATGAATCCATACCAAATACATCATTCAAAGCTCTCATAGTATCACAATGGGTCCGAAAAAATATGAAGAGTTCACACAGTACAGACAAAATACAATTTCGTAAGTGTGAAGTTATCCAACGCTGTAATTACGTAAACATCTGTCACTGATGTAGTAAAAACGTTTGTCTGTCTCAGTTAAATGATCAGATAGCTGTGTAATTTGTGTGTTAGAGAAATATGGTACCGATGTGTAAAGTTGTATAAGCAAATACCATATTAGCTAGGGTTCCTTGTGGTTGCCATACACATGGTACACAAAGTAAGCGTGTACCCCCTGAGGATTAATGTAATTATACCCTCAGGTGTTACAGATTACAGCAGTGGAATGAAATGTATCACGGAAAACCTTTGTATCATTGTACTTCAAATATCTTTAAAAATTAATGTTTTAAGTACAAAATTAATCACTCAAATACGTGTACTGTAGCGCTAAACTGTGCGTCTTGTAACATAATCTCTGTGGAAGTGTCGTAGTTATTTTCCTCCGAAAGCTAAGTTCTGCAGAAGCCAATGTACTTACCTCATGATAAACAAAAGTGAAATGCTTTGTGTAGAGATATCTTAGTTATTATGCTTATTGCCATGATGAAGAAAGTACTATAATGTAACGTATTGTTGTGCTACGAAAAAGGCTGTCTCATTGTAGCTATACCACAAAAGTTACTAATAAAACATGTTTTGCTTTCCAGAAGAATTCAGAAACACTGTGCAGATATACAGCAGATACACCGCAAAAGCAACAATGTAAATTATGTCACACATTAGTAGTGTCGTAATATAACCGTGTAGCTGTCAAAGAAACCAAGTACTAAGTCATCTTTAATCTCACAGAAAGTACTTTAAATCCCAAATGTATTTTCAAGTAAACCAAAATGTTGCACTAAAATCTCATTAGCAGTGCCAGTATATGTTCTAAGTATGTGAGCCTTATAGTCGTTCCATAATCGTGCGACTAACAAGCAAGAATGTACACACACAATAACACTGTTATGTCTGTTCACTATAACAATGCATTCGTCATTTCTGTTTCAATAAGTTCTCTTGGTTCTTGACTGGATATTTAACTTCAAACATTGTAGCATGTTAACAGATTCTAAGTCTGACAAGCTTACTAGTAATGTAAAGTGAAAAGTTTTATGGCAGTGACAAAGTTAAAAAGCAGATTATCTTTCAATAAACGGTTTTACATGTGAAGTGTGGTGCAAACCTTTACTCTTCATAGTACTCAGAGTTTGAACTTGAATGCAATTGTCAGGCGGTATACATCGATAAAGAATGCTGGAATTTTTCTCAAGGTTAGCTTCTATGTTATTTTTCTCTGAGCCAGCCGGCGCACGCGGCTGCCTGCGGTGCGAGTCATTGTCTGTTCCTTTGCTGGCGCGCGTCGTTATTGGGATTAGGAGACCTAACTTCTACAAATTCACCGTGACGAGAGGGCCCTGCTCTGTTTGAATCCCGCCAGTTCTGATGCAATTCAGGTCTGTCGTTACGATCATATCGTCTGTCGTCATGTCGGTAGATTCCATAGTTTCTTTCTTGTCGGTCACATGGTGGAGAATTTCTCCCTGAATCGTAACTGCGCGCTGGTCCATTGCGTCTAAAGTTATTCTGTCTCCCTTGATAATAATTGTTTTGGTTCCCATATTGTCTGTTTCTCTTATTGTCTCTGTGATAGTCATTACCACGGAGAGGTGATCTTTCCCTGTAATTATTACTACTCTGCCAACGGTTGTCATACGGGTGGTGTCTGTTTTGGTCACGATTTGTGTTGTGAGAATAGCCTTGTCGCGTCCAGTTTTTATCGAGGAATTGTGACGGATGTGACCTGTAATTGTTGTGTTCCTGTTTCCGCATTCCGCGATTGTCAGTGTCAATTTCCAGTTCTTGTAACAGTCCCTGAAAAGCTTCAATGTCATCTTTGCAACGTGCTGCCAAAATAATGTGTCGTAAATGTTTAGGCAATTTGATTAAGCAAATGCGGATAAGTTCTGAGGGGCTGTATGGGTTTGAAAGATACTGATTCTTATGCAACATGTCTTCAAAATATTTCATAAGACTGGAAAATTCAGATTGTTCGAATCGTTTCATCATTATGATGCTATGTTTTACTCGGTCTTGTGTGGCTTGAGACCAATGTGCTGAGAGGAAGGCATGGTAAAACTCTCCTTCACTGTGGCATTCGTGAATGACCGATCGCATTCTTACAGCTGGTTCATTCTCCAAGTAGCCACACATAAATTGTAATCTGTGTTCTAATGACCAGTTGGGAGGAAAACAGTGAGAGAATTGATGGAGCCACGCTTGTGGATGAATGTCGTTGGCAGAATTCTTAAATGTTTTGAATTTACGTGTAGTAATGAACAGCTTATAGTCAAAATCATCGTGTCGGCGAGTCGCATATTGGTTATTGTTAGGTCGTGTCGGCGGTTCCATCTCAAAATTCGGTGCACATTGCCAGTTTCTTTCATAACTTCCGAAATGCCCTGTGTTATTATTTTGCGTCTTTTCCGTATTTCTAAGTCCCTCTTCCCGTGTTGGAGCGCGAGTGTCCTCTGAAATTTGTAATTTTTGTATTACTTGTGCCAACTGATCTTGTACTTCCCGGATTTCTCGTTTGTACTGTATATTGATTTGATTTTGATTGAATTTCTTAATTTGTTCATACTCTTCTGTGTCAGTGATGGCTACAGGTCTTGTGTCATTCAGAACATCATCTACCTTTGCAGATAAGTTAGTGAACTGATCCGAAAGTTCGGCTACTTTCTCCGATAGTGTACTTATTTCCTCAGTGTGTTTTTCTGAACCAAGTTTCAGGGTGTCCATTTGTGTTGAAATCGTATCTACTGTGTCCTTTAAGTTTTCTTGAGTTTTTGCAAGTTGCGTAACCGAATCGGTAGATGCAACTGAGTCAATTTTAGCTTGCAAGGTGTCGTGATTTTCATGAACAATAGTTTGCAGTTCTTTTATGGCTGCTTCGTGATTCTGTAATGCATTTTCATGCCGCGAAAAAATAGGTTGAAAATGCTCACAAATTTGAGTTTTTACGTCATTACAGACTTTTTGACATTTCGATTCAATGTTATGTAACTCAGTAGTTAAATCTTCACGTGTTTGCTCAAGAGTTTGTTCCAATGAGTCTAACTTTTTAAGATTTTGTTCCACTGTGTCTAACTTTTGAAGCTTTTGCTGTGTTTGCCTTTGATTTTGTTCCATTGTGTCTAACTGTTGCTGTGTTTGTCTCTGATTTTGTTCCATTGTGTCTAACTTTTCAAGCTTTTGTCCCATTTGTTGCATTAATTGTAATAACAATGCACTGGTGTCTGAAACATGTTCCTCAGTGCTTTTCGGCAGTGAATTTGCACCGGCAGCATTCACATTTTGACAAGCGGAAAATGTGTCTTGACTCATTTGAGAAAACGGTGAGGACGCAAAACCTGAATCTACAGTATTTTCAAAATTGTGTCCTGTCATTTCGGATTCCTGAGGCGAGCTGTTGCCGAGCGATCGATCGATAATGCTTCCCTGTTCACTACCTGTTTCACTGTCTACGCCATTGTTTGCAGCCCGCTCCGTTTCCTTATGCACAGTTACCAAATTACTACTTTGAACGTCTGTTAATTCATTACACAGTGGTGCTGGCAAGTTACGCTCGTCGTCACTATTATTTCTCAGTTTACTTTGGAGCCTAGTGTTACGTTTTTCACACGCCATTATTGTCACAATATTTCACACGATAACACAGAACAACATAATTTGAAGAGCAAAAATAAGAGAACACATTAACATAGCACTGAAAATAATATCTAGTTAATTGCAGCTGCGAAATACTTGGTGCAAATCTACATGCATGCCACAACTGTGTACAACAATGAAAAACTACAACTACCAAGGAGATTCTCTCTACAATTACGCAGTAGCAATAAACAAAATCTACACTAATTACACAAACTACAAGAAAAATCAGAAGATTTCAGTGAGGTATCCTCGGCTAAGGGTCGACATATGAAACTTCCCCTTTGAACAATTTTACATGACTGTCCTTAACCTGACACACAATATTTTGTTAGCGCAACGCAATCTGACTTTCAAAATTCCCTACAAAAGAATGGCCCTGACTAACATTAAACTATACCTTTCACAAATCACTTACCTCACAAAAATCTTCGCCGCTCAAGCTACTGCAATACAGCGAGCGCCACTACTGCCAGCTAAATAAAAGATTCAAACTATGGAAGGCACTAACTACTGATAGGGATAGTTAGCAAGTGAAAGATATTAATAGAGAACAAACAATGTATTTACCTTGATATCATCATATATAAATATAGCAGTTCATGACAAATTTCAAAAACTCCGCCATCTCTCTCCCCACATCCACCACTGCTGGCGGCTCACCTCCAACTGCGCAACGCTACGTGCTGTTCACAGCCAGCTGCCTAACACTACAATGGCGAGTATTACAACAATGCAAAGCAGCCACAGACTGCACACAGCACAGCCAGTGATTTTCATACAGAGCTGGCGTTACCAATAAAAAACCTAAACAGCCTACTTACAGTATGAGCGACATTTTAAGAACTCGCGCATGCGCAGTACTATCATTTCCTGTCGTCTTGTCGCCTGCCGCTTATTTTGAAGTTTAGCGCATGCGTAGTACCAGGCTCTTTGGCGGCTGTTTTGAGTTTTGGAGCTGCCGACTGTCGTTTGTTGTGTAGTTATTTGTGTATTTTGTCGTGTGTTGTGCCCGCGTGTTTTAAAATTTGCGATGACTTCTTGGTCCAAACAAAATACACTGCATTTTATAGAGGCAGCGCGCAGGCATCCCTGTATATGGGATGTGAAAATACGAGACTATAAGAACACTCACAAAAGGTACGACAAGTGGGAGGAAATTGCCAAGGCATTTAACGTGTCAAGGAAGGAATGTGAGGACAAGTGGCATAATTTAAAAAGCCAATATAGTCGCGAGTTAGCGAAACGGAAGAGCAGCAGAGGAAGTGGAAGTGCTACAAGCAATGTGTACCACACTTCATGGTATGCTTTTGAAAGTATGCAGTTCATAAGAGACAAGTACAAACCACTCTCTCATAGGAGCACACATGAAGTAGTACCAGTAAGTAAATTTGTTATATTATTTTATTAATCATATATTTGGCAACATTTTTTCGTGCTAATGCTTTACATAATGTGAATATTTACAATTTCACTGAAAAATATGATTCTCCATACTGCTATGGTTTGAAGTCCTGAATACTGCAGAAGAATAGAGCATATTACTTTATGTCATCATTTAACAATGATGTGCAACTTATTTTCCATACTGCCATGGGATGGAGCCCTGAATACTGCAGAAGTATTCAGCATATTCTCTTCTGTTGTCATTCAGCAATGAAGTTCTTCGGCCAGTTCTGGGCAGTGGCTCCAGCACAGTAGAGGTTTCCCTCCAGGACCCAGGTATTACGTTGCCATCATCTCCCTCTCTGTCGTATGTTCCTGCTGGACAATAACTATGAGATTTTCTGTTTTGAAGAAAATTATGTAAATAAACACAGGCTAGTGCCACCACTGTAGCTTTCCCCGGACTGAGAAGCATTTGCTTCCTCAGCACTCTGTAAACAGCACTTATAATCCCAAATACATTTTCTATTACTCTTCTTGCCCTGCATGCTCTATAGTTAAAAATACGTTGCCAACTATTTTTTTCATGCAGACCTGGAAATGGTTTCACAATATTTTCCTCTAGGCCAAAGGCTTCGTCAGCGACGAAAACATATGGAACAGGCTTGCTCCTACCAGGAAGAGGAGTTGATGGTGGTATATTTAGAGTTTTTGTTTCTAACATTTTGTAAAATGTGGTGTCTTTAAGGACACCACCATCTGAAATCCTCCCCTGCGTGCCAACATCAGCGTAAATTATTCTATAATTAGCATCAGCAATTGCTAGCAAAACAATGCTGAAGCGCTCTTTATAATTAAAATAAACTGTTCCACTGTTGGGTGGTGCCACAATGTCAATGTGCCTCCCATCTATAGCTCCCAAACACCTGGGGAAATTCCATTTTTCTTCATATTCTTTGGCAATTTTCAGCCATTCCTCTGCAGTAGCAGGAAGCTGGAAAGAAAATTGTTACTCTTTTAATTTAATTTACGCATGGACACTCAAAGAAATTCTAAATACATTAAGATACTTTGATTATAATGTATGTATAACATATAGCTCACTTTGCCTTAGAAATGTGTTATTTATTTTAAAGGTCATGGAAGCCCCAGCCAGAGAAGGAGATGGTGAAGGAGAAGGAGAAGGAAGCATTAGTTTCCCTTTCGATGTCACAGAAATGGAGGAGGTGTCATTTGCCACGCCCCCAGAAGACATTGTGGAAGTGGAAACCACTCCAGTCATCTCTGTGCCTCCACATGGAAGTGGATGTGCAACCGTGCCACCCTGTACCACTCCAAGTCCGAGTGGAAGTGGTAGATCAAGTGCACTGAAGAGAGCCAGGAGAGACCTGGATGAAGACCGAGAAGGTCTTTTACAGACCTTAAGAAAAGTTGGCGACAATTTAGCAGGCAGGAAAAGGGACCAGTTTACCCACTTGGGTGACTTGGTCGCCAATAAGCTCAGATTTCTGTATGAAAATGGCCACACTACAATTATGGCAAAACTTGAGAACGGAATCTACAGATGTTTGCAGGAGGCAAACGATGAACTAATAAATGCAAATGCAACATAATTTATGTATTCTTTAAAAACATATATAAACGTTGAAATATGCATGTAATGTGCTGTCAAGTACTATTTAATAAAACTAAATACAAATTAATGTTGTTGGATATCTTTACTGTGAAGAAAGTGTCCTCAGAAATTGTGATATTGTATTACTGAGTGAAGCATTTCAGTCGATCCAAAGAACTAAAAGCTAACCCATTTCAGCAAAATTTGAGAAATTTATGCTGAAAAAGGTATGTGCCGTTAAAATTTTAGTTCCTATTCCAGCATCCTCACGTGGTTATGTTGGCAACATCAACGGCGCGGTAGAAAATTTGTGCTGCTGTTCCTGGTTGACAGTTACTTGTATGTACCCTCGTCCGCTCGTTAAAAGTAATTGCCCTCGTAAAACGAAGATTTCATGACAAAACATTTGCATTGTCGCGCGATTACTAATGCCAACGACTCACACACGATTGTCGGCATTAGCATCCGTTGCCAACATTATCACGCGAGGCCGCCGGAATAATAGCAAAAAACTGATACACGCGCCAGATGCATGAAAAAATTATATAATGTATTATATACTCTGATATATATATATATAAAACTTTTACCTTCACTTCTTGGGATAAAACTTGCACAATGGCCTCGCAAACACGAAGAATAATGTTGCATATGGCACTTTTTGATATTCTATGCAGATACATTAACGTCGAAAAGGAATCCCCAGTGGCCAAAAAACGGAGTGTTACTGCCAACTGATCCTCTGGTGGAATCGCTTCCCGAAAGTTTGTGTTGGTTTTGGACACAAGAGGAGCAACAAGAGATAGCAAACCGCGGAAATCCTCCATACTCATCCTAACACAATTTCTAAAATATGCGCCATCCTCTAGCGTTAATTCCTGAACGAGCATTGCGTAAGCTCCGTGAGTAGCGCGTTTGCGAAGAAACACTCTCTGCCACCATCTACGCTTCCTCCGCCTTTTCTTCCTATCATCTTCCAAAAGAGCAAGTGTACCAGCACATAAAAATGTGAAATCTTCCAAATCGTCGTCGGAAGCCATCGCACAGTGATACAAATCAGTGTAAACGGACGCTCATACATGTATGAAGTTGATACTTGTCAGCTCATACAAGTCGCGATACATGTCGCAAAGTCGCATATACATGTATCTCATACATGTGCCGATACAAATCGCAGTGTAAACGCACGTCAAGAGAGACTCGTGTGTCGACGAAGCTACGCAAGGTCTTTGAGACGCGTCGTGTTCCCAGTGGCTTGTTGTGCAGAAAAGTTGTCGCAATCGTGCTTGCGCATTAGTCGTATCTTACGTGACCAAAGAATGAATGATGGTGATTGACTGTCACTTGCCAACTTCTTTATCTGACGTTCAAATGACACGATTAAAATGCAGTGTAAATTTTTATGTGCGACCTATAACGACGGCAGAATCTAGATTTAATTGGTGCCATTTCCAGTGCAATATTTGCAAGAATCTAGGTAGATTTGTTATTAGTTTCCGTCAGAGCACTGAATCACGTCGGAATTACATTTATGGAGGTATTTGCTAATTATATTTGACTGAAACCTATAGCAAATACTATTTTGTTTAGGCAGATACTGTTACAGAAGCCTTACTCGTTACTGATGGTAAGTCACTTTTAGAGAATTATCGGTAGCCACTGACGCCAGATTTACCGACACTTTAGCATGATAAAGTACTCAGAATCTTGAAGACTTCACAAATGTCGTATATCATTTAGACTGCATATCGCCATAAAACGCAAATTTGAGTACCAAAACTATGAAATTGCCAACTTTAACTTCGCAAACACATAGATCAGCACAGCGACTGTCCAGTTTGCTCGCCGCATCCAATCGCAGCACAGGACGCGTGATGTCACATAAGAGTGACCGTCTTCACACGTGAGGGACGGGATGATTAAATAAAAGTTCCACGAATTTTATGAATAATGCGTAAACCGAAATCTGAGCTCCAAGTGGTCCTCACTTTCGTGACACTGAAGTGTGTGTGGTGGTTTCCTTTCTTATACTCGGCTGTCACAAAATGTGCAACGCAATTGATGCACCGAATTGAAGACCTGTGCAAAACGTCTCGTGGGTAGCGAGATCAGTTGGCTGAATTGTCGGGAAATGTGACGTTGACGGATGAAGAGTGGCCGCAGCCAAAACAGTTTCAGAAAAAGGCCGCCATTTAATCGAGAATGTGTGGAATTCGCTCTCTGAGTCACACATCGATTGCCCATAATAACGGAGTAAGATCGCTGGTGACTTACGAATGTGTACAATGTTTCTGGGTGCTTTTAATTCTTCACGTGTTCTGTCCACCAGCAGAATCTTTGACAGTGTAGTGTCTCACACGATACTTGGGCTGGCAGTAACGGTACTGTACCACTGGCTGCTCATAATCTGAAGTTGAGCCACTCACAGAGGTCCAGTGTGGACTGCAACTATTGTATGGCAGCGAAACTTGGTATACTAAAGCCCCCTTGCGGAACCGATTTACACTGGAAAGGAATTATTTCCGATTTTGGCCACCAAATGGCTCTATCAACGGAAGAAAGACGTAAGGAAATGTTTCCATATGTAACGGATTGGCAACGGAACGTGGGCAGGAAGGGTCAAACAAGTGAGAAAGGCAGAATGTAGATCTTGTTATTAACCGCCAGCTGCACAATTTGTTCAGTATGAGCACCGAAGACTTCAGCGAGACGTTGCACAACGACAGATTCGCACCTGGTAACTAAAACCGGAACTGATTTCCTCCGGCGCAAATTGGTTTCGCATTAACACCTTAGCATACCTGCCAAGTTTCGTTGCCATACGGTAATTACAGACCACAGTGAACTTCGGTGAGTGGCTGCATTTTACTTACGACCACCCGGTACTTCTATGCCTCTGCTGAAGAAAAAAGCGATTCGCGAAAATTTCGCTGTCGCATTTGTGGCCCATTTGGTCATAAACCATTTAGTAGTTAGCCAGTTAAAAAAAGTTTGCAGTTGTCTGACGTCCGTCTTGTTTCACCTTTTTGAAGCATCAACACTCCTTAGGTTCTGCAAATACCCGTCTTCCCAGCACAGGCGACTGTCTAAACTGGAGCAGGTCGCAGCTACCGATAGGGGGCGTCGACATTGCCCCGTGGCGTAATGGTGTACTCTGTGACGTCATATATACTTACGGATACAACAGAACGCGGTGATGTTTACATGGCTGCTATATTACGTATTTTTTCTAATATTGGTTGTGGTGGAAAAGTGACGTGTTGCGTAGCCCGAGGTCTAGGCTGGGTTGACACGTTACAGTACGGTTGTCAGCGGAGCCAAAGAAATGGAGTGTTACAGTAACGATAATTATTGCTGTGTCAGATATTTTATGCACGTTAGATTTCGACGAGTGTTTTATGTCCGGTTTGATGTCGTCATGGATCGAAACACAGTTGGAACGGCAGGTTCAGTATTTTTCAGCATTGGGCACAGTTCGTAGCTAGTGTAAATGTACGTTTACATGTGTGTAAATTTGCGTGTGCACAAGACGGACGCAGCCTTCGCACAAAGAGGCATCGGTGCAGCCAGCCTCGTACGCCTGTTGACACGTGGGTGCGGGCAGTCAACACGTCCGAGGCGAATACAGACCGTGCTGTCCCGTCCACGGTTTTGTTTCGTTTGCTCCGTTTTGCTGCGTCGCAATATTAAGTTCTAGTCTTTCGTGCGCTTTCAAATTTTTGTTAACCCATTGGCCGAGTGGCCTAAAAAGGAACAAATGGATCTGAAGAATATTATCGTGCATACTTATGACGCGAGTTATCGATATCATCTAGTGCGTCTTCTGAATGATGTAATGGATAATCGAGTTGAACTTTTTTCTGCTAATGTTATGAGGAAACATGCTTTCCAATGCAGTGGTAACGCGTATCAATTACTAATGGCCTTTTGAATAATATTCATGTTGATTTGAGACACACTATATAGTGCCTGCTAGCTATCGCTGCATTCAAGAAAACAGCATGAGAAACCAGACTGTAGTAAAATTATAAAGATTACAACTTAATTACAGCAGTCAACCACGAATATGATATGCGAAGTTTATTTACACAAAACCGTTACCGGTTTCCGATTTTCAAAAACAAGTTGTTAGGTGGCTTTCAAAAGCTGATCAGTACTTGCGTTAACCGCCATTTAAAAGAATATTCGTTTCTGTGCAAAATATCAAACCTTTACGATGGGTTTTTGTCTGCAGATGTGAAATTATCGACTAAATTTTCCCACGCAAATGACGTCGGAGCCTTGTGTTGGGACACTACATTACTAGATGAAAGGCAACAGTGAACCCAGCTACAGAATCAGTATGCATTAAATGAATAATAAACAGGAGGCAGGATCGTTCGTGAGTGGTAACGAAAATGATGTACAATATATGTACAAGTCAGCGATATAGTAGAGATCCATCTGCCCTTTAAAGAACGTTAGGTCAGTTACTGTGGCACTTCGTATCTTGTAATCGGTATTTGAGGTAAGGAAAGGAGCCACTCGTCACTGATTCTATAAGTTTAAAAGTTAATGAATAGCAGCACTGATAGCTCACCATACGTGTTAGAAAACACTATCATACATAAATTTCTCATCATTGTTTTGCAGGAAGAATAAAGCCATTGGTGTATTAATTTTTCGTTCTTGAGGCTGCACAGTAAGAAGTTCTAGATTTAATTACGGTATTAAAACATACGCTACCTATTAACGATACCTGTGCCTTGGTCTATGAGTACGTCAGTCAGGTGTGAGAAATGCGTTGGGTTGCATGATCGTACTTAATGAATAGTGTACTGGAAAGGAGTAATAAAAGTCGGATGCAAGTAGGCATATACTCACCATTTACGTACATCATCGTTGACTGCTTACGGCAAGATGGCAGATGGTAATGTACGTAGTATAGGTAGTAGCATTGAAGCCACTACATAGTTTTGGAACTGTGATTAGTTAGTACGAAAGTGCTAGTACATTTTGTGAATGAAATATTAGGCGCTGCGGTGATTAATTGGGGAAGCAGAGAAGTGCTTTGATTCTTAACATTGTCAGGAGAATCGTTGGAGGCAGCTTTTGTGTGCAAATATTATCTATATTATTAAAAGAATTTGTAAATGCAACATTGTCAACCTTTCCGACTAATAATTAAGAGAACGTTTGGCCTCACATGAAAATAACAACGGGATCGAAATCATGAGTCGAATCACTCAGTGACCATACCGTCACAGCAACGAAAGACGACATAGGAGGCGAAATACAGGGCTACCAATAAATAATTCACTGGTTTCCAGAATTCTACATTTTCCGCGATATTATCCGCCTCAGCGAGCTTAGACTGTGCCGAACACCGGATCTTACGAATGCAGCGCCTTGCGAAAATCCCGACAAAGCGAGAGAAGATTTTTCGTGTGTTGGAATGTGCGGGATGTTTGACCAAATGTGGCAGCTTCGGCCGTGGTGGAGGGTGAGCGAGATTTTTGTACAAAGAAGTCAACAGCAGCGACAAGCCGCGGACTCTAAATACCGCAGCAAAGTGTGTGGAAGACCGTGCGTCGGCTGTTACACTTCGAACCGTACCGTCTGCAGCCCGCACAACAATTAAAAGCAGAGGGTTGCGGCCGGCGCATTCAGATTCGCGCCACAACGGAGGGAGCACTGGAGGATGAACCTCCATGCCTGAACCTCCTTCCTGATCTTCAGCGACGAAGCAACCTAGAATTTATCTGAAAACTTAATCTCCGCAATGTGAGTGTGGGCTACTGAAAATCCTCATGAAATTGCGGCGCATGAACCAGATTCGCAGATGGTTAATGTTTTCTGTCCAGTGTCACAGACAAAGCTGAATAGGCCGTTGTTATTCTGTGAAGGAACTACGACGATCCTCAGTACGCCACACTCTCACATGGCGGAGATAAACATTTTCGGATAAATGCAAGATTGCTTCGTTGCTAAGTATGAGCATGGGGACGAAATGTCCATCCTCAACTGGTCCGTGCATTGTGGCGCAAATCTGAAGGCGCCGGCCGCAACCTTCTGCTTTTAATAGTTGTGAGAAATGCAGACGGCGCGGTTCGATGTGTGACCGCCGACGCACGGTGTTCCACACACTTTCCTGCGGTGTTTAGAGTTCGCGGCTTGCGCCTGCTGTTGACTTCTCTGGACCGCGTACAGAAATCTCGTTCACACCCCTACACGGTTGCAGCTGCCACATTTGGTCAAATCTCCCGCATATTACAACACGAGAAAACTCTTCTCTCGCTTTGTCGGCATTTTGGCAAGACGCTGCATTGTTAATGTGAGGTGGTCAGCACAGTTTAAACTCGCTGAGTTTGCTGTTATATTCATGCTCCAATCATATTTGTACAAGCAATATTTCCGAAAATGTAGAATTCTGGAAACGATTGAATGATTCATGGCAGCTCTGTTTTTCGCCTTAAGTCGGTCATCATCCGTTTCTGTAACAGTATGGTCACTGAGCGACTCAACTCATGGTTTTGATCCGCTTGCTGGTTTAATGTGATGCCAAAAATTAGTTCAATTTTTAGTCAGATCGGTTGACAATATTTTATTTACGAATTCTTTGAATAACGTAGGGATATTTTTACAGATAATCTGCCTCCAAGAACACCCCCGACAATGTTTACAAACAAAATACTTCTGTGCCCTTACTATTAGTCACAGCAGCGCCTAATATTTCTTTCACAGAACGTGCTCGCACTTTGCCCCTTCCTGACCACACAGCGCCGACACTGAAGGTACCGCCTCTGATGCCAGTACTTACACTGTGTACGATACTGTCCGGAATCTTTCCGTAAGCAATGAACGATTACGTACGTAAATGGTGAGGTTAGCCTACTTGTATCGGACCCACAATACTCCTTTCTGTTACACAACTTGTGTACGTACAGTCATGCTCAAAAGTATCCGAACGAATCGAATTGCATTTTGCCTGAATCGCATGCAACCCGCATAACGCAGGTGTTTAGCAGGTCCTCTAATAGCCTCTCAGTACAGTCGTTTGACTGTTGAAAATGGTTCCAACAAGTCACCACTACGAAACACTGCTCTGTATCGCAGTAACTCAAGATGTAAAGTAATACCACGATACTACAAATATCAGGGAACCCCTTATCACATATAAACTGTCCTTAACGCTTGTAAGCTCACATTTATTACAATAAATGACATACCTCAAATGTTACCACTCTCATTGTTATGTCGGATAGGTAATGCACGTAGTAAGTTCGTCATATTCATGATTTTTTTCTTCAAAGTAACATACCGTACTTATTATTTAAAGCAAAATGGCATTAAACATTTAAGTTATTCACGAGCAGCTAGTAGAGAATATCTATGAACTTCAAATGACACGACGAACCGTCTCGTTCTGCATATGGAGTCAAACCCAGGTCACGTAGACTAAGCAAAGATTTCGTGACTGACGGAAACCAACAGTCATTCCTGACTAGGCGTACAGAGAGTGATATACCTCGATTTTAGACAGTATCAGTTAGCAAATATCAACTATAAATTGCATAAGGTAAACATTTTTAACGGACGCGGATTCCTACCCAGCATCTATCGTCCTTGTTAACGAACTACGAGAGATGTTAAATATTGCTTCTTCACATGTAACCTATTAGAAATGCCGTGACGTGAAGCTTTGTGTTGGACTGGGGTTCGAACCCAGAACCTATTCTCAACAACATTTCTCCTCATACTGTCACCCGCCTACTCCTGTTCCGCTCGCGAATGTCGCGTGGTTGGGGCGATCGTCGGCAAGGCCTCTTATATTGGCTGCAATTCCTCAATTTTTCTCGTCGTGGTCATTTCGCTGCAAGCCTGAAAGCCTCGAGAAGACGCGTTGGCACGCCACTTTTTTAATTACATGCCACGCGTTCTGTGGATATATTCAGTCGAGACCGTTCATAGCGACATCACTTTTAACGACTTATTGGCTATAACATCGAAATCTAATGGTTCTATCTAAACCGTACATGAATGCTGTATTTAGGCTATAACACAGGAATCTAATGGTCTCATCTAAACCCTATATGAACACTATATTTATAAAGTCCCTTAGGACGTCTCTTTTTGCGACTTACCGAATAAAACTACGTATTTTTCTTCCATTTTCTGACAAATGTATCGGCTGTAAGATCCAATGTTAGTTTTCCTTGTTGCTTATTTGGGGAGGTAACTCTTATTTTCAAACATTCGATTTCTGCTGATTGTTGGTTTCAAATCAGGCGTCACAACGAATACATCGTCAAATGCAAAGTGAGTACGTACATCTTAGATCCTAAAAGCAAACTAATGTAACAGATTAAGTAGGGCAGTATATTCTAGTATGTGTTACTGTGCAGCGTATAGTTCAGAATCGCTAACAAGAGATCCATTTTTTGCATTCACATGATACAATTGTATCGTCAGTTATTTTCCTAACCATTTCAGGAGTGAAAATTTTTTTGATTGATTCGGATACTTCTTTCCCAGCTGTACTTCTTTGCTGAGGTTTATGGGCCAAGTTCGCAGAACCACTTTTACGTATTCTTCGAGCTGCTTTTGGATGCACTCTACCAGAACATGTAGCATATTGGGAGTGTTGTCTGTGTGCATTGTTTCTTCACTGCCCCCCCCCCCCCCCCGTATCTTCTTTATTTGTATTCTCTTCAATGTCTATATAATTCCAATCGAATTCCCTTAACTCTGATACTTGTTCGTCTATTAGATGTTAAGCGAAAATTTCCGCCTCGTTCAGGTCTCTATGACTCATTGTAGAAAATCTTCCTGAAAAGAAACACGTTTGCTCTACTGTGACAAACTGCTAATAATAATGGTTAGTCTATAAATCAACCATGAAAATGAAACTAAGCAACTAGACATTCAACAATGCGCCATCAAACTGGCATTCTGGGTTGCCAAATGAGATTTAGACCGAATTAGAATTGCGGTCGCAGGTGGCGCCAACCCAGTGCAAAATATGCCCTTGGGCGCAAAAGTAAAAGTTTTTTTTCGTTATTATTTCCCATTTTCAAAAGGAATGATGGGCGATCTGTTATGTTAAAATGTGTGGATAAAAGTCGTATTTCAAGATCGCTAAAACTCCTTTACTGATTACTAGTTTCAGATCATTGACGAGACTTCTTCAGATCTAAAATACAAAAAGGTAGCATAAAAGAGGGCAACTATAGCATAATACGTTTTATGCTTAAAATTTAATTCACACACACAAGTAGTAATACTTATTGGTACGTATCAGCCACCAGGCATTACACAGCCCCATAGTCTGTTGAGCTGAATCGCTCTTGTTGCCATGCACACACTGAAAAATTTTATATACCGTGACAAAAATAATGACATGAAGAGCATTTGGTAAGTGGTGTACAGCTTTAACCTCAGCTAGTGCTTGATTTGTAAAAAACAGGTTCCGATACTGTGGTGACCTTCGAGGGTGGCAGCGGGAGGGGGGGGGGGGGGGTCTGGTGTGTGTTTCTGGTTTCTGCAATTGACCTCTTAAGACGATATTTTAACGCTTTTCTGCGCATTTCAAAAGTGACAGTACAACATCTTTGCTACTAAAAAGATAATGTTCTATCATACCACATCTCAAAATTTGCAGTATCGATCCTTTTTTTTTCCAAGACTGAGACACCAGTGGGGAGTACCTATGCGTACCATCACAAATCAAGCACTGAACTTGCCGATAGTAGGTCGTACTGGATACGCAGTGTGCAACGTCAGCCATACAGGTCCACTGCTCATAATGCCACTATTGTGTTGGAATGCACAGACTCTGACAGAGGTAACTATCACTCAGCCCATGTGGGGATGTAGGTATGGCCCGTCACTCGCAACGCTGCAGGAACCAGGGAGTGGCAGTACTACGGTCGTCAGGGAACTGGCCGCGTATGTAATGTATATATGTATGTATGTTTTTACTACACGAAAGCGCCGACTACCGGATGGCGCCGCTAACCATGGAGTGTGTATGCTGTTGACATCAGTTTATGGAGAGGCGAAGTACAGGCGAATTTCACAATTCTATATATTTACTCATTTTGATGTGTAAAGGAATCCTTTAGTGATTTCAAAATGTAGGAGAACATAGGATGTTACTTTATTGACGTCATTTACGTCGCATCAGTTCACCTTGCTACCAGATGATGGAATGGAAACAAAAGCAAAGTGAGTATTTGCTCAGAATAGTCCTCTTACATAAAAACTGACACTTTAGCCTCAGAAAACGAAGTAAGGGAAAAGTTCTACAAATAGTAGACAGCAAAGTTTGACTATATAAAATTACCTTTTAAGGGCAAGCGTTGGTCAAAGTAAAAACGGCACCAGTCATAGTTGTAGAAGTGTGTCTGTACTCTGGCAACCCGTTAACAGTGTCAGTGAACTACAACCGACGTGGCACAGTACAGAACCGTTTCGCATAGACATGAACGTACGGCATAGGTAAACATTCCACGTCTAGATGTGTTTTGACCAGTGTCGTTAGATGTGTCCGGGTTGCTCATCCGGTAAGAAGTTAGGGTCAAGGTTCAAGGTTGAAGTGTCATGTAGGACACGAAAGTCTGACCGGTTGATGACTCGGCACATAGGTCGCCATCGCGAAACAGTGGACTGCCGGCTAGTGATGGGGAGCTCGTGAATGAGTCGTTCAAATGAACGCTACACTCCAGTGGACTGTGAACTAACCACTCAGTTTCAATGATCTGGTACTTCAAACTCTTCACAGATAGCACACTCCACACTTTTCTCTAGTTCACTCACTCTCTTCCCCTCCCCCTCTCCCACTACATCGGCGCTACGTCACTCATTCTCCCTTCACTTCAGTCCTCCCTCCACTGCCTGTCGACGAATCGCGCGGTGTTTGTGGGGAACGACAGGCTTAGGAAGGGTTGGGGATGTGAGGGGCGAGAGGAAGGCAGCGTCAGCTGCTTCCTGCAGGGCTGACAACATTACCCGTGACTCTTTGTGCAGTTATACTTCGCGTCTACGGGTAGCCTACCGTTGGCAGCGCTTGCAGACAAATGAATTAAAGATACAAACGAAGAGGCTGGCTGTGTGAGCACGCACAGCCAATATGAAAGTAAAATGCTTACCTTCTGAGTCTGGAACTGAAGCATGAGTCGAATCCACGCTTGAAAGATAATCGTTTATGTCGGATTGTTCATCTCGTACACATTGCTGAAATACTCGTAGTTACACTAAATGTCAATTTAAGGATTGTCCTAATTATATTTAAAAATACATATATATTTATGAATAAACATCAACGGATTTGGCGAATGTTCAGAGATTTCCGTTTGATAACATGATTTGTTCCACTTTTTCCTGTCAGGCGATTTCTTCTGTCAGTTATAAGGTGTCCTGCCTTCGAGAACACTCTTTCACACGGCGTGGAGTTTGCAACAATACACAGTCGTATTTTTGCAAGTTCAAAGAGCGAGGGGTATACTACAGCCGTTCAGACCACCACTGAAGTCGATTGCCTTGTCTCTGTAGCAGGGGCTCTTGTAAATATTTGTCCACTTCCACCATTGCAGCAGCTCTCGGGTGTGGACTACTCTGCAGCCTGGAAAACACTTCGTCAAATTCGAGCCAGAGACTAGAAGTAGATTCAGTGGTTGGAACTGAGATTGTTGCAGTAGCAGTGGATGTGTTCGTCACAAATTTCTCACAGTGCCTGATCAGGTTTAATTTCACCTTCTCAGCAGAATTTTTATCAGAAAAACTGGGGATTTAATGAAGCTGCTTCTGCAAAAATGGAATTTCCCTGTATATTTCGAAGCCGTCATTTTAGGTCTTTAGCTAGCTTTTCGGCCAATATTAACAAAGCTGCAACACCATTTTTTCAGCGAGCGACTAAGGAGTATACCTTTTGAAGCAGTGACATTTTCACTTGACATTTCCTCGGTGCAGTGTTTGAAAACTTTCAACAGGTCACAGGCCTGTGTTACACTTGCAATGTCCTCTGCAGCCAGATTTGGAAGATCCGGATAATTTAGAGTGATAACTGTCATTAGGGAATTCTTAACCTCGATTATTCTTCGCAGCATATCGTAGGTTGAATTCCATCTTGTCCTGTCTTAGTGTCAGAACAGGCTCTTTCAACTGTTCCTGCATCATTTTGAGTTTCGTGCAGGCCTGTCAAATTCTTTTAAAAAATTGAACAATTTTTTTTTTTACTTTATTCAGAATGGGTTGAATGTGTGGAAGCCCATTCTGAACAATTAAACTGAGTGTGTGCGCAAAGCAAGGGATATGTTTCCAGGGTGTGAGTCTTATAGCTGCCACAATATTAGCAGCATTGTCGCTAACAACACACACGACTTTTTCTTGAATGTCCCATTCCCTTGTGACACGTCACAGTTCTTCGGAGAGTTTTTCTGACGTGTGCCTTTCGTCGTATTTAAAGCACTCGAGGAGGGAAGATGCCAGCTCCAGGTCTTTAACGTAGTGTGCTGTCACCAACAAGTAACTCTCATTTTTGGTAGAGGTCCACCCATCAATTGTCAGCACAACCGCTTCCGCAGAATTTATTTTGACTCTTACAATTTCTTTCATCATGGCGTACTGTTGTTTTAGTAGTGTATTGGAAATTGTCCTCCGAGCTGGCATTCTGTAAGCACCATTTAGTTTGCCTACAAAACTTTGGAAATGTTTGCTTTTCACTATGATGAAGGGCAAATAATCCTTTACAACAATCTCCAGAGGTGTGAAATCTATCTCCTGATTTCCGCTCTAGTTTCCTGTTGCACTTTCTCGAGCTCGCTCTTTGGCCGGCTTGTGTCCTAATTCATTCGCAGGACTGCAGACTTTTCCTTCTGATCATTCCAAGATGAGGTGCCACTCCCCCTTGCGCAGTACTCATTTATGCCCTTATTTATCTAAGATTGCTGTAATTTTTCAGGGAATCCAGCGTAACTGGACTGTCTGTACATATTTCTCGTGCGTCGTCCTGAGCTTCTGTGCCTATATCTGGAACAAGCAGCATTTTATAAAACATATTTTCCAGTTCCTAAAATTATTCTCTGTTCCACGGTTCGAAATGCCTCGATAATGCCCACGCGTAGCTCATACATGTCAACAGTCACAGTTACTTTCATCATTTCCACCGGAGGATAGCGATGGATTTGCAGGTATGTGTGCAAACTGAGGAAGTAACTTGATGAACCATGATCGCTGCACCTCAGAACTCTGACGATGCTGAAATGACGGTCGAGTGGAGGATGATTAAACTTTGCTATCAGCACACGAGTAACTGGCCTTTTCCACTACTATAGACACATTCGTAAGGTACAAAGAACGAAATACAAAAGGACTGACACGTCAAAAAGAGTGAGAGGTAAACTATTTAGTGCTCGTTCCACAGTATCGAACGTGAAAAAGTGCTCATAGCTCATAAGGTATGCATTTTAGAACTTCGTTTACTGGACCGTTTCTCTCTGATCGCCCTTTATAGAAGTGTCCTTCTTATTCTACTGAACTGGCTAATGCGCTATATTGCAGTATCAGTAGCTTCAGAGACATTTAAGCTTGCCTCTCCATTACTTAGTACTTAAGTATTCCACTTTTTTGCGTATTGTTTCTTCCTGACTAATGTTTCAAACTTCAGTCTACTCTTCACCACTATTATATTGTGAGCTGAGTCTATAACTGCTCCTGGGTATGCGTTACAATCCAATACCTGATTTCGGAACCTCTGCCTGACTATAATGTAATGTAACTGGAATCCTCCTCTATCTCACGGCCAGCATGTTCTCCAGACATAAGCCCTATCGAACATGGCTGGGGCAGATTGTAAAGGGCTGTTAATGTGCGACGTGACCCACCAACCACTCTGAGGGATCTACGCCGAATCGCTGTTGAGGAGTGGGACAATCTGGACCAACAGTGCCTTGATGAACTTGTGGATAGCATGCCACGATGAATACAGGCATGCATCATTGAAAGAGGACGTGCTACTGCGTATTAGAGATACCGTTGTGCATAGCAATCTAGACCACCACCTCTGTAGGTCTCGCTGTATGGTGGAACAATATGCAGTGTGTGGTTTTCATGACCAATAAAAAGAGCGGAAATTACGTTTATCTTGATTCTATTCCAGTTTTCTGTACAGGTTCTGGATCTCTCGGAACCGAGGTGATGTAATACATTTTGATGCGTGTATCTACAGCCAGATAGGATTTGCAAACCTTTTAGCATCAAATACTAAGCATTGTCCTAACAGAAGGCCTGAAGGTAGTACTATTGGACCTCCACTTACAAAGTCAATACCGTCTTCGGTTGCTCATATCTGTGTTTTAAGTATGTGAGTATTTGCAAGTAACTTGAACCCTTCTTAAGCTGTTTAAATGTGTGTTTATATCGTCGAAATTTTTTGACACTGTACCATACTGGCTCTATTCACTCAATGAGTGAATATATTTACTGTATGTATGATTGAGGGTTTACAGAATAGTATGACGTATTTATCGTATCTGTAAATATCTTGCATAATATTTGTTTTGCACTGGTGCTCTTTCAATGAAAGAAAAATACACATTTTAAATATCTTTGTTTATTAACGTTTTATACATGCACAAAATAAAAAAAACAATTGTTGACACATTTCTTAATATTCATTCTGTCTTATATCTCTACATTATTCTTTAAATAACTGGTTTTTCTTGTGCTATAAATTCTGCTTCCATTGTGTTCAATCCAACAGGAGCAACGACGTATCTCCGTTCTCTGTCTGTAAACCAGGCTCTACAGTTTCAATATTTATAGGATTATAGTAGCAGCCCTTGATACTGCAAGCATACATGTGTTTACATATTGTTCTAAATCATCTTGTATGCAACATTCACTTACATAACATACAACATCGTTTAGTAACGCTTTCACATATACTTGCCACCGTATTTGTCTGTTGCAATCTGTAGTGCACTGCATAACCAATACAACTTCACGACACTTTTATACAGGTCGATGATGGTTCCCTTATTGCTACAGATGTTCATGTGAAGAGGAAGTTGAAAAGGATCGTAGTCTGTCGTCATCAACTTCTCAGTGTGCTTCATCGGCTAACAATGCTCGCCCTAACTCATATCTGTAAATTGTGTTTTACATTACGACGGACATTCTCAGTTTCTACTATAACTTCACACTCACAATCTCATGCTAATCCTACATTTACATGTTTTGAACCCTAAGCTAACATGTATGTACTAGTAAATAGTAGCATTCTGAAATGAACTGATAATATCATAGAGCTGTATGGTTTATATACCTCTCTGCAGTATCGATGACCTCGAAATCCCAAGACTTAATGCAATAACATGCAAAAATTATATAGCACGACGACAGGGCAGTTAACACACTTTCTAAGCAGTGAAGACATAGTGAAAATGACACTGTGCAACGACTCTCGTCGGTAAGTACTATTTCAGTATCCACAGTCCAGTTCACTTCAGGATACAGAGACCAAGACCATGGGAGAAGCATAACTGATAAATCATTTGTAATTATTTGATGAAATTATGACATACACCTCAGGATCCAGAAGACAGCCCCTGGGTAATTACATATCCTGATGATTAAGCATGCACATAATCGAATCAGCACGTGTGAGGATAAAGAGATCTCTGGAATTAGCATTAGATTTGATCATCATGTGACGTCACAGCAGCGGGCAGGACATGCAGCTGCCTCAAGCGTGCTGCAACATGTGACCCTGTTTCTGTTATCATAATACTGATGTCATTGAAACTGGAATATTTAGAAAGTGACATTGAATTGTCTGTAAAAAGAACACTCACCCCATGCTTGAGATAAGCACATCAGCCTTCTCCACTGCTAATCCATTTCAAGATCCTCTACTGATGTCTGGGGAGATCGAATCCTGTCTGCATGAATGGGTCCTTGACTAGATGCTTGTTGACTATTGATGACGGATTCCACTGAATTTTCCGTAAATGGTTGACAATCAAAGAGAACACAACGAGGTTTTCTACTGTGCATGATGAAGGTTTCCTTGATTTCAAGTGTTGATGTTCTGCCTGTGGAGCATCTCGATGACTGGCTAGCTGAGGATTCTTCAGAATGTTCTTCCAGACCTTTAGGAGAGCTGGTTTCTTAGAGCTGGGGGTGGGATGATGCTGAGAACAGGAAGTGTTAGAGCGATTGTACTCTGAATGCATCCCATAATACCTGATTCAGTGTGACATCTGTGTCCTTAGTATGAGCACAGTTGATCCTGGTCGAACAGTAATCTTCAGCAACAGAGCACCTATGATAGGGTTAGAGCTATGGATCTCAAAACACGAGCATTAGCTCCCCACAAGACACCACCAAATTTTTGAAGACTGTTCTTTCTCGTTTTGACTTTAGGTGCTACTTGTAAGTCAAGAGTTCTATCTAGCGCTGTTCCTATGTATTATGGTGTAATGCAGTACAACGAGACTTGGTCTCTGAATCTGTCTTCTGGTGTGCACTATCTTCTGCATAGATGTAATGTAGATACAATTATTTTCTGTGGATTTAGGTGGAGCCACTATTTCTTGATGTATATGTATCAGTGGATAAAGAGGTTTCAGCATCATAAACGTTGAGGCTCTGAGCCGCCAAGCAAATGTCATCAGCATAAATCAATTTTTTTGAAGACTTTTGGTAAGCTGTGCATGTACAGACCAAAGTGGTAGTGGACTCAGAACAGACATTTGAAGTAAACTGTCATTTGGTTTAAGTACCCTGCATCTGTCATTGTGAGAATGGATATAAAATGCTCTATTGCTTAGCATGTTGCTAAGTAAGTCCTTAAATTTACGACACAATCGTGAATTTCTAAAGAAGTGCTTCTCACCAAGCAGTGTCGAGAACAGCTGATAGGGCCAAAAAGGCAGCTACACTTACTAATTTCTGCTCATACTCATTTTCGATATAAGTAACTAGAGAGAGTGTATCTTCCTTAAATTACTTTCGCTTCTTAAGCTGGGCTAGCGCCTTTATTCTTAACGAAAGAGTGTTTCGATTGTTACTATATGTTGAGAGTTGCATTCTGTAACTTCATTGGTGTAACCAATAGTCTTCGGAAAATGTGGTTCATTAGTCAGCATGGTATGTTTTCATTATTTCTATTTGCTTATTTCTTTAATATCTGAAAACAGTTTACTATTCACATTCACCTGATAGGTACTTTCCAATTACTTATATAGTTCCAAGATATGCTATTAGATGATGGCGTTCAAGCCTACAGAATTCATAGCCACATTGTATTTACCATGATTAGCATATCATCACGCAATACTACGTAACTTTGTTAAATTTGGTTAAATCTAAGGCAATTCCCTGTTTATTGTTTCTTTAACAAGCTAACAATAGTTGATTGGCAACCAAAGCGTGTAATGAATGGTAAAAAAATGGAAATGAAGTTCCGTGCTTCTTTACAGAGCGTAGGGGAACGATGCGGGAGCCCCGCAGCGCCTTACTAGGCAAGGTCCTAATGGAGGTGGTTTTGCCGCTGCCTTCCTCTGACCATAATGGGAATGAATGATGATGTTGAAGACGACACAACAACACCCAGTCATCTCGAGGCAGGAAAAATTCGTAACCCCGCCGGTAATCGAACCCGGGACCTCGGGAAGCGAGAACGCTACCGCGAGACTACGAGGGGCGGACAATGAATGGTAAAGCAATGTGTTTTTGCGATCAAGAAAATTAAAAGGTTTCGTAATTAAGTTTTAATGTTTTAGAAATACATAAGATCACTTATCTGTAGCACCTGATAAGTCAGGTCTTAATAACATCTCATTAATGTGAAGATCATTCGTCGACTACTGCAGACTGACTTTGTTAAAGAATGTCTGTTTCTGAGTAGCTGATCCCAATTACAGTCACTGTTGACAGGGGAGAGGTGAAAATGAAAATATTTAAGTTTAGTACAAGCTGCAATGTGCCCTAGCAAACGTGTTACTCTTTGAACGGATATGCGCTTAATGATGTAGTGACGGTGTTCATCTTTAATCTGAGGCTCTTATTTGGTTTGGACACAGCGTGTAATCCTGGCGGATTGGAGGACGATGCTATTCTTACTGCTGAGTCCTGGCACTCGCCTTATGAGTGGGTTAAAACCTTTCTTTGAAAAAGCAGCACCTGCGTTTATTTGTCGATCGTTATGACATTTTGTGTCCTGTTACATTGTACTAGTAGTCTTTAAGACTAATGCTTAGGAACTAATCTCTAGTATGATACGAAGGGATTTGCAACATAACCGTGTAAGTCAGAGGTAAGTGCCATGTTATATAGAAGAAACTGGAGTCATTCTGAATGGTGTAGTGGTCTAAGTCTTTGTATAGTCAATAGCATAGCTACATCGTATTTAGAATTTCTGGTGTCATGACATCACATAGGTTTTGTTTTTTGCTAATGTAGTTATGTCAGATATATATCTTACTGAAGGTAATATTACAGATAGGGAAGTGGTGATGGATGTAAATGAGGTGGGAGATGTAACTGTGCGAGATCAAATTTGACAGTGTTCTGAAACATCTAAGTCGAAACGAGGCCCAGGGAGTAAACAGTGTTCTGGAAGGATTACAGGCAGCCTCGGGAGAGCCGGCCACGGCGGAGCTCTCTCACCTGTTGTGCCAGGCGTATGAGACAGGCGAAGAATGCAATGTTCTCAATTCCAAAGAAAGGAGTTGCTGGTAGGTGTGAAAATTACTGAACTATCGATTTAATAACTCATCGTTCTAAAATACTAACACAAATTCTTTACGGAAGAATGAAAAAACTGGTAGACGCTGACCTCAGGGAAGATAAGTTTCGATTACCGAGAAACGTTGGAACATGCGAGGCGCAACCTGACCAAATGGAGGGGCTGTTGGTAGCACACGTTCCGAGACGTCGACAGGTAACCAATTTAGTTTTGAATTGAAGTGTGGGTGAAAATCGTAGGGGAAGGCCAGGTGGTGAATACAGTAAGGAGATTGGGATGGATGTGGGCTGCAGTATGTACTTGGAGATGAAGAGGCCTGCAAGTTATACAGTAGAATGGAGAGGTATTTTTAAAACCAGTCTTCACACTGAGGGGCGGAACAACATCTCTCTGTGTTATAACATCTCATTTTCCAGTTGGTGTATTGCTTCATTGTTGATAACTGACTGTCAGAGTACCTCTGAAGATGACGTGAGGAATACATATTTATTTAAAGTGGGGGTAGTTGAAGATCACAGGTTGGTGCTGAAGGATAGATTTCGTGGATCCGCTGTATTTTAATCTACTTGCTTAGCGATGGTTCCTCCTTGTTTGTGAAGGGGCTGACCTGCTCGTTAATTCTGCCGCATGTCGGGCCGTGACAACAGTACGCAGTGTCATCTGTGTACAGGGCTCTTCTTTCGATCCTCGACCTTTAGCGATGTCAGCCGTGTTGTTGGTGTGTAGCAGTGGAGACGTGACTGTCCCACGTGGCGTTGCTGCGGCTGGCATAATACTTGTCCAATGGTGATCACCAAGCAGCGCTTGTACTTACCTATTTCCAGCAACGTTTTTAGTAAACTGCACACTTTGGGGTGGGAAGTTCAAAAGTAACGTTTAAAAGAGCAGCCCAGCATGCCACAACCAATGGAAGGCGCGTTCGCCGTCCACGAGAAAGCGTGCTGGCGTCGCGCCTGCCGTGTTGCGTTCAGCCTGCGTCGCTCTGCTGCTCAGTCCTGGGACCGGGTCACCTGTGCTGTGGTTGCCGATGAATCCGGCGTGTTCTTGTGCGATTATGTTGCTCTATTCCTTGAATAACTTTGGTCTGTCTCGAAAGCTTTCCCTGTCACTGAGAGCACGGTAACCTATGATTTGGTGTTGTTTTTTGGTCTTTCGGGTTGGGAAATCATCTTGATTTTAGCTTGCTTCTATTTTAGGGAGACTATTTTCAGTTTAATGGCCACGATGAAGAAACGTCTGATGTATTTTAGGCAGGTGTCTTGTGAAAGGAGTGATTTATTTTGTTATCTTCCAGTGCCTCCAGTCTCTGAGCTGCTTTCTTTCCATTTCATATTCGTCAATCTTATAAAGTAGTGGATGTTAAGCGGTTGCATTCGGATTTTCGAGTATTATTTCTTCGTCGGTTTCATCGAATTTAGGATACCGTGGATGACCGTGAATGTTTTTGTAGCACTTTGAGGAACTTTTCTGAGGTCGTCAGTAATGAATGACGTTCTCATCTATTAAGGATGGCTGTTCGCAAATGGTGTGCTATGACTGTTGGAACTTTTTTCCAAAAACTACTGCTATTGTGGGACCTAATTCTTGTGACTACCTCGCGCATCATTTGGTGGGTTTCGCTTCTTATTAGGTCATTGAAAACGTTCAAGCCAATCGTAGCATATCCATTTGGTTAGTGCCATATGTTCTATAGAATTTCCCTACTGTTTAATTTTGTTTCTTATGTACGTCAGGAGTCTTTATCTTTGTTATTTTCTTCTTAGGGTAGTTTTAGGTATAGCAGGTTGTATTGCTTCCACTTGTATTTGGTGATTACAATTTGTTATAAGGATTGGTTTGAATAGTTGATTCGTTAGGTTTTGTGTTAAAACGTATCAATCTGAATTTTTCGACTATCCGATTTCGTGAGTTTATGATCGTTTTTCCTAATTTTTCTGGTTCACAGCATAATAAATGTGAGGTATTCGTTAGCTATGCCGTCGCCAAATTCAGTATAGCTTCAGAATCTGGGTAGCTATGTTGTACATAGTATGTGTTCTAAGATAGAAGTGCCATAGTGATTGATAAAAGGCGGCGAGTCATTTCTGAGTCTTGCGTGAGTCAAAATGGCTACAACAAGTTTAATATCTTTCTTGTTCAATTTTTCAGCAAATATCACAGATCTAGTACTGAGCCTCCTGTTCCTTTAGCTGGGCAAAATGAGAGTATATAATTCACGAGATCAGCTGGCAGTACCGCGGCAAGATACATCGTTGTGGTGTTTTATATGGAAGACGATGAAGCATCTATGTCAGCTTCTACTACGGTCTGGTTTGCGTGACAGATACAGTTATCTAGATTGATTTCTCTACCTGCTCATGGGGTACGTGCTGCGACTATAATACCAACTTCTTTTTCTCTTATTATGCCTTTAGGGAGTTTGTTTTTAGAGCAGAAACCCAGCGTGTTAATGCAGATAGTGGCAATATCTTTCTTAGGCTTGAATGTGAAAGTTAATTCTTGCTTCCTGGTGTCTCAGGCTAGGTGGGGCATAGGCCTCCTTGTCTATCAATATGGCGATATAGACGTGGATCCGTGGTCGCCAAAGAACGTAGTAGGAGCTTTTTAGAAGCTGCTGTTATTATTTCCCTTCTTTCAAATATTATGGTGCGAAGGGCTGTAGTGAAGACTCAGAGTATGTTTTCCGTTTGATTGTTTTCGTGACATTCTTGGACGAAGACCGTGATAGTTTGATCAATGCGCTTAATGTTTTCAGTTTTGTTTGCTGAGATAGGCTGTTTTGGTCTTTCTTTGTGACTCTCATCACTATTAACGTTATCAGTGTTGCAGCTCCTGCATTTTGGTGCTTCTTGTTTCGGGTCTATTTTGTAATTAAAAATTCTATGTGCTCGACTCCGTTCTTCACATTTCAATTTATATCGCAGCTTTTCGTGTCTTATTGGAAAGTGTTGCAATATGGACGTTGCTGTTATTGAGGAGGTAGTGTTTAAATAGTCCAACCTTGTGAGGTACACAGTGCATTCTGAAATGGTGAACAAGTGGCTTGTTAGTTGGTTGTTTGTAACTATAGATGACTGGAAGGAATAGCGGGGAATTTTGATTTAGTTTTCCGGTACCTTTAGGTCCCCTTCAGTTTTTTCGTTTGTTATATCACGCTCAAAATTGGTTATCACAAAGGCGAGCGTGAGTCTGTGTGGTTTCTCTTTTGCTTAGTGTTTGGCGTGCGGTGTGATTTCTGTTACTGTTGCTTCAGATCGGTAAGTAACTCAAACTGTTCTCTCGGGTTTCGATATCTGATGGGTGTGTTGTGATGTTGGCAAATTTTTTCGGATTTTTTTGTGAACGACTTGGTGGCCCAGGCAACTGTTTTAGTGCAGGTTACAATGATTTGGTGGTTTCTTTGCCACCTTCTTAGTTTATAGTTTATTGAAGGGTGTGCTAAAGTGCCATAAGTTGTGTTGGATGTGCTTTAATTCCATCGGCATCCAACCAGTTGTAAACCTTGTTCTTCGTGAGATGTATCTGGATGAGTGTAAACTATTTGTAATTCGAGTATCGTGTTTGTGGCGGCTTTGCCTGTTTACTTCGGGTTTCTTGTCTGGGTTTTTGGCGTAGCGTTGCGTTTCTGGAGATTGGTGGAGACAGAGTTTTCTACTTCAGTCTGGTGCGCTGAAAACTGTTATTGCACATCGGAAACAGGACGATCCATAGTCCCCACGCCCTGCTTGAGAACTCCCGCAGTCAGCGTTCTGTGCCTTTAGCCACGGCAGATGCGAGTTGGTCGTCCCCGTCTCAAAGTGTGGCGGTTGTGCAGACTGGTGATCCCAAGTCTGAATCGCTCTGACAATGCTGCATTTGACGACAGTGGCGCGAGTTATGCATGATGCACTTTGCACTGGACATCGTCTGAGTAACACGCTTGCTGTCGAACAACTACGTACATGTAACAACAGTTCAATCAGTTTCGGCTGCGAGAATGCTTGTCCCCAGATATATCAGAGGAAAGCCCTTAGTAGGTATATCGGTTGCAGAAGTTAATGCTTGATACCCCACGAGTCAAAGGGTTGTAAAAGGTGATTCCCTGACCACCCATATCTGCTCGCTGGTTCGCCTCCTTGAAGACCAGAACGTGACAGCAGCGGCTGTAAGCAGCAGCAGGGAGTGGCCAGTGGTGGGGCTTCCTGTTCTCTACTGCTCCTGATTGGCTAAAAGGCCCACGTGTAGAAGGATTTCGTGGAGAGGCTCGGAGCTCGGGGAATCGAAAGCTGGCCGTCGGCGCCCGTGTGGCCGACGTGGCGGGTCGCGGGCGCTCTGGAGCGGAGTTCCGTGTCGCGACGCACAGTGTTCTCGAGTTTCCAAACGCGTTCGGATAGCGATAATCTCAGTTTGTTATCCAAATTTGGGAGTCATGTTTTTTGAGTGACCGTCTTCCTGTTGAGTTTGAACTGTGTATTTCGTACAGCCAGTCGAAAGTAATTTCCTGGACTTGGCTGTGAATGTTCCCAGTACTGCGGTCGGAACTCGGGATCTTGCCTGGGGGTAAGTAGGTAGAATGAGGGCCGTTAACTACTGGCTTTCGAGCGATGAGGTTCGATACTTTCCAGCGGGTCGAGGCTCGGCTGGCGACCACTGTGTCGGACCGACTTTACGCGTGTACCGGTGGTGCAGGACGCTTGTCTGGGTGGGCCGCTAAGCGCCCCCACTGCGCCCCGTGTCGGCTCTGGCCGCCACCACCTAAAGAGAAGGCCGCGGCGCGCTCTTGTGACGTCACGCAAAGCGGGCCAGGGTTGGCTTGGCGCTGCGCTGACAGAATCGAGGCGCACGGCCTGCAAATCTTCGTCAAACGGTTTTACAGAATGTGTTGAGCTGCCGGCGCCCCCTGCGGCCAGGCGGGCTACACCCGACACCTGCCTCCCTCGTGGCGCTGCGGCCTCTGGTTCCACTGCGTCCAGACGGAAACCGCGGTTAACACTGCGGGTGCCTGCTAAGTGCGCGATGAGTCCTGTAGTTTCACAATTCACGAAAATCACTCCACGTAGTACTATTTATCACAGAATTTTCCTTTGGGCTGGGTACTAAATTCACACAGACACTCCTTTACTTTGCTCACTCAGGTTTTATTTGAACAAATGGGAGATCTTCTATTGATTACGAATCACAACAATTTCGGCGTACTGTGTGTTTTTAGTGAAGCTACTACGGCACGTGTTTTCCATGACTCACAGTACTGGCACAAGTTTATCCTTCCACAGTACTGTTTCTGTAAATACGCCTTTAAGTAATGTTCTTCCTTGCTCAAGAGTGGCACATGGAACTCTAACTATTAACATCTGCCATAGTACCCTTACAAACCTCTAGCTTAACAAATCACCATCTTGTCTCTCAGACCCAATAATGCTAATCTCATATAACTCTGCCATTCGACACTTTGCGTTCACTTCAAGCCACATTTCACACAACAACTCACGTGTTACTTTATTACTATACCTGTTTGAGCCAATCTATGTAATCGAACCACTAATAAGCTAAACAAACCCATTTACACTTTCATGCACACACCACTTCAGTCATTCACCCCTCTCTTTTGATTTTTTAAGTATCTGAATGTCTCTTGTCATGGTACTTGAATTACAAATCATGTAAAAGTACATCTTTCACACACATATGGAAAATTTCCTTGTTTCAGACATAATGTTATATACTAATATCATACATTATACATTAATAAAACCGACAAACTGCAAAGACAGATCCTCGACGGAAAACGGAGATAAAACGTCCTACGAACATGTGTCCAGAAATGCACCATCGTCATGGTAGATGACCCTGACGAACGGGAATTTCTCCGACAACATGCTGCGTTCTCCTTGTATATAACAGGCCGTGTGATTGACGCAGCCTATTGTATACACGAAGCATTTCCCAACAATTTTAGTAAGTAGTCTCAGTGCATTAGAATAGGTAGACAGAGGCTACCACTCACAAATAAGCACACAGTTATAAATGAAGGAGACGTTAGGAAAGAGAAGTACTGGCTGTACGATATGAGATTTAATGACGTTTGATATTGTCATACCAGGTACACTCCATTTTATTGCTGAGTTTAATGCAGTGTAGTGTGGAAACAGTTATTTGCGAAAAATACTGAAGGAGGCTACAGCGAGGATTCTGAAAAGGGAGACTGTTCATTGTTTCTCCTGGCCAGATTCCTCTTGGCTGCCGAACACAGCTCTAGACCTGCAGGGATGCTGGTTGGGTCCCACCAAAGAAGTATCCTGTTCTTCAGTAGAGGGAGCGTCGTTCCATTGCAAACGAAACAGACGAAGAGCACTGGTCCTTGCAGCATCGTAACTAGATGTATATAGTACACTAACTGCGCTATTCCCTGAGCCTGGTGGAACCCAATTCTAATAATAATTCCTATTCCACTTAATATAACGGCCTTAACTGACATAAAAAGACATTGCTTCTTCGAGGCAAATTTCTTGTTATCAACAATTTTGAGTTGCCGCATGGAGCACCGATTACATAGGTACATGTATCCAATCAGTCCGAGACAAACCAAGTTGAATGCCACAGACACTGAAATCCCTGCAAGGACTACTATGCGACTGTGGATGAGGTAATATTCACTCGTCTTTTCCAAAGCAACAGCTGCCACACATACTATACTCCACGGTATAAACACACACAGCATCTCACGACGGAATAACTGGCTTACTTCAGCAGGTAGTAGCTGGTTAGGAAGCCTGAGATGGCGAACACAAGAATACATCTGGTAGCAGAATGAGTTCAGCCAGATACAGCTGAGAAGTGTGAGGGCGCTATCTATCAGCACTGCTGTAGGTAAGTCAGGGACGCCTGCCATACGATACACGACCTCAGAACACAGGATCTGGACTATGCACGTGATCTGAAACGACAAGAATATCTTCCCAGGCAAGTTACGTAACTGGGGAAGATACATGTATACTCCGGCAGTCGAGAAACGGAAAATGATATTTATCAGTATAAATGAGATTTCTAAAGGCTTCAAGCTGTCAATTTTGAAATCCTTGTATCTCAAGGTAGCGTTGTTTAAACTGTTTCTGTAGTTCAGGGTTTCTTCTGTTAACTTTTGATACAGTATGCGGATAGATTTAGTATATCCAACTGGGAAACGTTGAAATGGGTAATGAAAGAGCGTACAATCATCAGAAGCCTTAAAGGAGGAAAAATCGCGACACTTCAGCAACAGAATAGCTCTGGAAACCGAACAGATGGCGTCTGTAGCGTTCGACTGCAGACATGATTGATCAGCAGGACTATCGAAATAGCAGCGAGCATCGTGTACGGACTGTATCATACTAAACGGGACGTCCTGACAAATGCCGTACGAGTTGACCGCCATCCAGGCCAGAAGACAGAGGTTGACGTTTATCCTCTGCGTGTAGGCCAGGTAGCTGGTGACGGGTATGTGGGGCGACCTCTGCACCACGTCGTCCCACAGCTGCTCGCGGCACTGCTCGCGCTGCTTCACGGCTTCCAGTGGCAGGTCTTCCAGCGGACACGTGGGGTGGTCCAGGGCGTTCACCAACAGCTGCACGCAGTCAGTGTTCACGGAGAGCGTATCGTGGCTTCTGTCCTCCAGCTGCCACTCCTCGTCTGCAAGAAAACGACAGCAAGTAGGTGGTGCCCGTACACTGCAGGCAGCTGAATCCAAAGTCTTCTCTGGATGAGGAGCCTGGGCGTTGTTTACCCACATTACCCAGGTTCAGTTACCCAGAACTATGTAAGGCGGCATGTCAACACAAAGTAAGAGTATTAACAAAGACAGATATCATGTTACTATGCGCGTCTATTTCATCCACAGGGTGTCCAAGAAGTCCCTGCATCGCTCTTGATGTAGTAAAAATAAGGAAGTAAATAGGTTTTATTGATAGTCCTGCACTGAAGATGTTAAAAAAACAATGTTGTCAGAATTATATTTTTGTTTCAGAACTGCAGTCTTTGAGTTCCGAATCCATGGACCAACAGTTATCTTGTAATGGAGAGATCAGTGGAGGATTGGTGGGTGCATGAACATCCGCAGATAGGAAAAACTATGTAAGGTATGATGAGAGCATTTGCCTCAGTCCCCCTCGTAAAGTAGCCATGCCTGATTGAGATAAATGTCCTGTATTTTTAGACTGTCTCAAAGACAGACCACATATTGGAAGCAATAAAAAGTGACAGGAAACGTGTGTCACCCACTCTTAATCAGATGAGCAGTCTCCAATGAAAATCATTTACAAAAGAGCAGTTGGACTTCAAGCATCTTCTTCAACAATGCACGACCACACTGAAAAAATATGAATACGAAAGGATTGAGGCCCATGTTTGTTACTGAATTATCTGACAATGGTGTGGAGCAACGATTTGTAACCTACTGTACTTCGTTGTGGCGACTTCTGCCATGTCTCGCTCAAGAATGTTATTTACCTATAAATGTCCCATATACCACTATTTGATCAGGAAAAAATTGTTTTCTTGTCTAAGGAAAGTACCCATTATCAGCAAGAGTTGGAAAGGAACCTACCTCACATTATGTGGGCCAGAATTGGAAAGGAACCTACCTCACCTTATGTGGGCCAGAGTTGGAAAGGAACCTACCTCACCTTATGTGGGCCATTGTGTGATCAGAATACCTGTTAGGACCACATTCTTTTGAAGCTTGCATGAATGGGAATTTCCAATTCTCTATACAACAGAAGTTTCCAGTATCTCACCTCCATGACAAGGCAATCACGGATCTTGTGTGGTTGTAGAAGGAAGGAGCTTGAGTCTCATTTTGTTGTTCAGATGTGTGGGTTTCTTAATGAACAACTTATTCTCGGATTCTATTTGGTTCTGCAGCATTTAAAGCCACATTAAAATGGTTACCACGAAATCCCAACATTACCACCTCAACAACCTTTTGAAATCGTCATGACAAACTTTTGATCTTACCACGCAAATGACTGAATATGAAGAATAATAAAGCCTCATGTGGCTCAACGTTGAAAGATTAATGGAAAATTGACACAAGTGTTGAGGAAGTCTTTCTAAGCAGAATTACTAGGACGACTCGCAATAAAGCAAGGGGGACAGCGAGACACGTAGATATCTGAGGAAGGTGTGATCGCCCATACACTGATCCGTTGGATACGTATTTTTTTTATATCTAACTACGTCCATATAGAATATACTCTTTTGACATAACTCCATAGGCGTCCTGTACAAAGAAATAGGATGCAGGCTGAATTCTCGTCTTTGTGATATTTCACTTTCCTCCGTGAACTTAGTGACCCCATCACGCAGCGTAAAAAAAAGTGATGGAGCATATTTGTCACCAGTTTGTGTCGTTAGCACGAGATTGTCGAGAAAAAGCACAACAAAATACAGTAACTGACGATTTTGGGAGTTCCTTTACCACAATGAACGATTTACTGTTAATACTCTGTTTGCATACATTCAAAAACACGCACAAAAATGTAATTACTTCTTCTGACTCGTACCTTGTGTAATGATAATAATGCAGCAATAAATGCAATTGGGACATATATGCCTCAGCTGCTGAGTGGATGAATGTGGGATTACAACTCCAGAGATTTGGGATTCAGGCATTGCTCCCGAGATTCCTTCTGTCACTTATCTCTTCTTTCACCTCTGACATTGATTTATGGAAATCGAAAATGTTGGAACTGTAGAATTGTTCGGAGACCCAATAATTAACTGTGTCCCACAATTATTAACTGGGTAAGTTAGTTCAGAAGTAGGAAAACGGCGAGTGACCACAACCTGCAGTAGGACAATGGCTCGCGAAGCACTGTGGTGACCAAACCAGGCTTCAGCTTGATGACGGCTTTACCTACTGCATTCTGAGAAGTCCTGATGGTCGTTTTCCTCGAGCACTATTCCTGTTCAGAGTACAAATCAAAGGAGAATGATACTGATATGCTACACATCATCCAATGTATATAGGGTGAGTCATCTAACGTTACCGATGGATATATTTCGTAAACCACATCAAATACTGACGAACCGATTCCACAGACCGAACGTGAGGAGAGGGGCTAGTGTAACTGTTTAATACAAACCTACGTTTTTTTAAATGGAGCCACGTTAGTTTTGTTAGCATATCTGAACATATAAACAAATACGTAATCAGTGCCGTTTGTTGCATAGTAAAATGTTAATTTCATCCGGAGATATTGTAACCTAAAGTTGACGCTTGAAACCTCCAACATTCAGTTGCGTCTTGTAACAAACACGGGCCACGGTCGGCGAGCAGCATCTGCAGGGACATGTTTCGATGACGACCATGTTTACGAGTGTGGCTGTAGTGCACTGTTGTGGTTTGGTCTAGCTGTCGCAATGTCCGCATGTAGCGCTTGCTGCTATTGTTATTCTGCATTCGTCTCCGCACGCAGACCAACTGTAGTACACCGTGTTACCAGACGTCTGTGATAGTGTGGTGTTCTAGGAACTGTGACCATGGTGTATTCGAACTCTGAAAAGGCGGAGAGTGATACTCATCTATGGCGAGTGTCGACGAAATGCAGCTGAAGCTTGTAGGGTGTATGCAGAACGGTACCAGGACAGAGAGCATCCAACGTGCCGCACATTGCAAAACATCTACCGCCAACTGTATGCAACAGGTATGGTCGTAGCACGCAAACGGGTCCGTAACAGGCCCGTCACAGGAGAAGCGGGTGCACTTGGTGTGTTAGCTGCTGTTGCCATAAACCCACACATGAGTACACGTGACATTGCGAGAGCCGGTGGACTGAGTCAAAGTAGTGTCATGCGCATACTGCATCGTCACCGCTTTCACCCGTTTCATTTGTCGCCACATCAGTAATTACATGGTGATGACTTTAATCATCGAGTGCAAATCTGTCAATGGTCATTAACAGAGAATGCGTTGCAGTTCTACCTGTTTACCGATGAAGCGGGTTTCACAAACCACGGGGCAGTGAATCTACGGAACATGCATTACTGGTCCGTGGACAATCCTCGCTGGCTCAGACAGGTAGAGCGACAGCGACTGTGGACTGTAAATGTATGGTGTGGAATCATTGGCGACCACCTTATTGGTCCTCACTTCATTGCAGGGGCCCAAACAGCTGCAACATACATCGCGTTTCTACAGAATGATCTGCCAACGTTGCTCGAAAATGTCCCTCTGGAAACGCGTCGACGTATGTGGTATCAGCATGATGGTGCACCTGCACATTCCGGAATTAACACTAGGCTGACCCTTGACAGGATGTCCGACGGGCGTTTCATAGGACGTGGAAGACGCATAAATTGGCCAGCCCGTTCTCCTGATCTTACACCTCTGGACTTCTTTCTGTGGGGTACGTTAAAGGAGAATGTGTACCGTGATGTGCTTGCAACCCCAGAGGATATGAAACAACGTATTGTGGCAGCCTGCGGCGACATTACACCAGATGTACTGCGGCGTGTACGACATTCATTACGCCAGAGATTGCAATTGTGTGCAGCAAATGATGGCCACTACATTGAACATCTATTGGCCTGACATGTCGGGACACACTCTATTCCACTCCGTAATTGAAAACGGAAACCACGTGTGTACGTGTACCTCACCCCTCATTGTAATGTACATGTGCGTCAAAGACCAATAAGAAGGTGTTAGCATGTGGACGTAATGTGCTGTTCCAGGTCCACCACCGTTCCCTTTGGATCCCTACGTAATTCGGTGCTCTCCGATACACACGATCGAACAGCGTGGTACTCAAGCATCAACTTTAGGTTACAATATCTCCGGATGTAATTAACATTTTACAATGCAACAAATTACGTATTTGTTTATATGTTCAGATGTGCTAACAAAATTAACGGGGTTCCATTTAAAAAAAAACGTAGGTTTGTGTTAATAAACATATTTCTGTGCATTTTTGTATGGTTTGTATTAACCAATTACACTAGCCCCTCTCCTCACGGTCGGTCTGTGGAATCGATTCGTCAGTATTTGATGTGGTTTACGAAATATATCCAGCGGTAATGTTAGGTGACTCACCCTGTATAGTTCATTGGCGTGTTGAGCGCAAATGTATACCCAGTAAGACGAATAAGTTCTGAAAGGTTCTCATACACCGCCATGTTCTGTGAAAGGCCGAATGCACGACTTTGTCGTAAACACTCCATTTTCTTTGTTATTCATTCCACTCCCACCACATTATCGTGTGGTGCGCAAGCTTCAGACACTTTGCTGCTCTTCAGCCTATCGAAGTTAGGCCAGTATAGCTTTTATGGGAGAATGAATAAAATGATAGGTTTCAAAAAAATAAAAGCCATAGCGTCTCTACATAAACACATGTACATTGAAGCTGATGATGGTGCTATGGTGAAGATAAGTCTCGTGCTTCTGGCAAGTCACTGGCAGTCAGTTCCCAATAACTACTACGAGGGTAATACAGTATGATGCAGGTGCCGGCCAGAAAGGGTGTATGTATTCAAGGTGTTGGAGTGGGCTGGGAAGTATGATTGACAAGTTGATGTGGGTAGAGGGAGGTGTGAGGGAGGGATGGCAGTGGTCAGGAGGCTGGAAGCGGGATCATCTACATATTGAAGAGGCATATACGCTAGGATTATAGATGGTTGGAGGAGTAAGTGTCTACATACTATTCTGGAACAGGAAGAACCAGCCAGCTGAAGTTCCGCTCGAATAGGATACAGAAGGGTGGCAAGTGGAGGGTGGATATGACATGTTGGTACAGGCGCACCAGAAGCCTAGGTATCCAGAGGATAGGCGAGAAAAATTGCTTTTGTTCCCCACGTTTATGGAACGTTTACAATTTGTGACAAAGTATGAGGAACTTCAGAAGAGAGGGCAATCTAATCAGCTGGTAGAGGTTGCGTCTGAGACGGCAAATATGATACAGAGTGCAAGGTGTTCTAAGACTGTAAGGAATGGTAAATTTTTGAGACTGCTGAGATCCAAGCTATATTGGCGAAAGTAACACTGGGGCCACTAAGGCTTTTGGAAAGACGAAGGAAGAAACAAGATCAGGGTTTAACGTCCTGTTGGTGAAACAGCTATTAGAGCATAACCCAGAATTGGGAAGAACGGGGAAGCAGGACAGCGGCGTCCATCCATAGGAACCGTCGTGTCATTCACCTTAAGCTGTGTAGGGACATCACAGAGAAACTAAATATGGTCGAAAACCAAGTTTGGAGCCAACAGCTTACCACAGCATCGTCTCGTTCAGTGGGTTTTACCCAAGTACAGAGGATGGCTGAGTGATGGAATCCCCACATTGTCGTGTTTCCTGTCTTCTTAATTTGAGTTTGTTGTAAGCTGGGGATGCGTGATTATTCCAAGATATGAGAAAGTGAGAGTCCTCTGCCCATGTCAGCACAGAGGAATGGAGCAGCAGGTCCACCGCCTTACTGCAAGCGCTTATCTTCCTCCACATAATTGGGCACTGTCCTTGCATTGTGAGAGAACTGTGACTCGGAGTTATCTGTTGAGTGTACATGACTGTAATGGATGCGTTAAGAGCTTAACATCCACATCTGACACACATGTTGTTGTGTCATGCTTTTAATAAATTTACAAGTAGATAGATGAAACAGTCAATGATCAGAACGCCTTATTGTTTGGAAAGCAATACACTTATCTTTAGCTCCTCGTGGCTGTGGCTGTGTGAGCACGTGTGGTATTAATTGGGGTCCAAATACACAGGAGCTGCTGAAAACACTGAGAGGCATTACAGTGCAAGTCTGCAGATGATGAGCACTGAACGTTTACTACAACTGTGCCAAATATGTGTCTGTTGTTGGCCCTCGACTCTCTGTACGTGCATGCTTGGCCTAGGCTTGACTGAGTGACGTTACGCCGACACTGCACTCTGAAGGCAGAAATTCGTCGCTTCTCTGCAGTCGTCATGGAACTTTGATATCCTCGTAGACAGAACAGAACTCAGGCTGGACTCTGGCAGAACTCGTACCAGGCACTGGCAGAACTGGAATTACTTGTCGTGTGTGGCGCCTCGAAGCTACAGGAGGAGTGGCTTACTACTTCTTTCTCATAGGCGGTGGCGATGCTGCCTAGGTGTACAGCATCTCTGCGGTGGTCGATTGACGATTTGCTGCAGGCGATTATCGTCGACACCACATGTGTCACCTTCAACAGTGTCACAGGCGTCATCAGTGTATCATCATACACTGAGGAGAGGTAATGTAATGTAGAACACTGACACGAGGTCTGGTGATGAGAAACTTTATGCTTCAATTTCCCCTCCCATTACTGGGGATATACCAGCAATGCAAATTTCTTCCATCACCTGGATTCGAACCAGCTTACCTTTGAACAGAGTACCACCACACAGTCATGTTTATGTGTGTCATGGTGGAAGTTAGGGAGAGAGAAATGATTGGTGGTATTTACTGTAATAATTCCTTGGGTTTTTAACAAAAGTGTTTTTGATGTAGCAGAGGCTACACCAAGAGGTTAAGTTATCGAGGCAGATGGAGATATGCTGTTGAGTAAGATTTAGAGTAACAAAAGAAGCATGGTGTGCCAGACAAGGAGCTATACAGGAAACATAATTCATTGGGACACCTGGCACTTGCCAGTTTCCTCCCAGAGATCCGAATGTGCGACTATTGCGGAATATTTCGCCAGTGGAGGAGTCATCGTACCACTTTTCAACATCAGGCCACATGTCCTGTGGACAGACACCAGTGGTTCCCATTACCTTCTGCATTCTCATGCCTTTGAGCACTGCTGACTCTTCAGGGTTTTAGGAGCAGGGGAAAAAGTGCCTTGAAGCTCTGTCCGCCCATCCATCATTACTGACGATTTTTATTCTAAATTTAAGCAGCAGCGAGGTTCAAACCTGGGTTCCATGACGTTTTGATTAGTATAGGTGAGCTGTGGGATATAAACTTGCATACAGTATGATATCACACAAATTGACTATAGGTAGTAGGAAATAAGAGCATTCTTTCTTTCTTTTTTTTTTTAAGAAGGTCTAAAGTAATGGAGTCATGAGCAGCCTCTCATAAGAATTTCCTGAAATTGTAAGACGTCGTGGTCTCCTTCATTGCTTACATATTCCGCCCTCACAATCATATTCTGCACATCAAGACGCTTCATTCGAGCCCAAACTCGATAAGATAAAGTCAGTATTGTATGAATTCATGTAAACGATATGCAAATAACTAATAAATCGCAAGTGCGCACCGTGGTCGAAATACTCGAGGCTGGCGTACACACATACATTCCAGACACGCCGGTCACAGGAGCTTTTAGCTCGAGAGAGGCAACTGCACCCCAGGAGGCCGGTCCCAAGTTATCTACGTCGGCCAGTGACCGCCTGTAGAGCAGACAGCGTTAGCCCGAGTGAAAGGACGATCTCGTGTTCGGCTTAAAAGCAAATTCCGCTACATTGTGTGGGAGCGGTTAGCCTACGCATTCTTTACACATAGCACGCAGTTTCACAGGGAGACAGCAAACGCCAAACACCGATACTACAGATTTCCCGATTGGTCGCCTTAAACAATACGTCATTCTCGCGTTTTAGAAGAGCAATTCTGATTGGCAGACGATATTTCTGACGCCTTGAGTTGAAGGAGTAATGGGAGAGATCGAAAGGTATACCGCTTCTCGTCTGGCGTGCAGAGGGGCCGTTCCATTGTCGCTCTTGGAGCGAGAACATGTAACGAGAGCGTGCGCGCTCGTACATGTACTCGAGAGAGCGAGGAACAAGTCTCTCCTCAGTACTTAACTGGGAGAGCACCTCTGTCGAGAGCGAATCGAAGTGCAACTGTATATTGAGTCCTTGCGATTAAGCATTGTTCACTGTGTTGGCCGCCACACTTATTATGCGGTGTGAATGGACAGAGTAATAGTTAAACGCCTGTGAGTGAATTTTTGAGTGGCATCGCGGTGGACTGGATATCTGACCGGTGTACCACGCCAATAGACTAGGGGCAAATAGGAGTCCTTGACTTCATCAAGGCGTAGGGAGAGTTTGATTGGCGAAGGTCAAGTTATAGAACGAGAGTTATCTTATTTGTCGGCAGCGAGCAGCACAGACAGCAGTCATCACAGCTACAGCTCTTGCGACCCCCACATTTCTTCCACAACAGTACCCTTCACTGCATATCACACGTGACAGCCTCGACTGTACCTAGCAACATTCTAACTGGTAAATATTCAAGTTGGGTAGGTGCTGCTCTCAGCCATTCTGCCAAGTCAATAACAATCTTAAACTTTGTATAGAAATTTAATTACCGAATCCTATCCTTAAGAGGTAACTTCACATTCTGAAAAGAACCTGCAAATAACGTGTTCAATTCATAACTAAAAGTGCTATGGTGATTTCTCAGAATTTTAGCAAAATAAATAATAATTTTCGTTACTTTCGTGTTTTTCTTACACTAACTAGCACTACTCCAGTACCCAAGTATCCCACTAGTTACGTAAGACATTTTGTGAATTTTTGTGTCATTTCCTTACAGTGGATGACTCCAGAAGGTATTTATTGCTGAAAGTTTTTTAGGCATTTCTCTTTGGAACGTCAAGACTGTCCGTCTGACTTCTATAGTAGTGTGGGGGTGGAAATTGCATCTTGCAGGGGCCAAAGGGTAAAGGGAACATCTCAGATTAATCTGTTGCGCAGAATGACAGAATAGCACCAACCCACACGCTCACAAAATGTGTGGCTTTATAGTCTTGTGTTGTAAATGCTATATTTAATTCGTTTTGTGGCATTATAGACAGGTATTTTAAACTGGGACCAAGAGATATGGTGGTCGTAATTGTGTGACACTGTATGTACCGAATTGTCGAACAGTCATTAGATACAGTGAGTATATCTTTAAGATATGAAGCACTGAGTCTGCCTTGTTGAGGTTGTTTGGTAACGTGTGGTTGTTATGGATGAGAGGAGAATGAATCGTTTTTCAATAGATTGTTCAGTTTATGGAAAATGTGGCAGTGTTTTTGTTCATGTGTATCACCAATCCCAGGGTTTCTGATCTGCAGAATGAGGTGCTGGTATCAGGATATCTTACAAGCACCCATTGGCAGTACCATCTGATTGTATGTTGTAGCAATTATCTGTGCTTTGTAGAGTGTAGAATGACTGGGACTATGTTACGTTACTGTAACAATTTTCATTAAAGTATAGTTGTAGCATTGAAATAACATGTGAGTGATGAAGATCTCGTTGGAGCTGATGGAACAGACATATGGATGGAATGCTATGCTGCTACTTTGTCTTGATGTTTTATGTGGCGAAACGAGGTTAGGTATAGGTTTTAAGCTGATGTTTTGGTGTGGCTGAAGTTAAAGTTGGATTGCTTTTTGGAACAGGTGACTTGGATGTTAAAATGGAAGGTGACTGTGGCTGTTATCGTCATCTGTTGGACGATATGGGGACGCTGAAAGACTGTTGTGGGAAACAGTGGTTCTAAACTGGATGTCTTTCATGTTAGGGATGCGACACAAGAAACTGTTGGGATGATGACGGTGAGCTCTACTGACGGTGTAGAAAACTGTGGATCTGAACTCAATATCTTTGATGGTGAGGATGCAATGCATGTAGCTGTTGGGATGCGGAATGTAAGTTTAGTGTCGTGAATAATGCGTTTACTTTATATTTATTAGATCATTCGAGTTGAGGCTGTGTAGATGATGCAGTTGTGCAAGGATTGTACATTTGGGCACAGTTAATATGGGAGGTTTAACGAACTTCCAGTATGCTGCAGTAGTTTGTGTCAGCAACTTCTGGTAATCAGTGAACGAAAAACCGTTCCAAGTTTTTGTTCGTTCGGTGAGTTATCTCTATGCACTGTAAATGTCCATTGCACGTTTTTGACATCTTCAGAAATGCCATTTTCGACTATGTTATGGTGATTTGAAAATTGGTCTTGCTCCGAAACAAATCATCGAATGAATAAAAAATAAAAATTTGCAACTTGGACTGGTCTTGTTGTAACTGGGATAGGCCACGTGGTTCTGCAATACTGGGTCAGATAGTCGTCACACTGGAAGTATTTGTGAGATCTGTAGGCTTGGATTTGCGATTTAGTTGATTTTACACAATGGCAGCGACAACAGATCAGGGCTCGGTTCTTGATACGTTGGTCTGTTGTGCGCAAGCATCTAGTTCTGCTGGACAGTGATGCGTAAAGAAGCCGGAAGAGAAGCGCCACGGTTTTAATAGTGGCGAGGGCAACTCTTTCAGCAGGGCCGTTGTAGCAGCCTGCTGGATGGTGCAAACCATTTCGAACATCGCCACGTGCTCAGAAGAGATTCGCACGACTTTATTCTTTCCCTCCTCCTCCCCCCCCCCCCCCCAATCTCGACCGAACTGCCACGACCTCTCCGATCTCTCTGGATTATCACGACCACTTTCCCCTGAAGATAAAATGGCTCTGAGCATGATGGGGCTTAACATCTGAGGTCATCAGTCCCCTAGAAGTTAGAACTACTTAAACCTAACTAACCTAAGGGCATCACACACATCCATGCCCCAGGCAGGATTCGTACCTACGACCGTAGCGGTCACACGGTTGCAGACTGAAGCGCCTAAAACCGTACGGCCACACCGTTCGGCCCCTGAAGATATCTTCAATGTCGGGCTTAAAGTTAGCTTCCAGACAAACGGCTAGTGGTCCACAACTCTGTAAGGTCTTGTCGCTGCTCATTCTTTAATATCTTGTAGCGGCTCGTGATGAATTGAAACATCAACTACAGCTCACACGTTTGTTCTCGGTGTCCATAACAGTTTCAGTCATCATTATAGACATGCTGCAGAGTGCAGCTCAGTCTAGCAACAGATGGGGTAAGAGTCCGCTTGTTTAGTAACTTGCTAACAATGCGTATTTCCTTTTAGGTGCCAGTATTATTCTTGTGAGTGCCTGCAGTAAATTATCGGCGACAGCCGAAATTTTGGAAAGGCCTTTCTTCTCAGTATTACAGTTCCTGGTTCTACTATACGGATATTTTTGTGATAACTTACTTCCTTATCTGTTGTAACCCTTTTCGACCACCTTAGTTTCTTAATTAGTCAGCTTACTACCAATGAAAACCCTGCAACTCGTTTCATGTCTGGTGCACGATAGATAGATGATCGAGTAAGAGATAAAGCCCAGCAACGAGAGTAAAATAATAAATTTAAAAAAATATAGTGATTCGAACAAATAGAGTTGTTTAGCAGACAGATGCGATAGCTGTGTTTCCTCAGTCCTACTACAGTTCATAGTATTAACATTTCTAAGGATAATATTAACAGTGTATCTGATAAAATTAACTGTTCAGTTACAAATCGAAATATTATTCGTCAAAGAAAATTAGTAAATACGAACAGTATCATGCCAGCATCATAGATGAGAAGTGTAGAACACTACACAAGTTACAGTATTGACGAAACATTAGCTTGTCTGTAGCCGTTAAGTTGCAGAAACCATTCGCTATTTTTAAAACAAGCCTTAGACTGGGTCTCAAAAAAAACTACGTGTACACAATTTTAGAGCGTTTATAGAAGATAAGAAGGAACACTTTTTTATATGAGGCACGTGTCGCACACGTATGAAGGTCTTATCTGCACTGGCGTTCAGAGACGGTGTTCAAAGTGCTGTGGGATGGGCACTGTTTAGAGGTGTTGCGTGCCTCCTACAGGAGGGAGACGAGTTGTTCAGTGTACCAGACACTGGCAGACACCCCAGGTGAGGTGGTTGCCTGTTAGGCTGAGGCTGCAAACATTATTTGTGAGACACCTACTTGTTTCGAGTGTGTTGCGCAATCGTTAGCACCCAGCTGGCACTTGAGTAACGTCTCCAAAACATGACACCTGTGACATTTGTGTCACATAAAATTTGTTCTTTTTAATCTTCTCTAAACACTCCAAAATTTTGTCTACGTAGTCTTTTTTAGTCCCTGCATAATGAAGAAGTCAATAATACATCGAAATGAAGTAGTTAGCTTGTCATAGATCCAGACGGAGAGTTGCCGAGGAATCTAAACACTGACTTTGGAAAGAGCACCAGAGATTATCCTGCGTGGCATGCAAAATCACGCAAGAGCTAAAACTACAAATTCAGAAGGGTATTAGAATCTCATTCCTCGAACAACTGAACAGTTGTCAGCGCATAACCGTGAAGTGGCCGGGTCCCAGTATTAAACTTACCTACAATCTTGAAATCATCTTCGTAGACTGAATCGATGTACTCAGCTGTAGTGTACCAGGAGACACGATAAAGGGCGTACAGTTCGTCAGCGAGGCTGAACATTTGCGACGCCTCTGGCTGCCGCTCCTTGCACAGCGCACTGAAGTCGTCGTCAAAGGAGAGGCTCCACGGCTGATAGCGCAGCAGGCGTTCACTCAACAGCGGCAGCCTGTAGCACACAAGGTGCCAGGTTAAAAGTTAGAAACCAAGCATGTATAGTCTAGCAAGAACGTACAAGTATCGAAAAATGTGTGTGAAATTTTATGGGACTTAACTGCTAAGGCCATCAGTCCCTAAGCTTACACACTACTTAACCTACATTATCCTAAGGACACACACACGCACACACCCATGCCCGAGGGAGGGCTCGAATCTCCGCCGGGACCAGCCGCACAGCCCGACTGCAGCGCCCCTTGACCGCTCGGCTAATCCCGCGCGGCTAAAAGTATCCCGAGCGGATTTCCACTCAGCAGTGGATTAGAAACTTCCTGATAGATGAGTACTATGTACCAGACTGGGACAAAAACCTGGAACTTTTTCATTCTTTAAAGGATGCATAGTAACACAGCAAACAATCGCAAATCCATTGGTCTTTTTAGCATTTTAGCGCATCGAGATTTCATCTTTAGATTTCAGATCACTTGAGTGAGATACCGATTGTAACTATTTCTTGCAGATCATCCACTCCGTTCTGTGCTGCTATATCGTTTTAACTGGTTTCAGACACATCAAACAGCAGAGCTGCAGCGCTTGCCGCAGAATACCTCTTTTCTTTAAAGAAGAATTTCGTATGCATTGCAAGAGAGTGAACATGTGATATTTATGTTAAGGATATGAATGACTTGTTCAAATTTGTTATAGATGATTGTAGACGACGACATGTGGACATGTCTGTCATGAGCTGAAGCAAAATCGTCCTCATTACCGCTTGAAAATGGCTCAAAACGCCGAAACTGCAATTGTAAAACAATTTCTAAAGTCAAATATGACGTCCTTAAAAAAATAGACATCGAGCTGGACAGGCAGGAACCGAGAGCCGCCGTCGCAGCCTTACTTCCGCCAGTACCTCAGCCGCTGCCTTCCAGCCGTCACAGAAGCTCCCCTGCACGGCTGGCGGGACCAGCGCTCCCGGAAGGATGGGCACTGCAGTGACCAGAGGCCTCGGGAGTTGCTTCCTGGACGAATCCTCACTCTGCAGTGGAGAGTGCACGTAGCGGATCCGACACACGGCTCTGACCTGCCAGGGAGTTTCCTTTATGCTTTAGGTGATGTGACATCTGCGATAATTTTCCGTAAAGACTGTATGACACGGGAAGATGAGTTCAGTGGACAAACGTGAATGTACCGTCAAGCAGGTCCACTTATTCAGTCCCTTTCAGCTGATCCAACGGCTAAGGACAGCGCGATACGATGACTTAAACTATTTCAAATCCGTCTTTGCAAATACCAAACATTTGTTTTTATTTCACAATACGTGTTTTGTTTTACTCATTATCAGTTGTGCAATTTTTATAATGTTTCAGCTTACATCCGGCAGTGTGCATCCCACCATCTCACACTGCTATGCTTGACGCGCGGAAGTACATGTTTGCTGACGTAATATTGCATAAAAATGTTTGCTTACTTGGCTCTGAAACATTCGCTCCGTCTCGCTTCGTGATTGGTTGGCGCGGGTCTCTAGTTTGGCAGTGAAAATTATCATACAGAAATTGTTGGCCGTAAGACTTTGTCCTAAGGTCAGTGTTCCGTACATCGATTCGATGCATATGTGTCAGGTACATGTTGTGATGAGAATGGAGCCCTCAGAATCGGGTATGAGACAATTTTTTTCCTGATTAATCTACAACTGCATTCCCTATAGCCCATCAACGATGGAAAGTTTCCATACTGCCAGATACAATGCAGGACAATCAGTACTCCCTGTACTCCTTGTAGTATGGTCCTTGGTTATCACTGTTACTTGACGACGACGTTGTCAATTAAAGCATGAAGCTGGATCATAATGAGTTCCGTGTGATGTCTGGGTCCCCAGTTTGAACGGAAAGCTGTCCCTCCCATAAGACAAGTGGTGCCATGGTGCTAAGGCTCGCAAATCATTTCCACGCTACGTACACCAGCACGCTGTTCTGCATGGAGGTACAGTACCACACCGACTCCACTGACAAGCTGGGACTCAGAATCCGTGCCGTGATGAAACTCATTATTTCTACGCCACAGATGGAGGATGTACGTGCATACTGACAATGATCTGAATAAACATTATACGGAGATTTGGTTGGGGAAGAATTTCGGGAAAGGGCTGTTTTTAACGTAATGGAGCCTTCATTCCATAAGGCAGCGAAAGAACGGATTTAAATGCAGCAAGGAAGTGAACAAACAATATCCACTGAAACAAGCTCTAAAGAAAATCTCGAAACTTCTGGACAGTTGCGAATGTACTACACTGCTATAATGATACAACACTGACTGCCATATTCAGTTTAGGAGCAAGTGCGTTGCAACACAAAGTGGCAAATCAACAGAGGACGCAATAAATACTCGCCACATGGAGCTGGAGTGTCGACAAGCGGGGCAGACCGCTGCCACGGAAGGCAATCGTCGACAATTTGCGTGCAGAGAGAGGGTCAGTGTGCTATAGGCGGCTTTGGCCTGTAGTGCTGGAGCCATTACTGAAGGTACCATGCAAGTCCAGTAATGAAGTGGATTGGCGGAATTTAGAAATGACCGACTGTAAATGGCGATACGTGAACTACAGAAGAGACACGAAATGGTGCGCTGCCTGAACTAGGAGGGCGGTACCTAAGCTGCACCACTGCCGCTGGAGCTCTGTGAACCCCTCCCCTCTTGCATCACCGGTTTTCGACTTTGTACTGACATCCAACAGAAGGTAAACACGCTGGGTCGTATGAATAAACAAGACGAAGTTCTCTGGAGAAGATTCTCGGAGCAAAAGGACATCCTTTGAGAAAGCTCTTACGAGCAAAACATTCGAAGCCATAATCTCTGACGAGAGTGTTCCTTTTTCTCACTACCTCTGCTCTCTGCGGAGTTCTCGGTGTGTGTGGTCTGCCGTGTCCGGCACAGAAAGCACGCGCAGTGTCACGTTTCATTCAGCTCGCTCAAACGGGCGACATGTCTGGAACCGGCATCAGTGTGTTCAGGCAGAGTTGCACTACGTTTCATTTTGTTTATTTTATGTGTAGCAACAAATTATTGCCGGTCGCGGTGGTCTAGCGGTTCTAGGCGCTCAGTCTGGAACCGAGCGACCACTACGGTTGCAGGTTCGAATCCTGCCTCGGGCATGGATGTGTGTGATGTCCTTAGGTTAGTTAGGTTTAAGTAGTTTAAGTTCTAGGGGACTGATGATCATAGATGTTAAGTCCCATAGTGCTCAGAGCCATTAGCCAACAAATTATTGAGACAACTACGTACAGTTTACGAAAATGTATTTACTTGCGATGTTACCGAATTTACAACATGTGGAAAACTTTTCAGTTATAGATGTTAGGTGAACACATTATGCGAACGAAATCTTAAAATTAAATGACACCAAATCGGAACTCTGTCACAGTTCTCCAACACGAGATAATTTTGGTTAAATACGGCGCACAACTGTCCGCTCGCGTGGCAAGCACGTAAGCGCCCCACCATGCGTTCGTTACGAGTAACAAGTCGCTAGGTGTGCAATAAACCAGTTATTAATTTTTCTGGTAACCCTACTTATTTCTAACATCACACTATATAAGACTTATGCTGTGAGAAGATATGAAGGTGAACGTCTCGAAACATCAGCGACACGGTTGTTTGGTGTAGGCCTACAGCTAAATGTTCTCGTACGTCAGTCTGAAAACTTGGGTCTACTAAATAGCAATAAAAATGTTTCAATTTTCACTTCTTTTGAGAGGTAGTCCGCAGATAATGTTCTTATTGTCAAAGCGATATAAACTTCTACAGCTCCTCAATTCAGCACCTCGTTCGGCTATATATTTCTTTTTTTGCCTCCCAAGCAATATGAATTCTGCCATCATTGCCAAAATGTAGGTAAAACTTAACAGAACTTACTCAGCCCGAAGAGTGCTACAGATCTCGCATCAATATTTTCCGGTTGTGAGAAGCACCTCTAGTTTTGTTCACACGAAATCGGAGAACGTTCTTTGTTGTGAGCAACGTCCGTCACCCTTTTACTCGCGATGAGCACATTCTCGGCAGGAGTATATTCTCTGACTCGCTTTACTCATGTTAACCCCAAAATGTCCTCTCAATATTTCTAGTACGAAGTATATCCTCCGTTTTACTGACACGCCCCACTATACTTCGCCAGCACCTCAGCTCTCACCTGGACTCTCCCAGTGGTTCTTCGCCGATCATCTCCCACCCTTCGTCGCCGTCTTCATTGCTTCACCACTCACAGAGAGCCGTAGTCTGGCCGCTCCTTCGCCACTGCCTCCGTCAAATGCTCCACCACCGTCGCCGCCACCTGCGCCACCGTCGACTCCCTCGCCAGCAGCGTCGCTGCCTCTGTCGCCAACACCGTCGCCAGCCCCAAACCGCGGCCCGCCCCATCGCCCTCACCACTGCTGGAGCCAGAAGTTCCAACCACATCCACCACCACTGTAGCTTCGTCACCGCCGTCATAAACTCCTGTCAATGTCCTTATCTACACACAACTGGGGCCACCTATTACACCACAACCCTCACACATGATGTCATAAGACTCAACAAATGAAATAGAATGGATAAAACCTGACGATTCCAAATGAAACCGAGCCAAAAATGATTTCACTAAATTTACGGACATGAAACCAATAATTCCTCTCAACTATCGTCCTTTGTGTCTACATCTACATACATAATCCGCAAGCCACCGTGCAGTGCGTGGTGGAGGGTACCCTGTTCCACAGCTAGTCGTTTCCTTTCCTGTTCCGCTCGCTGACAGAGCGAGTGACAGACGCCTGTCTATATGCCTCCTTAGGAGCCGTAATTCCTCGTATCTTGTCTTCGTGGTCCCTACCAGAAATGTATGCTGGCGTCATTAGGATCGTTCTCCAGCCAGGTTCTCTACACTGCTAACTCGCAACTACAAGCTCTCGCGACTCGCTACGTACAACAACTTTCTCGCAACTGAACTCTCGCGCGGTCAAGCGCAGACTAGCAACGATAAATAACTGTCTGGTCAGAGATTCTGTTGCCTCGCAATCGCTGCTACTGAATACATACGCGTTTCAATCTCTACAAATCTTTCTGTCCTCATTTGCGCGTTCTCTTTTCAACCGAGAATGTAACAGCATTTCGTTCCTCAGCATTTTAGGAATTAAGTTATTAAAGCACGATGAGTCTTTTCCGCCATTGATCCACTCAGTAGGCGCATACGTTTCCGGATCACGATTTACAGTCTCTTTAAACTTTAGCCATAATTCCTCTATGGCCACAATTCTGGAATTAAATGATTGTATTTTATTGTCTACGTGAGACGCTGACAACTGCATATCAACTCTCCTAGCGTTCTCGACTGATTTACTGACTTTCGTAACCATAGTTGTTATGATAACATCATGATCACTAATCCCCATCACTATGCTGACGCCATCGATAAGGTCCTGCCTGTTTGTGCTGGCTGACGAACTAGCTGCTCAACACAGTTTTCTGAAAATGTGTTCGAGAGTCCTTCACAAGACTGTCTGTCTGCACGACCTGCAGTGAATCCATAGACGTCCCAGTCTATACTCGGTAGGTTAAGGTCACCGCCAGCTAGTGTCGCGTGATCTGGATATTTATGCAATGCTGACTATTTATCTTCTTTGAATGGCTCCACATCTGTCCCAGCGGAGTCGGGTGGGTGGTAAAAACAGCCAACAACTAATATGGTTTCACCTAGTCCTGTTATGTGCGACCACGTAACCTCACTATTACACTCAAATTCAACCTCAGTAAAGAGTATATTTTTGGTCAACTGCAATGAACACTTCCCCTCCTACGGCGTCGAATATGTCTTTCCGATAAACATTCCAAGACTCGCTAAATATCTCAGAGTTTTTTTACTTAGGGTCTTAGCCAGCTCTCAATTCAAGAATAATTTGAGGCTGAGAACGTTCATGGAGGAGAGTAAATTTGGGAACTATGTTACAAATACTTCGACAGCTGACTGATAAAAGTTTCAGAGTCGAACTGACTTTACTCTGAAAGCTATCTGATTTCCCTAAATGTGTACCAACTGGCGAGTGTTCATGAGAGTACCTCAAACTACTGGCTAGCCTGAAACCCCCCATGTGCACTCCACAAGTACTCTGCTATCCGATCAGCTGCTTCCTTTGTGTACTGCACCCCTGTCTTGAAATCTACCCATCTCCGATTTTCAGTTCACCTTCCCAACCACTGTTACCTTCATTCCCACTGCCTGACACAATATCGATAGTTTTATCCCGTCACACTATCTGCATGTGTCCGTACACAGTGAACCAGTAACAATCTCACAGTTCTGATGACAGATGTGGAGTAGCAAACCAAAAATCCCCACACAATAAACATTGTGGAGTAACAATACCGGTCCTCAAAAACAGCTCCAGTTGGCTACAAATCATGTTCAATCATCCTGCATAATACTTTATCCTGAGTGTGTATTTTACCACCCTGACCGTGGTCTGTGCTACTGCCTGTCTCTGTCCGAGCCATCCTATAGCACGTAATTTCGTTCCTCACACTGACCACTGCCTCTCCACAGCTGTTTACCCACATCAATTCCCATGATGAACTTACTTGTGGATGTCGGTTGATCACTTTCGTTTCAGAAGACCTAGTCCATTTCCCAGACACACTCATCCCAAAGTGACTCCTCTAGCGACCTCTTCAGATGTAACTGCAGAAGTCTTTCATCCTATTGATAGTAATCACGACTGAGTCTAATTGTCCATCCTAATCAACGTCTTCCACCTCCATATCTACCCCACAATAAGCCACATAAAAGAATCCAACAACACCGCCACAAAACCTGGGGTGTCTGCTGGGAGCTTGCCCATTCCCACACAGGAAGCCACCTGGTCACCCTCCATAGTGCCAACATATCTCCTACAATACTCCATTCCACGGCCCCATATGTCAACCACTCGAGAGACTATTCCGCTTTCCTCCCGCTCACAACCTCCAGTATTTACGCTCTATGCTACGGACTGATTTAAACACACAAACCACAGGACAAAATATAAGAACGATGGCTATCCGCTTCCTGCCCTCATCGCTGCTTAGATTTTTCCTCCATCTATTGAGATGAACATGACTTGTGGCCTCTTTTCCTCACCGACTGGATGCCAGTATCTGGACTAGAGTCGCAACTACACGGTATTACCGTAATTACTCCCGAAGTGGTTTTTTCCCCCGAATAAGACGAGGACACGCTCACTTATCGTGTCAGGTTCCACATCATTGTTTCCACAAATTATGAAAACTTCAGAAGTGTCTGTAACCATCAATACTTTCTCTAGTAAATGCAGTAACATCGTTTATTGTGTCAGTTTTCTCCGCTGGTCTGTTACGTAATACGTGGCACATTTTAAGACACAATACGAATCAAAAAATCGAAGGCTAAACGGAGACAAAAACCTTTGTAAATCACGAGTTTCTTTAACCATGTCCTTCACTACTCTCTATTAGTGCTAGTTCTTTACTCCATTTTGAATTAAATGATCCCTGTGTTTTCTATAACTTTAATGAATACTTCCATGGATAAAAGTGAGATAAACTCCAATAAACCATAGTGAGTACGACAGACATTTGAGTGTACACTGGTTTATACCTGAGTATCGAGTCCCATGGCCTGTCCTTGTCTTCTTCCACCTCGTAGTGCTCCACCTGTTTGCTGGCTAATTGCAAGTCCTGTACCCATCCGGTTAATTTCGTGCGCAGCATGTCTTTCACACGTTTCATGTCCTTAATCCAACCGTGGAGTTGCTGATCACTTGCGTGGTTACCCTGAGACACACAGAAAATAGTTCAAATTACTTTCGTAACATCCACAAGCAGCAGCCTGTCTTAGTATACAGTTACATGTAGCACTATTACATGACACTGAAATTACTGCCAGCGCATGAGTGTAGTACATTCAGTTTTGTACAGGCATAAAAACATTAATTCACAGCAGATGCCTAGTGGGGTTTTATTAAATAAATACATTTCTCAAACTGTGACATCAGATAGGAGAGGTGCAGATATTTCTTGGTAGTTGACATTACAGACGTCTGAATGTATGAGTGTATACTCCCGTGACGATGTATCCAACTGAAATGTTCTGGAGCTGCCAGCAGCGTCCAGTTCCTACGTGTAAAGCCACATGGCGTGGCTGGAACTCTGAGGAGATTCTATTCAAACTTTTGAACGGTTTTCGAAAATAGAATGGCCAGACTGTTGACAAATCTGTCAAAATCCTACGCTGTGAGAAACCTGAACACATGTTATGACCTTCTACAAACGCAATGATAGACAGCTGCCGCTCCATATCTGAAACATTATCTGAGTTAATTGTGCACACACGAAATGTCAGTTTGACTCAAAATGTTGTAGTGTTTGTCTGTTGCCTGGCTGATCGCTTTTGCCGAAAATTTGCGTTTGTAGCTCGTCATCTAACACGATGTCTATCACGATGATACATATTTTTATTAAAAATCTACAAGGTGCTCCCTGTTGATTTAGAATCATGACATTTAGGAAGAAGCCAGATTTCACAGTGCAAATAAAGGAAAAAAATCTTAAAATTCATAATTGGTAACTATATAACTCTAGAAAATACTTTTCGTATTATTTTTTATCAGTCTGTCTATTTGTCTGTCCATCTGTTAGGAATCTTTTTCTCTGGATACGTTCTGGGTATCATGTTCAAATTATGTCACATACAAAGGTATATCGACCCTTGGCGGCGTAAAAACTGTAAACTTATAACTCACTCCAGTCAATAGATACGGCCGTTTATGTCTCGTGTTTTGATAATCGAAAACTCACTCATCGAAACCTATAGGGTGCTCTCCATTGACTTGGAATCATGAGATTTGGCAACAACTAAGTTTTCCGGTACAAGTAAAGCAAAAAATCTGAAACTTGTTAACTTTTCATTATATCACATAAAAATGTCGTTTTCGATTTGGACATACATTGTATTCATCACCTGTTGAAGGTATAACATACGAACATTACTGCATCCAAACATAAAATTTATGTTGTATTTCTGATTTAGTACGTTATCGGAAATGTGTTATTAAATCTTCGCTCCCTACATACATAAACTAAAGTCCTCTGCTTGCTTGTTCTTGTTTGTTTGGGCTGGGCTGAGGAAATAACGTAGAATTTCTGAACCGATCTTGGTATTCCTGGGACCAGTATCTTGCCAGAACCGATCTTGGTATTCCTGGGACCAGTATCTTGCCAGTAAAGTTACAGAGTCTCGATAACAGGCAAAAATCATTGGGAATCTCGATTCCCGGGATGGGGAGTCTGCACAGAACCCTTAGTGCGTGAGTCCCTCTCGCATTTGCCCATTCTGTTTTCCTTTCTTCTATGTACCCTAGCATCACCCAGTATGTTGTTCTGGAAGGTGAGTGCTCACCACAGACATGGGTGCCGTCGGGAGAGTCTGAGAGAAGTGGGACAGAACTGCTCTTGTTCTCTGTACGTGGAGTTCCCAATCCTTTTGGGTCACACTGAAACAGGTGACAGTGGTTCCACAATAGATTATATTGAGATAGGGAACCAATACTCGAAAGTGCATATTTATTATGTTAAGGACATACACAGCATACACCACCTAACAACAATGTAGCTCACAGCAATTCTTCAAAGCAACGACTGTCAGTCTGAATGAACGCATGTATTGCAATGATGCCTGCAGCTCTTCACACTCTTGCAAAGATCTCGGGTGTCCGTTGTGCACTCGAACAGTAGCAGCTGATAAACAGTGTACACACCTGACCACCAAACGGACCTACTGTACGCAACTAGGCTCGTAGCACTCAAGCATCGCAGTGGCGCATTAACCTGTGCCGCAAGCACACCACTGACCCTGCTGTCAGCTGTCCATTGCATCAGATAGCTTGTGTCGTGTTCATGGTGAGGTGTGTTGCTGTGTACAGTGCACAATGAGTAATCAAAGATGAAATGTGCAAGCACTGGGACGAACGGATTTTGAGCCCTGTGTCTGCTTGTGTCAATCCAGTATCGTTCACAGCGCTGTACTGTCCAATTTCATACAGTTTGTATTGTTTGTGGATGAGGCCTCATTCATCCGTGATGTTGTTTTCAAAAGCCAAACAGGCAGATCTAGAATGAGGACAACACCCACGCCACCCATATCGGAGGCCAACAGCAAAGATTCTCAGTCAACGTATTTTAGGGCATTATCCAAGATCATCCCACTTTGATGTTAATGTTTGCAAGCACCAAGCACCTGAAGAATACTCACACTCATTGTAGGACTGGAAAGGGGGGGTCCTCTCTGATGGCCATTGCGATCGCTGGATCTTACAACCCTAGACCTCATTCTCTGAGGTTATGCCAAGATGTAGGTGTACGAAACACCTGTACATACAGCTGAACACCTGCTGGCCAGGGTCCAAGCTGCCTGCCTCCTGGTACAACATTGTTGCTCACGGGCGAGGCCTCCACGACGAGTGCGGCCACTTCATGTTTAAAGATGATTAAAGGTGTAGCTGTTGTCACACGCATCGACTCAGTCTGTGTTTCGACAAGTTTCTACACAGTTGTCACTTCTGCCCAGCTGCTCAGAACAATAAAGTGTGACATGTCTTGGAAGACACTAGCGTGATTGACTCGATTCCACTATCGCAGTAGCCGCCACGATACAGGAATGACCTATGAGGATATGTTGACATCACTCCGAAACTGTGATCAGAGAGAGAGCGTCATGCACGTCAAAGGTCGTGAGGTGGTGGTATGAATGTGGGATATTTTCAAGAACACTGCCATCCTGAATTTGGAATCATTCAACTGTATGTCAGTCAGACACCTTAAGCAAGTGTATGGTGCTGGAGAGAAAAATGGTTTTACTTGTGTTGTAGATATGTGCAAATATTATTTTCTTAATAAAAATTTGCTGTGTACAGTGCACAATGAGCTCATTTTTTACAGTTCTTTTGTCAGCTATGTTTATTTACCAGGTGACATCTACACTCTTTTTGGAGAACTGTCGAGATGATTTCCCAAGTTTCTGCAATGTGTCACTCAAAACGTAGCCGATCAGCAGCTACTTGCAGCCAGCATATTCCATTTCGTGCATTTCTGTCACAGCACAATCCCACTCGTTTAATATGTGGAAGTTCTTCTTCTTACGAGAAATAAACCCGCGTGTGCTGCCTTGCGTCCACGCTTGGTAAGTAATGAGAGTAGTAGCAAGTTGTGAGGGGCATGTTCAAATGTGTACCAACACGCTGGGCACTGTCGCAATGCGCTATGTGTAAGTAGTGTTAGTGGTGAGGGAAGAAGCGTGATGGATTGCGACTTGAATTGCTGATCAGCGCACGCTGCGTGGCTGAAGGGTTTTGTAAACAGCCCTGCGGAGGGCGACGCGAGTCTCTCTCTCTCTCCGACTGCCAGCCAGCCCTGATATCGGAGTCAAGCGCTCGTGCGGTATCCGTGACGACGATGGTGACTGCAGTCATGGCCACGCACGTTGGATAACAATGATGACGCCGCACTGTTGTCACTGTTTACCGACGACGGTGTGATGTCATTCATCATGGTCACCTTGGCTGAGGATGAAAGCAAGTATACATATTTTCTATAGTGTTTTGTTTATACACTACTGGCCATTAAAATTGCTACACCACGAAGATGACGTGCTACAGACGCGAAATTTAACCGACAGGAAGAAGATGCTGTGATATGCAAATGATTAGCTTTTCAGAGCATTCACAGAATGTTGGCGCCGGTGGCGACACCTACAACGTGCTGACATGAGGAAAGTTTCCAACCGATTTCTCATACACAAACAGCAGTTGACCGGCGTTGCCTGGTGAAATGTTGTTATGATGCCTCGTGTAAGGAGGAGAAATGCGCACCATCGCGTTTCCGACTTTGATAACGGTCCGATTGTAGCCTATCGCGATTGCGGTTTATCGTATCGCGACATTGCTGCTCGCGTTGGTCGAGATCCAAGGACTGTTAGCAGAATATGGAATCGGTGGGTTCAGGAAGGTAATACGGAACGACGTGCTGTATCCCAACGGCCTCGTATCACTAGCAGTCGAGATGACAGGCATCTTATCCGCATGGCTGTAATGGATCGTGCAGCCATGTCCAGATGGGGACGTTTGCAAGACAACAATCATCTGCACGAACAGTTCGATGACGTTTGCAGCAGCATGGACTATCAGCTCTGAGACCGTGGCTGCGGTTACCCTTGACGCTGCATCACAGACAGGAGCGCCTGATATGGTGTACTCAACGACGAACCTGGGTGCACGAATGACAAAACGTCATTTTTTCGGATGAATCCAGGCTCTGTTTACAGCATTGCGATGGTCGCATCCGTGTTTGGCGACATCACGGTGAACGCACATTGGAAGCGTGTATTCGTCATCGCCATACTGGCGTATCACCCGGCGTGATGGTATGGGGTGCCATTGGTTACACGTCTCGGTCACCTCTTTTTCGCAATGACGGCACTTTGAACAGTGGACGTTACATTTCAGATGTGTTACGACCCGTGGCTCTACCTTCATTCGATCCCTGCGAAATCCTACATTTCAGCAGGACAATTACTGACCGCATGTTGCAGGTCCTGTACGGGCCTTTCTGGATACAGAAAATGTTCGACTGCTGCCCTGGCCAGCACATTCTCCAGATCTCTCACCAATTGAAAACGTCTACTCAATGGTGGCCGAGCAACTGGCTCGTCACAATACGCCAGTCACTACTCTTGATGAACTGTGGTATCGTGTTGAGGCTGCATGGGCAGCTGTACCTGTACACGCCATCAAAGCTCTATTTGACTCAATGCCCAGACGTATCAAGGCCGTTATTACGGCCAGAGGTGGTTGTTCTGGGTACTGATTTCTCAGGATGTACGCACCGAAATTCCATGAAAATGTAATCACTGTCAGTTCTAGAATAATATATTTGTCCAATGAATTCCCGTTTATCATCTGCATTTCTTCTTGGTGTAGCAATTTTAATGGCTAGTAGTGTAAGTGAGTCTTATGGGTTCTACTTCTTCTTTCCTAGCTGTGAGCAGGCGTTACTCGCTGTGGGATCTGAACCCAGCAGCTGATAATGATGATGACGATGATGATGATCTCTGGGGAACGACTTCGATTGTTCAGACGCAGATATCGATTATTCTACAGTATAAAATGTTTTGTTTGTTATTTTTCAGATGCTCTAGTTTGTAGATGTTCTCAATGCGAATATCGGTGTTTTGACACGACCACCAGCTACTAGTTCTTTAGCACCTGTGTTTTCGTTTGGGTTTGTCCATATTCTTTCAGACACATTCACCTACCGACGTCATACACCTCCTCTAGTACCCATGTGGGATATGCCCTTAATGACAAACATGCCCACTGATGATGAGTTGCTGGAAGTGTATTCCAGTAATGATCATAACAACAGTTTTACTTGTAAGTACTCAGAATTTATTATAATTATTATACGAATACGGATTTTTATTTCTCCTTCCTTATATACTTATCAACTGCGTCTCTTTCTCCTTCTCGTGTGCAGAGTTATTAGGAGTTCGACGTGTTGTTGAGGGGAAGAGCATTGTCCAAGTTAGGGGGAGAGCTGTCGTGACATCATGGGGTGAGTCGATACCAGAGTGGTCATACTGAGTCACTTTTCTGAGATGCAGGAAAGGGAGTCCTGTAAGACACTCAGCTGTATGCTCTGCCTTGATTTATGTTCATAAGATTTTGATCGACTTATTGTGGGGTCCAGTCACATCTCTCTTCAAACGTATATACTGCTAACAAAAAGCATGTCCTAATGCCCAGAACCATGACGACAGGAATTTAAATTGATTTCCATGGTTGCTTCTCACGAATGATAGAAATTAACCAAAAAATACAGGGCATACAGATACACAACAAACACCAGATGTCCACTGACGTTCTAATTTCTCGTTTATGGCCGAATGTAGGAAAGCCATAAGAAGAAGACAAACATTGACACGCTGTGTGGCACATCGACAAAGAAGTCGAGCGTAAATTAGGTGGTCCCCTCTTCATGTCCATATTAGCAGAGAAACATCCAAAAAGTGTAGACCTGCTGCTAATCTCTGAAGACGATAAGTAACACAACGTTGGGATAAAATGCATGTCCCACCTACGTTCTTCTGAAATGAAAACAAAAAAGATGCACGATTTTTTGCTGTAGATGTATCAAGTCGTTTACCAAGAGCATGTATTTTGAAAGACACCTGATTGACTGCTTCAGCCAGGAAACAATAGGTGTGGAAATGCTTATCAAGGATAAACGGTTCTCGAAGTTTAAGAATGGTTCAAATGGCTCTGAGCACTATGGGACGCAACTGCTGTGGTTATCAGTCCCCTAGAACTTAGAACTACTTAAACCTAACTAACCTAAGGACATCACACACATCCACGCTCGAGGCAGGATTCGAACCTGCGACCGTAGCAGTCCCACGGTTCCGGACTGCGCGCCAAGAACCGCGAGACCACCGCGGCCGGCGAAGTTTAAGAATGCCTCTCACCAACACTTCTGTCCCTTTGTCGTTTACCGAGCGAGGTGGCGCAGTGGTTAGCACACTGGACTCGCATTCGGGAGGACGACGGTTCAATCCCGTCTCCAGCCATCCTGATTTAGGTTTTCCGTGATTTCCCTAAATCGTTTCAGGCAAATGCCGGGATGGCTCCTTTGAAAGGGCCCGGCCGATTTCCTTCCCAATCCTTCCCTATCCCGAGCTTGCGCTCCGTCTCTAATGACCTCGTTGTCGACGGGACGTTAAACACTAACCACCACTACCTTTGTCGTTTACGTCGATTTAGAGCGCCTCCTAGCTCCTGTGGTACAGTGTGAACGTGGTGCCTCTGCCTCCCATATCACTGCCACAAAATGATGCATATGATATGTGGCTACCCATCAAGTTCTGTGCACTAAAATTAAAATCTTATGTCAAGGGAATAGTGCGAGATGGCTGCTCACTGAGCTTGAAAGTCTTGTACGGGATGTTTATAACATTTATAGTGAAAACGTCCTCATGACCAACGTGAAGGAGAATGATGCACTGTACAAGCAGGCAGCTGATGGTTATATCTGCGGACTGTGACTGGACAGAGGTGAGGAAGCTCCCTGTAGAGACTGTTGCCATGTAACGGTAGAGTGCAGGTGACAACCCATGTATCTTTAAGTACTAACTGCCACAGTACACAGCCATCTTTTCCACAATTTCAGTGAGCATGATGCCCACTTTCTAGTTCAACACTTTGACGAGTCTGAGTTGAAGGATGATAAGATCAGTGTCATTGCTGACACCGTTGACAAATACATGCCGCTTCAAAGAGGATCACACAACTTCCTGGATTCACAACGCTTCATGCTCACGTCTCTTTAGAAATTTGCTGAACCAACGCGTCCTGAAGATATTCTTAGCAAAGGGAGCCACTTATCTCGATGATGTAGAGTTTCAAGAGTTTCAACTTGTGACGGAGAAGGGGTCTTTCCATACGAATATCTGGATTCTCTAGTAAACTAAGAGGCATTTCCATAATGAATGGAAAGAACGGGCACTTGGTGAATGAACAGCAGGACTTCGGCATCTCTGATTTATCAGAACATATAAAATGGTGAACACCAATGTACATCTGACCGCCAACATCTTCGAGAAGTTTTGTAGTCTATGGCTGAGATTTCGTGGGATGCCATGTTAAGAAAGACACAAGCCAGCAGCGAATTCTTGACCAACGTTGAGATGCATGTCTTCCTGGAACATGCGGTCCACGAGTGACTTTGCCAATGTGTGCGTAGGTATGCCAAGGCAAATAACTTGCAAATAATCGAGGGGGAGTATAGGTTTTCTGACGATTTCAGTTTCATCCTGTACCTGGATGTAAACTGTCTCTAAAGGCAAACCGTGCAACAAAGTCTCCCTTTTCAAGGGCTCTCATCGATGTCCAAAGGGGAAATGACCAGACTGAGGAAAGAGATCAAATATGTGGCTGCTGATGCTGTTGAGGGATATGTCCTAGAGGTAGAGCTGGACTATCCCACAAGTCTGCATGACAAACACGGTGATTTGCACAGCCTGAAAGACTTTCACGTTCAGGGACTTCCACAGGTGTCTCCTCTAGGGCATTGGCGCTGCACCACAAATGCTTATCAGGAGACCTTTCGATTGAGGTTATACTGAGGTATATACTGCAATTCCAGCTGGAAGCAGGGGTGTCCTATGACGATCACAAGTGGTTCATCGGGGGGCATAGGTGTGGAAATCTGCTGCACCCAGACTATTTACAGATGTGTCTGGGTGGGTTTATTTGTTGGTAAAAAGGTGTTCCACTTTACTGGGTGTGTGTGGAATAGTTTGATGAACTGTTTGTCACAGTTTTGACTGCATGTTTGAGATTATGAATGTTTCATTGCACACTGCGTGCATCCATGTGTGTGTGCGCGCGTGTGTGTGTGTGTGCGTGTGTGTGTGTGTGTGTGTGTGAATTGTTTTTGAGCTGCCATTGCTGTTGCTGTTCTATGTATGTACACACTGAAAACTTCTCTCTTTCTCTCTGAGTTACTAATAAGTGTTTAATAGACATTGGAAATTAAAAAATTACCTTATTCACAAAAGAATGTGTATATTGTAATGAATCAATTACGAAATAACAAAACTGTTACGTGTATCACAAATGCGAGAAAAAATGGAAATTAAAAAGCTTTCAGTTGTTTTCACAATACAGTTGTTCTTCTTTTTCATATTTTTTGCATGAAATACCTCCTTTATCAGTTTTATATTGATGGCAGGTGCCAGAGAAAAAAGAAATCCTTTTCGAAAAAATATTTTTTAAATTTACATACATACATACATGGCCGACCGGTTCTAGACGGGATCGCGATTTATCGCCTCCAATTCGTATTTGCGTAAGCAGAGCTTTGCGGATGTGCGTCAGGAATACTGCACGCGTTTACGTGTGTGTGTGTGTGTGGGACGTGCGTCACGTCCTCGCTGTGACAGCGTGCGGTTCGCGGTCAGCGGACAGCTAACATCCCGTTAGCGGTCTGAGCCGCTTCCCACTTCCGACAGCCCGGCTGTGGGCGTCACAACAACACAGGGCGAGGGAGGCCAGCGGGGGACACGGGCCGAGTCCACACAGTAGGGGGCCCGGCGTACGGACCGACCCAAAATCACTGTAGTGGTGACACGTGGCTGCAGTCGACTCTTACCGATACGTCGATAAGCAGTACAGAAAACGAAAAATAAAATTCAGAATTTCCCTCGTTGTGCAGGAGCAGTGAATTGGAAGGTGGTGCACACTTTTGAATCGGCACCTTCCAATACGTTGAATCGGTCGTCCTTGCGATGGGGCCACTGCGCTTTCTGCCATCTAGACCTAATCTATGCCGGCTGGTGTGGCCGAGGGGTACTAAACACTTCAGTCTGGAACCGCGCGACTGCTACGGTCGCAGGTTCGAATCCTGCCTCTGGCATCGATGTGTGTGATGTACTTAGGTTAGTTAGGTTTAAGTAGTTCTAAGTTCTAGGGGACTGATGACCTCAGAAGTTAGGTCCCATAGTGCTCAGAGACATTTGAACTATTCTGACTATACATACATACATACATATTTGTACACAGTATTATGTGAGAGCCCAGTTACCAGGGGCACAGGGTCAAAATCGTAAGCTGCGTCGTTACCTGGGCCACAGCACGCTCTGCAGGGCTGTAGTGAAGAACCACGAGAGGAATTATCTCGAATACGAATACCTCAAGACTGCTGCAACTGTCTGAAGACTTAAGTTTCATTCAGAAAGCAAAGTGTGTCTTTAAATCGAAACTATCTGTACCACATTGGTTTCACGGAATAACTTTTCGCAATTACAGTTTTCCTAAGCAGGTGCAGTGTATGATCAACGAAGCGTAGCTGCACCGCGAAAGTAATAAAGAAGTCGTCCTTTAAACATTCTCGGAAGCTGTGAGGTACTAACTCTACAAAATATTGGATACGTATCAGGTAAATTGCCTTTGCTGCAGTGAAATGCATGGATGATGGTATCGAAAACAAGATGCAATGACAGGACGGCAGAAACCATTCTTAAATATGGAACCCGCAACTATCAATCTTTGAAATTATCATTCAGAAAACATCCGTAATATTTATAGGAAAAAGATTTAATGTACCCAGAGCCTTTTCAGTTCACTAAAGCAGGTATCGCCTAATTCTCTTCTCAAAGGATCCAAAATCAGGCTCACACGATTCTTTCGGGACTGGCACGTTGCTACATACGCCACAAAAAGCTACACAAAGACACAGATCATAGTGCGTCCTTTTGCTTTCCATGTATACTACTGTCACAATCCAAACAGTCATAATGCACAGTGGCCATTCTATGTGTTAAGGTTGGGTGGTTTGGGGAAGGAGACCAGACAGCGAGGTCATCGGTCTCATCGGATTAGGGAAGGATGGGGAAGGAAGTCGGCCGTGCCCTAAATCAGAATGGCCAGACACGGGATTGAACCGTCGTCCTCCCGAATGCGAGTCCAGTGTATGTGTTAAGACCACATAGCTTTTATTCTCGGTAGTGCGAAAATCACTGGTGGTAGTGTTCATAAATCATAGACAGAGAATTCAGACTCGATAATGGTTCGAGTTAGGCCACGAGACACGTGCAGAAAGGCTAACGACTGAGATGAATGCTCTCAGAAAGCAGCATCCGGTTTCAGGTTAGTCCGACAGAGATTTTCATTGGCCTTGACATAGTCATAAAATGTTCTGGTTGTGACTGTAGTATCGCAGTGCCTTTAACAAAGCCACTCGCAGACGCAACACACGCTAACTGGTGGACCTCAACTGCAGGTTTTCGTTATTGACGCGCGTCCTCTGTGGCTGCGGCGGCTGGGGCATTGCCGTGCTGGCTGGCAGTGGTGAGCACAGGGGGCCACCAATGGCGTAGAGCCACAAGTGTCAGCTGCGCTATCGTCTTGTCATGGAGTCCTGGGAAATGGTCACGTGAATGTTAAGGTGGGAAGACGTTGAACAGTTGTGTCGAAATGTATGAATTATGTGGTATGTATACAGGTTCATTACGAGATTTGAAGTTGACGAACCTCCATGTTGAGCAGAAGTAATTTTATAGGCCTTCCATATGGAGTAGAGATTCTTAGGAAGAGAAGATGCTGATGGGGACTTGAAATGCCACACTGAGACTCTAGACCACTCTCCACTAAATATGAAGCTAACATGCTTCAGCTTGTAAAGCAGGATTGGATGCAAAGTTATCTGAATCTGTTAAAGAAGTAGCTAGCAAATACGAAAAAAGAAAGATACAGACGATTTTCTTCGATCTCTAACCATTCCGAGCTTAGCCTCCCTGTATCATAGCCCCAAAAGGCTCACAGAAGTAGAGGTTGGTTCAGAATTTTTCCAGATGGTTAGTATTAGAACTGGAGAGCCAAAGATAGCTACAGTGTGAAGAAGGTATACTGGGAAACACTCTCCAAGAACTGACCAGGTGGTGTGTGTCATTTTCTCACCCCCTGTACGTATAATACAGTTTATAAGAGGAGGAAAAAACTCCACTTACCATACGTTCGAATGCGAGGGGAACCAACAGCTGTGAGAAGTGCGTCGCACCGAGTGAGAGCAGCTGCGCCAAGTCCCGCCAGTAGCTGGAGAGGCGTTCCCGGTAAACAGCCGCCTGGGCCTGCAGTTCTGCACAAGACGGGAGACGATGGACTGGTGAACAAGCCAGTGGATCAGATTTCTGTAGAAGCACAGCTTTCACTTTCTGCCCCCACACAGTGTATGCAGGTAGCATTTACCTTTTGAAACTAGATCAATATACAATGTCAGTAATCATATGAGTTACAGCACGGACATCTTGACCGGACGTTACTAAGCTCATATTCCAGTGACAAATTTAAAAAGCACATCTGGCAAAGAGAGAGGAGTACCATCACCTAACGTAAATCCAGTCATAAAAATTCTTGATACATTGCCTAAGGGTAGAAGTATCAAAATATCTGAAGAAGTGGAAATATACAACTATTTTAAAAATGACCTACACGACTTGCCCAGCAATAAGACAGATTTAAGAAATAAGGGATCTCGAGATAAATTCCAGTAAGTTTTATGTGCTAATAAAAGAAAGTAACACAAATGAGGATGTATAGTTTGGCTATTTCACCTTGACTTACTGACAAGCATAGGACATAACGATTTGCACAGAATCGTGTCTATGCTAGTTTTATAATACGAGTAGTCTTTACAACGTTTCCCGTAAGTTGTATGATATGTTTGGAAATGAGGAAGAATTATGTCCACTCATCAACGTTTTTATATTTAGGATGTATTTATTTTAACATAAGTAATATATTTTAGTAATTCAGTAAAAAATTGAATAAGGTGTTTTGCAAATGTAGCTGAAAAAGCCATTCTCTGCCTAAACTTTCTAAGGACCGTCGAAATGTATGACTACATTTGTACTGGTACAGTACCTTACATATTAACAGTACATTTTACAATTACATGATGATACACATAATGTTCTGTAATTGGTGACAAGTATCCCATCACATGTTTCTATCTCACTTTTTGTACTCCTTTTTCTTTTTATTTGTCCATCAGATCAATTCATGTACGAAAGTTGTGAATGCGATTTATACTTTTGTGATATTAATGTGGTACAAAGAATACACATGTAAAATTATATATATATATATATATATATATATATATATATATATGATTATTACCGCCATGTTTTTATGAGCAGCCAAGCTACTGTAAGCCTCTGACGAAGGATACCATACGTACAATTATGCACTATCACAATAAAGAAATGTCTTATCTTATTTCTTTACATCAAATGCTTGTATCGTAAACAGAATGCCAAATTTTGTTAACAAATGTAAACACGATATTAAGATACTCTGGTATAAAACGTTTACTGTGGCATGTACAATCACTGCTAAGAGCAAAGAAGAAACGACTTGTGAATATGTTCCACACCAACCACCTCAGTTGTCGTACGAGGTGCATTCAAGTTCTAAGGCCTCCGATTTTTTTTCTAATTAACTACTCACCCGAAATCGATGAAACTGGCCTTACTTCTCGACGTAATCGCCCTGCAGACGTACACATTTTTCACAACGCTGACGCCATGATTCCATGGCAGCGGCGAAGGCTTCTTTAGGAGTCTGTTTCGAGCACTGGAAAATCGCTGAGGCAATAGCAGCACAGCTGGTGAATGTGCGGCCATGGAGAGTGTCTTTCATTGTTGGAAAAAACCAAAAGTCACTAGGAGCCAGGTCAGGTGAGTAGGGAGCATGAGGAATCACTTCAAAGTTGTTATCACGAAGAAACTGTTGCGTAGCGTTAGCTCGATGTGCGGGTGCGTTGTCTCGGTGAAACAGCAAACGCGCAGCCCTTCCCGGACGTTTTTCTTGCAGTGCAGGAAGGAAATTGTTCTTCGAAACATTTTCGTAGGATGCACCTGTTACCGTAGTGCCCTTTGAAACGCAATGGGTAAGGATTACGCCCTCGCTGTCCCAGAACATGGACACCATCATTTTTTCAGCACTGGCGGTTACCCGAAATTTTTTTGGTGGCGGTGAATCTGTGTGCTTCCTTTGAGCTGACTGGCGCTTTGTTTCTGGTTTGAAAAATGGCATCCACGTCTCATCCATTGTCACAATCGACGAAAAGAAAGTCCCATTCATGCTGTCGTTGCGCGACAACATCACTTGGCAACATGCCACACGGGCAGCCATGTGGTGGTCTGTCAGCATTCGTGGCACCCACCTGGATGACACTTTTCGCATTTTCAGGTCGTCACGCAGGATTGTGTGCACAGAGCCCCCAGAAATGTCAACTCTGGAGGCGATCTGTTCAACAGTCATTCGGCGATCCCCCAAAACAATTCTCTCCACTTTCTCGATAATGTCGTCAGACCGGCTTGTGCGAGCCCAAGGTTGTTTTGGCTTGTTTTCACACGATGTTCTGCCTTCATTAAACTGTCGCACCCACGAACGCACTTTCGACACATCCATAACTCCATCACCACATGTCTCCTTCAACTGTCGATGAATTTCAATTGGTTTCACACCACACAACTTCAGAAAACAAATGATTGCATGCTGTTCAGTTAAGGAAAACGTCGCCATTTTAAGTATTTAAAACAGTTCTCATTCTCGCCGCTGGCGGTAAAATTCCATCTGCCGTATGGTGCTGCCATCTCTGGGACGTATTGACAATGAACGCGGCCTCATTTTAAAACAATGCGCATGTTTCTATCTCTTTCCAGTCTGGAGAAAAAAAATCGGAGGCCTTAGAACTTGAATGCACCTCATATAAACAACATGAACAGTGATTTGAGGAAATTCATGTTAGTGAAGTTAACATCAGTAACAATAAATTTACCTGATGCCATAACTATGATCCTCACGCTCCTCTAAAGTAGATGTACACTCGGAGTTAGGAGACTCAACATGCAGAGACAACAGTGAGATATACACACGTCAGAAGATTCGTAAATTTTGACACCTCCAGTGGCCCAATGCAAGTGACGTACAGTTTCTAGCATTTGTTGTAATATAACTGCCTCATGCATGGGAGGATAGTGGCGTTCTATACATGCCATCTGCACTTCACTTTTCGGTTATTGCTGTATACCTGTGTAAAGGGCATAGGATCGAAAATGTAGTCGTGAAAACAAATAATGTTACAGTTATTGGCAGACACAACGTCTTTAAGAAAAATACTGCATTATTTTTATGCCTGTGCCAGATTTTTGGCATTTCATTCTTATGCGAGCCTATTTTCAGTACAAAAAAGACATTGCTACAGTTGGAGAATGATGTGTGTACACGATGTTCCTAATGCTATTGGAATTACTCATCGCAAATCGCAAAAGAGAAAGTCCAAAGAACGTGCATCTTAATGACTTTGTAAAAAAAACGAATCATCAGCATGAGGGACTTGAGAGCATCGTACCGACACATTACAGTGGCATGTGGCTGTAGGGCAACAACTGCAGAATGTATAGCCACGGCTTGGGGTGGAGACAACAGAGTTCTGAGAAATTCACCAGCCATCACAGACAGACCGATGTAACCTGGGTTGAGATCTGTGGCTACCACTGACACCACACCACAAGCAGCATAGTGTAGGGCGTTCTTTGGAGTTCAGTGGCGGGAGTCGCTTTTGCCTGTGGCGGTAAGGTCGACGCTGCTCCGTCCTCAGGTGGCCTCGTGAGACGTCACGGGAAGCAGCGGTCGTCGAGATGCCTACCTCTCCAGCCCACAGAAACAAACAGGGGTTAGGAAGACTCGCGATCAAATCATGTGGAAGGCATATGGAACAGTTCTTCGGAATTTCGAAAATTGTTCAGAAATTTGGAAGCCAAATTGTTATTCAAACTGGTTCTACAGATAAACAATCAGTATCTCTTGAAAATATCATTCACATAGTTCTGTATGTTCAAGGACACATAAGTGCGATGACATCCACACAATTACCTAAAGAGCTCTCATACTCAAGTTGCTGACAAGAATATGTATATAAGAGAAAAAAGGAGATTGAGGACGTACTAGATGACGATCAATTTGGTTTTAGGAAAGATAAAGCCATCAGCGAAGGACTTTTCAGTTGGCGATTGATGATTAAAGCGAGACTTAAGGAAAATCTAGGCATGTCCATAGGATTTGTAGTTAGATAAAAATCGTACGATAATTTAAAATGTTGCAGGATTTCCAAAACTCTAAGGAAAATGGGTGTAACCTCTAGGGAAAGAAGGGTTACGTGCAATTTGTACATCAAACAAGAGGATAAAGTAGGAAGACCAATAGGAAAGGTAAAAGACATACATCTAATCGCATCTACCATTCAATCTGTACATCGAAGAAGCAGTGACGGAATTAAAAATGGGGTTCAGAAATGGAATTAAAATTCATGTTGAAAGGTTATCAGTGACAGGAATAGCTGATGTCATTGCTGTTCTCAATGGAAGTCAGAGGTAACAGTAGGAGATGTTGAGTAGAATGAACAATCTAATGGATAGACTCTATGAATTAAGACTAAACCAAAGAAAGATTAAATTAATGAGGTCTAGCAGAAATCAGATCAGTGTTCAACTTAATGTCAGAATTGTAGACGAGGATCAAGACGAACTGAAAGAATTCTGCTACCTTGAGGACAAAGTAGCCGGCTGAAGTGGCCGTGCGGTTCTAGGCGCTGCAGTCTGGAACCGCGAGACTGCTACAGTCGCAGGTTCGAATCCTGCCTCGGGCATGGATGTGTGTGATGTCCTTAGGTTAGTTAGGTTTAACTAGTTCTAAGTTCTAGGGGACTAATGACCTTAGAAGTTGAGTCCCATAGTGCTCAGAGCCATTTTAACCAAGGACAAACTAACTCATAATGGAAAAATGAAAGAGAACATAAAGAGTAGAGAAGAACATTCAAAGAGGATGTTCATGGCCAAACGAAGTCAACTAGCATCAACTGTCAGTTTTGTATCAACGAAATCAAACAATCATTGATAAAATTATTTAATAGGATAGATAAAAGAATCGACTCACGAAGCAGCGGCGGAACACACATAGAAACTGTTGTGATTGTCAAGCTTTCGGGCCAGTGGCTCCATCTGCAGGTAAAAGGGTTGAAACGGAAGGAAAAAGGGTTAAGGAAAAGGACTGGACAGGTCTAGGAAAAGTGGTAAAAGGGGTAGATTTTGGGAAAGTCACCCAGAACCGTGGGTCAGAGGAGACTTACCGTACAAGATGAGAAGGAATGTTGGGAACCGCATCCAGGGAGCTTAAAGGTGGACGATAGGGTAATATACAAGACAGAGATTATTGCTAAAACATTGATCTCGAGTTAACAAGCGTGTGTACTCCTATAACAGCCCTGTAACTGGCAAATATAGTTCCCGTGGTCTAGGGGTAGCGTCTTTGATTCATAATCAAAACGTCTTCGGTCCCAGGTTCGATCCCCACCACTGCCTAAATTTTGATAAATAATCAGCATTGGCGGCCGAAGACTTCCGACATAAGAAGTCAGCCTCATTCTGCCAACGGCCTTGTCAAAGAGGGCGGAGGAGCGGATAGAGGTTCAGGGCACTATCTTGTACTAGGGGTGGGAAATTGCCCCTAAAGGCGGAAGAATCAGCAGTGATCAACGAGATGAGGATGCAGAAGGCAATGGAAACCACTACATTAAAGACACGTAACGTGTATCCACAGGACATGTGGCCTGTAATTGAAGAAGTGTCATGATGATCTCTCCATTGGCAAAAGATTCCGTAATAGTCCCCCATTCGGGTCTCCGCGAGGGGACTGCCAAGGGGGAGGCTAACATGAGAAAAAGATTGAATAATCAACGAAAGGATGACGTTCTACGAGTCTGGGCGTGGAATGTCAGAAGCTTGAACGTGGTAGGGAAACTAGAAAATCTAAAAAGGGAAATGCAAAGGCTCAATCTAGATATAGTAGGGGTCAGTGAAGTGAAGTGGAAGGAAGACAAGGATTTCTGGTCAGATGAGTATCGGGTAATATCAACAGCAGCAGAAAATGGTATAACAGGTGTAGGATTCGTTATGAATAGGATGGTAGGGCAGAGGGTGTGTTACTGTGAACAGTTCAGTAACTGGGTTGTTCTAACCAGAATCGACAGCAGACCAACACCGACAACGATAGTTCAGGTATACATGCCGACGTCGCAAGTTGAAGATGAACAGATAGAGAAAGTGTATGAGGATATTGAAAGGGTAATGCAGTATGTAAAGGGGGACGAAAATCTAATAGTCATGGGCGGCTGGAATGCAGTTGTAGGGGAAGGAGTAGAAGAAAAGGTTACAGGAGAATATGGGATTGGGACAAGGAATGAAAGAGGAGCAAGACTAATTGAGTTCTGTAACAAGTTTCAGCTAGTAATAGCGAATACCCTGTACAAGAATCAGAAGAGGAGGAGGTATACTTGGAAAAGGCTGGGAGATACGGGAAGATTTCAATTAGATTACATCATGGTCAGACAGAGATTCCGAAATCAGATACTGGATTGTAAGGCGTACCCAGGAGCAGATATAGACTCAGATCGCAATATAGTAGTGATGAAGAGTAGGCTGAAGTTCAAGACATTAGTCAGGAAGAATCAATACGCAAAGAAGTGGGATACGGAAGTACTAGGGAATGACGAGATACGTTTGAAGTTCTCTAAGGCTATAAATACAGCAATAAGGAATAGCGCAATAGGCAGTACAGTTGAAGAGAAATGGACATCTCTAAAAAGGGCCATCACGGAAGTTGGGAAGGAAAACATAGGTACAAAGAAGGTAGCTGCGAAGAATCCATGGGTAACAGAAGAAATACTTCAGTTGATTGATGAAAGGAGGAATTAAAAAACATATTCCGGGAAAATCAGGAATACAGAAGTACCAGTCGCTGAGGAATGAAATAAATAAGAAGTGCAGGGAAGCTAAGAAGAAATGGCTGCAGGAAAAATGTGAAGACATCGAAAAAGATATGATTGTCGGAAGGACAGACTCAGCGTACAGGAAAGTCAAAACAACCTTTGGTGACATTAAAAGCAACGGTGGTAACATTAAGAGTGCAACGGGAATTCCACTGTTAAATGCAGAGGAGAGAGCAGATAGGTGGAACGAGTACATTGAAAGCCTCTATGAGGGTGAAGATTTGTCTGATGTGATAGAAGAAGAAACAGGAGTCGATTTAGAAGAGATAGGGGACCCAGTATTAGAATCGGAATTGAAAAGAGCTTTGGAGGACTTACGGTCAAATAAGGCAGAAGGGATAGATAACATCCCATCAGAATTTCTAAAATCATTGGGGGAAGTGGCAACAAAACGACTATTCACGTTGGTGTCTAGAATATAAGAGTCTGGCGACATGCCATCTGACTTTCGGAAAAGCATCATCCACACAATTCCGAAGACGGCAAGAGCTGACAAGTGCGAGAATTATCGCACAATCAGCTTAACAGCTCATGCATCGAAGCTGCTTACAAGAATAATATACAGAAGAATGGAAAAGAAAATTGACAATGCGCTAGGTGACGATCAGATGGGCTTTATGAAAAGTAAAGGGACGAGAGAGGCAATTCTGACGTTACGGTTAATAATGGAAGCAAGGCTAAAGAAAAATCAAGACACTTTCATAGGATTTGTCGACCTGGAAAAAGCGTTCGGCAATATAAAATGGTGCAAGCTGTTCGAGATTCTGAAAAAAGTAGGGGTAAGCTATAGGGAGAGACGGGTCATATACAATATGTACAACAACCAAGAGGGAATAATAAGAGTGGACGATCAGGAACGAAGTGCTCGTATTAAGAAGTGTGTAAGACAAGGCTGTAGCCTTTCGCCCCTACTCTTCAATCAGTACATCGAGGAAGCAATGATGGAAATAAAAGAAAGGTTCAGGAGTGGAATTAAAGTACAAGGTGAAAGGATATCAATGATACGATTCGCTGATGACATTGCTATCCTGAGTGAAAGTGAAGAAGAATTAAATGATCTGCTGAACGGAATGAACAGTCTAATGAGTACACAGTATGGTTTGAGAGTAAATCGGAGAAAGACGAAGGTAATGAGAAGTAGTAGAAATGAGAACAGCGAGAAACTTAACATCAGGATTGAAGGTCACGAAGTCAATGAAGTTAAGGAATTCTGCTACCTAGGCAGTAAAATAACCAATGACGGACGGAGCAAGGATATCAAAAGCAGACTCGCTATGGCAAAAAAGGCATTTCTGGCCAAGAGAAGTCTACTAATATCAAATACCGGCCTTAGTTTGAGGAAGAAATTTCTGAGGATGTACGTTTGGAGTACAGCATTGTATGGTAGTGAAACATGGACTGTGGGAAAACCGGAACAGAAGTGAATCGAAGCATTTGAGATGTGGTGCTATAGACGAATGTTGAAAATTAGGTGGACTGATAAGGTAAGGAATGAGGAGGCTCTACGCAGAACCGGAGAGGAAAGGAGTATGTGGAAAACACTGATAAGGAGAAGGGACAGGATGATAGGACATTTGCTAAGACATGAGGAAATGACTTCCATGGTACTAGAGGGAGCTGTAGAGGGCAAAAACTGTAGAGGAAGACAGAGATTGGAATACGTCAAGCAAATAATGGAGGACGTAGGTTGGAAGTGCTACTTTGAGATGAAGAGGTTAGCACAGGAAAGGAATTCGTGGCGGGCCGCATCAAACCAGTCAGTAGACTGATGACCAAAAAAAAAAAAAAAAAAAAAAAAAAAAAACTGGCAAAACATATTCTATCAAAGGGAGAGCCAGCTGCGAAAAGATACAAGTCATATACCAGCTACTACGTAAACACTGTTTAGCCTTCTACATAGGCATGACTACCATCACATTATCAATTAGGATGAATGGCCATAGGCTGAGGGTATATACTGGTAACTCACAATATCCTGTTGCAGAGCATGCTCTACAACGTGACATTCGTGACACCAGCGCCTGTTTCACCACCTGGATTCCTCCCCCAGACACCAGTTTCTCAGGACTCTGTAGGTGAGAACTAACTCTACAACGTGTCCTTGGTTCTCGCCACCCAGCTTTTTATCACTGTAACTACTCTTTGCTTCACTCCATTACAGTTTCCTGCATCTTTCATTGTCATTCCCATCTATTTTTCACCGCCCCATCCCACCTCTGTTATGTACAATGCGCTTACCTTTTCACTCTTAATAACTTGTGATCAATGTTTTAGCAGTAATCTCTGTTATGCATATCACCTTGTCTTCCACCTTTAAGCTCTTAGGTTTTCAAATCTCGTCCGATGCAGTCCTCAACAATTAGTCTTCCCTTCTCATCTCGTACAGTAAGTCTCCCCTGACCTACAGTTCTGGGTGACTTTCCCAAAATCTACCCCTTAAGTTTTGAGCACAGTATTCTGTGAAAGTGAAACATGGACAGTGGGAAAACCGGGACGGAAGAGAATCGAAGCGTTTGAGATGTGGTTCTAGAGAAGAATGTCGAAAATTAGATGGACTGATAAAAGAAAAAATGATGAGGTTCTCAGCAGAACTGGTGAAGAATGGAACATACCAAACGCTTTGGTAGGAAGATGGGACAGTATTTTGTTCTTCGTCATGCAACCTTATTGTTTCCTCTTGGTTCTTGTACGTATCACCCGTCTTTCTTTGCAACTTACTCCCATTTTTGTCAATATTTCGAACATCTTGCAGAAGTTTACATTTCCGGATGCTTTTTCCAGGTCTATAGGGCCTATGAATGTGGCCATTTTATTTTCCAAGTTTTGTTTCTCTCATCAGTCACAATATCAGACGTACCGCCCTCTCATGCTATTAGCCTTCTGACAGTCAAAATGATCGTCATGTATCATATTCTCTATTATCTTTTCCATTCCTCTGTATATATTAGTCTTGTCGACAAATTCCGTACATGAGGTGTTATGCTAGTTGTGCGATAGGCCTGCTAGTTTCTGCTCTTATCTTCATGGTTGTGTCTAATGGTATACCACCATTCTCGTATATTCTAGACGCCAACTTCAATAATACTTGGTTGACACTTTCGCCAATGATTTGCTGATCAATTGCTGTGTTTTTTTCTGTTTCCCAAGGATTCGTTTCCGTTAGCTCCTTATATCTATCTTTGTTTGTCCAATTTCTATGATGCCCTTTTCATAGGTGTCCATTTCTGTTCAAATGAACTGCCTGTGTGGTATTCATCAACGTAATATCTACAGCCCAAGAGAAATTCAAATGAAGTTCGTGTTTGCTTTGCACTTTAGTGTCCCACTCCTTTCCGCATTTTGTTCTTCAAGACCATTCTCTTAAATTTCAATCCACTCTTCATCGCAATTCAACTGACATCTGAGCTTATGTCTGGCCCTAGGTGTGCCACACAATCGAAGAGCAGGATTTAGAAAAGATAGATTTCGACTTCTAGACATAGATAATCGGACAATTGTTCCCATAAATACAGAAGTACGAGTATTAACAAGAGCCTCACCAGAACGTAACCTCACATGGAACTTTCCTGTGCCTCGATCCTTTTCGAAGCATACCTCCCGTGGGGAAGCGAGAGTTTTCTATAGCTACCGACGGTTGCGAGTTAAAACAAAGAGCGACAGAGGGAGAGAGAAAGGGACTCCCCTCTCTTCCACTCCGCTCCAAGGCCAAACGTCGTGTGCAATCATGACTGTTTGTACTGAAGCAATAACGTTACGTAATTGCAGTACGTAAAGTTTTGATATTTTTATCGCTATGTAATTTGTTAAAAGAAAGGCGAACAAACATGTAAAAGTAATGCATCCACAGTTTGAAATAGTTACACTGATTTACATCTAAGTCAACTTAAAGATGCAGAGCTACAATTTTTGTAGTATGTGTATTCTGATATAAAGCATAACACGTGGAATTTATTAAACCCCATACATTAATTTCTGTCATCAGTGATAATACCTGCTACAGTTGCAAAATTGTACATCAGCAGTTGGTTTTATCACTGGGATGTGTATCAACAGTTGTGCATGTCCCATCAAGAGAAACGTGTGTTCTTATGTGTCTCCATTGTTGTTGTTGTTGTTATTAGCAGAAGTAGTATAATTATCACTACCGTGTGCTGCCCGTGTACTTCGCATGTCGTAATGTTGACACATTGAGATGTCGGATCATATGTAAGAGAGTGCACTAATGCCTTAATTCTATCAGGTGGAATAAACGCATAAAGAAGTAAATAAATGTACACAATGTGCCAAATTCCGCTACTTTTTATAACGCACTTTACACTATTTCTAAGGATACGGACTCTGTCGTTTCTTGCGACTCTTAGTGTTTGTTCTGCTGGGGTTGGCATCGTGTAGTGGATCCCCGTACGCTCTGTAGCGTATGGCATTAAAGGTCTAAAAATTTCGGAAAAGTTACAGTACCTTCCTGCATTGTCACTTTTATCGCAACGACAATGAACGGGAGTGTTAAAACGTCACGTGTCAGAGATCTATGCTGAAGTTCAGTGAGTGAGCAGTCTAGATCGCATCACATCGCATAGTGATTTTTTAATCGGGATCTGTGCGCTACCTTCATGCTGAGTACCCTGGGGACGCTCCCAAGACAGCAGCCGTCTTCACAGACCGCGTGGACACGCTCCTGGCTGGATGACCACTCAGCCGTCCTGCCGCATCCCGACATGCCCGCTAAGCCATCCGGTCTCAGCCTCACAGGAGATGTCTGGCACCAGCGTGTCGACAGCGGCGGTCTCAACGTCGCTGCGATCTGGCGGCTCTACGGGACCTGTTGAGTGACGTCAGCTGAACACGACACAACTGGAGAGACTCGTGGACTCTCCTTGTCGGCCAACTCAGGCCCTTGTCGAGGCTAGAGGTGGTGTGCTCTACTCCTGTGTCAGCATGATCTCTCCTTATCTGACATCGAATGAAATCTGTCCTCAACCTTCATGTTTATTACTTGTAACCTTCCACGTAAACATAACTAACTCGACCTTGTTTTGTAAGGAGAAAAACGTACACTTGCAAGATCTCAACCCTAGATACCAAACACCCGCCCTCTCTTAAAATAAATGGCCACACTTATGATAATACTCATTTCAGACGTCTTGAATACAGAGTTTTTAAAGTTCTGTAGGTGCAGGTTGCCTGCCACTGGCTCCGCCCCACTGCAGCTGCCTGATGCACGAGTGCAGAGTACTGTGCAGCGGGGTGACGTCCTGAGCCCTCAGACCCGCTTCATGCCGCAAGTGTGGGAAGACGTGTGTGGAGCCGGTCACGTCTCGAAACTTTGTTCTTCAAGTAGAACACATGTGATTTAACATGAAAAACGGGTAAGCAATACGGGCAGATAGTATTTCAATGCCATGTGCATATATGGTCAACACCGTTTAGCAATATTTTAGGACATATTCTGCAGCAGTTTTTTATAAAACACACGCACACACACACACACACACACACACACACACACACACACACAGATCTCTGTTACGGACAGATGCAAGGTAAAATCTGACAATATTACCTCTTCAAAGCAAGCTTCCTAAACAGTCAGTTCGTGATTTTACGTCTCCATCGCATTGTGCCAATGAAGTTGTTTGACGAAAATGATCGTGGTGAAAGGGCATCGTCATCATTGTCACCACCATCCTCTCATAAAGAATAGTCTAACGTCAATCAACTATTCTTCTCTCCATTTAACGGATCTTCTGTATGACTGCCGCAACTAAATCACAAGGTACAAATTGTAGCACAAAGAAACGCTCGTAGAGATTCTTTTGCCTCGTGTAAGAGTTAGTCGAATAGCCACATATAACGACGCTTACCGGTCACAACTGTCGCGAGCTTTGACGTTTAAACGTGGCAATTTGACCGTCACTGTATACTGCTACTGGAGGTGCCACACTGTCGCTTGTCGGTTCACCGGCACTATAAACGCGAACCTCTTACTCACCGTACCGTACAGTAGTTCGAGCTCCGACAATGGGCGAACGCAGCGGAGCGTGCCAGAAACAAGTGGTACACGGGCGTTGAAAAGCTATGTGGTCAGAAGGTCTTAACTGCGTTCAGTCATAATCGTGGCGCAAATCTCCGCGCGACATAGACAGCTGGGGCTCACACCTTGCAAGTGTGCGTCTCGTATATGAGACCTGGTTGGTGATCTTCTCTTGTTAGATGAAATCGGTTGTGATTAGATAACTGTTTCTTTTCTCCAGTGTGATTATTATTTAGTTCTTATGTTTTTATGTCTGTGCACTTTAATTAGGACAGAATTTTCAAATGTGGTGCAACTCCATCACCATGTGTTGATTAACTTCGACGAGAGTTTTTATAGAAAACCTAAATGAGCACATTGCGCTTTATTTAACAATAACGAACTTCCAAATAATATACTCACCAGGTTTATCCCTCCACTCAAACTGAACATGACGCCACCTCTCACAATTCACCCTGCCGATCGTCGCTCTTGTGATGAACCGAACAGCATCCACTGACTGGGACAGGATATGATGCCTCAGATCATCCGTTTGCAGCGTTGTCATGTTCCATACCATGTTGTTCAACCTTTCAAAATAAAATGGAGTCAGTTTATGTCACAGATGATATTATGAAACTTGACTGTATTTTGTAGAATAGAATAGTGAAAACTAAACTCAACTTGCACTTCTCCAGCTTTCACGTTTCCCATTGATAGAGGTCGCCAGCCCATTAGAGACGAATCGAGGTGTCAGGAATTATGGCGTACATTACGGCTGGTATGCGAGTCTGCTTACATATTCTGGCGAACTAATCGTTTCTGATGAAATGCAAGAATTCACATACAAACATGCAGCCAGAACTATGATTGGACAAGCACAGCAGACCGCGTTCAAAGGCATGGAGTGGGCGCTCCCCCACAACATGGCTCACCGTCTGCTCCTGGGCGTCATAGTCACGAGCAGCACTTCCACTATAATACCACGTTTTCAAGACGTTGCCATGTCTCTCCTGTGCCATTTGGATGAGGCTGAATCTTGATCTTACTTGACAAGAAAGACCATACTACGCTACCTTACTCAGTTGGACTGAATTCTTATAGCACTCTGTCTTAAGAATTAGCACATTGGCATCCTTGATTGTGAGATTAGCAGGGACAAAATTTAACAGAACATGCAACCCCTAAGTGGGAGCTGTTGTAGCAATGTCATTAATAGTCAACATGGCTCCTTACGTCTTAACTGTGTGAGTGCCATTCTCCCATGCTATAGCACAATATGCGACAGCTCAATAACCAAGAGAAATTGCAGCGTTGTTTTGTTTGTCTACATTTGCTCCCCAGTTTTTTGCAGGAATGTAGTGCAGTTGATTTAGAATAGAAGCAAACGACTTTCACAGGTCCGTGCAGTGCTGCATAAATGACAGTGACAGGAAGAGGGAGACACGAAAGTAATTAAGGAAGTAGCTGCAGGAAATTTTGGTCCTATCCAGGGGCACATATGTGTGCCTCTGTATCATGGAGGTAGAACTCTGTGGGCTCAGTTCCGCTTGTGTTTGGCTGGAGTCTCTATCTGTAAAAGTACTCCCTCTGTTTGGTGTCAACATGGAGGCTCTTTGACACAGTCAGTAAGTAGCCAGTTCCACTAGATCAATGTGGTCACTAGGCCACCACTACGAACAACAATAAACAACTACCTGGAACCTTGGAGTGCGAAGAAATTGGCTAAGGGGACACGTGAAACAGAACTTGGATCAGTGGAGTGGGCTTGTGTTCACCGGCGAGTACAGGTTTCGAATGTCGACTGGGGATCGTCGTACAAGGCTGTGTAGGTGACCAGGCACCGGTGCAGATCTCTATCCATGGGTGCTGCTGCGGGGCGGGACGGTCGTATTTTGGGCTTGTATTATGGTAATATCAACAGTAGTACGAAACAGTATAATGGGAGTAGGATTCTTTAGGAAGGTAGAGCAGAGAGTGTGTTACAGTGAACAGTTCAGTGATACAGTTACGCTTATCACAATCGACAGCAAACCAATACCGACAACGATAGTTCAGAAAGTACATGCCGACGTCGGAAGCTTAAGATGAAGAGACAGAAAAAGCATATGAAGGTATTGAAAGGGTAATACAGGACGTAAACGGAGATGAAACTCCATTACTCGTGGGAAACTGGAATGCAGTTGTAGAGGAAAACGTGGAAGAAATAGATACTGGAGAATATGGGGTTGGGATAGGGAATGAGAGAGAAGAAAGACTAACTCAGTCCTGATATAAATTTCGGCTAGTAATAGCGAATACTCTTAATCGCAAGAGGAGGATGTATAATTGGAAAAGGCTGGGTGATATGGAGAACTACAGTTAGATTACATCATGGTCCGACAGACCTTCCGAAAGGATATAGTGGATTTAAGGCATACGCAGGAGCAGATATAGACTCATATCACAATGTAGTAATGATAAACAGTACGTTGCAGTTTAAGAGAGAAGTCAGAAAGAATCTATACGCAAATGTGTCAGTTACAGAAGTACTAAGGAATGACGAGATACTCTTGAAGATCTGCAAGGCTATGGATACAGCAACAAGGAATATCCCAGTAGGCAGTCCACTTGAAGAGGAATGGATATATCTGAAAATGACAATAACAAAAGTTGGAAAGAAAAACATAGGTACAAAGAAAGTAACTGCGAAGAAACCATTTCAATTAAAATATTATTACCCATGATGAAAGAGGGAAGTTCAAAAATGTTCAGGGAAATTCAGGAATACAGCAACTTTAACGGAAAGAAGAATGAGGGAAATTAGACTAGTTGCTGGCCTCAGTGCTGAATACAGAAACCAGCGCCAAGTGTTCCCCAGCAGAAGCTCGACAACACACGCACTCGTGACTCTGCGCTCTTAAGCAGCCGTCTGATGACATCACAGCCCGACTGTGGCAGGGATCCGAACAAACAGTTCAACTTGTAGAGTTTATAGAAGTTTCAAACTGCTGCCTGAGCCTTTCTAGCCTCTGAAGATGTGGTGTCACCGCCAGACACCACACTTGCTAGGTGGTAGCTTTAAATCGGCCGCGGTCCATTAGTACATGTCGGACCCGTGTGTCGCCACTGTTAGTGATCGCAGACCGAGCGCCACCACACGGCAGGTCTCGAGAGACGGACTAGCACTCGGCCCAGTTGTACAGACGACTTCGCTAGCGATGCACACTGACGAAGCCTCGCTCATTTACAGAGCAGATAGTTAGAATAGCCTTCAGCTAAGTCAATGGCTACGACCTAGCAAGGCGCCATTAGCATTACATTGCATGTATCTACAGAGTCTCACTTGTATCGTCAAGAGCGATGTACAACAATGATGGATTAAAGTTAAGTATTCCAGCAGCTACGTACTTTTCTTTATAGCATTCATTACGTATCCTGTTTCAGACCTATCTCTGGCCTGCGTGGGTTAACGCGTGCATATCGGCTCTCTCACTCAGGTACTGTTCGTAGTGTTGGCTAACTGCTAACACTACAGAAGATATCTCCAGCATTTGGAGACGAAACGTTAGAGACCTTTTTTTTTTTTTTTTTTTTTTTGAGTCATCAGTCTTCTGATTCTTTTGATGTGGTCCACCACGAATTCCTCTCCTATGCCAACCTCTTCATCTCAGTGCAGCACTTGCGGCCTACGGCCTCAATTATTTGCTGGATGTATTCTCCAATTTCGTTAAGCAGGCTGTTCGATAATTGTCGCACTTGTCAGCTCTTGCAGTCTTAGGAATTGTGTGGATGATTTTTTTCCGAAAACTAGATGATATGTCGGCGGACTCATACGTTTTACACACCAACGTGAATAGTCGCTTTGTCGCCAGTTCCCCCCAATGATTTTAGACATCCTGATGGAAAATTATCTATCCCTTCTGCCTTATTTGATCTTAAGTCCTCCAAAGCTCTTTTAAATTCTGATTCTATTACTGGACTCCTATGTCTTCTAAATCGACTCTTCTTTCTTCTTCTATCACATCAGACAAATCTTCCCTCCTCATGGAGGCCTTCCATGTACGTTTTCCATATATCCACTTCCTCCTCCTTTTTGACGGTGAAATTCCCACTGCACTCTTCATGTTACCACCCTTTGCTAAAAATATCACTCAAGGTTGCTTTGACATTCTTATGCGCTGACTCAGTCCTTCCAACAATAATTTCTTTTTCGATTTCTTCACATTTTTCAGGCAGCCATTTCGTCTTAGCTTTCCTACCCATCCTGTCTATTTCATCCGTAAGGACTTGCATTTCTGCCCGGATGGTCGTGGTATACCAACCTTACTGTCGTCCGCCATATGGTCTGACAACCTTGAGTGATGGTGTGGGGTGTCATTTCTTTTCACAGCAGGACTTCTTTGGATTTAATCTGTGGTACCTTACAGCACAGCAGTTCTTCTATGCTGTTCTACACCCCGTTTTGCTGCCTTCAAGGTAAGCCATTCTTGGCTAACTTTTTTTGCAAAATAATGCCCTCTCGCATATGGGGAGAGTTTTTATTATTTGTTTTTAGACTTGCCAAACGCTACCTTGGCCAGCAAGGTGGCCAGACTTCTTCGCAATTGAGAATAATTGGAGCGATATAGGCAGGGACGTCCTACCAGGTCGGGATTTTGACCATCTACCGCAGCATTTGGACAAAATATGGCATGATGTTCCTCAGGGAGACATCCAACAACTCTGTCAATCAATGTCAAGATGAAAAATTGCTTACATAAGGACGCATTATTGACTTACTTAACTTGTTAAGCTTCCCTCTTGAATAAGTCATCCACTTGTTTGTCTGCTCATGTAAAGTACAACTACTACTTTCTGTACCTTTCGGATATTTCCTTCACGGAGTGTTCCTTTTTTTGTCTAAGAGTGTAAATTCCATATGTGACATCGTTTTACTAAGAGCAACTATAGTAAGCAGTAATAGAATGTCTAAATGGGCTAATATCTGATGGACATGAAGGATTCTATTTTTTGTATAATGAACTGAACCTTTTATACGTCTTTTTTTGCTAAAGAGGTATGTAGAAGACTGTCCAGGTATTTGGCAGTCACGCTTGTCGAACAGTCCATAGCGCTAACAACTGGTCTTAATGGAGTGAGGGGTTTGTGAATTTTTGGTATACCACACAATCTTGATGGGACCAGTTCTGATTTAGTAAGACACTTCTAGTTGGTGAGAAAAATCAAAGAGGCTTTTACTAGCTGATCCGTTACCCTAAGTACTGATCTTGGGAGATTGCTTTTAATCTCACTGTACCTTCTTGGTTGCAATACAACGCAAGTTTTTCTGCAGTAGGTTCATTATTTCATGAGCATTGTAGCGTTGCCCTTATCTGCTGGAAGCTCTAGAATACATCAAAATTGAAATCTCGGATAGGTCTGTTTCCACAAGTTAGTGTTGTGTCATTGTTTATTGCCTCTGGTGGTGTCTCTGGTGCTGCCTCCACATTTAGGAGACTAAGTCTTAGGCACACAAATATGCCATGGACAGTGGCCTAATACCCATTAAGCAAAATTCACCAGTAGGTTTTATTTAAATTAGTTATCAGTACGAATACAGGTGTTATTGTTTGTAGGAATTACAAAAGAAACGAGGAGTGTAGAAATGGGGTGGCCAAGACACTGGCTCACGGGCCATGCCCAGGCACAAGTGCATTTGGCTCATTACATACATTTATTAGATTTTCTCTGAAGTGCTCAATAAACACTGGGTTGAGCAACCTTACAGTTTTATTTCATGATTTCTGAGCTGTACACATTGCTGTGTTTTCTAATTCAATCAATTGTACATCATGGGCTGACAATCCATTTATCATTGGAAAAGCATGTGTTAGTTTTACACCCTCTTGCTGTACAAATACATTATCTATTAGAGCGCTACTGCCTTGAGCTATATGTACAGGGAAATTGATAGCTGATTCTATTTTATATACAATTAATAACACTTACACTTTTCCCATCTGAACTGGTTAGAAAGTTTACTTAGAAATCATCACAGATTAACAACTTCCTGTTTTTGGCTGACAGACAGTGTAATAGGTCATCTACATATGCTAACAGATCATCTACTTTATTTTTTATTCTCCTGATATTCTGATGAAGTAAGTTGATACTACCCTCAGCTTCATCCCTATTTACTGTACATGAAGCTTCTGTTATTCTATTTTTCTTGAGTGTTGCCTGTTTGGACTTTGACCTCAACATAAGAAACCTGTCTACCTGGTGCCATTAACCACAGGGGTCACCCTCGTGTGACTGAGGTTCCCCCTTACGGTGTCTGCTTACGGAGAAGCTGACTTATCTTTCCCCTTCCTATTTAGGTGCAGGCCATGCGTAGTGTATCCTCACCTACCAGTAGTGTCAAAAGGAACATCGCGTATGTGAGGTTTTGGGGGTATCTGGAACATCCCTTTCCTCCACTACTTCAGATAGCAAGCCAGAGTGTTAACACGCCTTACACCAGTGTTTATGCAGGACCGAACATGGCGCTGAAAGACCTCCACAGACACCACATTTGTGTGGCCAGTTCATGTTCCTATTTCATCCAAGTCACTCGCTATAGTACACCTTGGATTCATACCGCAGGCTGTTTCCTGCTGCTCCAACTGTGATTACCTCATCTCCCTAGCGTTTGTTTTCACAAAACTTGTGAGCTGGTACGCTGCACCTAATTCCTCCTGACGCTCCTGGCCTTGACTGTTAACTAGAAGCAATATTCTTCTTTTCCTATTCTGATTTGATCCCTACGTGTCCTTTTTTCTTGAAGCTAATATTCTGCTTCAAAATACATTCAACTACATCTGGATGAGGCCTTTCCTCCACTACTTCAGATAGCAAGCCAAACTGATTTACTAACTGAATTTCGAAGTTTTTTCAACAGTTTCTCTTTTTGCTTCTACCTCTCCCGTCCCTGTTTCTTCCCTTAGCCTACATAATTCCAAGTCCTCATTTTCTAATTCAGCCTCAAGGGCACAAATTTTTGCCTCCTTTTCAGCGACTTTTCTGTCCTTTCTACATAACGTACGTTGCCATGGAGAGCGTCTTATCTATCCAGTTTCCTCGCCGCTACATTCGCCCCAATAAACCACAACCTACACAGTCTTCACATCCCCGCCTGCAGATTTCTACAGCAAACATCGCCTTTGCTAGACGTGTTTTGACAGAAAAATTTACACAAAGGAAGAGGATAACTTGGCACAACAGCACTGATGTTACGTAACCTGTATTAATACGCAATGAAGCGCTAATGTAAACAAACTTTTAAAAATCTCAAAAACTTTATAAAACTACCCTTGTAATTCTTTCTAGGCCACAACGTATTCTTCAAACTCCGTATTTCCTTTAACACCAGTGATCTTAGGGAACTTCACTGTCTTTGTCAGAATGTGTCCGTTCCAGAAACGCGATTTTCTTTTTAAATCCATCCCCATCAAATGAGGAAAAAGTTACCTTGCAGTGCATTACTTTGGGCAGTGTGCAGTCAAGTCCAGTTAAAATGTGAAATATGCACTAGATTGCCCATGTTTTAATTTTCGTTCCTGCATTCCTTTATTAAACGCTAGCAAGTTTTAAGTTGTTCCAGGTATGTCTCTCGATATAACCTACGTACTTTGCAGTACGATATGAAGTCTCCATAGGAATCGTTCAGTTTCACTGAAAACCGTTGCAGCTGAAAACGGAAGATACGTGTGACTTCAGCAATTATAATATGCTTTCTTCCACTTTCGCCATGTGCCAAAGGCCTGCAAATTTAGCACAAAGTGCTTTTTGAGGTACAAAACAAGGAATCTTGTGTGTCGACATTCGTGATTTAATCCTGTTTCATTGTCAATCAAATCTTTAAACTCTTTCTGCATATTCCAGAATCCGAATCAAGAACAGTTCTCCACATGAGTAACCTAGAGGCAGATATCCTACGATTTGTGAGGCAGCTTAAATCACTTAATAACAGCAAGTCTTCCGGTCCGTACTGTATACCAATTACGTTTCCTTCAGAGTATGCTGATGCAACAGGTCCATACATAACAACCTTATACAACCGTCAGCTGGACGAAAGATCCGTGTGAAAAGATTGGAAAGCTGCACAGGTTACACCAATATTCAAGAACGGTGGAAGGAGTAATGGAGTAAATTACAGGTCCATATTATTAACTTCGATATCCAGTAGGATTTTGGAACATATATTGCGTGTGAGGACTATTAATTACCTCGATGAAAGCGGTCTGTTGACACACAGTAAAGACGGATTCAGAAAACATTATTCTTGTGAAGCGCGAAGTGTTGAGTGCTATCGACAAGGATTTCGAAAAGGCCTTTGACACTGTACCACACAAGCGGCTTCTACTGAAATTGGGTGCTTATGAGATATCATCTAAGTTAGCTAACTGGGTTCGTGATATCCTATCAGAGAGGTCACAGTTCCTTATAACTGACAGTCATCGAGTGAAACAGAAGTGATTTCTGGCGTTCCCCAACGTAGTGTTATAGGCCCACTGCTGTTCCTTATCTATATAAATGATTTCGTAACAATCTGAGGAACAATCTGAGATCAAAAAATGCAAAACGATTTAGAAAATATATCTGTATATTTTGGAAAGTGGCAATTGATCCTAGATAATGAAGTCCTCCATATGAGTGCTAAAAGGAATCTGTTAAACTTCGGTTACACGATAAGTCACTAAATCTAAAGCCCACAGATTCAACTAAAACCCTAGGAATTATAATTACGAGCCACATAGATTGGGGGTTGGGGTCGGGTTGGGTTGGGTTGTTTGGGGGAAAGAGACCAAACAGCGAGGTCATCAGTATCATTGGATTAGGGAAGGATGGGGCAGGAAGTCGGCCGTGCCCTTTCAAAGGAACCATCCCAGCATTTGCCTGGAGCGATTTAGGGAAATCACGGAAAACCTAAATCAGAATGGGCAGACGCGACTTAAATTGGGAAGAACACATAATGTTGAGGGGGAGGCAACCCAACGACTGCTATTCATTAGCAGAATATTTAGAAAATGTAACAGATCTACTAAAGAGACTGCCTACGCTACGCTTGTATGCCCTCATTTGGAGTACCGCTGCACAGTGTGGGATCCTCACCAGATAGGGTTAACAGAGTACATTGAGAAAGTTCAAAGAAGAGCTGCACGTTCTGTATTACCCCGAAATAGGGGAAACAGTGTTACTGACATGATGCATTATTTGGGGTGGACATCAAAAAGGCGTTTTTCATTGTGGCACAATCATCTCACGAAATTTCAATCACCAACTTTCTCCTTCGAGTGCGAAAATATTTTGCTAACGCAGACATACTTAGGGAGAAACTATCGTCGTAGTGAAATAAAGGAAACGGGAGCTATCAGGGAAAAGTATAGGCATTCGTTTTCTCCTAGCACTGTTCGATATCGGGATAATCGAGAATTGTTGTGAAGGTCATTCAATGAACCCTCCGCCAGGCACTTAAGTGTGATCTGCAGAGCATCCATGTATATGTACATCTAATGTCGTTTCACAGTAGATATGCACTACCTGTAACGTATATGAATTGAGAAACCTCTTCGCTCTCTTCTGTCACTGCCACTCATTTTAAAGAATCGCGACGGTAGATCGCTCGACTGCCCCCTTCGTGCAAACAGCCACTGGCCCGGTGAACCTCCATCGTACCGAGATCACACAGCGAAGGGTAAACAGCGCTGACAGCGCGAGTCTGCCGAACTCGAGAGACTTGTGCCGGCCGGAAGACGCCGCACCGCGACGCCGGATGAAGCGCCGCGCTCTTCCGGGCGCCTCCGAGAAGGACCGAGCGGAGCCGAGCGGCAGGCAGGCCGGGCCCGCGCCGCCCGTGGCCCAGACACGCTGCACGCGTGACTTGTGGCACGGCGCGGCCGGCCGTGATTATGAGCCCCTACCCAGCTGCGGCGAAGTCATTCAGTCAACTCCTGAGGCTTCACCGGTGGCCATAGGTTGGATGTAAGATGTAATACTTCACATATGTTCGTTTGATATTTTCCAGGAAAAAGATGTCCATTTTTACAAGTGACAAACAGCAAGCGTGTAAAACACAACGCATTTGAATAACACATATTAAAAGCATAATATTGCCAAGGAATACAGCAGTATCAAGAGCCATCAACTAGAGACAATAACAGAGAACACAGCAATATTTTGAGAAATGTCATTAGACCAGCTGATAGGATCAGCTGTGTGAGTAGTATGTACGTATCTGAGAATAACATCAAATTACGCTGGTATACAACGAGGACAATGCCAGGCGAGCAGCGGAAATCTTCGGTTATCTGTTTACTGAATGTCGTAGAGTGAAGACGTTACTAACGTTAACGGGATTTGCAAACGTTTAAACAATAAAGTCTTGTACGTCGAAGAAAGTTCAAACTCCTGCGCCTCACTCACTCAAATTGCTTGTAACACCATTTTTAATGTGGGCAACTAAAGGTAAAGCTGAAGGATGCAAACTGTAAGGAAATGGAAGCAGTAATTACAGAATAAATAAGAGTGCATGTGGTTGAGATCATATATTATTTGGGACAGTATATTTTTCCATATCATGCACTACCGCTTTTGCGTCAGTCACCCAGCTCGTGAAATTTATTTTTTCCTGTGCGAAAGTAAATATTCAGTCATAAGGCTGTAAAAATAACATGCTGGTAATATCTGAATTAACTTCCACTTCCATACTCTACAAACCCCTGCGAAGTGCGTGGTAGAGGGTTTTTCCTGCAGTAGCACATACTGGACCGTCTCCCCGGCCACTTCGCTCCTGTGCGCCCTGTAATTAGTGTGACCTCGTCTTTGCCGGCCCTACGAGAGCGACATCCAGGCGTCCGTCTTGTATTCTCAGATTCTTCGCTTCATACAGCTTCTTGGAATGTTGTGAGTAGGTATTTATCTTAGGTGATTTCTCTACATGAAATCTCAGGTTTTTTTTATCTCGTCTTTGATTTAAGAACAAAAATTTGAAAAGATTCAACCTTGAACAAACACGGTTTCTTCTCTTTTTACCGATACGTATTTCAGCCATATTTCATTATCACCAGCGAGTTTCCTTTATTCATCTGCAGAGTAAAGAGTAAAATATCGCATTGGGATACGCATATTTTTGGGAATGTGTTATTTTTGCTCAGAACGTTATAACAGACATGTAAACCATAGTATCACATGTCGTTGTTCATGTCGCTGCACGTCATCTGCAATACCGAGATACCAGCCAAACTGGAAATAGCAGACACGGACATCAGCAACAGCATGTGCCATTAACGCATACATACTTCTTAGAACGTTTCGAATGCAAATGTACAATTCTAAAATTATACGTTTCCCCATATAACAATATATTCTTTCTAGAATCAAATTTTCACTCTACAACGGAGTGTGCGCTGATGTGAAACTTCCTGGCACATTAAAACTCGAACTCGCGACCTTTGACTTTCGCAGGCAAGTGCTCTACCAACTGAGCTACCAAAGGACGACTCGCGCCCCGTCCTCACAGCTTTAATTCCGCCAGTACCTCGTCTCCTACCTTCCGAACTTCACAGAAGCTCTCCTGCGAACCTTGCAGAACTAGCACTCCTGGAAGAAAGAATATTGCTGAGACATGGCTTACCCACAGCCTGGGGGATGTTTCTAGAATGAAATTTTCACTCTACAGCCGAGTGTGCGCTGATATGAAACTTCCTGGCAGAGTAAAACTGTGTGCCGGACCGAGACTCGAACTCGGGACTTTTGCCTTTCACGAGCAAGTGCTCTATCAACTTTTTTTTCCTTTTTTTTTTATGAAGAGGAAAAGAAAATTTTCCGCATCCACCCACGCGCGAACCCATGACCTTCCGTATCCTATTCCCGCGCGCTAAAAACATTTTTTTTTAATTTTTTTTTTAGGAAGGTCACAGGGCGTGGTACACGCCGCACTAGCAGTGGGGTCTCTTCACGGCACTGCCGGCGCGTCGAGGCCCAAACCCCTCCCACCCCTTTTTGCATGTCCCCAGTTGGGTCATAGCACTAAGCACTAAGTGTGCAGAAATCTTAACACAAAATTCCCATTCTCCGATGTAAGAAAGACAAAGAAACCTCTTCTCTGAGTAGAAACTGATCACTGACAAAAACTTAACAATTCTTCTTGAATCACACAAATACTTTGGAAGTCGAACACGAGTAATTCTGAAAATTTTGAAAAACCTCTTCGTGTAACATAGAAGTAAATAACAATAAGAACACAAGTGACTTTTAATTTTCTTCTGTTCGTTCTCGTTCAAGGTGTTGTAGTGGTGCCACATATTTAACCGACACCCATTCTTTCAAAAATGATCTTCAGCATGTTGCCGTAGTGCTTCTTGTGGTTGCGATACGTGCTGATTTTTGCGTATTCACACTTCATGTAAACGCGGAATTCTATCTCGTTGTCCGACCCAAGTTTGTTGATGACATAACTAACATATTTTCCCAGTAACCAGCTTATGGCGTTCGTTTTTAATTTCGGAAAGTATGTCATGTCTGGTCTCAGAAGGAACGATGGCGTTATATATTCGGTCGAGGATCGGTGAGAAAGGCGCTTTGTTGCCTGATCCAATTCCAGTTATTCACACTGCCGCCACAGGTGAATCTGTGGATGAGTGTATCCACCAGACGGCATTTTCCACAAAGGTGTGTCTGGTTTAAACCGATCCCATACAGTCTCTCGTTGGTGCTGATGACACTGTTAACTGTTTTGTACCATGCGGAAATAGCGTCTGCAGATAGCCCGGCATAGTTGATGTTCCGCCATACAGCTTTCCAGTCACAATTAGGGAATTTCTTTTCAATTTTGTTTCTGCCCTCATTTAACTTCCTTTCAAGTATGATGTCACGCACTGTGGTACATGTGTTGCTTCTGATTTCGTCACTAAGGTAACTTGCTTCGAGGAAAAAGTTCCTCACATACTGCAGACGGGCATTAATCCTTCGCACATCAATCGGTGCTTGCAGGCTATGGGGCGTCACAGTTCTCTGAGTACATGGAAAGTCCGTTTGAGGAACAGAGCAGACGCTTTATTTCGAATGTCCACCAAACCGAGGCCCCCGTTTCTGACATCCAGTATAACGGTAGTCGCACCAACACTGAATATGTCTCCTCGCCATAAATAATTGGTAAAAGTGGACACGATCCCTTTCGCTACTAGCTTGGGGATTGGAAATACCTGTGCAGTCAAATACGCTTTAGACAAAATGCAGGAGTTCATGAATCTGACCTTTTGCACCTGGTCCACAGTTCGATGGATGTTCTCCATTACAGCACCATGAACTTTCCTCCTAGCTTCCGTCCAGTTAAAAGCAGCCATCCTCATCGGACATGCCATTAAGGTTATTCCCAAAGTTTTATGTTTGTTGTCTTGTTTTGCCCATGCCAGTCGGAGGTGATCTAGGCCCTGCAGATTCAATATTTTACTTTTGTTTTCATTGGTTGTCGCTCCCGACGCTAGACAATACTTTTGGATTTCTCTTTCCAGTGTAACTGTCTCCTTATTCCTTATTACAACACCCACGTCATCAGCATAAGCTCGTATGACGGTTTTCCCAACACTCAATGTTATGCCTGTTAATCTTGCGTGGACACTGCGGAGAAAGGGCTCTACAGATACGGTAAATAAAAACATAGATAAGGGATTGCCCTGTGGAACCCCTCGCCTTATCTGTATGGGTTTACAGGTTTGGCCATTGTTTGCTATTTTCGCATTTATACCTGTTGCAATATTTCTTAGCATGTTGACAATCTGAGGGTGGAAAGTCATTCTTGACAGCGTCGCAAAGAGGTATCTATGACTAACGCGGTCAAAGGTTTTGTTGAAATCTATAAAGATTTTATACTTGCCACTGACGTAATTGCAATGACGTCTCTGTATACAGATAGACTTTCGAATACCCTTCTGGTAGGAGAACAAGACTCATGATGACTCAATATTTTGTTGGAAAAGGCAGGGAGTCTTTTGTTGATAATACGCGAAATTTTTTTGTAATCAGAATTTACTAGCGAAAGAGGCCGAAATTTGTTAAAGTTGGTTTTGGCTTTACTCTTAGGAATCAGTACTATTTTACTTTCCTTAAACTCTGCAGGGACCGCTTTTCCGGTCAAGACCACATTCGCCATGGAAGTGATCTTGTCCCCAATTATACACCAGTAGCGGGCATAAAAATCCACAGGGAGGCCACCAAGTCCCGGAGATTTTTTGAGAGGTGAGTTACGCACTGCCTCATGCACTTCATCTTTAGTAATAGGTGACAGGATGTCAGCGTTTTCTGTTCCCGACAACTGTGGACCTAAAACAATGAGAAAGTCCTCGAGAGCTGCATCGTCCACTGTGGTAGGGGCATATAAGTTGTCGTAGTACCTGTGGACTTGGTCCAGTATTTCTTTCTGGCACGTGAGCCTTGTACCAGTATGCGTCTGGACTTCATCAATAAAAGCTTGACGTCTGTTTTTAGCATGCTGCACCAAGTGATACAGAGAAGCAGTTTCATCAGCTACTACTGATGTGGCTTTCGATTTAATTTTTAGTCCCTCCATCTGTTGCTGTTTAATGCTTAATAACTTGTCTTTTATTTTTTGATATCATTCAGACGAATTACGTCATCATGTGCCTCTTGATATAAGTCTCTTATAACTTTATAATAAAACTCCATTGTATTCCTCAGCTCCCTGCGCCTCGCTACACTATACTGCACGACAACTTTCAGCAGCCTTGGTTTAGCCCTCCTAGTCCACCAGTCAGTGACTGTTGGGTGCTTCTCTGCTGTGTGGAGGCACATAGTCCACGCTACTCTTATTTCCTGTTCCAGTTCTTCGTCAGTTAAGACAGATATATTCAAATTCCATTGCCCTCAGAATCGACGGGTTGGCTGTACACTTAAATTAAAGCAAGTTAAAAGTGTACTGTGATCGCTAAAATACACGGGAACTGTTTCAACGTTTAATAAAAAAATTTCCAAATGTGGTGGCACGTAAATTCTATCTAGTCTGCTGCGGGAGTGGCTGGTTATATACGTGAACTCGACTGATGTCGGGTGCTGAAGTTCCTTACTAACTTTTTGAACTGTGGCGAGTAGTTGAAATTGGGTTGTTGATCTTTCTCGTTTAAAACACAGTTAATACAGGGTGTTTCAAAAATTACCGGTATATTTGAAACGGCAATAAAAACTAAACGAGCAGCGATAGAAATACACCGTTTGTTGCAATATGCTTGGGACAACAGTACATTTTCAGGCGGACAAACATTCGAAATTACAGTAGTTACAATTTTCAACAACAGATGGCGCTGCAAGTGATGTGAAAGATATAGAAGACAACGCAGTCTGTGGGTGCGCCATTCTGTACGTCGTCTTTCTGCTGTAAGCGTGTGCTGTTCACAACGTGCAAGTGTGCTGTAGACAACATGGTTTATTCCTTAGAACAGAGGATTTTTCTGGTGTTGGAATTCCACCGCCTAGAACACAGTGTTGTTGCAACAAGACGAAGTTTTCAACGGAGGTTTAATGTAACCAAAGGACCGAAAAGCGATACAATAAAGGATCTGTTTGAAAAATATCAATGGACTGGGAACGTGACGGATGAACGTGCTGGAAAGGTAGGGCGACCGCGTACGGCAACCACAGAGGGCAACGCGCAGCTAGTGCAGCAGGTGATCCAACAGCGGCCTCGGGTTTCTATTTGCCGTGTTGCAGCTGCGGTCCAAATGACGCCAACGTCCACGTATCGTCTCATGCGCCAGAGTTTACACCTCTATCCATACAAAATTCAAACGCGGCAATCCCTCAGCGCCGCTACCATTGCTGCACGAGAGACATTCGCTAACGATATAGTGCACAGGATTGATGACGGCGATATGCATGTGGGCAGCATTTGGTTTACTGACGAAGCTTATTTTTACCTGGACGGCTTCGTCAATAAACAAAACTGGCGCATATGGGGAACCGAAAAGCCCCATGTTGCAGTCCCATCGTCCCTGCATCCTCAAAAAGTACTGGTCTGGGCCGCCATTTCTTCCAAAGGAATCATTGGCCCATTTTTCAGATCCGAAACGATTACTGCATCACGCTATGTGGACATTCTTCGTGAATTTGTGGCGGTACAAACTGCCTTAGACGACACTGCGAACACCTCGTGGTTTATGCAAGATGGTGCCCGGCCACATCGCACGGCCGACGTCTTCAATTTCCTGAATGAATATTTCGATGATCGTGTGATTGCTTTGGGCTATCCGAAACATACATGAGGCGGCGTGGATTGGCCTCCCTATTCGCCAGACATGAACCCCTGTGACTTCTTTCTGTGGGGACACTTGAAAGACCAGGTGTACCGCCAGAATCCAGAAACAATTGAACAGCTGAAGCAGTACATCTCATCTGCATGTGAAGCCATTCCGCCAGACACGTTGTCAAAGGTTTCGGGTAATTTCATTCAGAGACTACGCCATATTATTGCTACGCATGGTGGATATGTGGAAAATATCGTACTATAGAGTTTCCCAGACCGCAGCGCCATCTGTAGTTGAAAATTGTAACTACTGTACTTTCGAAAGTTTGTCTGCCCGAAAATGTACTGTTGTCCCAAGCATATTGCAACAAACGGTGTATTTCTATCGCTGCTCGTTTAGTTTTTATTGCCGTTTCAAATATACCTGTCATTTTTGAAACACACTGTATGTCCACCTAATATAAGAGAACACGGATTTTTCCTCAATAAATAAATTAGTTCATCTTAAAAAGCATCGCACCATCCAATTTATGGGAATTTCCTGATGGGGTGTTAAGGTTAAGCACGGTCATATCGAAAATTTTTATGCCTACGGCTCTTCCTGATTCTAGTCGTTCGATTTCAGTCACTGGAATGCCTTCCCTTATAAGAATGGCTGTACCGATATGGCTTGCGTAGAAACACTGACAATTCCAAAAAAGCCTGGGATCCGAAATGCCGTCATCGCAACTTCTTGTAGCAACGCGATATCTGTCCCAGACTGGAACAAGAAATCTTCTGATTCTGCCAATTTGAAGGGTGACTGTATTTTATTAATGTTAATAGTAGTAATGATATAAACTTGCATCACAGACATACCTGAAGAAGCTATTTGGGATGAGGATCGGTATGATTATAGCAGCAACATGCTTCTCTACAAGTCACGATCTTTACAAGCTGTGTGCCCATTACATGCACTAACTTCATAGAAAAATTTTTACTGCTTTGAAACAAAGTGCTTGAAAAGAAAATTATCCTGAAATCCTGACAATGCATCGCTATAAGTCACTGTGGTCTTTCTCCTCGTCAGCGTTGGCCCTGATGACTTCATATTTAATATTCTTTTTCTTGACGTCTTTCTTCTCTGGTGTGACTTTCGCTTGATGACGCGTGACAGCAAGACCTGGTTTCGGTTGCAGCCTCAGACGGTGGCCGTCTTGCGCAACGGCGGTGGCTTGCGAGTCGTCAGTATTTGTTTGGCTCCGGGGAGTTGTCGGTTGCGTTGTCTTGCTGGCGAGGCGGTGATGCTGGTTTATTTCCTCCTTCGGCGCGGTGTTGCGCTTCCGAGCCAGCCGGTTGTTTACTTGGTACTTCCTCGTACTGTTCGCACTGTATGGGCTGTGCACTCGATGCGGTTATTGCAGCTGTGACCTGAGGCTCAGGGTCACATTTCTGTGAAAGGTCACTACGAGCTGCGTCACTATCTGTTCGTGGCGGTATAATTCCTTGTGCGGGAGCCACATCGACCTGCATTTCATCTCCTTTTACCACTTCCAACAGGACTTGGCTTCGACTTTCTGGCAACGGGTGTTTCACTGGAAGATTCCTCATCAACATTTTTTTCAGTGTCCTCTAGAGGACGCTTTTTAGTGGGAGTCTCGCTGTCACGGGACGGAATTTCAGCAGTTAATGCAGGTTTTAAAGATGGAAAGTCATTAATATTAAGTGCAACATTTTCAGAGGTAGTAACAGGATCCACGACAGCCGCCGCATCTGTTGTATTACTGGCTGGCAACAAATCGTTGAATGTTAATTTCCGGCGTTGCGTAAGGTTATTTTTTAGCACAAAAACACGACGAGGGCAGTCCTGACGGAGGTGACCAGAATCGTTACATACATGACATGTAGGGGTTTGCCCTGAGTAAATAACATGCGCCTTGTGCCCGTTAACAACGATGTGGGAGGGAATGTTTGCCTTCGCTTCCATCTCCACGGAGCGAATGCCGTTAAAGCACTGCAGCTTGAAATGCGAAGCCCACCTTTCGTTGACTATTTGCCTGACAACCCCACACTTTGAAAGGACATCTTTAATTTTCGAGTTGTCTACTTCTATGGGAATATTCAAAACCCTAACATTTCTAATTACAGACTCGGAATTCCTGAGTTTTACAGTAGTACCATCACGGTGTATAAACTCCGTTTCATAACCAAATTTTTCCAGAAAGCGGTCTACACTCACGGAATCATTAAACTTAACAAAAATGCAGTATTCATGAGTCTAGCTGCATGGTATGAACAGATTCAAGATGAATTCCAAATAACTCGGTAATCCAGTCTTGTATTTCAAGTGCAGAGGGCTGTACTGGACGGGTGTACTTGTCGAAGGTGAAAATCACGGTGTTTTTTCTCACGGAGTTTGCCATGGTGTTCTGCAGCGAAGAAATTTCGGACAACGCCGAAATCCCAACAGCACTACGTAGAAAGACGACATGAACGAAGACCAATAGCTTAATTTGTAACACTTAATTCACGTGCAAAAAGCCGATAAACAGTCACGAAACACGAAAACACTGGCGTAAACACTGAACCTTCACGGAGCAAACTTGGGGAGCGTGCGACCGCGGCGACAGCTAAAGGCAGACTGCTGGCCACGCGAACTGAGCTACCCAAGCACGACTCACCCCCCGTCCTCACAGCTTTAATTCCTCCAGTACCTCGTCTCCTACCTTCCAAACTTCACAGAAGCTCTCCTGCGAACCTTGCAGAAACTAGCACTCCTGAAAGAAAGGATATTGCGGAGACATGGGTTAGCCACAGCCTGGGGGGTGTTTCTACAGCGAAATTTTCACTTTACAGCGGAGTGTGTGCTGATATGAAACTTCCTGGCAGATTAAAACTGTGTGACGGACCGAGACTAGAACTCGGGACCTTCGCATTTCGCGAGCAAGCACTCTACCAACTGAGCTACCCAAACACGACTTAACGAGGTACTGGGCGAATTAACGCTGTGAGGACGGGGCGTGAGTCGTGCTTGGGTAGCTCAGTTGGTAGAGCGCTTGTCCGCGAAAGGCGAAGTTCCCGAGTTCAAGTCTCGGTCCGGCACACAGTTTTATTCTGCCAGGAAGTTTCATATCAGCGCACGCTCCGCTGTAAAGTGAAAATTTCGTCTAGAAACATCCCCCAGGTTGTGGCTAAGCCATGTCTCCGCCATATCCTTTCTTCCAGGAGTGCTAGTTTCTGCAAGGTTGGCAGGACTCTCCTGCTTCTGTGAAGTTTGGAAGGTAGCAGACGAGGTACTGGCGGAATTAAAGCTGTGACGACGGGGCGTGAGTCGTGCTTGGGTAGCCCGCGAAAGGCGAAAGTCCCGAGTTCGAGTCTCGGTCCGGAACACATTTTTAATCTGCCAGGAAGTTTGAATATATTCTTTGTTCGACAGAAAAATGAAGGGAACCTCTCATGACGGTAAAGCTTCGCCGAAACATGTATGGGTGAAAAAGAAGAAACTGTGTTTAGTTGAAGGCAGGACGTTTTCAAATAACTTTTATTTACATGTTGGCTTTAAGGGAAATATTTGCGACTGCCGGTACAGGTTTCTGTGTTGGTTTCTGTGTTTCGTACATCTACGTGTTTCTGTAAACCGACTGATTCCAAATATTACTCACTGGTATGGCAGGTGTAGGATAACTATTATCTACTTATTTTTTAAGTGCACAGTTTTACGTTTACAAACAAGTAAAGGAAGTTTTCAGTCTTCACTGCAGTTTAACTCTCGATTGAGCGCGACTATGCATATCATGCGCCACCCGCAAATGGCATTGTCTTGTCCAATTCTCTGCATAATAAATAAAAAAATTGCATTGTTGTTATAAAATTGCCAGCCGTACCTATACCTTCATTATAGCTTCAGCTAGCTCAGTGATAAGTTGTGTAGTCCAAGTGAGCAGCAGAAACGTAAAATAAACAACGCGTGTGCCGTCTTAGAATACAAGGTACACAACGCGCCCAGTCGTGTAAGTGGCGTTCCTTTCACTCTCATCTCGTTACCTTTTGTCCACAAGCGGGCCCTGCTACCCTGTACAGGCCACAACAAAGCTGGCCGACAACGAGGAGGCTGCGTGGCCACTCGACGAGGACCCAGGGTTCGACACCGAATCAGGCCAGGAAATTGGCAATGACGCTGAGGAAGAAGAGGAACAGTTGGCCACACGACGTGACCGAGGTTCGGATCCCGAACGGGAACACAATTCAGACGATGACCGCGAACAGACGCTCTCCACTGTTTATATTTTTATTAGGACAGAGAAAAATGAAAATGGAATCAATTATGCGCTAATGTAGCCATAAAAACAGAAGGAAAGAATATTCTAAAAATGTTTCCTGGGTCAGAAAGTGTATCCAGAAAGGTCATAAGTGAAATGGACAGTACTTAGCCTGGAAACGATTGACAAAATGTTAAGTACACACTCTTCTGTACTCAGTCTAAGAAAGAAAGTGTACAGTATTCAAGAGAAAGGGGTGCTAAAAACACTACAGATGAAGAAATAATGGCATTACTGGGATTGCTTTACCTCTCTGGGATTACGCAAGCCAGCCACACTAATGTTGTCGAACTGTGGAAAGCAGATGGCAGAAATATGGATATTACGGGAGCTGTGATGAGCTATAGAGGACTGCTGTTCCTTTTACGTTGCATCCGTTTTGACGACAAAAGCTCAAGACAAGAAGGGAGAGCAACTGATAAACTTGTTGCAATAAGGCAGTTATTACAATGTGACAAATGGAGGGGTCTACATAGTCGATCAAATGGGAAGAGCGTATTCCATAGCATGAGTCACAAGAAGATGGCCACTGGTCGTATCCTATTCTGTAATGGATATAGCTGGAATAAGAGCTCAAATCATTTTCGACGAAAATGAGGTAAATCCAGAAAAGGAGCATTTTCGTTGAAAGACTTAGCATTTTCCCTTGCGAGGCTTCAGCTAGTCAAAACAGATAAGGTTGCCTCACTTCCTGTCGACGTAGCAACTTTCCTAGAGAAATTCAAAGATCCGTGGGTTGAAACACTTGGGTAGCCTGCCACCAAGAAAAGAGGACGGCATGTGACATGTGGACGAGAGAAAAAGGAAAAGCTCCTCTACTACCTTAAGTTGCAGCTCAGACCGCAGCTTTCTTTAGTAAAAGGCATGGGAGAACAGCGCTTACATCTGAAAAGTTTCAAGTAGTTCTCGAAAATGCGTAAGACAGTTAACAATGCATATAGAAAGAAATTTGTGATAAATGACACTGTCCAGCTCGAAGGTTAAGATCTTATCCAGATGTGATTAGGTACATGCGGTGCTTTTGCTTTGAGGTAGTACTTTTGGACGTGCTGGTAGACAGTAAAGGAATATTTTAGTGAAATGATTTAAAAAATTTACTTCAAAGGCCCAATGAAATCCTTAAAAGTTTTCTCCCAGAGCAACTTACGCTGTGCCTACGTGACAGAAGTTGCCTGCCTGTGGCAGTTCTGTCCAGTTGAAGCCGCTGACAAGAGACGCCTTGAGCCCTGTGCTGAGACTGCTAGTGGATTCACGCCATCGGTTCTACCCAGTAGCGTGTGTGGGATACAGGTCACGTGTGTGGACACTGGAGCACTCTGCAATGCAGAACACGTTTGCTTCTCTCTCTCGTGATCCAGACCTCGAGCAGAACAGACGTCTTTCTTGGCACACGTTCCATGAACGGCCACCAACATCAGTTAATGTGAATCGCCTCCCCTTCCGTTGCCATCTTCAATTAGTAGTTTGGCCTCCTAGAATGGCCTAAACCTGGTAACTTCCGTCTCTGGGCGCGCTCCTTGCAGAGTGTGCACTGAAATATATCCTCTTTATTTTAGCTATTTTCCTGTACTGTCATTCGACGGCAGCCTCAGATGCCCACTTATAAATCCTGACTGCGCGACCTCCTGTGCGTTGTCGTCGCGAGCAGAATCCAACATTTCCCCTCCTTCCCTGACCATGTTCACTTTGGTACAGACAACTACACCGTCTGTGCAGTGACTGTTAACTACGTCTGCCAGATCATTAATGTCCGACATGTGCAGCAGGAGCCCCACAGCTCCCCCGCGACACGCCTGCCCTCGTCGTGCTGCCCACACATGGCCGAGCCGTCGCTCCTCGGGCCTGTACCGCCACAGTCCTGGAAGGCGGCCCTCGCGAGCTCACGTGACGAGTGTGGAGAGGGTTCTGACACCATCAGGCGGTCTGAGCACCCTCGTCCCGGTTCGCGTAGCAGGTGTAGTGCAATTTTATTCCTTTGAGGATCCATCTTTGATGAAAACTGGGCGTCGGTTGCTTCACAGGTTGACAACTGAAAACATGTATATAGAGGCATATGGACACCTGTAAGTCTAGTTTAACGAGGATGAGCAGACAGTTGGCCGTGAGGTCATGGAAGGAATCATCTGGGTATTTGGCTGAAGTAATTTAGGAAGATCACGAAGTAACATAATCACAACATCTGGTGGGAATTACACAGCCAGTATCATCCTGTATACAAGGTCAGAGTGTTAGAAGCAGCGATTTGAAAAGCTCGTAAACTGTTTGTCAAACAAGGATACCTGATCCGTCTATTGTGACTTACGCTTGCTACTGTTTGCCCAAATCATTCTAAAGAAATGACAGGAACATCATTGTCATCCTCATAATCGTCATATCAGTCTTTTCCCGCATCATGTGGGGTCGGCGTTGTTTTGCTGGATCCTTCTCTTCCATAAATTCCTATCCAGTGCTTCTTCTCTGAGCCATCTTTTCTCCCGTAGGTCTCCTGCTACCTTGTCTTTACACCTCAGTTTCGGTCTTCCTCTTCTCCTCGAATTTTCGATTTCTAGGTATTCAACTCTTCTCCCCGCATAGTACTCCCCTCTTCTCTGCACGTGTAAATACCATCTCAGCCTACTTCCTTGGATCTTCTTCCCTACGGGCTAAACTTTCACTGTTCCCCTGGTGTACACTTTCCTTAGTCTATCCTTTCGTGTCACCCCACTCATCCACCTTATCATTCTCATTTCAGCCTCTTTCATCTTTTTCTCTTGGCCTTTTGTAATTGGGCAAGTTCTTGCACTATACAGCATCGCAGGCCTCACCGCAGACTTGTAAAACTTTCCTTTCATTCTGCAGCTAACTTTCTTATCACACAGTACTCAGTTCAGTTTCCTCCAGTTCATCCACAACTATTTATCCTCTGCTGTATTTCGACCTCCAGTCCTCCATTACTTTTTATGTAAGAGCCTAGCTATTTAAATTTCTTGATCATCAGTTATTCTCCTTCCAGGTTAATATATAGATCTTTCGCATCCTTTGTTGGTTTTTCCTCTTCCCGGCATTAATCCAAACTGTTCTTAACATACGTCGGTTTCTAGACGCACCCTGTTCTCAAATATCCTTTCCAAGATCTTAAGGATTTTCTCAAGGTCCTATAATACTACACCTGATTTATCCTTTATCGGCCTCTCTGATGCTATGTCCTTGGTCGCCTTATCTCTTGCTTTAGCTATCCGTAGGAGTTGCCTGTCGTCCTGTCTTCTTTCCAGCTCTTCATACGCCTCTTCTAAGACAGGAACATCCATACCAAAATGCCGTGGCTGACATCTTATCATTCCGAGAACGAGGTGCCGGAGGAAAGAAAATGTCAAAACTGAAGCTGTGAGTACAATCGTGACTCATGTCTCCATAGAATAATTTTATTTGGAACTCTTCCAGATGGTGTTTGCATACAAAAAAAGGGAACTGTGAGTCTTTCTGGATGCAAAACGATTTTGTTGTTTAGTTATTTATTCCCCAATCTAGTTTCAGCGACAAATGTCGCCGTCATTAATGGGTCATGGGGTCTTTATATCTAAAACATGCAGAGAATAGCATAGTTATAAAACACTGTAAAACATTATTATATGTGTACTGTTTGTTTTATAAATCCTGTTTTCCGTGAGTACTTTCATAATACCTTATTTATTATACAGTACGGCATGGTTTTAAGATTGTTGTTGGGGTTTGGGGCAAATTTTCTGTGTGCCTCTGTTGCCGTTTTTCGCGGCATAGGTTATGTCATCTGGAACTGTATGAGCGGCTATTACTAAACAAATACAAAAACATTAACTTATGTATGTCATCGTCATACAGTTGGGATTGCCGTAGTGTTGTGGATACAGTTTTGATGTGTACTCGGTTGTTACATGGTTCCTGGTGTACTTACGTTCATGGCAAGGCCTTCAGCTAATTTTACACACAGAAAAACGTAAGTTTCGCACTTCTTTCATAATCCGAAACATTACGCCATCTTGCCATTAGCATGTGTCGCGAGAAATGTATCGCATGTTAGCGGTCGCGTGGTTCCAGACTGTAGCGCCTAGAACCGCTCGGCCACTCCGGCCGGCTGTGTTTGATTATATTTAGTTCCTATGTGTACTCTTCAGTTTAAGACGTGTTCTATTTATCCTGTGGAGCATGGGTGCAAAGCTGACATGTATGGTGGTTGGATGAGATATGGGTAGCAGTGGTTGTGGATGTGGATTTTCTGAAGATGGAAAAATAATGTTGGTGCTTGTTTCTTGTAACTGTAAGATTCAAGAAATTTAGGTTCTTGTTTTTTTTTTCTCTTTCCTTTGTGAAGTGGGACTGAGGTAGTACTGTGTTGATGCTACTCTGTACCTCTTCAACTGTTTTGTGTTTCATCTATAAGACAATTATGTCATCCTCGTATCGATACCAGTCAATTATTTTGTACTCATCTTGTTTTAGAAAGTTGTTGAATATTGTGTTATCTATACGATCCAAGAATATGCCTACTAATTTCCCAATGAGGGGATATCCCATGGCTAGCCCCTCTTTTTGCAAACAGAAGTTGTTGCTGAAAGTGAAGTAGTTTTGTTCAGTGATTAGACTAAGAATGGATGAGATTTCATTTATATGTCTTTCTGGGAATTTCTTGTACTTTAGCTGTTGTTCTATAGTGTTTATAGTTTCTTCTGTGAGTATGTGTGTGTACATGGATGTAATGTCAGAAGATACAAGTTTTGCTGTTGGGGGATGTTGTTAATTTTCTCTATTATGTCTTCTGGCGTTTTGAAACTTCTGTTGTTTGTGTGTGTGTATGTTTTCTCTAGGAATGTGTACATGTGTCTCTCTGAAGTCCACCGCTGGCCTGACTAGAATGAGAAGTTTGTGGACCTTTGGGAGGCCTGTTAAGAGTGGAGCCTTAGGACTCCTTTGTATCATTCTTTTTGTCTGGTTCTGTGTGAGGATGCGTGTGATGCTTTCTATTAATGTCTCTGGGTTCCTTTGATATCTTTGTGTTGGGTAATCACTTAGGTTGGTCATTTTATTCTATCCCAGAAGTTTATCTGTTTATACCAACAACAACAGAAGAAAATTATTATATACAAAAAGCAATAGTGGAAGGGAAAAACGTAATAAACGAAGAAACAACACTTTTCAACGACACAATCTTCACTGCTCTGAGAGAACTGACGCACGACACACGACAGAAAGCACACACTTGCAAAAGGACCACTCGCCCATCAGACAGAGACACATAAATGAGGAACGGAAGTCGTCAGAACTTGCGCTTAAATTTTCATAACCTTCTTGCAACGTGTGATACATTTCTCACGAGACACGCCAGCGGCAAGTTGGCGTAACGTTATGCATTATGAAAGAAGTGCGACGGTTATGTTTTTCTGTGTATAGAACTAGCTGCAAGCCGTCCAGCGAACATGAGTACACGAGAAACTATGTAACAACCTAGTACACACCAAAACTGTATCCACAACAGTACCGTAATCCCAACTGCATAACGCTGACATACGTAAGTTCACGTTTTCGTATTTGTTTACTAATAGTCGCTCACACAGTTGCAAATGACATGATTTATGTTGAGAAAAACGGCAACAGAAAAACACAGAAAATATGCCCCAAACACCAGCAAGAATCTTAAAACCACGCTGTAATGTATAATAAATAAGGTATTATTAAAGTACCCACAGAACACAATATTTAAAAAACAAACAGTAAACATGTAATAACGATTTACACCGTATTATAACTGTGCTATTTTCTGAATGTTTTACATTGATGGCGATGTTTGTCTCTGAAACTAACATGGGCAATGAATAAATAAATAAATGAACAACAAAAATATTTTGCATCACGGCAGACCGACAGTGCCCACGTTGTTGTTCATATCTCGATACTACAGTTGGTGTGAGAAGTGTCCGCAGAAGGAGGAGGACTGGGTTTGAGTGCCGGCCTGACACACAGTTTCCATCTGTCAGCAAGATTCAGGTTTCAGATTAGTGAGAAATAACGTTATTTCTGTTATCATTACAATTGTCGCAGTTATTTGTCGCTGTCATTGTTAGTTCGAAGACCGGTTTGATGCCGCTCTCCATGCTACAGTATCCTGTGCGAGCCCCTCCACTACTGCGGCCTGCATTCATCTGAACCTGTTTACTGTACTCATCACTCGGTGTCCCTCTACAAGTTTTTCTCCCCACACTACTTCTCCATTACCAAACGGACGATTCGCTGACGTCCCAGGAGGTGTTCTGTCAACTGATCCCTTCTTTCAGTCAAATTGTGGCATATTTTTTACTGTCTCTAATTCGATTCAGTATCTTCTCATCAATTAAACCATCTAAACACCTATTCTTCAGCAGTTTGCTCTAGCACTACATCTCAGTACCTCATATTCTCTTCTTGTGTCAGCTGCTTACCATCCATGTTTCACTTGCATGCAAGACTACACTCGTAACAAGTACCTTAAGAAATGACAGCGTAAAGGTCTAATTTATGTTAAACAGCAAAACAATTACTCTTTTCCAGAGATGTTTTCCAAGCCCTAGGCAGTCTGTATTTTATGTCCTGTCTACTTCGGCTGCAAACAATTATGTTGCTGCCTGAATAGGACAACTCATCTACTGCTTTAGAGTCTTCCTTCCTAATCTAACTACCCATTTGAATGTGACAGGTCAACGTTTCAGCAATCTTATTAGCTCGTTTAGTAAGGTATGGATATGTTGAGATGTATTTCACTACTTAATACACACATCAAAGAATACATTGCATCACCTCGGTTCCGAGAGTTCCGGAACCTGTACTGAAAATTGGAATAGATATCAATATAAACATCATTTCCGCCCTTTTTGTTGGTCAAGAAAACCACACGTTTCACTTTGTTCCACCATACAGCGAGACCTTCAGAGGTGATGGTCCAGATGCTGTACACACTGGTACCTCTAATACCCAGTAGCACGTCCTCTGGCATTGGCGCTTGCCTGCATTCGTCGTGGCACTGTTGGTCCAGATTGTCCCACTCCTCAACGGCGAATCGGCGTAGATCCCTCAGATTGGTTGGTGGGTCACGTACCGCGCTGCACGGTGTCGTGGTTGCAAAGATGGACTCCGCCACGGACGTCGGGGGTGAAGTTGCGCATTATGCAGCCGATTGCGCACAGTTTCAGTTGTAACAGGACGTCCTGTGGCTGCACGAAAAGCGTTATTCAACATAGTGGCGTTACTGTAAGGGTTTCTCCGAGCCATAATCCGTAGGTAGCGGTTATCCACTGAAGTAGTAGTAGCCCTTGGGCGGCCTGAGCGAGGCATGTGATTTGCAGTTCCTGTCTCTCTGTATCTCCTCCATGTCCGAACAACATCGCTTTGGTTCACTCCAAGAAGCCTGGACACTTCTCCTGTTCAGAGCCCTTCCTGGCACAAAGTAACAATGCGGACGCGACCGAACCGCGGTATTGACCGTATAGGCATGTTTGAACTACAGACAACACCAGCCGTGTACCTCCTTCCTGGTGGAACGACTGGAACTGTCGGATCCCTTCCGTCTAATAAGCGCTGCTCATGCACCGTTGTTTACGTCTTTGTGCGGGTTTAGTGACATCTCTGAACAGTCGAAGGGAATGTAACTGTGATACAATATCCACAATCAACGTCTATCTTCGGCAGTTCTGGGAACTGGGGTGATGCAAAACTTTTTTCATGTGTGTATGACGGAGACATAACCATATTTGACAGAAAATGACACTAAGTAAATGAATTATCGTTCGATGATTGACAGAGCATGAAAATAATGTCACAACGGAAACATTTTACCAATGTTGTGCAGATGTTACGAATTTAATCGCAACCCATCATATCTCAGCATAAGAATATGAATCCTAGTCCGTGATTATGTAAATAGTAGTTGCAGAACATCAGGAACGTTTTCCTTTATGATATTAAAGTGGCATTATATGCAAATGAGGAACTAAGATTGGAAATTTGCGTATCTTCAGCGAACAGTACACATATGCCTCTAACAGCAATAACAACACTTGGGTGGCGATCGTAAAAGTATATGTCTTTTGTAGAAAGAAAGTAATCCACCGATTATGGTACACCATTTATGAGTGAAATTAAAAACGAACAAAGTGTGCTTGAAGTCGCCAACTACAAAGTTATTTCCCACCTGATGCTTATCATAGACGAATTAAGTGTTGGCTAAAAGTGTACAAAACGCAGACCTTCTAGAAAGTATGAACTAATCTCTTCAGACGAAATGCTACGCCTCCACTTAATTGAACACAGAGGTCGCTTTGGAGGGCTGGATGCCGTGCTGCAGGGGAGGAACCAGGCGGTCACGTGACGCTCCACCGTTGACGTCAGTGGTGACGGTGAGGTGACAATCGCGGTGTGTACGTGCCAGTCGCTCGCGTGGGATCAGGGCGGTCACCTGCGTCGACGTGGAGATGTCGAGAATTGGCAGAAAGGAATTTTTGCGTTTCGTCATGTCCACGACCACACCACTAGTAAAGTTACACGATCTGTTGGTCTATCAATGTGGACTGTCCAAGTATCTGCAACGAATGGTGAACCAGTCGTAGTGATGTGAGGCAGTGGCGTAAAAAGATCCTAGCCGACAGGGCTGTTGACGAGTGTCACTCCAAGTGACTGGCGGTCGGTTTGAAACGAGACGCAAATTGCCAATGCCTGGCAAAGCAGCTCCGTCTGAACCAGCTGCCTAGCAATCGTTCGGAAGGCGGCTGCACAGGCTCGACATTTGGAGTCAGCGACCGCCGCTCACACAGACACATACAGCTGCGCGTCTTGAGTGGGCCAATCACACAGAGACGGACAGTGGCTGAGCGGAGGTGCGTCACACGAGTCGCGCGATTTCGCCTCTTCTGAAATTATGGAGGTGGCGATGGGACCGACGGCCTATAGAGGATGGAGTTCAAGCCACTGGTGGTTCTATGCTGTCATAGAGGTGTTTCTGTCGCCGTGACTTGGATTCAGTCACTAAGGTTAATGTGAACCTGAACCAGCACGTTTATTTCAACATTCTCGGTGACGAAGTGTTGCCCTATTCTCTGGTCACTTGCGTTGTAGAAGATGACACACACAGTCGTGTTCCCAGGGCTGCGTGAATACACTCCCGGTTTCACGAACACTCAGGCGCCCTACAGCACCTCGAGGCGACCACTAGACAACCCGGTCTCAGATCCGCAGATGTTGTACGGTACTGTCTGGAACAGCAGCTGAGACGTGGCAGCCGACATCCCCACACACTGGTAGCTCTGCGGGATCTGATGCAGCAGTGGGAGGCCTCGGGCAGATGCTGCGTATCTGAAGAAACTTTCGAAACTCTCTTCCCCGCCGAGTTGACGAAGTCTTCGAGGCTAGAGGCGGTAATACCGTGATGCCATTTCATGATGCTTGGAGCAAAAGTTGGCTTGCATATGACTGTCTTACTATAAGTTAATGATGTATGGAACGAATGGGAATCATGCACCAGCTAGTTGTACTGCACAAGTTTATTCTAATCCTTACCTAGGTTTAAACAGATATAAACCTTTCTTCCTTGGAAGAAGTAGTTACGTGTGTAAAGTTATTGTGTGAAAAGAGAAAACAGGTCATAAAGCTCAGTCAACACTAAAATGACCCATATAAATGCTAAGGTATAGCCACGTGGTTTAATGAACAGTAAAGCAAGGTAAAAGTGTGAATAAACATCTGACGTGCCACTGGTTGGCTGTTCGATTCCTATGGCTTCCATAATTTTACTGTTGCTGACTGCTGCCTTGTTAGAGATTTTAATTACGTATATACAGCAAATATTGTGGAGTATTACTGTAATCCGGTGGTGCAGGGTGTTGACTCTATAATTTCTTGTTTCGAAAAGTAATTAATTTAGCCACTTGCAGTGTTTATTGTTCACTTTTGAACTAATTTACAACTAACAACGATATCGAGCTACAGCTGTTGTCATCTCAAACGACGATATACTTTTATTGATTTTTGATAATACGGTTGGGAAATAGGAATATAAATTCAATTTTAGTAAGGCAAGCAGTCTCGATGAAAAGCTTTTATTGTTAGTTACCGCTTTCAGTCTTTGACTGTCATCATCAGATTACTTACTGTCTGCTGTAGCGATATGCGGAGACAGCGAGCGGAGAGAGACGTTTGCCACGAGGCAAATTCCATTGACTGCTCGGTGGAAAGTGTCAACAGAAGATGCGGCGGCAGAAGGTATTAGCGCGTTTCCTCTTTGGGTCTCACAAATGTGCCCTTATTGACAGATAGTTAGTATCGCAAAATAGGAAAAGTAGGTGACAGTATTGAGAATAAATTTAAGGAGAGGAGAAATAATTTGTTGTACAGTTAGTAGTAATGGCATCGAGTAGTCTACATACCTCGGTACACAGCGGGAGTCGATACAGTCGCCAGCGATCCGGCAGTCGAGCTCCTCGAGGAGTTCGAAGGATTCGCCCCACGTGAGGCGGCGGAGCTGCGCCAGGGCGCCGGCGCACCCCCCTCCCTCCTCCGCTCCACCTGCTGGCGGCGGCGGCAGTCCGGAGTCCCTGAGGCGGTCTGCCAGGCGCTGCGCAGCTGACCACGCGGGGGACGGCTGCTCCAGGCTGTCGCACTTTGCGAGCTCCGGTGACCAATCTGCAAAACGTTCGTCAGTCACCTCGAGGTCTGGACTCTGACTCACGAGCTTCCATGGGCTACTCATATGCACATCAGTACTAGCAGCTACTGAAACACTAAGAGAGCTGCAGCCAACGATAATGGACACGGCGTGAGGTGTGCTGCACACTTTTACAAGCAAAAGGTCAACAAGTCAGCTGACTGTCAGCACGGCGGCCACTGCTGCGGCTCCCCTTGACGAGGGAGCGGGAAGAGCTGCGCCGACAGTACAACACTGGACACTGTGCCGTCATTCCGTATGAGCCGAGGTTCTGACTGCCGCATCAGTGTGGAGTATCCGTGCATCGAGGCCCTGAGCAGAGCGGAGAATGCCACGTTGCACTCTCGCCCATCTCACGGGGAGTCACTCGGTATACAATACGTAATTGGTTACATTGATCGCAGCTGTTACATTTCTGAGTCCTTGAGACAGCTCGCTTGCGATATTTTCGACACCCTTTCAACAAAATAATTTAATGTCGCATGTCAGCCATGCTGTTCTGCCCCAGCTTGACAGAGTTAGCACCGGTACCACAGGAACGTGCGATGTACCTGGCTAGGCGCAGACAGTAATATTTAAGTGAAAATCACACTTATCGTTAACTGGTTTGATTGGCGAGATTGGGAATAAGACTTATGGACCCATGCTCATAGATCTTTGCAGAACGCCAGAGCAGATACAGTCTCACGATGGTGTCAGAGCTGGCAGTGCGGGGCTGGAGAGGAGACTCCGGGCTGGCCGAGAGGCAGCTGGGCTGCAGGCGGCAGGGCGCTCCGGACTGGAGCGGCAGCCGGTGGGAGCCTTTCCTGGTGACTTCAGATCTCCAGTCCAGGCTGGGCCGTGAATGACGACCCCAGGCATTCTGTACTCTCATCTCCTGGAGCGCCGCACACTTAGCCTGTCTCATCACAGTTTACCTGCCAAGTACTGCGTCACAGTCAAATAACTGCAGCCAGAAAATCTGGAATTCCCAATTATGTAATCGGCATACCACTCTCCTCTCGCTTTAATCTCTGGGATCCGCCTCTGAGCTGTTTTTTCCTCTTAGCTGTAACACTGTTTACCCGGGGTATCTCGTTAGGTAAGCAGCAGAGGCGCTGCCGTTCATTTGTTCTGTACACTTCCGAGGCAGTAGTTGCACTTCTGTCCCTTTGTACTTGTGTGCGAACGTTCAGCGCTTACGGAGCAGGGAGAAAACAAATGTAATAGCTAAGTACTCATCAAATGTTGAGATCATTTTAGATATAATCGAACTTAAATTGTCGACCGATATGCAACTGCGGTTGACATACGGTTCCTCGCCGCAAATAAAGCAGCAATGAAGGCACTGAGTGGCAGAGAGTGGCTTTGCACTAAAAAGCGCTGATCTCATCTGCCAGAAAGGTTACGGCAGAATCTCTGGACACACAAAAGATGTTCTGCCTGCTCATTCCCTCACGAGGGACTCAAGTCATTTTGAGCAAATGTGTGACAAAACCCGCAGTGAGTTAGACTGCAAAATGAAGCAAAAGGAAAGAAGAAAGCGTAATGTCTCTGTGAAGGAACAGACGGTTAGGCCGCGCAGCTACACTCGTCAGATCCGCTTCGCTTAGGGAGTCCAGCTGAGGATACCTCGGCGGTGAGCTGACCTCGCCGGTAAACATTCGTACCTGCCCTGCTGACGTCTCTCGCCGTCGGTGTGGCTACCGGGCTGTAAACATACAAAGAGTCGCTTCTGATGTGACTGTGGGCAGCTGCTACTGTTAACCGAAAAATCGGGATGCCATTGCGGTACGGCTATTGTAATTAACCACTGCGAACGTTCGAGTAATACACACCTGATATCAATGAACGTAATTGACTCGTACAGAGGGAAGCCCACGCTGCTGGCACAACACGGAGACCTCCGCCTCGTCGTGTCTGAGGGCCGACTGACTCACTTGGCGCTCTCCGTAACCTGCGATGTATTCTGGCGAGAGCCTGTCCCCGTCAACTGTGCAGCGATACTTGAAGCTTCCCGTACTGGAATAATGCCTCAGTTACGGCCAATGACTGAGGGACTTTCCCTGACAATCACTGTAACGAAAGGAAACTACTCCTATTGTGATTAAGCGAAAGTGTGTTTACGGCCGACTGGCGCGCCTCCTCCACGTACTCCCCGACGTGTGTGTCTGGCTGCAGGCAGGCCAGCCTCCCACGCAGCGGGCCACGGCCCCCACCCCCGCACTGGACGACTCGCGCCGCGGGCCGCTCGCGTTCTCCGGCCGTGGGAACACACTCCGCCACAGCCTGGAACCTCTAAAGTCTGGAAACTCTACAAGCCCCAGAAAAGAGCTGGTTGTGCAAATTACAAATGTGTGCAACTAAACAATCGCCCTTCGATTCTGCCTCGTATGAGGTCGTTTTTTCTGCATTTTCAGTTTTTATCGTATGATAAATTTTAAGTTGTTCAGATAGCATGCGTATGTCTGAATGCATTACGCGGGGACTACTAAGGTTCATTTTGTCCTCTGAACCTCCGCGAGTAAGTTTATGGGCGTTCCTTGAGCAGAGAGGGCAACTGGGAAAGCTCGCCAGCAATACACCAGCGGAAAAAAATTGCAGCACAAAAAATATAATTACTGTAGAGTAATGAAATTGCGAGAGTACATCTCCCTAGGTGACACAGCTTAAAGCTTAGAAGAGAACTGTGAAGTACAAAAGCCGTTACTTCAGCTCGAAGTAAAGCAAAGGTGAAAAAGCTGAAGTAAGGCATCCTGCAGCTTTTTTAATGTAAATGTTTGTAAAAGTAACATTTGGATTTCCTGGTCAACTCCTACGAATAACCCATTTTATTTTCCGTGTTTGCTGTAAGCTACGGGTAAAGACACAAGCCGGACATGCACTTGCATGTCAGATGTGACAGCATTCGGCGCCCCACATGTTGCCCACGTTGCTAACACAACACTGGCTGATGATGCCAACAGGTGGCGGGACTGGAGCTGTCAAACGATGTCGACAGCACGAGGCTACGGAGCGTGGCTGAACTGCTTAGTCGACGAGTAACTCACGACAGTGTTACAGTGCTAGTGCTGTTGTTACAAAGCAGAGCAATGGCAACGATAAACAAAGCAAACATTGCGTTATATCTTCAGAAACAGTAGCCAAATTGGAGACTGGATCAGAAAGGAACTCAAGAAATTTCGTTGAGTGAGAAAGAAGTGGCGCATGAGTCAGCGGAATGCGTGGTGTCGTGCGAACAATGTACAAGGGGAGTGCAGTGATGGCGATACGTGCACGGCACTAGAAAGTTGTACTGAAACAGGTGTGCTGTAGTTCATCGTCGTTGTCGGACAGAGGGCCGCAGCTCCCGTTTCCAGTCAAACGTAGTGAAGGACAGTCGCTGTCCAAGGAGCAGATACTAAACGTAATCACGTACTTGGAAAATCGCAGACAGCATAGCAAAAGAACAATTACGAACATATTTTGAACAAGCCTGCAGAAATAGGACCGTTAGTGTGTAAGGAAAACTACAGACATTCAACGGAGGACAAGGCACACTTGTCAAAAAAAATGGTATTTGCGCGTTTCAAGGATGCTCGACATACATTATAGAGCTTTCAACAGAAGCAGTGGATGCTTGCATGACGTCAAACAGTGCTACAGAAGTGTGAGACGTAAGATAATGTAATTTCGATGAAAGCGTCAACTTGACGATGCACAGCAAACTACAGGATCGACTGAAATATTTGTAGATGAGATAAGCAAATCTACCCCGTCGTTGAGCAAGGAATTTGTTTTCAACTGCAGCCAATCGGCATTTGAAGAGGAAACGTACATGAAAGGGACCCTGGAAATTAGAGGTACCAAGACAGATCAATCAAGATCATTTAATATCAATTCGCATTCGTATACAGTTATGCCGACTGATTAACCAGATGGTAAAATGGCTGGAACGCTGTTTATTGCTCTGCGTCCTTTGATTCTTTCTCGTGTGTGTAATTTTGGCAGGGGCCGTAGGGAATATTTACGTCACAGAAGACAAGAGTGGGAGAACAGACGTAAGAGAACTACAGCTATTGTATGATCACTGCTTTTGGCCAATAGCTCGTCAGAAAATAAGTGTTTTTTCTTGATTACTATGCTGCGCATAGAAATCATACTCCCAAAGAACAAGCTACCGCTCCTGGAAAGTGTGTGACATAGCAGTTCGTACCACCTGGAACCACCAGATGAATGGTACCTCCAGATATCTGTCTTTTCAGTGTGTATGAAACATATTATAACACTACCTGCAGCAACGTCTTAAAGGACAGCCAGTTCTACGATAAGCTCCACGACAGGCTGTTTCGCATTCGGTTGCATGCCATCACTTTCCTTCAGTTCTCGTCACCCTGTTACACCAATGTCATTTGTATACGTATTCCTTAAGAGTGGATACCTAGCTGAGCGTCCTCATAATAAACGTAGTCCTTCACTGTCAGGCAGAAAACGTATAATTTTTAATAACAGCATATGTAAGCCCAGCCGCCTGTGAGTGTTTGATAAGTGGACTGTGCATAACGTCTTATCAATACGTACAGCACGAAAGAGCACTTACTGGAATGGAGAGAGTAGTGCCACCGTAGCACAAATTCACCGGCACTGAGCTCGGAGCGTTTGTCCATGTCCCTGCAGACGCACTCCAGCATCGAGTAGGTCCCGTTTGCTGCAAGCAGAGCTGCCACTGTGGCAATTACGCCCACCGGCTGCATTGTCCGCTGTCGACACTGGGGAGCAAACAGAAGCAGTGCGCGTCGCAGGGAGCGCGCGCTCAATATGACGGCGGGCGCAGCGGAAGTCTGCCGCAGGACGGCCAAACCACGGGAAGCGTGGCGTGACGCCTCTCATCCGGATGACCGCCGTATTCCTGTCTGCCTGGTGAGAGTTCGCGAAAGTCGTCGAGTAAAACAAACGTGGTATCTGTCCTTCCCCAAGGAAGTGTTGTAGTCATTGTGCTGTTCCTAATCTATAAAAACGATCTAGGAGGCAATCTGAACAACCATTGTTTGCAGATGATGCTGTCTTTTACCATCTAGTAAAGTCATCAGAAGATCAAAGCAATAGCAAAATGATTTAGAGAATGTACCACCGCGGTGCGTAAAGTGGCACTTGATTCTAGATAATGAAAAGTGTTATGTCATCCACAGGAGAACTAGAAGGAACCTGTTAAATTTCTTTTACTCGATGAGTCACACAAATCGAAAGGGTGCCGTTTAAGCTAAATGCCAAGGTATTACAATTAGGGCCAACTTAAATAGGAACGATCAAATAGAAAATCTTGTAGGGAAGACTGTGTTTTGTTTGCGGAACACCTAGACAAAGCGACAAGCCTGCTAAAGAGACTGTCACTTAGTGATGCTAGAAGAACCCTCCGCCACACACCGCCGGGTGTCACGCGGAGTACTGGTGTAGATGCAGATGTACATCTAAAACTCCACACAAGTCGCAATATGGTGCATGGTGGAAGTTGCCTCGCACCATCACTAGTCATTTTCTTCCCTGTTACGCTCATAAATACAGAGAGGGAAAAGCGACTCTCTTTATGCCTCCATCACCATCAGTTTTTTGCTATATTAGCAGGTCCTTTGCATCTCCATTTTCTGCGATCCATTGCCTCCTTCTTACGGCTGCTGTATGTTGTACTGTCCATTACGTCATCCAGTATCTGAAATCTCCTCCTTCTTCGCTCCCTTTTCCCTTCTACATGACCTTCTACACATGTCCGTCATTCTTTATTAATATATGCCCAATCCAATTTCATTTTCTTCTCTTTATTACATCTAGCAACTGTCTTTTCTCTCCCACTCATCTCAATACCTTTTCATTTATTACTCTGTCCATCCAACTTATTCTTTCCATACTCCGCCATGTCCACATCTCAGAAGCCTCCAGCCTTTCTCGGTCTTTATTCCTCAAATCCTATGTTTCAGGCCATACAGAAGAACACTCCATACAAAACATTTTATCTTTTCCTCATTTCTCTGTCCACACTGCTGCAGAAAACTCTCCTTTTCTTATAAAATGCCTCTTTTACCACTGCTATCCTTGTTTTCATTTCTGTGGTGCACTTCCACTCGGTGTCTATCCTTCTTCCAAGATACTTAAAATTTAGCACCTGTTCTAATACTTCTCCATCCAGCGTAATTTTTATTTCTTTATTTTCTCCTAGTGCCAATACTTTTGTTTTCTTTGTGTTAATTTTCATTCCATAATGGCGTCAATGCTGTCCATTAAATCCTGTAATTGTTTTTCTCCTGTGGCTAGAAGGACCATGTCATCAGCAAACCTCAAACACCCTACTCTTCTTCAATTTCTACTCCTTTGTCATCTAATGTGCATTGGGCAATCATATTTTCCAAGTAGAGATTGAAAACGTTAGGTGATAGACAGCATCCTTGTCTTACTCCTCTTCCTAGTCCGATCCAGTTTGTACTTTCTCCTCTCACTTTAACTGAGGCTTTTTGATTAAAATATAATGAGTCTTTTCTCTCATTACAGTCGCCAGCTTGCCCCAAGCCACATTGTCAAATGCCTTTTCTAGATCGGTGAAGCACATTTAGAGGTCTCTTCCTTTTTCAATAAACCTTTCTCCCAAGAGTCGTAGGAGCCCCACTGCATCTCTGGTGTCCGTATTCCGTCTAAAGCCAAACTGCTCCTCGCCAAGATTCTCCTCCATTAGTTTTTAAAGTCGGTTATTAATTATTCTTAATATCATTTTGGCTGCATGTGAAATGAGGCTGATTGTCCCGTGCTCACTGCATTTCTTGATTCCTTGTTTTTTTTCGGTAATGGAATCATTAGTTTTGTCAGAAAGTCTTCAGGCTATTCACCACTGTCACATATTTTATTCATAACCTCAATATTTCCCTTATTTCATCTTGTTTCAAGCATTTTAATATTTCTCCCGGCATCTGTACCTACTGCTTTACCGTTTTTCATTGCAGTCATGCCAGACGTGACTTCTTCCATTATGATGGTTGGGCCTTCCTTTCTGGTCATCATTTACACTGTTGAGTAATTCAAGTTCCACAGTTTCTGGTTTGCGATCTGTGTCATATAGCTCTTTTAGATATTCTTCCCATCGCTGGAGGACATCGTCACGATCTTTGTACACTACCTCTTCGTCTTTACTCAAACTTTCCATAGTAGCACTTCCTGCTCTGTTTTAATCCCATGTCATAGTCTTTACTCTGTTGTACAGTAAGTCGTACCTTCCCTTCCTGTCCAGTTCTTCGATTGCATTACATTCCTCTTAGCCATTTTTTCCTAGCCTGCTCTGTTTCTCTTTACAGTTCATTATTTAACCTTCGGTACATCTTTCTTGCATCTTCAGTGTTCTTGCTTTTAAATTTTCTTCTCTCCTCCACATTCGAAACCATTTCTTGTGTGACCTATCGTTTCTTTTCCCTTTTCCCTTTTACATATCCTATATTTTGCTGTCCTGCTTTAATGATTTCTTCTTTCAGCATGTTCCAGTACTTGTTGACATTATCCGGTGGTTCTTTGTCTCTTAATGTGTTTAGAAACTCAAGTGACAGCATTTCTCTAATTTGTTCTCTGTTGGATCTTATCTTCCCTAGATCCCACTTCTTCACCATGACTCCACAGACACCCAAATTTCTCTGTTAGTGCTCCTTAAGCGAAATGGACGTTAACGTCAGTGAAATCGTTCTGCAGTCAGCTTCTAATGTCGGTTCTCTAAATTTCCTCTATAATTTTCGTAGAAATAATATCGTGTTCGCTACAGGGGTTCCTATTTTCGTTCACAAACCACCTCCATAACACTAGCATGTTGTTCGATCCTGGAGGTAACAACTCTGGCTGCACAGTTAAATTGCTTCGACGTCTTTCCTTTATAAGACCTTGTGCGGATCCAAAACATTCAAACAGTGCTCAAGTACGGATTGTACTAGTGTCCTATATTCTGTCTTCTACAAATGAACCGTTCTTTCCTAAAATTCTCCAACTCGAAGTCGAGCATTCACCTTCTCCGCTGCACTCTTACATGCTCATTTCATTTCACATTGCTTTGCAACGTCACACCTAGATATTTCATCGACGTGAATGTCAAGCAGCGCGCTGCTAATTCTGTATTCGAATATTTCTACATTTAGTTCTAACTATAATTCATCTTACCAACTAGAAATTTTGCTTAAGTCATCTTGTACCATCCTACAGTCACTCAACACTTAGATGTCCCTGTACACTACAGCATCATCAGCTCATCCTGTCTGTGAGATTACGTTCTGCCGCACTCCTGGCGATACCTTTGTCTCTCATGAACACTCGCTGTCGAGTGCAAAGTAAGGGGTTCTGCTATTATGAAATTTGCGTTCCACTCCCATATCTAGAAATCTTTTCTGCGTTCATCCGTTAAGAGACTGCAGTGAGGCACTATATCACAGGACCAAAGTGGACTGCGAGCGAAATCGCTGCCTCAGGATCTGTCAGTACTTTTCTTTCGGTGTCATATTACAGCAGACACATATCCGTATGTCGCCTTCCCATCCACTCACCCTTCCCTCCCCTCTCCAATCCCCCTACATTCCCCTCCCCGACACTGTTCTCGCCCAATAAAGATCATTCTAGTTCTGTATAAAGTAGTGAAAAGAACGTCACAAAGTGCAGTCAGCAGGGATGCGCCGAAAAACCAAACGTACTCGACAATACCTATGTATTTTTACACCAGGCCAATGAACTCCAGCTGGAATGCAGCAAAAAGCCACAGAGTATCTTCCAAATTTATCAGACCTGCAGTCTTTCAACTATTTCACACAGAGATCAGAAGTTCCTCAAGTCGGCAAGTCTTAGTTAAGTTGCAGAAGTGTACTGCTTTTCACCAACACATATACTGTGGCTGTTAGTCCATCTAAAAGCGTCAGTGTAGGTCCAGAAATAGAAAACTTTCGACGTGTTTTTGGCATCACAGGACTATCTGTGCAGCATGAGGGAGTATACAAAGAAGTAGATGACAACAGAGTGCGGTGCATTACAATCACCAACTGACTTTAAAATGTGTGGGAGGAGGGTTTCAACGGTGCATATGTACAGGGAACCTATGACTGAATCAACTTCAGGGGATATGCGCATTTAAATAAAACATTCGAGTGTGGGGAATTTGGATGATTTATACTGCACCTTAGCGACTGCTACACACAGACTGAGGTGCTTGTGGTGTCACCGCCATACACCACACTTGCTAGGTGGTAGCTTAAATCGGCCGCGGTCCATTTAGTACATGTCGGACCCGCGTGTCGCCACTGTGTAATCGCAGACCTAGCGCCACCACCAAGGCAGGTCTCGTGATACGAGAGAGCACTCGCCCCAGTTGTACGAGAACCTAGCTACCGACCAGATGTACGAAGCCTTTCTCTCTCATTAGCCGAGAGACAGAATAGCCATCAGCTAAGTTAATGGCTACGAACTAGCAAGGCGCCATTAGCCATACAGTGATTGTACTTAAAGTCTTCTGTGTATCGTCAAGATCGATGTACCACAAGGAATGAGTAAAGTTAAGTATTAAACCTGCTCCGTACTTTTCTTCCTAACATTAATTACGTATCCTGTTCCAGTACTTCACGCCCGTCTGCGTTAGTCTAGCTTGCCTTTTCAGCCATCTCAACTTCACGGTGTCGGCCCAGATACCGACACAACAGTGCTAGTATCTGGATGTAGGAGGAGCAGTGTATAAATACATGTATTCTCGCTGTACCAGGAGAGCCTATTACTATCGTTCAGTGAAGTAGAATTAAGGGGTGGTATGTCTGCTAATACATATGTTGAGGCACTTGCTGGACAGAATACTGTACAAGCTGAATTTTTTAGACTCATATGAAGCAACGTCTGAGCAAACATTGCTCTACACAATGAGTATAAAACGTACATATGTAAGTAAAGAAAATACAAAATAAATTGTTCTTATTGCCTCACTGCGTACCAATCCCCACCATTGTACCGCACATAGACGTGCCATGAGCCAGTGCTTACTCGGGAGTCTCCAGCACTGTGCGCGAGACTCCTCTGTGGCGCACGTGTCGGCCGGGCAGTGCTGTGGCGAGCTGCCGCCGCGGGCCCCACGTGGCCACTGGCTGAGTGGGGAGCCGCCAGCCCGCCTCCAGAGGAGACCTGCAGAGGCGGGGCCGCAGCCAGCAGCCAGCAGCCAGCCCCCCACCCAGCCAGCCAGCCACGGCCTCCTCAACACTGCTGGCGCCGCAGCTGGTGGTGCACGCCGGAGGGCAGCTAGAGGGGTCGCACACCACAGCGTGTGGCCCGCAGTAGTCAGCACTTTGATGTTAATGCTGAATTATATATAGTTACTGTAACTCAGGGGTAATGTTTTGCGAAGCTGCTGTGACTGTACATAATTTTTTTAGTTCCTATTGTTTTACCTTGAAGTTTACTTTGTGCTGATATGTAAGGTGTCTATTTTTGAAGAAAAGACATGTGTAATGCAGCACACTGTAAATAACTAGCCACATATTACAATATTGATTTAAGGAAATACTCCTTTTTCATCATTTACATCTGGCTAGTCATTTGTAGTGATTAGGTTCTTTTCTATGAAATAACAATGATATAACTAAACAATAAGAAATGGTTTTTTTAGTTAAGAATCTTTTTTTGTAAAAAAATATGATCGATGTGTATTTTTTAATATATTCATTTTCTATACCATTTAAACCAGCCAGTGTGGCCGAGCGGTTCTGGCGCTTCAGTCTGAAACCGCGCGACCGCTATGGTCGCAGGTTCGAATCCTGCCTCGGGCATGGATGTGTGTGATGTCCTTAGGTTAGTTAGGTTTAGGTAGTTCTAAGTTCTAGGGAACTGACGTCCTCAGATGTTAAGTCCCATAGTGCTCAGAGCGATTTGAACCATTTATACCATTTAATCACATATATAATTTCATATTTAATTCCATGTACATTTTTAAATTAATAAACTATCTGCTTTATCCATTTAATTATGTGCCATATTTGCATTTAATTCGATGTACAAATTAAAAACTAATAATAAGCACTCTGTTTTCCCAGTCAACCACTTTTTCTTTTCTAATCTGTTTTTGGCTGTACATAATATGCGTAGGTGAAAAAAGAACCACACATATACACATGCACACATGTAGGCACTGAAGAGTAAAAGAAATTGGTTCATGTGGCACAGACTTGACTAATGTCTGAATTAGTGCTGGAGGGAGCTGACACCATCAATCCTGCAGGACTGTCCACAAATCCGTAAGAGAACGAGAGGGTGGACATCTCTACTGAACAGCACGTTACAAGGCGTGCAAGATATGCTCAATAATGTTCACGTCTGGGGAGTTTGGTGGCTAGCGGAAGTTTTTAAATTCAGAAGAAAGTTCCTGGACTCACTCTGTAATAATTCTGGACATGTGGGTTGCTGCATTGGCCCGCTGGAATTGCCCAAATCAGTCGGACCTTACAATGGACATGAATGGATGCAGATGATGAAACAGCATGCTTATGAACGTGTCAGCTATCAGAATTGTATATAGACATATCAGGACTCCCATGTCACTGCAACAGTAAAACGCTCCACACCATTCCTGAGCCTCTAGCCCCTTGAACGGTCGGTCCCCTGCTGACATGTATTCATGAGGTTGTCTCCATACCCTTAAATAGTCTTGTTTGAGGCACAGCTCAATGTCCTAATGGATTATCTGAAGAAATTACATAACTTTTGATGCCAAAGGTAGCTGCATGTTTATGTCTCGTTTATAATCGATGTCTAGAAATTGGCCATGAAAAATCGCGGAGGTAGTTATAATCAAGGAAGTCCGATAGATCTACTTGGTTGCTGGCTGTTCTGTAAAAAGAATCTGAAAAGCTAGGTGGCGCCAGAGGTCGTCTCACAGGCTTCTGAGCGGTACGAGCTACTGGCAGCTCGCTTTCTGTGCAGGGAACGCCACTAAGAATGCCGCAAATGCAGTACAACAACTTGTCTGTGCAGCCGCGTGAAAACACGTTGTGGGCGGCCGAGTGGGTGCCTCAGAGGCTGACGGCAGCTGACGGTGGCGGCCTGCGCTGTCCTCTCAGGCAGTGGGGGCTGAGCGCTCACTGCCGAGGTAGCCGCCACGGCTGCGGCATCGTGCTAAGCGTTCTGGAAAACCGGCGCGAGTTAACCTAGCTATCAGTGACTCCAGCAAAGGCTGCATTTTCTTTCTTTTCCGAACCTGCATTTGCACAGCCAGGGTCCGCCATCTGATAACTTTCTGCGGACCTCGGTGCTCCACTCAGTGCACTCGGCCCCCGCCTCACCGCGGTGTCTGGCTGCGCAGCTCAGGTCACGGGCAGCGCTGCCCGTGCACTGCCGCCTGGAGGTCTTTTGTCATTTTTTGTATAACATACAGCTGTAATCACTTCTCGAAATTGTAATACATCAAATTTCCAACTATGAACTGAATACTGTTGTTCAATCCACGCGATCTAGAACATGGCCAGAGCACGCCTTCCAGTACCTAAGCCGAGAACATCACTCGCTAGTTTACCGCGAAATACTGCAGTCCATCGCGCGCTCGTAGCTAATCCCCTCCGCAAGTCGATCTAACGCGAAGTTCGCAACTCAAATTCACATCTACACAAAATAAGAACTCAACAAAATTTTATATAAATACTTAACCTTCCCTTTACCAAGAAAAAAAAATAGCTAACGATAATCATCTCCATACTTTTTAAATCACGTCCTTCAGCCTTACTAACGCCCTTCTTGATACCGAGAACATCCAGTTACACCTATATAACATACTTTTAATAATAAATCACCCATCCCAACACACTTTATGATCTCAAGTCCTCAATTCACTCTCCATTCTAAATACGATCAATTACTTTTCTATAATTTTATAAAATGCTCAGCCCTCTCCCATGTGCTGGAAGCATCTGCGTAGTTCAGCTTTCAGCCACCAGAGTTGTTAGTGAACTCATTCACGTAAGGAGCCACCCCCTGCTCATCTTTCTCACTCGTCCATCGTCGGCCGCATCGTTCGTTTTTTGTTCTAGGTGACTGTAAGTCCTTATTGGATGATGGACTCGATGAATTTTTTGAGGGGGCAATAGACTGCCCAGATCAATTATTCGTGCCCTGGAGTCAGTGCCAGAAAGGTAATTACTCACTCTCATTACAACCATGTTTGTGTTCGTTAGAATTAATCGCCATAGACAGTGTACTCATTTAATTTTATCTCTACAGCGGTCGACTCCCAGCTTGCAGTCGCGCGCGTGCCTGTCGTGGCCAAACGGGACCGTCAGCAACGCCCGCGGGGACGTACCTGTCCGGCTAGAACGACCCTCGCCACTGCGCGCAGAGCTGCATCTGCCGTCGCCGAGGTCACGCAGCCTGGCGCCTGCCGGCCGCCACGTGCATCACCTGCGCCTCCAGCCGCTACCAAGGTCACAGAGCACGTCCCCGCCTGCTCAGACTGGGGCCCGTCCGCTGGTCCCTCACAGCAGCCAGCACGTGCACCACCACCATCCACCACCATCGTGTGAGGTACAGCACGCCTCACCTGGTTATAGCTCTAGCATTAGTGATCCTGTGGCTAGTGGCAGTTCCCTCTACCGCCCTTTTAGAGAAGTAGGTCAGGTCGGCGATACCATACCTCAGTTGCAGTACTCTGCGATTGCGGACGCCTTTGAGGAGCGAATCTCGATCACTAGGATCGAAAACCGGGCAGGGGGGTACGGCGATCCTGTTGGACTCTTAAACCTGTGCCTCCCTGTTCTAGAAACTGAGCTTCTCAAGGTTGTCCAAAATTCGCGTTATCCCGCTGTTAAGTGCAGAGCAGTGCCGTGCATTGAGTTATCACCCCCCCCCCCCCCCAAAGTTCAGTCTGGTGATGGAGAGACCAGCATCCATCATCTTTTGGGGGATAATGACGTGATAACGTAGAGCACATCAGTCGCCGAGTGGTTTCATAAATTCACCTTGAGTGTCATATTGGGCCAGTTTTCCGAGATGGAAGTCAATGGCTCAGCTAAGGCACTCAGCAGAATTCTACACATGGACATCCATATACGTGTCCATGATCCGTTCAATGGAGGGTGTAGCTATATCAAGCTCCCTAAACATATACCAAATAAACATGCATGCATTTATGTCCAAAATAAGGATCAGGCTTGTTTTGCATGGTCAATCCTGGCTTGCGAAAGAAAGTATAGAGATTGCCCTCATCATCTAGTTACATGCAGTCAGCGATATTAACACATATTAAAACTTTGATGGTATTGAGTTCCCCGTCAAGGTTCAGGACATACCTAAATTCGAGGCACAAAATCCTGGAATATGGGTACACGTTTATGGCCTGGAGAAAGAAAGCAAGTCAGACGAGCCAGACAAGCATGTGAGCATGTAAATATGCTTCTCTTTTCTTAAGGTGACAATTATCACTATGTCTGGATCAAGGACATGTCCCAGCTCCTTTCCTCCCAACTATCACCTGATTGTTGTGTAAAACATATTTGCTTCAGGGGCCTTAATTATTTCTCATCTGAACAGTTATTAGCTACGTATCTAGTAGACTGTACCTCCAAGGATGCGGTACGGGTCATGATGCCTAGCCAGGAAAACAAACCACCATGAGCGGTGTCTATTTGTTGTGTACGCCGACTTTGAGTGCCTCCTCGCTCCTGTGACCCGCTGTGAAGGCGATCCTACGACCTCACACACTACCTTTACAGAGAAACACGTACCATATACTGCAGCGTACCAAATTTTATCGTCATATGACTCCAACCTTAACCGATACAAATCTTACGTCGGGGATAATCCATCGATTTGGTTGCTCTCTCAGCTCGAAAAATTTTTACTGGAAGTTGATACACTCTACAGCGGCAACGTTCCCATTACCAAATCGAAGGAGAATGGAAGATTTGAATAATAACGCCACCGAGTGTCATATTTATGGGCTGCCGTTAGAAAGAAAAGCGGAAACTCCTTGTAGGGATCACTGTCGTCTTACAGGGGAATTCCGCGGTGCAGCTCACAATGCATGCAATTTGAAGTACCAGTTACCTAGACACATACCAGTTTTCTTCCATAATTTAAGTGGGTATGACTCTCACTTTCTAGTTGAGCACTTGGATGATTTCGGTTTGGAGAAAGATCAGGTCAGTGTCCTACCTGAGAGCGTTGAGAAGTGTATTTCATTCTCCAAACGTATGACGCCGAGAATTACGTTGTGCTTCCTCTATACACTACGTTTTATGTACGCACGACTATAGAAACTTGTTGAGACTCTACCTCATGGAGAAATGCATATCACTCGAGCTGCGTTTCCCGATGAGGAAAAGTTTCAACTTGTGACTAGGAAAGGGGTTTTCCCATATGAGTATGTGGATAGCACGGCCAAACTCGACGAAACCAGGCTACCGACATAACTGCATTCTCCAGCAACCTCACAGGCGACACCGTAACGAATGCAGAGTATGAACATGCCGTGAATGTCTGGCGGGAATTCAATATTCCTAATTTAGGAGAGTACACAGACATGCGCTTGCTTGCGGACGTTTTCGAGAAGTTGCGGAGTCTATGTTTGACCACACATTCTCTGGACCCCGCCTTTTATTACATGGCACCTGGGTTGTCTTGGGAAGCGATGCTCAAGAAAACGAAGTGCAGCATCGAATTATTGACCGATTCTAACATGTTTCTTTTCTTCGAGCAGGGGATCCGTGGGGGGCTTTGCCAATGTCTTCATAGACACGCGAAAGCAAATAACGGATGGATGACAGGTTCAAAGCATCCCTTGATTCAAGTTACATAATGTGTCTAGACATCAATAATTTATATGGGCACGCTATGATGCAATCGCTGCCGATTGACGAGTTTACATGGCTGTCCGAAGATGAATGCACGGGATTAAGTGGAAAAATCAGGGGGGGTATGGCCGCCGATTCTCATGTAGGGTATGTTGTGGGGGCAGAATTCACATACCCTATTAGTTTGCATGACGTGCATGCTGATTTGTCGCTGTGTTCAGAGCAACTAGTTCCACAAGGAGGTTCCACGCCGAAACTGATGACGAGACTGGGGGACAAGCAGAGGTACATTACTCATCATCGCAACCTCCAGCAATGCCTCAGCTTGGGTATGCAGTTCATTAAAATCGCCTGGGCCATCTCCTTCAAGCAGTCCCCTGGTTGAAGGAGCATATTGATCTGAATACGAGACAGACAACTTCCATGTCATGTGACTTTGAGAAAGATTTTTATAAATTAATGAATAATTCAAATTTCGATAGAACTATGGAGAATTTGATGTAACGACGTGAAATTTTTATTAAAACGCAATGGGATGGGCGTTATGGCGTAAGAAAATGCATTGCCAGACCAAATTTTAAATGGGTCACCATTTTCAATAAGAACTTTTTTGCTGTGAAGATGGCTAAAACTGCAGAGGAGTTTACTAAACCTATCTATGTATGGATGTGCATACTAGACCTATCCAAACTCCACATGTACTGCTTTCATTATGAGTTCGCGGAAACTCATTTCGCAGATCCTAAATTACTTTATATGGATACAGATAGTTTCATCTATTGGGTGAACTGCGATCCATATGAAGTAATTAGGTACCACGCCAATGAATTCGACACATCTTCTTATGCGGCCGATAATCCTTATGGTAATGTTCCACAAAACAAGAATGTTATCGGTCTCATGGATTTTAGAGTTTTTAGGTCTTTGGTCCAAGATGTATGCATATTGCACATTGGAAGGTCCCACTCAGAGACGAGCTAATGGGGTACGACGAATGGCATCACGAGCTCAGTCTATCGATGACTATTTGCACTGCCTACGGGATGGTGTTCACGGTGCTGATCCGCAGCCACCGCATATGGTCAGGCAAACTAGCATTCGATCGATAGCGCACGAGGTATACACTGTGCTGCAGCTTAAAATCAGTCTGTCGCCTCATGACGATAAAAGGGTCATCTGTGATGACGGCATTGAAACTCGCCTGTACTCACACTGCTCACTTGTAGCGAGAGAAGGGATGGGGGACTCTGATTGAGAGGAAGAGAGAGATACTGAGAGAGAGAGAGAGAGAGAGAGAGAGAGAGAGAGAGAGAGAGAGAGAGAGAGAGGGAGAGAAAGATGACGAGAGTGTCTGCAGAGTAGTAGTATGACCCTTTTATCATAGTGTAAATACTGAATGAGAGTGTTTTGTAATGTGTATCAGATTGCGAACGTCCGTGTATGTCTGAGTCTGTGAGCCTGTGTTAAGTTTGTCTGTGTGTAAATATAAATATTATTTATTATACAAAAGAAAAAAATCATAAAAAACACAAAAAATTAAAAAAACAGCAAACTAAAAATAAAATTATTAGAAATTATTTATATATATTTGTATATATTTCTTGACGAGTATTACTAGTTGATGTATATATGAACAAAAAGATAAAATTTTAGACCTTCAATTCCTCCTTTTATAATGAAGGAGAAAAAAAAAAACAATTTTACGCAGTTCATATCTGCTTCGATCTGAGTAGTTGTTATAGATTTTAGTTTATAAGTTTCACCTGCCACTAGCCATCCAGTCAGAACTAGTTTTAGGTATGTGAGTTCCAAAAACTAAATTCATTATATATATATATATATATATATATATATATACATATATATATGTGTGTGTGTGTGTTCATTTTATTGGATCAAATGTTTATAACGACCCATGTATGTTCATCTGGTTATTGTAGGGTAAAAAATATGTTTAGACCAACTTACTTGAATGAAATGTATTTTCAATTGGTCTTTGTACTGGAAAATGTTTTAGAGCCGCTAACTTGAAGTAAAAAGTAAAAATACGTTTGCCATTAGTTAATAAAAAGTCTTTCCTGTGGAACTTTACTATGTATACTATTATTTACCTTGTAAGATACTGTAATTAGCTTGTGATACCTCTGCTTTAGTTGTAATACATATATGTAGTCATCTCAGCACACTACTTATGAATAATGCAAAACACGTGTCTGCAAAAGAGCAGAAATTTCATTTTTTACATGATCAGAAATAATGTATCTGCAAACTCATATAATGTGAAAAAAAACTCTATGATTGTACTGATATCTCGCAAACACTTTAAAAAAATTCTGAATTCGACAATAAACTAACTCATTTTATTGTAAAAAAATTTTCTAATGTCCTTATTATTTTACCGTCGATCATGATCATTCTTTTTTATTAAAAAAATGATAAATATATACAAAACGCTGATAGAGCCACAGTGCACTGCAGAGAGGAGAGGTATAATGTTTTTACTGCTTTAAAGACACAAATGAATTCTGAATGACGAGTTCTGGGCTTTGTCCGCCGGTTGCAAACACACAACAGCACTCTCTTCCAGGTCCTGTCACTTTAAACAGCAGGCATCTGACGAAGTGGACCCTGCCACTTTCCCTCTTTCAGGTCCTGTCACTTTCATCGCCGAGCAGGCTAGGTGGAAGCAGGTAAACTGGCTCAGACAGCTCCAGCGGAATGCGCTTCATGCACAGTATCACCAATAAACTTACTTCTATGGATGTAGGTGTCACAGAAAGAAAACAACAAGAATTCTTATGGAGAAAAAAAATTATTTATTTATTTGTGAGCCATTTTAAAAGTAATTTTACATTTTTACATGCAGACACAAAACTATTTGTTTCTTATTCACATGTTCACTGACTAAGTTGATGGATAGGTGGACAATCGTAGTATTCCAGGTTCTGGGTAGCCGCATATTTGAAGATTCGACGCAGCCAGCTAATCTTCTCATCGCCTTTAACGTAGATTATTGTCTCCTTGTGATCAAATACTCTCAACACTTGCAGCAAATGTTTATAAGGGTCATCCCACTGAATCCCATGATAGAATTATGTTAGCCACACTGCGCTTCTGACTGTCTTATTGCACTTGACGTCTTTCAGTGGTTTCGGCGATTCAACTCTTGATGCAAATGTTCCTATTATTCCATCACAATGCGTAAATGCTATTAATGTACAGTCTTTAATTATGAATTGCCTGCACTCATCATAATAAAATCCTGGAACGTCAGCTACGATCCTCACACCTTCAGGTAACATCGTGATCTGCCCTAGTCCTAGCACAGTGTGTATTAATTTATACAACTCGTTGCACTACACCAGTGAGCGGACAGTAGTTAATGAGACGATCATTCAGAACGAGAGTATATGCCGATGTCTGATCAGGTAAGTTTGCTGAAGATTCAAATTCAGTCCATACATATACAGGCCCTGATTTAATTATCTCATTCTGTTTTGAACAGTCAATCACGATTATTGGCGCTAGCTTCTTGAAACTCTGTGGCTGAGTAGGCATGCTTCATTTTCAACACCTTCACAGTAAGATGCTCGAAATCTCGCATACATGTCAAATGCCTGACTGTATACATTGCTGTCCCACTGTAGATGTAAATTCTCGTATGGGTAGTATTCTGAATTCAAGTAGACTCTGGCGTCAGCTGCAGTGGTCAAATTCAGTCGAGTCCTTTGATACATTAGCACGCCTTTCAGTTTGAAATGCGAGTATGATGAATCGAGGTGCTTCCAACTGCACTGATGTTTTAATAGCCCAAGTATGTGTGGACACTGTAGGTAGGACTGGGTATTCAAAATCTCCCATGATTGGAAAGTTAGTGGTAGGTAGGTGCGAGCATTCAGAACTTTTAAGAGTTTCAAGTGCTCCTTGTCGGCAATGGTGATGTGAGGCATTTTCCATGATATGCTATTAATCTTGATTTGAACATTCTTTGAAGCTGTTTGATAGATAGAATTCGCATCACTTGCACTCATCACCAAAATAAGTTCCTCTTCAGCGTTGATAATTATTCGCTGCATATCCTCAAAATAACCCATAAGCATTTTTAGTGGGATGCACTTGGTAAATCGGCTTTGTCCACCCTCCCCATCCGCTGCAGCTATGAACCACCCAGCATTTTCCAAACTGTTTGAATCAGAGGGTGAGGCTGAAACGTACATCTTAAGGGTTGTAATACCGACATTGCGTGTGCGGTCGATTTCAACTCCATTGAGTTCATAGCGTATCTCTTGAAACAGGAATGCCGCAGCATTTCGGGTGAGCTTCGAGAGCACTACGCCAGCCCCGTCAGCTTTCATAAATGTGTAGTCCAGGTAGAGGAAGCTCTTGCTAGGCAGTGTTACCGCGTCCTGATGCTGTGACAACAATCCTAATTTCATCATTTTTGTTAAATGTGCTTGAAGCGTAGGGATTGTGTGAGTGGTATTCATGACGAACGGTCATCATACTCTACCGACTGAGTTACGCTGAGCGACGTCATTCTGCGGTTTTAAACCTGCTGAAATGAGGAATTCGTAATTAATGCCTGTTATCACCTTGCCCTTCCGCGTTGCACTGACGGGTTGTGAGCTCGGTGTGCTAGCTTTATACCTTATTCACATCTCGCCTTAGATGCAGGCGTACAAATATCTCTTCTCCTCTAAAGTTAACAAACTGATTATTCTGGTCCACAATACGCAGTTCCAGGTAGTCCAGTGTCTGAATAGTCACCGGGAGATATATAGCGTTTGTGAGGACTTGAACTATTTTATACCCTGTGCCAACTGTAGGAAAGAATCCGTAAATTGAATGAATCAATTTATAATTCAGGTATGAGTTTGTGGCAATATTACACTCAACGTGGATTGTACTCACCGGGAGTATATCTACAGCATGATCTGATGTGTAAAATTTACTGGCGTCCTTCACCAAAACACGATCCTTCGCAAAACCTAGCAGTGGACCAATTGAATATCTCTGTGTAAAGTCGATCGTAGCACTCTCTGTCAGTATTTCAGATTTAAGGGTATTAATGTTTGCCCATAGTTCAGTACCTTTTCCTGACTGTTTTAAGAGTTCGTTTAAATCGTTAACATCGTAGGCACCATGTTGTATTTGTAGAATCTCCTTCCGGCTGTCAATTTCAAGATGTAGTTTACTGTTGCTCTGTGTGATATTTGGAACGCTCTTATACGTCTCTAGAACAATCAGTGCAATACTCCTCACCCCTGCACTTAAATCAATCGGCGGGAAGTAATCTGCACGTAATACTGATCCTCGCTCTTTTAAAGTCAGAGTGCATGTAAACATCAAATGATGGTCATCTGTTCAATGACAGCTCTTTTATACATCGCACACATGATCTGACGATGACACATTCTAGTGGGGGTTCGCCGTCTCTGTGATGAGGAACATAACGAAGAGATGACCACACAGGTATGTGTTAAAGTCCTGACATCGCCGGAAATTATAGAAGACGCGTCTTTTGCTGGTGAAGTAGCGTTGTAATTCTTCAGGTGGCTGTAAATCCCTGAATGAATCGAAATACTGAATTGTATTTGGCCTTTTTTTAACATACGTGACCCAATGGGTCCCTGGACCCCCAGCGGCATCTAAGTTTACAATTCCGCACTCATTAGTCCTCCACATGATCTTCGGTAATGTATCGCGCATAAAGACCTCTCGGAATGCGCGAATGTGAAGTTTTTCTTTAACAATTTTAACTAGATCTCTATTAGTGAGCGCTCGGTCAGGTAGGATAACTAACGGACTTTTTTTATTTATGAAAAGACCTAGTTCTTTCTTGTACGGTTTCCGATAGCCGCTGCCTCCATAGCGCGATTATGTCTTTTGGCTTCCTCTAGTTGGGCATGAGCATTCTGGACGTTTGTAACCGTTTTGGCGACAGCTGCAGCCCCGCCTGTAAGCGACCCCACAGCAGACAGGGCTGCAAGGGGTGGAACGAGGAACGGGATAATTCCACCTGAAGTCTTTGGTAGGACCCTAGGTGGTTTAACCGCAACCTTGTTCTTCTTCTTGGTCCTACCGTGCAACACATGTTTTGCCGCACACATCGAAGTGAGAATACAGTTTTTCTAACAACTGGGGTTGTTCTTCGCACGCAAAGCTGTTCGAGCTGCTTTCATAATTCGTTTGAAATTCATCACCCCCAAGCACAACTTCATTTTTCCACGCATGGTTTTATCAACCACGAATGCAGCAACGCGTTGGCCTATTCCTAGATCTTTTCTTCGCCTTATTTGCTTGGCTTTACCTGCTAATATTCGGTCAGCGACGTGGCGTGCTGGGAGATTCTTATTTGCAGCGTATGCGAGGTCGTGTTCAAGGCAGGCTTCGTCTAATAGGTTAATACCTTTATCACCGCCTGCCAGACGTTTCTGAAGCTTTGTTCCAGACCCACAGAAGTTATATCCTGGAATGTGCAATTCAACAGGTAATTTGTCGAGAACACCACCTTCACCTCTTGTTATGATATGTCTCCTAAAGTGCATGGTAAGCTACTAACGTGATAGATGTCTAGGCTCTCTGTTATATACCAAATTGTCAGCGTCAATCCAACTGTTTTCTGATGATGGACATCCTAACCATTATCTAGCGCTCTATTCCCGCCATATCTTATGACGCGTTTGATGAGAACTCTTCTGCAATTCTTCAGTGTAAAAGCATCCTGCAATTTCCTCACCCTTGCCATTCTTCAAGATATATGTCCTAGGGTTCATTCTCTGCACTTTGGATACTGTGAGTATCCCGGCGGACCAGTTTGGTAAATACGATTTCTCGAAGGCTGTCTTCTGTTTTGAAATACGTACTAAGTCACCTACATAGAACCTCTGCTTGCGAGGGTCCAGCATTTTAATCCGGAAATATACTGTGTCCATGAGTAAATTATCGCGAACATCGGTCGGTCTCATTTTTATTGTAGTATGCTTGGTTCGATTATACTTTGCAGTTATCTGTGGGAGGATATCTATCCACTTGTACGAACCGCGAAGATTAAAATGCATCCACATTTGAGCTTTGACTGTTCTGTTCAACCGCTCGACGATACTAGCTTTAAGGTGGGTAAACGTGGAGTAGTGGTGTATGCCATACCGCCCCATCACAGTTTTCAAATGTTCATTGTAAAACTCTCCACCGTGATCGGTTTGAAGATTGACCGGGCATCGATTCGTTCCTGTCTGCAGCAAACGCTTAAACACCACAGCAACATCTCTACCGGTTTTCGTTTTCACAGGTAATGCCCATGCGAATTTAGAGTATGTATCAATAGCCATTAAAATGTATTTGAATACATTATTATGAGGTGAATATCGATTCATATCTACAAGATCAGCTTACCACAAGTCATCCAGTCCCTTAATCATGACATGCCTACGCGGGTATGTTTTGCGTGCTGGCTTGTGTAGTTCTCGAACCACGGTCTCCATACTTATTCGATGATACCTCTCTCTCGAAGCTCGGAGATTATGGATACAACCTCATTCGAATGAGCTGTATTTCCCACAGCAGCCGAAGCCATCAACAGTCGAAGTCTGTCTATTAGTTCATCCAGCTCATCTTAATATATATACTGAGGAGATGATTGCTCACTCCTTTATGCTGGAAGTCTACACTCTCACCAATGCTTTTAGATTGTTCATTAAGTAAGGGTTGTGTAATCGTCGTGTATTTAGAGTTTTCCAGCTTTCTCAGGGTTCCGTCAGGATTTTTGTACAGATCAGTCAAGTATAGTATTTCACGATAGACTTTGTGATCATCAGCAGAGTATTTTCAGTTTTTTGATGGCCTTAGGAAGATTAGGTTCATTAAGCCAGGCGTTCTTTTAAGCTCTGCATCCCCAGTGCGTATTGTGTACGGTCTCTCCCTGCCGACACCAAATGTTCTATCTATCTTAATGGGTGGATACTGGAATGTGAATTCTGCTATTGGATCATTATCACGCGAAGCCATCATGGTGATAGATTCGGTAATGGGTTTAAAAGTTTCTTTTAGAGTTTGCTCTCTATCGGAATGTCCCAACTTCAGCAAACGTAATTTATGTCGAACTGCTTTGCGCGCCTGAATGACTTTAAGCTTTGTCGACATCTCGAAGGATACTAATGAGAGTTCTGAATATCACGTGGTTTTATATATGCTTTGTTGTACTTCTTCTTCTCCTATTTTCCTACACTATCTTCTTCAATAACAACAGCCTCGGCTTCTATCTGCTGCTCAATTGCGCTAATTCTGTTCTCCGTCCGGTTTTGGTTAATGGCAAGAAGTTTCTGAGTGTCGTTTAATTCCCTTGCAACTTTTAGTCTGGTCTCAAGATTCTTAAATTTGATATCGGTGTAGATGCGGACATTCTGTCCCTGCACACCCAACCTCTCAGACTGAGCATGTGCCATGTGTGCGAATTTGTCCATGCTGTAGTGTCAAGCACTAAACTGTTTTGCACGTTTATACATGGAGCAAGTCTTGGAAGTTCCGCCTATACCTACCGTCATTCAGTTTACGAGTTTCATCAATAACGAGAAAGCCGTATTGTGAGTGGTTCCAGTAATCAGCACATATCTTTACTAATTCATTGTATGACATGTCGGTCCCTACATCAGCATGGTAAATGTGCTTTAAATTGAGATTGTCTTGTTTGAATGCTATAATGAGGTTGGCGTTATACCGTACCAGCTGTTTTGGGATCCTTGAATACGTCTGACTCAGATAAAATACATCAACACCCATATGACGGCCAAAGCAGAAATATCTACGGATTTTATCTTGCTTTTCAACAGCGACATCATCAGATTTGTAGGCAGTGTTAAGTTTTACCTCTTCAGGTGGTGGGACGTCGTCGCTTTCACTGAAGGCTCTGTACATTACACCATTTACTCCATCTAATATTTTCTTGGGCTGAAAGAGTGTTTTGAAGGAGACGAAAAGGTGCTCCAAGAGGACTCCATCTATGTGCGTTAACAGAGCCATGAGGACATTTGTATAACCGCAGTTGGATGGACGTACAATTATAACTCTTATGCTGTTAGGAAGGAGTGGTCCATTCTTGTTGGTCTTCTGGTCTTGGTCATCATAACAGGACCAGTCACCTACAACAAAGTCCTTGCGGAGATGGTGTTTCACCCAGCCCGCCATGATACCTACTGTGGTAGGGCAAGGAGTGGAATGCGCTTTTATATGACGAAAAATATGTATATATGTGTAGCCACTATATTGCAGTCACCTTACCAACTGAGCTACAACGGCTACACAATAGAATGAACTCTAGGTGGTATATTTAAAGGGAAGACTGTCATATAGATTAACGTAGGTGACATTTGGTCTTGACAAATAAAAAACACAATCACAAATTTAATATTATAAAATAATATATTTACTTACTAAAATATTTTCAAATTGATTACCATGAGAAAAAATCAGTACATTCTTTTTTAAGCGGTGCAGCAGAAGTACAGTATTTGGAAAACAGCTGCTTCTTGTATGCTTGAAATTCAGCGCATATATCTCATAATGTTATGCATGAATTACAATAGTCCGGTATTCTGTCAGTAAATTTGAGTTCGACATTTTCAACACTTATTCGAGGAATAGCACAAGACTTGGGCACTGGTGTTATACACATACTAAAACAATGTTCTATATTATCTGTGTGGATGCTACATGTGTGAAGCCAGTTAATGATGTCGGTGTATACTGCCTGAACATATGGGCACCACATATTTAGTCTCTCTATCGTACTAGTTAGAGCCACGTCTAAATTGAACAAGGCATCAACAGTGGGGTGATGCATGAAGATACTATAACCGTCAGCACTCTTAATTTTTAGTGCAGCATCATCATACATTGATAGAATACTCACAGTTACAGTGCCTCAGTACATGTCCTGCTAGGAGTGGGATGGATAATATTCGGTAGTCATATGTTTCTTGATCTGTGATTTTAGATGACATAGTTCATGCCACTCATAGTCAGAAAATTTCACTTTAATATTTTTTAGCATATTTTCCAGCACTAACACAGTTGAGAGGCTACTGTATTGTGAAACTTCAAGTCCTACATGAAGACGTTTTGAAGCACTAATGGTTAACACATAGCTTGAGGCGAATAGTAAAGGGTGAGGTGGACTGGCGGTCGGTATCTTCTGATCGACAACATCCACACCAGTGTGGTTAGGCTGCTGTTCTTGCACAGATGGCGGGACGTCCTTTGTGAGATTCTGATCAGTGGACAGTGCATACAAAGGAGCCCTGTACTGTGAAGCCCCGTCAAGCACAGCCTCTGGCACTGACATTAACACCTGGCTATCCTGCTCCAGCATGCTGAGAAGCTGAGCTACAGGATCCTGCATGGATGAGTCCGAGGCCTTCACGTGCGCGGACTGGGACATGCTGGGACCTGCTGATGCTGGCGTCACAGGTGGAGCTGCTGGATCACAAAGACGAATATTCATCAGAAATGATGTGATGTTGGTAGTGAAATAATAATAATAATAATAAACCCCGTGGGGCACCTGGTATGTTCTGCCAGTCGTAAAAAGTGACGAAAAGAACAAACCACTAATAGGTCTAACCCCCTTTTAGCGTGATTAGTTGGTTCAGGACAGAACTCAAGAAGCCTCGGACAAGCGCTGTCATGATCGGGGATGACGCTTGAATCCTACGCCTGTCCACAATGGTAACGACACTGCTAGCCACATGGAAAATGATTTAAATCCAAATAGAGGTGTTTTGCAGGATATGTTTCTTGCAACCACTCTAGAAGGAAAACAAAGACAGAGGATGAGATGGTCAGATGAAGTTAACTGACACCTCATGTTCTGTTATTACCAAGCAACAAACTTAGGAACCAACACAACTCGATACAGTTCACAAGTATACACAACATTTATCACCAGATACCCAGAATTAAAATTTTTAACAGAACAACGGCTAGCTAATCAGATCCGTGTAATAATAAAAAATAACAGGATACCCCAGTCACAATTAGAAAACATCAAACAGCAAGTACAACAACTACTGGAACAAAATAATATGCAATTAGAAGAGGAAGAAAATACAGTAATGGACTCAAACATCCCAGAGCAAACAAACAAAGAACAACATGCATCAATTAAACAATCAGAGGAAAACGAAATCTTGAGACAGCTACCAGAACAAGCGCAAATAGAACACGAAGTGACACACACATTATAAAAGAAAAATTTCAGCTGAGATATATAGAGTACAAAGACACAAATACAGACATTAAACCATTCTTGCATAGACCACCAAATAACCCACAGGTTGAAACAACAATAACAACTATCAACACAATCATACACAACAAAATAAATGAAAATACAACTATGGAAGAGTTACAACTGCTGGTTTATATAGGAGCACTCACTACACTAAATATATACACTAGGCAGAGATTAGAACCAACCAACACACAGAAGAAACCCACAAAACCAGCATGGCAACACAGGCTAAAAATCAGAATAGAAAAACTGAGAAAAGACATCGGACAGCTAACACAATTTATAAGGAAAGAAGTATCAGACAAAAAACGAAAAACGTTAGGTAAAGTCTCACAACAAGAAGCGATAGAGCAATTAGATGAAAGAAGCAGAAATTACAAGCAATGGCCAAACGACTTAGAAGATACAAAAAAAGTGAAAATAGAAGGAAACAAAACCAAACATTCAACACAAAACAAAAGCAATTTTACCAGACAACAGATAACACACACATTAAAATAGACAATCCACCAAACATAACAGAAATGGAAAACTTCTGGAGCAACATATGGTCAAACCCGGTACAACATAACAGGCATGCATGGTGGATACAAGCAGAAACAGACACAAGATGATACCACATATGCCTGAAGTGATAATTTTGCAACATGAAGTCACCCAAGCAATTAATTCTGCTCACAGCTGTAAAGCCCCTGGAAAAGATAAAATAGCAAATTTCTGGCTAAAGAAATTCACCTCAAAACATTCACATCTAATTAAATTATTTAACAGTTACATTGCAGACCCATACACATTCCCTGATACACTTACACATGGAATAACTTATCTGAAACCTAAAGACCAAGCAGACACAGCAAAGCCACCAAAATATCGCCCCATAACACGCCTACCAACAATATACAAAATATTAACTTCAGTCATAACACAGAAATTAATGACACATACAACACAGAACAAAATTATAAATGAAGAACAAAGAGGCTGTTGCAAAGGAGCACGAGGATGTAAAGAGCAACTGATAATAGATGCAGAGGCGACATACCAATCTAAAACTAAACAAAGGTCGCTACACTACTCATACATTGATTACCAAAAAGCTTTTGATAGTGTACCCCACTCATGGTTACTACAAATATTGGAAATATACAAAGTAGATCCTAAATTGATACAATTCCTAAACATAATAATGAAAAATAGGAAAACCACAACATCCAAACAAATTCAAATAATATCACATCACAGCCAACACAGATTAAGTGTGGAATATACCAAGGAGACTCATTAAGTCCTTTTTGGTTCTGCCTTGCTGTGAACCCACTATCCAAAATCCTAAATAATACAAATTATGGATACAATACTACTGGAACATACCAACACAAAATCACACATTTGCTATACATGGATGATCTAAGACTACTGGCAGCAACAAATCAACAACTCAACCAATTACTAAAGATAACAGAAATATTCAGCAATGATGTAAATATAGCTTTTGGAACAGACAAATGTAAGAAAAATAGCATAGTCAAGGGAAAACACACTAAACAAGAAAATTACATATTGGATAACCACAGCGACTGCATAGAAGCGATGGAAAAAACAGATGCCTATAAATATCTAGGATACAGACAAAAAATAGGAATAGATAATACAAATATTAAAGAAGAACTAAGAGAAAAATATAGCCAAAGACTAACAAAAATACTGATAACAGAATTGACAGCAAGAAACAAGACAAAAGCTATAAATACTTATGCTATACCAATAATGACCTACTCATTTGGAGTAGTGAAATGGAGTAACGCAGACCTAGAAGCACTCAATACACTTACACGATCACAATGCCACAAATATAGAATACATCACATACATTCAGCAACAGAGAGATTCACATTAAGCAGAAAGGAAGGAGGGAGAGGATTTATCGATATAAAAACCTACATTATGGACAGGTAGACAATTTCAGAAAATTCTTTATAGAACGAGCAGAAACTAGCAAAATACACAAAGCAATCACTCATATAAATGCATCGGCTACACCACTGTAATTTCATAACCACTTCTACAACCCTTTAGATATCGCAACATCAACAGATACAAAGAAAGTAAATTGGAAAAAGAAAACACTGTATGGGAAGCACCCGTATCATCTAACACAGCCACACATTGATCAAGACGCATCCAACACATGGCTAAGAAAAGGCAATATATACAGTGAGATGGAAGGATTCATGATTGCAATACAGGATCAAACAATAAACACCAGATATTACAGCAAGCATATTATTAAAGATCTCAACATCACAACAGATAAATGCAGACTTTGCAAACAACAAATAGAAACAGTAGATCACATCAAAAGCGGATGTACAATACTAGCAAATACAGAATACCCCAGAAGACACGACAATGTAGCAAAATTAATACATCAACAACTTGCCATACAACATAAACTAATAAAATAACACGTCCCCACACACAAGTATGCACCACAAAATGTACTGGAGAATGATGAATACAAATTATACTACAACAGAACCATTATAACAGATAAAACAACACCACATAACAAACGTGACATCATACTCACCAATAAAAAGAAGAAATTAACACAACTGATCGAAATATCCATACCCAATACAACAAATATACAGCAGAAAACAGGAGAAAAAATAAAAGAATACATCCAACAGGCTGAGGAAGTCAAGGACATGTGGCATCAGGATAAAGTTGACATTGTACCAGCTATACTATCAACCACAGGAGTCATACCACACACTATCCACCAGTACATCAACGCAATAAAGCTACATCCAAACATACAACTACAGAAATCTGTAATTATTGATGCATGTTCAATTACCCAAAAGTTCCTAAATGCAATGTAACATATACCACACAGTTAAAAGGAAGTCACGCTTGATCAAGGTCCGTGTCACTTTCCATTTTTAACCAGACATAACGTCTGAGAAAGGAATATAATAGTAATAATAACAATAATTTAGAGACTTACTTTTCTGATGCTGCTTGCTCCTCCTCCTATTGTGCTGTGGTGGCGACTGATGCTCCATCTTGACTGACTGGAACAGAGATCGAGGAGCTGCTGACTGGTCCTTATATAGAAGCCACCTACATCATCATGATGCTGGGTGCTTATTGGTTGAATGACGTGAACACGTGACCTATCGAAGTGCCCTCTAGGGGGGAACGCGTGAACTAGATCAGTTAGTCGCTCTGCTGGATAGGAGGCAGTCTTCTCTTGTGGGCTGGGAACTTATATGTTGGCTTTCGGTAGACAGTTCCAACAGTAGCAGATGTTTCCATGAGATGGGTAATGCATTTTTAAAGCATTTCGTTGGAGGGAATTTATTTGGAGGACTGTGTTCTTGTTCTCATTCATATGTTCCAGGATTAATGCACATTTCCATTCAGCATGTAGGAGGCTATGGGGGCAGTCGTGGGCTGTATTCTTGCAAACTACACTGCTGTTAAACTCAGCACGGTCAAACACCAATAACTCATCGATTGAACACATTCTACAGGATGGTCTTCAATGGTATATACGTAGTATACGAATATGCTTATGCCGAAGTGAATTGTTGTCAACTGAACGTCTATTGCGTTTTGGAAGAGTGAATGCTTGATGGTAAATACATCTACAGTTTGCGCATGTGGATGAGCATATGCTGGATATGGAATGCATCCTGGCTCCACCCCTCTCCATTGCCGAAATCTGCTGAACAGAATACTTGTACTTATTCCTCCGACACTCCTCCATTATCATACGCTTCCACACCTCATCTAGTGAACTGTGGCTACAGTTCTTCTTCGAATGTCTACATGAAATGCAGTTATTGAAAGCTGCTCTATCACCCACACTCATCTCTATGATCGAACATATGGTGATGGTTTGACAACGACAGCTCAGCAAAGACTGAATGTGCAGGAGAATGGTAATGGTAGTTCAGTGGAGGTAGCACAATTGGCTTTCTTCCCACCAATATCAACCGTCTTAAATGATGTCACGGCGGCACTCTCTGGTGGCAGGGGTATGAACTAACACAGTTGGACTGCATACACACATGAATGATATAAATAATAGTAAATGATAATGAATGTTAATAAATGATAATCAATAATAATGAATAATAATAAAGATAAGTACAGTTGTGCGTGCATTATCCTGTTGGATTTTGAATTTCGCGCCTATTTTTTCTGGAGGCTTAGGTTAGTGGATGTCGCCCAATTGATCTATTTTCCCGCCAAAATTCCAAATTCCCGCCAATTTTTTCTGGAGGTTAGGTTAGTGCACATAGCGCAATTGGCCTATTTTCCCGCCAAAATCGGCCATCTTGGATGATGTCATGCGCTGTTGCCAAATGTACATGCCGCAATCTTGGATGACGTCATCGCCGCCATCTTGAATAAATTTGGCAACAATGCAGAGTGTCGTAGCACATAGGTTGCCCCACTACTAACATGTCTCCTCTGTATGGGAATATACATAACATATGTACTTGACCAGGAGAAGGGATCGGTTGGTAGGACATGTTCTGAGGCATCAAGGGATCACCAATTTAGTATTGGAGGGCAGCGTGGAGGGTAAAAATCGTAGAGGGAGACCAAGAGATGAATACACTAAGAAGATTCAGAAGGATGTAGGTTGCAGTAGGTACTGGGAGATGAAAAAGCTTGCACGGGATAGAGTAGCATGGAGAGCTGCATCAAACCAGTCTCAGGACTGAAGACCACAACAACAACATGTACGAGTACAGGGGTTGCAGACACATGGTTGACGACATATGAAGTCAGGGTCCGGTGACGAAGAAAAGCAAGTGAATTTACGCCAATGGGCATGGTTTTATGCGCCTTTTCGTCACGTAAGTCTTTGAATGTCAATTAAATGTGTTGTATGACGCTGAAATTTTTTCCTGTGTTTGTTGGTGAGTGAAGCTTCACATTCTTTTTTTCATTTCTTTCCCTGTGCGACTAGCTCGTACTTCCTGTTCGACTTTCACCTGAACGTGAATGTGGCGTTCGACGTTCGCCCGAAAAACTAAACGCAAGCACACACTCTCAGATGAGAACAGCAGACAGTAAAGCGCTGCATCATGTGCAGTTCGATAGAAACACAACACAGTGATAAAGAAAGAAGTAAAGAACTATTTACCCACTGTGTGATAATGGAATGACTACTGTAGCGATGAATATTAATACATTGCGCTGGGTGAGAGCAGTAACAAGCGGTAGTTTTCTGTCTATACCAGTGGTACAGACACCAGTCCCTCACCCTGTAAATACACACACTCACACACACAGACGTAGAAGGTTAAAAGCTGCAAGGACGACAAATTTGCACTTATTGAGTTAGTGGATAAGTTGCAGAACATAGTGGATAGAGGAGAAGTTCCAAGTGAAGCCACTCTTATTGACAAGAAGAGGTATTGTTTATGGAAACGTTAGGATCGGCCGGGTTCAGACATCTATTCCCTCCAATGTGTTGACCACCCCACCTCAACCATGTGCAACCAGACACACCTTGAATCTAGCCATTCCAAGACCCAGGCAATAGTATAAGACAAACAACCACTTTTCATCTTCATAACTGCTGCCTGATGGAACCATCAAATTACTAACTCACAAATATACACAGGAGTACGTCTCGGCTGTAAAGAAACGTGAAAACTTCACGTATAAATCATACAAGAAAAGCGTACAACAGAAGAATACTTTTGTAGCTACTTACTGACCAAACATGAGAATTGAATCCTTCTACTGTACCCCACACCTTCAAACCTGGGAATTGACATGTCTCATTTTCCAGAGCTGGTATTTTGTATGAACGCCCCCTGTGAACATCAAATGAATGACTACTGTCAAATAATGTTCACAGTAATTTGTTGCCAAAGCATTCGTCTGCCGCATTCTATAAACAAGTTGTGTAATTAGTCACTCAGGAAATCGTGAACAGTTCCAATGCAACACAGTGACCAGAGAATTCTGATTTGCAAATACGACGTCATAAGATATAGATTCTTCTATGATATTTCTGCAGTCGTGGTCCAGGGGTAGTTCCGCATCGAGCACCGGGTGGAAGGGTCGCCAATTTACTGCCTCACCACAGTACGCGCATACCTGGACAGCTTTGCCTCGGTGTTTTCGTGTCCTCGAGTGTAGCACATCGTCTTGGCAAGAAGATAACAGTAGTTTACTTTGGTTTCTTAGAGTGATGTGACGGGTATACGATGCGAACGCTAGTCCACTCAATACCCTTCGCAGAGTTACAGTAGGATCTGTTCAGTGGAGATGGTAGTAAAGAACAACACTCCTTTCCATCTACAGTTTTGTGTGTACCGCATTCCTACTACATATAATGAGGAAGTAGCGACGTGCTTTCTCATCACCTAAAGTGGCCACCTCTGATCTAATTGCTGGTGGAGGATATTTGGGTTGAAGTTCTCCTTGGAACAGTGTCGAAATTGGCGTTAGCTGATCTCGTTTCTACTGCCCACGAGATTGTTGCCATGTCTTGGCCAGGTGCAATGGAGCAACAGATAAATGCACATCTACCTGCTCCTGACTTTTCAGTTTGATCTTCGTTGCAGGGTCGTGAAACTGTTGTTAGCAGACTGGCTGTGTCCGCAGTGCAACACAAGAGATGTCGTATACAGGACAGAGAGCAGTTGGGTACATCTACTCCTCACACAACGCTCCCTGAACTGAGTCTGTTGGTTGTTATATACTGTAGTGCTGACTCCTGCTCTACTGGTGGGATCGATGGTGCGAAAAAGGAAGTTGAAATAGCTGGTGTGTGTCCTAGCATCTTCCAGAAACATACAGGCGTGGGGAAGTCGTTGGGATTTCTGGTGCTGCAATGATTAAACAACAGAAAATCTGAGAGGCCTCTAAATTTGTCTGTTCCATTTAAGTCACCCTTTCCTACTACCTCATACCGACTTTCTCCTGTTACTGCCATTAAGCCGATTGGTGGCCAGGATGTCCTCCCTCTTTATCCAGATGTGATGCCTGACTCCTCTCATGTGTGCCGATCAGAACTGCAAGACAGAGCCTCTGGTTCAAATTGTTTTTCAGATAATCTGGCTAATGTTCAAGAACAACCTACGTACCTGACAGCAGTCGCTCTATTGCCTCGTAATCGCTATAAGCAACGCATCTTCCTTGAGCGGGTGGCAACTTGTAAATGGAAGAAAATGGGTTCTGCCCGAAACTAGCTACCAAGTGAATAAAAAAGTGAAATATCCCACAGCGGCTGGTTTTTCGTTGTACAGATATTTTGTTTCAGCCAGCATGTTGCTAAAAACTTCCGTGACTTCGAGACAACGTTGATTTAACAGTACTCGCTCCTAATGACTTATCTAGTGTCATAATATTATTAACCAAAGAAAATGAAAAGTAAGAGTTGTATCGAGTGGATGGACGGACACAACCTCATGAATCCATGGACTCTGCATATCAGCAGGGGACTGTTCAAGATGATGGATGCTCTGTAATGGTGTGTGGCATGTGCAGTTGGAGTGATATGGGAGCTCTGATACGTCGAGATACGACTCTGAGAGGTAACATGTATGTAAGCATCCTGTCTGGTCACCTGCATCCACTTATGTCCATTGTGCATTCTGACGAAATTGGGAAATTCCAGCAGGACAATGCGACACCCCACACGTCCACAGAGTGGCTCTAGGAACACTCTTCTGAGTTTAAACACTTCCACTCGCCCCAAACTCCCAGACATGAACATTATTGAGCATATCTGGTATGCCTTTCAACGTGTTGTTCAGAAGAGATCGCCAGCCCCTCGTACTATTACGGATTTATGGACAGCCCTGGACGATTCATGGTGTTATTTCCCCCAGAACTCTTTCAGACATTAGTCGTTTTGCGGCACTTCTGCGAGCTCACGGGGACACTACACGATATTAGGCCTGTGTACCAGTTTCTTTGGTTCTTCAGTGTATAACGTAACAATTCAGGAATTTAATGCAGATGGTACAGAAATACACGACGTTTCAATGTATAGCTATGCTGATATTGAACGACAGGAAGACCCTGAACCTGAATGTGGATGTTCAAGGAGTGTACGCCGAACTACATATGAAGAAACGATCACCATAATAAAATAAGGGAAATCAGAGGTCGCACGGAAATATATGAGCGATGTTCTTTCCACGCGCTATACTTGATTGAAATAACAGAGAATTGTGAAGGTGGTTCCATGAACCGTCTGACAGGCACTTAAATGGGATTTTCAGAGTATTCATGTAGATGTAGATGTAGACTTCTGCTGCAGCACCTGGATACCTGGTCAAGTCGGCATGACAGCGGGTATGGAGCAAAATCAGGAGTGCTAGGACTGAGCATACGCAGAAGTAACAGAGGTCGTTGTGGAATTCAAACCGGAGTGTTGGCAGAAGGACGAAGTTGTTCTCGTGAAATTCTCAAAAAAATGGTTCAAGTGGCTCTCAGCACTATGGGACAACATCTGTGGTCATCATTCCCCTTGACTGATAACTATTTAAACCTAACTAACGTAAGGAAATCACACACATCCATGCCCGAGACAGGATTCGAACCAGCGACCGTAGCAGCACCGCGGTTCCGGGCTGAAGCGGCTAGAACAGCTCGGCCACAGCGGCTGACGTGAAATTCTATTAGGTAAATTTACAGAAAAGGAATTCGAGGCAAAATGTGCTACATTTACTTTGAAACTATTGCACGCCTCAAGTAGGAACCTCGAGAACGAAGTAAGAGAAATTAATGTGCGTACAATGGTATCTATTCAGTTACACACACTCGCTAAATATGGCAAAGAAACAGTAGATACATTCGTTAAGGTTGTTACCAAGTACCATTGACCATGTTGTATTATTCATTGATCAATCATCAGTGATTGTTTGCTTAATGATTCCTCTAAAACATGAAACTCAAAAGTGAGGTTGCATGTCACTGCCAGGGGAGCTGATGGACATCAGAACAACTTGTGCCACTTATTGCAGAAAGCGACAGAAAGGGCGGTGTTCTTGTGGAACACCCAGCAGAGGCAGGACAACACTCTGGATACCTGCAGAGTTCAGTAATTCCTCAGACAGGAGGATCGTTTCATGTTAAAGTTCCCCAAGCCACGAGACTGAGAATGTATCTGATTTGTCACTTCCGAGGGAACTGATTATGTTTTGGAGAGTGACCCTGTGCTAAAAGGGTATAAATGTCTTGTCCTGGTGAAAGATCACCCCCAAAAGTAGCACAGTAGTACAACTTGGAGGAATCCAGCACAGTTTAGTGTTCCCTCAGAGAACAACATGGGTTATTTTAAGTTACAGTTGGCCGCAAAGGATATTTATAAAGTGATCCTTTAACCTGTAACACAGGATATGAGGAACCTCTACGCTAGAGCAGCTGTGTGATTCAGGAAGTTAGTCAGTAAAAGCTGTCCTGCTGGAACAACACATCCCAGTAAAGTTGTCCAGAAGGCAGCAGACCAGGCTTGTTGTATCTAGCAAATTCTGTGTTTTCCGACCAAACACCACTGATTATTTTGGCTTATTATTCTGTCCAGCATGAAACGCCAATATATCAGCATGTCTGCGACAGGTGAGCTGAGGAACACCCTGCAGAGGAGATCCGTGTAACACAATAACTGAGTAGATGGGTGTCGTTCTGAGCAAAGGTTAAATCAGCTGGTTTTGTAGGAACAGGTCTGGTGTATACTGTTCTCATCAGGGTGCCGTGAACAGGCCTCAGGGGCTACTTTCGGCCACAACTGAACACGACATGCAACCTGGATTAGCTCTTAGATGTCACAACCAGGTTGGTTGAGCTACTTCAGTACGACTGGAGCTATGAGTGAGGCGCATTGTCGTGCTGGTAGATACCAGTGTTGCAGGGTCAGTGCAGGCTAACGCTTCTTATGTTCTCCACAGTTCAGCGTCTCCTTAACAAACACCAGGCTTCGTTTCAACCCTACATTTCCGCACAGCATGATATATTAAAGTGGACTTGCATGTCTTCATGGTGGGACATAATGTGTATCACATCAACTGTATCACTGTAACACAGCATGGAAGGTTAGGTAATGCTGATAATGTACCAACGGCAGCAGAGCAGGCTTGATGCTCCTACTAACTTCCGTTTTACCTCCACAACCACCACATGTGATCTGCTGTAAACTCTTAATATTCACTCTCACCTTGAAAGTTATCTATCACATCAGACTCTATAACGTTTCCACGTAAAACATGCTATATAACTATGCAATTACAATTTTATTTATGTATATACAGGCACTGATTACGTCTGTGGGCTCTGAATAATAATAGAATAGAGACAATTATGATACATTTTGTATTTGTAAAGGATTAAGTAGTGGATTTCCGAAATAATATCTGTGTCGGCGAGTTCTGAAACCGCCACAGAAAAGAATTAATGAAGAAAAACTCAAAGATTTCATGACAATAAGCCATTTTATAAATAGTAGTGTAAGAATAATATTGTCGTTGTCGTCTTCTTGGAGTCACATAGAGAGGAGGAACCTATGACGCTATGTGTAACACATAGGTAGCTTTCATTTGTCAAGATTGTAAACAGGACGCTATTAGGTGCTGAGTATAAAGAATGGTGTGTGGACTTGTTATTCGAGTTTTAAATGTAGTTGTTTAATGAGAATTCGTATGGTACTATTAGAAAGCTTGCCTCGTATTTTACACATCTATTTGCGACACTTTCAGCTTTTTAAGTCGTGTCCGCGGTGCAGAGCTGCGACACGGCGGAGCGAGTCGCCGCAGCGGCAGATTCAGATCTGATAATAAGGGCAATCATACGGCAATAAGCGGTCAGGCGAAAAGTGCATTTAAAATTATTTATCACAGCAGTTCGAGATCGGAGTACAAAGCAGCAGATTTTACGTTCTGTTTCACAGGCGGACGCGGGCTGCTAATATTGTAAACTTTAACAGTATCAAAGTTAAAATACTTTCATGTTTCAAAAGGAAACCTTGCTAAGCAAAAATTATGGGCTCGTAAAAGTTATAGAGAAATCATTTTCTGGTTAACAATGATAGTCTTACGCTCTAGTGTTAGCCATGGCACTGATTAATAATTAATGTTGACGAAAAATCCACTGCAAGGTTTGAGGTTCTTTAAGCATTCCGTACGGTAACTTCATTATTTTTGACAACAGAAATAATTTCAGAACATTTTTACGATAACTGTAGCTGAGGTGGATATGTTGTGCATTCTACTGAGTTACAGTAACAAAACTGTTCATTTAATAAGAAGCCAGTTCCAGTATAATAATAATTAATCTCATTTCTTCGCAACATACAACGAACCAAAGTAAACCAGTGTCCAGGAAAAATAATTGGAGCGCGAAAACTCATGCAATGAATTTTGGCAATAATATCCCACATACTAGCAAAAGTACGGCAACTAACAAATCTGAGCCAGGGGTAGGGGGAGACACAGTAATACGGTGTGACCTCCAGAACTGGATACTGGGGGAGCAAATCGACATAAAACTGCAGTCTCCGTATGTCCATCTATCAGTCACTCGACATGAATTTCCAGCTGTTCCATCTCACTTCGTCCACGAGCCGCGAGTTAACGTCATTCCATTCCAGTCTGGGCATCATACGTGAAATGCAAGCAACAGGCAGGGGCAAATAAAAATAGCGCGGACGATTGGATACGATTGGAGGTGAATGTGACGCAGACACCACGTATGTGCCGGCCACGTGATCCAGACCAGTGCAGAGCGCAGGGCCAGCTGCGTCAGTGCGAGTGGAGCAGTGCAAAGGAGACGACAGTACTCACAGAGGAGCAGCGGGTGTCCGTTATGCAAAGTAACGTCACAAAAAGGCATTGGAATGGTGTGGTTAGTTGTTTGTCGAGCTGTTTAATTGTCTCAAAGTGCCAGCAAGAAACGCCACGCAACGTTCAGTCCAAAAATGGCCTCAGACAGTATCTCTTTTGAACAAGTCACAAAACATTCAGAATCATGCCCGGACGGCAGAAAATGTGAATGGAGCTCACCAGAAAATGCTATAATGTCCTATCAAATCAATCCGACGCCTGTTGCAAAAACCTGGAATGACACGTCGATCATGCTGACGAATATAGCTGGGCCTGCACATGCATCCCTACTGAGTGTCTGTTGTTCGCGCATTAAAACCAGCAGAGTTCCCTTAGTGCCTCCAGTTTTGTGATTGGCTTCTTTACGTCTGACGAAGTCTGGTTTCACCTGAGTGGTTATGTCAACTCACAGAATCCCTGGTTCTGTGCAGCGGAGAATCCATATAATTTCCACAAAACAGAGCTGCATTATCACAACGATGGGGTTAGGTGTGCAGTGTCTGCACACCAGGTTATTGGCCACATCTGCTTTCATCAGTGTCTGACTTCGGGGCGTTACATTACCAACATTTTGAAATCATTTCTGGCAACACTAACGGAGGAGGTAAACACCTATAGTTAGTTTCAACAGGATGGAGCAGCTGCCCATACAGCCAGCCAAATCTAGGAGTCATGTGTCTCAGTCTGATCACGACCGTACCTGGCCAGCCATTACACATTATCTGTCACTGTGCAATCATTTTGTGTGGGGAGCTCTCAAGTCTAGGTTGTGTCGCAACAACCCTCATAGCCTTCAAGGACTGCAGCAGAGCATTTGGGATGAGACTGCATCAATCACAGCGGTCCAGCTTCGATCCACGTTCAGCAGCTGGCTGACAAGGACCCACAAGTGCCAAGAGGTGGACGGTGGTCACTCGCGACATCTGCTACAGACAGGTCAGTACTGTATTCCCTTCACCCTGCTGTGTTCCTTCGTACCCTGGAACTCTGTCCTCTGGGCCACTTTTATTTGCCCCACCATATAAACTGGCGAGCTATATTGAAGGCTAAATTCATCATCAAGTCTCATCATAAACACATTTATCCTCAGATCATTAGTTTGTAACTCGACAGCATGACATAGCTAGCAATTACAGAGATGCAACATTGATGATGTGCCACGAAAATTGCTCTGGGCCTCAAACTCCGTTACAGCATGGAACTAAGTTTCTGATGATGACGTTCTTATGTCGTATGTTCTCGAAATTCCTTCCGTGTTAAATATGAACAAAAAGTTCAAGTTCACAAGAAATATCTCCACCGTCGTTATCAAAACCAACAGATTACCACTGGGCTACCAGACAGGGGGTCGGTGGCGGCCCCACCGTATACATTGCCGAATGCTGTTTTCTCAAGTTTTGATGTAAATAATTTGGCGAATTACTTGATAGTCTCCTAGGGGTAAGATAATGACCGTCATTTTGGTGAAAGCCAATGCCCTACATTCTGATGTCTACAGCCTCTTACACAGCAGAAAATGTAAGACATGAATGGCGTGTCGCATTTTTTATTGAACAAAATATCCATGTGCGTCTTCCGAGAATTACCTGCTCCTTTCTCTTCATTCGTATTAAATATATTTTAGTTTTCTTACATTCTGTACTTTTTTCGAGTGTTTTCTGTGGTTTGGTAAACAGTCCCATCATACACAGTGCCGAAAACTCGTCACGGCGTAACCAGCGTCTGACAGGCGTACGCAGACGTAAAAAGCACCTGCCGTAGAAAACTGCCGTGTCGCTGCACGCCTCACGCAGATATACACGTCTGTGACGTCACGACATCAGCACTTGTGACACGCTTATTAGGAGTTAGTCTGACCCAGCACATCCAGGTTGGAGAGGTCGGCCGTACATTCCTTTCACTACATTAATGTTTTGTAAGTGTCCAGAACTATGAAGGGCAAATTCTACATTTGTTTTTTGCCTCCTCAGCGGTATTGTGTTGCGTGGTTCTCGTATTTGTCTGTCTTCTCTGTAGAACCAGTGGAGATAACTCAGTGCAGTCGCAGAGTGGCGCTGAGGCGGCCTGCGGCAGGGCACACACTTTCGTCGCCGCTGATTCTGCATAAAGCCTCGATGCAGCTGACATCAGTACCCCATTCCCACCCGCTTCCTTTCTTCCCCCTCCACCTCAACTTACATATAAAAATACATATTCCTCACACACTGTCAGTCGAACAACGACGAATACAATACTGAAATTTTTTTGTTTTAGTCTTCAGTAGCTGTTTATTTATTTTGCTACTGGTTACGTCCACTTCCCAAGTAGATGTAACGTGTCAAATACAAAAATCTGACACAGTTACTTCGGAAGTGAGGGTCACGAATGCGTGCCAGAGGATGGCTTGAGGATGGTAGTGTGTACCGCAACTGGTAGCTGGGAGGCAAAATAAACAAACTGTGGGTATAGACTAAAACCAACATTTTCAAAACAAAAATAAGCGCTCATTTTCATCTTCTTGTAACAGTCCACCTCAACATTATTTCACCTCGGTGTGAGGGCGGTTTGGTCGACCTGTTATAAGTAGTCACGTAATCGGTTTGATAGTTTATGCTTAACGGACCTGAAAGCATCGACGTACAGTGTGTTTTCCTCAGTCACCAATGTGTTTGTTTACTGTAACAGACTTGTGCGAGTTGGCTACAACAGCCTCTCACGCACTTTGGTCCACTCTCCTACGTACTGCGCACTTGGCTGAGGTTTGGGCACTTTTTTTTTTTTTTTTTTGCTTTATTGTGATTTCATTCCCCTGCCCCTGCCTCCACAGGGGAGGGCTGTGAGACAATCCGCCATTCTTCAGCCGAGCGAAATGACAACTAAAAGAAGAAGAAAATATTACATACATAAGGCTATAAAAAAGTGGAACAAAATTAGACTAACATGGAGACGTTCACAGGGGACAGTTATAAAAGTCACCAGGAAATTAAAAAACACAGTTGGCGATGCTTAAAACACAGAGAAGACACTGAATGGACATGCACAGGTCAAAAGTCGGCCACAGTATTAAAAAAACTCCAGAACAACACACTTAAAACCCACTTGTAGCACACACAATGAAGAATAAAACTGCCAGGTGGGACCTGCCAGGGGAAAGGTCAGAGCGGATGGAAAAGGAGGGAGAGCAAGGGGCAGCAGGGGAAGTGGCAGGATGAAGAGACTAGGGGTGTCAGCGGGTACATGAAGAGGCCAGGAGATATGTGTGGCGGAAGATGAAGAGGGAAGACAGGGCAGGAGGGAGTGCAGAGACACTGAAAGAGGGCACAAGAGAGGGAGGGAAGTAGCAGGGGGAAGCCGCTCAGGAGGAGGAAGGGGGAAGAGAGGGAGCCCTGAGGAGGAGGCAGGAAGATAGATTTAGTAGGAAGAGTAGATGTCAGGCCGAAGCTGATCATCTGGGAGGGGTAGATGGTGGAAGTTGAGATGGAGGGTGTGGAGATGGAGAGAGGGTGGGACACAATGGTAAAGGTGTGGCAACTGGTTGGGGGTGGAGAGGAAGGGAGACACTTGGGGGTGAGGGGGATCAAGGCGGCGGACAATACATAGTGTGCGGATGTGTTCAAGGAAAAGGAGAAGGTAGGGGAGGGGGATGAGGTCATAGAGGATGCTCGTGGGGGATGGAAGGCGGATGTGGAAGGCGAGGCGGAGCGCAAGGCATTCGAGGATTTGGAGGGCTTTATAGAACCGGGGAGGGGCGGAAATCCAAGCTACACTGGCATAACAGGGGATGGGGTGGATCAAGGATTTGTAGGTGTGAAGGATGGTGGAAGGATGCAGACCCCACGTCCGGCCGGACAGGAGTTTCAGGATGCAGAGGCGGTTGTGAGGTTTGTTTTGGATGGTAAGGAGATGGGGAGTCCAGGTGAGGTGGCGGTCGATTGTGAGGCCAAGGTATTTGAGGGTAGGAGTGAGGTGGATAGGACGGCCATAAATGGTGAGGTAGAAATCATGGAGGCAGAAGGAGTAGGTGGTGCGGCCTATGATCATCTCCTGGGTCATGGAGGGATTGATACGGAGGAACCACTGGTTGCACCAAGTGGTGAATTGGTCAAGGTGGGTATGGAGGGTATGTTGGGACTATTGAAGGGTAGGATAAAGGGCTAGGAAGGCGGTGTCATCAGCAAACTGGAGAAGATGAAGAGGTGGGGGAAAGGACAGAACCTTGGGGCACACCGGCAGAGGGATAGAAAGTACTGGAGTTGGAACTGTGGATAGTCACATAGGAGGGACGATGGGAGAGGAAGGAAGCAACGAGATGGATGAAGTTGATGGGGAGAGCATACATCTGAAGAGGAGCCCGGGATGGCAGACATGGTCATAGGCGTTCTGGAGATCAAGGGAAACAAAGATAGCAGAGAAACGGGAGTTAATTTGGAGGGAAAGAAGATTGGTAAGGTTAAGGGCCTGGTCGTTGGCGAAGAAAGAAGGCCGGAAGCCACATTGGGTCAGGGGAAGGAGGTGGTATTGGATAAGGTGGCGGTGAATACGGTGAGAGAGGATGGCCTCAAAGACCTTACTGAACATGGAGGTGAGACAGATGGGACGATAGGAAGAGGTATCAGAGGGGGGTTTGTTAGGATTAGGGAACAGCAGGACATGGGAAGTCTTCCACAGGTCGGGGTAAAATCCAGTGGAGAAGAGGACATTGTAGAAGGTAGCAAGGACAGACAGGAAGGATGTGGGGGATTCCTTGAGGTGGCGGTAGATGACGCCATCATGACCAGGGGCGGTGTTGCGTTTGGAGCAGTCCCTGCGTTTTTTTGTTGTAAGGAGTATCCAGATGTGTCGCTGTAATTGCCGGTGGCGGGTGAGAGTATCCCGGTCACGGGTGCGGAGGAAGGAGTGGTAGAGCTGTGCGGGTGGCCAAATCATCCGCTCTAACTGTCCAGATTGTTCTTCAAATCTGTAGCGAACAATTGTGTCCAGGTGACATGACGCATTGTTGTTTGGGAAGATAAAGTCAATGAATGGCTGCAAATGTTCACCAAATACCCGAGCATAACCATCTCTAGCCAACGATTGATTCAGCTGGGCCAGAGGACTCGGTCTATTCCATGGAAGACAGCCCACACCAAGATGGAGCCACCATTTCTATTGGTGGACGGCCGAAATGCCACTCAGCTGCTATATGTTCTTCTGTATACGCTATTACTTTCAGTTTATAGCCCACATCATATGAATACTTTTTATTCTTTCCATTAAGAAACTATGTGAACACCTGGCTGCAAATGATTCACAAGTTCGTGGCACCCTGCATCGGTAATGCTGGAATTCAATATGGTATTAGCCCTTCCTTAGCCTTGATGACACCTCTCGCAGGCATACGTTCAATCAGGTTCTGGAAAGTTTCTTGGGGAATGGCAGCCCATTCTTCACGGAGTGCTGCACTGAGGAGAGGTATCGATGTTGGTCGGTGAGGCCTGGCACGAAGTCGGGCTCCAAAACATCCCAAAGGTGTTCTATATGAGTTAGATCAGGAATCTGTGCAGGCCTGTCCGCTACAGAGACGATTTTTTAGTCCAACCACTCCGCCAAAGACCGTGCATTATGGTGTTCGATCGTGTTGAAAGATGCGATCACCATCCCCGATTTGCTCTTCAACATTGGGAAGCAAGAAGGTGCTTAAAAGATTAATGTAGGCCTGTGCTATGATAGTACCAGGCAGAAGAAGAAGACGTGCAAGCCCCATTCATGAAGAACACGACCGCACCATAACACTACTGCCTCCGAATTTTACTGTTGGCACTACACACGCCGGCCTATGACGTTCACCGGGCATACGCGATGCCCACACCCTGCCATCGGATCGCCACATTCTGTACCGTGATTCGTCACTCCATACAGCGTGTTTCCACTGTTCAATCATCCAAGGTTTACTTGACAGGATTCGTGGCAGAACAGTCTTCTTTTGACTGTAGTAAATCAGCTGAAGGACGTAGTCGAGAATTGTTTCCCTGATTCTATGATTTCAGATGCTACTCAACTGCGTTGAATTGAATGTTTCCAGATCGCAAACAATGTGATAGGAGAGAGCCACAACAACGCAAAACGAAGTTCCAAGGAAACTGAGACACACTAAATTCAGTGTTCTCACTGATGAGTCAACAGACGTAGAATATGTTAAAACCTCGTGTTTCTCGTTTGATATTTTGATAAGGACACAAATAAAACTGGAAGTTATTTTGGAACCTTTGTGAAATTTGAAAACATGGTAAATATTATAAGGTGCAACAAGTAAAAATCTTTGTAATAATATAAAGCTTCCATTTTCGGAGTACAACGTTTCTCAGAACAATGTTACAAAATTTACTTCTGCTGATTGCAATTATATGATACGATCAAGAAACACCGTTGCTACTTGCTTAACTGAACAATGTCTTGGACTAATTGTACTCAAATGCATATTTCACATTTTTACATATGTGTCAGTGAAGCTGATAAATGACTTTCCAAACCTAGATAGGAATATTCATAACAATTTTAAAGCTAGTGTTAAGTGTCAGGATGTGCTACACACAGGCCTCCATACAGTATAGACGCACGTGCCTTTTAAAGACATGTTTATCCTTTAGTGGGAAGCCACTGACGCAGGAACGCATATTTGCATAACGAGATCACTGCGGATGTGCGCCAGGAATACTCCAGCTTCTTACGTGCGTGTGTGTGGGAAGAGCAGGCAAAAGTGCTGGCGTCATATCCCAGCTGTGACCGCAGGCGGCTAGCGGTTTGTGGTCAGCTGAAATCCTGTCTGTGCTCCAAACTGAGTCCCGGTTGCGACAGCGCGGCTGTGGGCGTTATAACGCAGGGCGTGCGAGGCCAGCGACACGGACCGAGACCGTACAGTTTGGGGCCCACCGTACGGGCCAACCCAAAATCACTACAGCGGTGACACATGACTGCAGCTAACACTTACCAGTACATTGATAAGCATTACAGAGAATGTAAAACTAACTTCAGAATTTCCATCGTTATGCAAGAGTGGCGAATCGGAAGCCGCTGCACACTTTGGAATCAGCACCTCCCAAAACGTTGAATCCGTCGTCCTTGCCATGACGGCACTGCGTTCCCTGCCCGCTAGAGTTCTGACCCTGACACCAACTCATTTCTTTTCCAGGGGTTATGTGAAATACCTATGTCTAAAACCATTACACAACACAAATAGCTCATTTCTGATGCGACAATTCATCCACAGACGCATCTAAATGTATGATACGAAATGTTCTCGCTTACTTACTGCCTGTGTCGACAAGGGCTTCATACAAAACACCTATAAAGAATCAAAAATAAATCTGCTCCGTACGGAATATCTACAGCCACTGGTAATCGCTTCATTCTGTTTTATCTGTATACTTGAGATACAAATACGTAATTTATAAATTTTACGTAAGAATATGAAGAAAGACTCAGAAGACTAAAAGGATTCAGTAGACGTATAGACAATCTTACCCGGCGATTATCAGTGCAAGGGACAATATAGAGAGCCTGTGATACCTTTATGTCATTTATGAACCAAGGAAAATATTGGACAGCGTAGGCTACAATAGTCTAGTCCCACCTCCACCTCCACTGTTTAGCAGCAAGGCTATGCAGGAGTGGGATGGCCTGCGTGCCTCAGTGATGCAGGCAGCCATACTACAGATGCTACAACGTGGAAGGGGCGTCTATACAGCAGCCAGACCAACATGTGGTTGCCGAACAGGAGGGCAGCCTGTTCTTTAGTTAGAGGGGACCAGTCCAGGTGAGTGTCAGAAGGTCTGGCCCTGCAACATCAGTCCACCGGCCCTCCATACGTTGGTGTTATGGGCGGATGATGGCAAGCAGAAAATACAAGTGTCATGTTCCCATCGTAGCAGAATCTGAAATGTGATACAGAATAATTCTGAAGATAAGGTGGCGAAATAGTGAAGAGATACAGTATCGAACTGATAGGAAACAATAGAGGCACTGTCCGACTAATAGAAGGAATCGATTGACAGGATACATCCTCAGATATCAAGGAATCGTTAAGTAGGTAACCGAAGGAAGTGTGAGGTAGTGCAAAAAAATCGGAAAAGCAAGCAATGAATGGTTGGAGGTATCAGAAATTCCTTACGTCACTAGGTACATCTGAAAGCATTACATACAGATATTAGCATCCATACGTTACATGCTGGTGCGCAAGTCAATTTGCGACACATTGTTCATAATTTCCGGCCCTGCTGATGACAAAGAACTATACAGACTTTCCCTCAGGCCACAACTCAAACATGTCCTACGGACGTAAACAAATTAAAGAGTGTGATTAAATATTGGTCAATATTTTTGTTTCGCACGATAGCTTTTCGTGGGCCGGTATTATACTGCCCTACCTGTGTTCTTCGGAAGTACACTGTAATGTCCTTTCGGACATGCATGCAAATACGGACGCATGCATGTCCGAGGAAACATTCCATCGTATTTATGAACAACACAGGAACTGCAGTACTGCGTTTATCCGCCAATACCAGGCAATCGATTGTCAATTGACATGTCTCACCTGTAGGGGAATATATTTAGTCTAAGTACGAGTGCAAGGGGTTGCAGACATATGATTGACGACATATGGAAATCATGGTCTGGTCTTGAAGTAAAGCAAGTGAATTTACGCTAGTGGACAAGATTTTATGCGCCATATCGTTACATAAGTAATTGAATGTCAATTAAATAGTTGGTAGGACACTGGCCTTTATTCCTGTGTTTGTTTGTGACTGAAGCTTCACATTTTTTTCATTTCTTTCTCTGTGCGACTAGCTCGTACTTCCTGTTCCACTTTCTCCTGAACGTGAATGTGGCGTTCCACGTTCGCTCCAAAAACTAAACGCAAGCACACACTCTCAGATGAGAACAGCAGACAGTAAAGCGATGTACCATCTGCAGTTCGATAGAAACACAACACATTGACAAAGAAAGAAATAAAGAACTATTTACCCATTGTGTGATAATGCAATGACTCCTGTAGCGATGAAAATCAATACATTGCGCTGGGTGGGAGCAGTAACAGGCGGTAGTGTTCTGTCCATACCAGTGGTACAGGCACCAGTCCCTGCCCCTGCACGTACACACACTCACACACACAGACGTAGTCAGAAAGTTAAGAGCTGCAAAGATGACAAATTTGTTCTTATTGAGGTAGTGGATAAGTTGCAGAACATAGTCAATGAAGGAGAAGCTCCAAGTGAACCCCACTCTTATTGACAAGAAGATGTACTGTTTATGGAAACCCTAGGAGCGGCCGGGTTCAGACATCCTGTCCATTTCCTCCAATGTGTTGACCATCAAACCTCAACCATGCTAACCACACACCTTGAATCAAGCCATTCCAAAAGCCAGGCAATTGTATAAGACAAACAACCACTTTTCATCCTCATAACTACTGCCTCATGGAAATATGCTATCCAAATTACTAACTCACTAAAATACACAGAACTACGCCTCGACTGTAAAGAAACGTGAAAACTGCAAGTACAAATCATCACAAGAAAAGTGTACAACAGAAGGATACTTCTGTATCTACTTACTGACCAAACATGGGAGCTGTATCCCTCTACTGTACTCCACACCTCCAAACCTGGGAACTGACTTGTCTCATTTTCCGGAGCAGGTATTTTCTATGAACGCCCCCAGTGAACATCAAATGAATGACTACTGTCGAATAATGTTCAGAGAAATTTGTTGCCAACGCATTCGTCTGCCGCATTCTATAGACAAGTTGCGTAATTAGTCACTCAGAAATTCGTGAACAGTTCCAATGCAACACACTGACCAGAGAAATCTGATTTGCAAATACGATATCATAAGGTATAGATTCTTCTATGATATTTCTGCAGCCGTGGTCCAAGGGTAGTTTCGCATCGAGCACCAGGTGGGAGGGTCGCCAGTTTACTGCCTCACCACAGAATGTGCATACCTGGACAGCTTTCCCTCAGCGTTTTCGTGTCCTCGTGTGTAACAACAGTTTACTTTGGTCTCTGAGAGTGATGTGAGGCGTATACGATGTGAACGCTAGTTCACTCAATATCCTTCACAGAGTTACAGAGGGATCCGTTCAGTGGAGATGGTAGTAAAGAACAACACTCCTTCCCATCTACAGTTTTGTGAGAACCGCATTCATACAACATATAATGAGGAAGTAGCGACGTTCTTTCTCATCACCTAAAGTGGCCACCTCTGATCTAATTGCTGGTGGAGGATATTTGTGTTGAAGTCCTCCTTGGAACAGTGTCGAAATTGGCGTTAGCTGATCTCGTTTCTACTGCCCACGAGATTGTTGCCATGTCTTGGCCAGGTGCAATGGAGCAACAGATAAATGCACATCTACCTGCTCCTGACTTTTCAGTTTGAACTTCGTTGCAGGGTCGTGAAACTGTTGTTAGCAGACTGGCCGTGTCTGCAGTGCAACACAAGAGATGTCGTATACAGGACAGAGAGCAGTTGGGTACATCTACTCCTCACACAGCGCTCCCTGAAGTGAGTCTGTTGGTTGTTATATACTGTAGTGCTGACTCCTGCTCTACTGGTGGGATCGATGGTGCGAAAAAGGAAGCTGAGATAGCTGGTGTGTGTCCTAGCATCTTCCATAAACATACAGGAGTGGGGAAGTCGTTGGGATTTCTGGTGTAATGATTAACAAAAGATAACACTGAGATGCCTCTAAATTTGTCTGTTCCATTTAAGTCACCCTTTCCGATGACCTCTTAACGACCTTATCCTGTTACTGCCATTAAGCCGATTGGTGGCCAGGATGTCCTACCTCTTTATCCAGATGTGATGCCTGATTCCTCTCATGCGTGCCGATCAGAATCGCCTCTGGTTCTAACTGTTTTTCGGATAATCTGGCTAACGTTCAAGAACAACCTATGTACCTGACAGCAGTCGCTCTATTGTCTCATAGTCGCTATAAGCAACGCATCTATCCTGAGCGGGTGGCAACTCGTAAAAGGAAGATAATGGGTCCTGGCTTCAAACTAGCTATCAAGTGAATAAAAAAGTGAAATATCCCACATTGTCTGGTTTTTCGTTGTACTGATATTTTGTTTCAGTCAGTATGTTGCTAAAAACGTCCTTAATTTAAGTCTTTTTGTTAGGGTATTACAGGAAGCCGAAGAAAACCTCGCATCTAATGACTTAACTAGCGTCATAAACTTAGTATTATCAACCAAAGAAAATGAAAGGTAAGAGTTGTATCGCGTGGATGGATGTGTACGGGTATAAAGGAAACCTCATGAATCCGAGGACTCTGCATGTCAGCAGGGATTGTTCATGCTGGTGGAGGCTCTGTAATGGTGTTGGATGTGTGCCGTTTTTGTCATATATGGGACCCCTGATACGTCTAGATTCGACTCTGACGGGTGACACGTACATAAGAATCCTGTCTGATCACCTCATTCATGTCCATTCCGACGGATTTGGACAACTCCAGCAGGACAATGCGACACCCTACACGTCCACAATTGCTACAGAGTGGCTCCAGGAACACTCTTCTCAGTTTAAACACCTCCACTGGCCCCAAAACTCTCAGACATGAACATTATTGAGCATTTGTGGTGTGCCTTGCAACGTGCTGTTCAGAAGAGATCTCCAGCCCCTCGTACTCTTACGGATTTATGGACAGGCCTGCAGGATTCATGGTGTCATTTCCCCCCAGAACTAATTCAGACATTAGTCGCGTTGCGGCACTTCTGCGAGCTCGCCAGAGGCCTACATGATATTAGGCCGGTGTAGCAGTTTCTTTGGCTCTTCAGTGTATAATGTAACAATTCAGAAATGTAATAGGGATGATAAAGAAATACATGAGGTTTCAATGTATCGATATGCTGATTTTGAACGACAGGAAGGACCTGAACTTGAAAAGGGATGTTCAAGCAGTATACGCCGACATAATATGAAGAAACGATCACCATAATAAAATAAAGGAAATCAGAGCTCGCACGGAAGTATATAGGTGTTTGTTTCTTCCATGCCCTGTACAAGATTGGAATAACAGACAATTGTGAATGGGGTTCGATGAACCATCTGACAGGCACTTAAATGTTATTTGCAGTCTGTCCATGCAGATGCAGATCTAGACTTCTGCTGCAGAAGCTGGAGACCTGGTCAAGACGACTTGACCGCGGGCATGGAGCAAAATCAGAAGGACTGAGCACACGCAGAAGTAACAGCGGTGGTTGTGGAATTCAAACGGGAGTGTTCAGAGGGACGAAGTTGTTTCCGTGAAATTCCATTCGCTAAATTTACAGAAACGGAATTCGAGGCACAGTGTGCTACATTTATGTTGAAACTATTGCATGTCTCAAGCAGGACCATCGACGACGAAGTAAGAGAGATTAATGTGCGTACAATGGTATCTAATCAGTCACATACAGCCGGTAAATACGGCAAAGAAATATCGTTGTTGCCAAGTGTCATTGACCATGCTTTATTATTCATTGATTGTTTCCTTAATGGTTCCCCTAAAACATGAGAGTGAAAAGTGAGCTTGTATGTCACTTCCAGAGGAACTGATGAACCTCAGAACAACTTGTGCCACTTACCACAGAATGGGACTGAAAGGGCGGTGTTCTTGTGGAACACCGTCTCCTACTCACCCAGCAGAGGCAGGACAACACTCTGGACACCTGCAGAGTTCAGTAATTCCTCAGACACAGGAGGATCGTTTCATGTTTAAGTTCCCCAAGCCACGAGACTGAGAGTGTATCTGATTGATCACTTCCGAGGGAACTGTGGTACATATTGGAGAGTGACCCTGTGGTAAAAGTGAATAAATGTCTTGTGCTGTTGAAAGGTCACGCGCAAAGCAGCACAGTACTACAGGCTGGAGGAATCCAGCACAGTTTAGTTTTCCCTCACCGAACAGCATGGGTTATTTTAAGTTGCAGTTGGCCACAAAGGATATTTAGAAACTGACCCTTTAACCAGTAACACAGGATGTGAGGAACGTGTGTCTTCAGGAAGTTAGTCAGTAAGCGCTGTCCTGTTGAAACAACACATCCCAGTATAGTTGTCCAAAAGGCAGCAGACCAGGCTTGTTGTATCTAGCAAATTCTGCGATTCCCGACCAAAGACCACTGGTTATTTTGGCTTATGATTCTGTCCAGCATGAAACGCCAATATATCACTATGTCTGGGTCAGGTGAACTCCTTGGAGAGCAGATCTGTGTAACAAAATAAGTGAGCAGATGGGTGTCGTCCTGTTCAAAGTCTAAGTCAGCTGGTTTTGTAGGAATGGAGTTGGAACAGGTCTAATGTATCCTGCTCTCTTCTGGGTGCCATGAACAAGCCGCATGGGTTACCTGTGGCTACAACTGAACAAGACACGCTACCTGAATTAGCTCTTAGATGTCACAACCAGGTTTGCTGTGATACTTCAGCACAACTGGACCTGTGAGTAGGGCACATTGTCGTACTCGTAGATACCAGTGTGGCAGGGTCTGTACAGGCTAACGCTTCTTATGTTCTCCACAATTCAGCGTCTCCTTAATAAATACCAAGCTTCGTTTGACCTTACGTTTCCGCACAGCATGATATATTAAAGTGGTCTTGCATGTCTCCATGGTGTGGCACAATAAGCATTACGTCGGCGGTATCACTGCAACAGAGTATGGGAGATGAGGTAAAGCTGATAATGTACCAACGGCCACAGGGCAGGCTGGATGCTCCTACTAACTTCCGTTTTACCTCAACAACCACGATATGTGACTGTCGGTTACAGATACTCTCAGTAAGTTTCCTGCCATCTCATCAACAATCAGTACGTATACATTTTATGTTAAGAGGTGCTGACTATTTGATTCCAAAGACTGATCTTTTATCTCTGTGCCATAAAATCTTAGGAATTTGTGGGAGGGAGAATCAGTTTTACACAGTATGTTAGTAATAGCGCGTTGTCTAGCTGAAAGTAAACTTGTTGCAGAATCTTCAGCGGAACCGACAGGATGTATACAGCACACTACTGTATCATTTCAACATTAGCCTGGTGCAATTTTAGGTTGTGATTTCGCACAGCACGGTACTCAGTCTTGGTCGGGTATGTCACCGCCAGCCGAAGTAATGAACACTTGTGAGAGCAGAACGTGGAAAGCAGTGAGTACAGTCGCGGTGTCTTGCTGGAAGCAGACGTTCCAGCGACGTAGTGGAGGAGCAAACAGAATGGGCTTTGTTTCATCCTGCACCATAAGGATCCCTCAACAGACGATAAGGCTTGTTTTGGGTTACGTTTGCTTGTGGTGTCCCCTCTATGTTTTGTACATTGTCCAGGAAACTAAATAACCAGCGGAAGGTTGGAGCTGTGTGACGTGTTCAGTGAGTGATCGAGCGTTGTGCTGCTGGAAGAACACGTGCCACTTGTGACGCAGCACCACAGTATGTAACACAATAATACAGCATTACAAGTGAAATACTTAATTTTGTTCTTTCTTGCCAATGTGATTTTTTTTGTTATATATAATCAGTGGCATCTGGAGTTATATACATGTGCGTGTTCTATAAAAGTTTGCATTTTTCGCCATTTGGGTACTGCATGGATATAGTGGGTCGATTATTTTTTGATATAATAGAATGAATTTGTAATGCATATTACTTCATTTTTATGGTTTCAGAGTGTATATTACAATAACAAACATCGTAACAGCTTTTCGTGACGTTTTGGTTTGATGATTTGTGCCGAAATTGCTTAAATTGAATAATTTCGCGGGTTTTATTACAACCTGTAAACTTCACACTTGGCTCCAGCACCACAGTTCTGCACAGTGGGTGTCAGTAGAAATTAATATCCCAGGGGATTATAATTGACGTGCATCTGCTCATGCAGGCGAGTACTGGCTGTAATTATTCCATGGCAGCGAAATTTGGTAGATATGCTAATGCATTAATGCGGAAACCACTCTTTTCATGCAAGATGGGACAACAACTCAAGTCGTTGAACCCATGAAAGATCTGCTTAACGCTGCCTCCGGAATTCCGATTTTGCCCACCCGGTGCAAATCAGCTTTACATTGTTTGTATGAGGCTAATATATCAGCGTAAGGGTGGAAATATCAAACCACTGTCATCTCTATTAACATTTTATTTTCGACATGTTGACATTATTTACTATCTTATTAAAACTGTTGCAGTTTAGACAGTTCACTAACGACGCAATATGGACATCACGTCAATCTAGACGTACTTGAAAATGCGACAGAGCCGAAACAGTCTATCGTAAATAAAGATTACTGATTTTTAGCAGCTATTCGGTGCATCTGCTCTAATAATCATGTCGTTATCAGACATTCGTTATGCTGCTGGCCCTAAAGAAAATAAAAGATAAACTTCTATACTTCTTTCTAGCATTCACAGCACCAGAGCTGCACCTGATGGCCAAAACTGGAACTACTTTGTTTGCCAGCGTAAATCATTTCTGCGTTAAGGCATTAAAATGTCTACCAACTTTCGTGACCATACGGTAATTACAGCCCACACTGGACCTCTACGAGTAATTGCACTGTAATTATAACCACGCTTTACGTTCGTACAGACTGTCAGACCAACTGTGTGTCTGGACTGAAGAGTTTCTAGCAAACAGAACACAACATGACACTGTAAACCCAGAGAAATCATCAGACGTTAAAGTAATTTCGAGTATGGTCCAAAAGAGTGCTAAATAACTTATTTTTTACACATAAATGACCTAGTAGATAACGTCAGAATTTCCATGAGATTTCCAAGGATGATGCTGTTGTATACAGAGAAGTCGCTGATCAAACAATTACTGCGAAATGCTGGAAGACCTGGAGAGGATCGACGCCTGGTGCAGGGAGTGGCAGCTCACGCTCAACATAAACGAATGTAGTGTACTGGCAATCCGTAAACAGAAAGGCTCTTTATCGTATGACGACATGACCGCGAGACAATCACCGGAAGCAGTTATTTCTGTAATATATCTAGGAGTTATGTTTATGGAGTGATTTGAAGTGGAACAGCACACGAATCAGTTTTCGGGTGAGAGAGACGCCAGAGCGTGACTCGCTGGAAGCCAACGTACTGTTTCCTCCTACATACATCTCGCGAAAAGACCACGAAGATAAAAGTAGAGAGATCTTAGCACAGAAGGAGGGTAACTAGTGGTCGCTCTTCCTGCGAACCATACGCGGCTGGAACAGAAAAGGGGGAGGTGGCAGCGTTGCGCAAAGTACCCTCGGCCACACAGCGCAAGCCGGCTTCTGCAGTATAGATGTAGATGTAGTTGTAGATGTCACCACATGTCGCTAACCTTACTAATTTTTCCTGAACATGCAAATCAGTTATATCTAAGGCTTAAGGTCTAATTAGTACTTTAAAATACACCATGCCCAGTTTCTTGAAAGTTCAATAAATAAGCCGATAACTTGCGCTATTCCTTGTCTTTCCCACAACAAATTTATATCGATTACATCCCCCAGGTTGCAGTTCTAAAGGTCGTACCTTACTACTGTCTCTAGCCCCCTCCACAACCCTGGATATATTACTTGCCTTTAGCATCACGCCGTATCTGTGCTCACTTTTAATGTGCCACAGAAGCCTGCACTTTTAATAATGACAATTACACTAAAATACACTACCTGACACAAAAACATTAAATGTCGAGAAGGGGAGGAGAAAACGAATTGAAACTTCAGCGGTAGAGAGAGATAATCGGTGTAACTTCCGTAATTGCAAGATCGAGTCAAATTCACAGCGATGTGGGCACATGAGCCCAGTTATCAGTGTGACGTTCCACCGCCTCTGCTGGGATGGGTATCATGGAGTCGCTCTGTACCCACGTGGGGCCAGCAGGCGCACAGCTGTTGATGCTGACACTGGGACGAAGCCGGCGTCCAAGGCTGCCCCACACACATCCCGTCAGGGTCAGGGAATACTTCAACACGACACTGCCCGTTCACAGAGACACGCGCAATATGTGGGCGAGCATTGTCCTGCTGGAAAGCAGCACCACGATACTGTCACACTAGGGGTAGCGCATGACGATGCAAGTTATTTCCATTCATTATGTAAACAGAGGTAAAATTTGTTTCATTTACTTTATCCAATATCAGTACTACCCTTGATCTGATGGTAAATTAAAAAAAAAAAACTAATAATATTCACTCTCACCTTTAAAGTTATCTTTCTCATCAGACTCTTGCAACGAATTTTGTCAATAATGCCTCACATAATAGGAAAAGTACGGCATGTAACAAATCTGTGGCATGGGGTGGGGGCAGACACAGTAATACGGGGCGACCTCCAGAACTGGAACCTGGGGGAAGAAATCGACATAAAACTGCAGTCTCAGTACGTCCATCTCTCAGTCACTTCCAGCTGTTCCATCTCACTTCATCCTCAAGCCGCGAGTTTACGTCATTCCATTCCAGTCTGGGCATCATACGTGAAATGCGAGCAAACACAGTAATATACAGGCAGGGACAAATAAAAATGGCGCGGACGAATGGATACGATTGGACGTGAACGTGTGCACATAACAACACCCTGTGACGTATATGCCGGCCACGTGATCCAGACCAGTTAAGAGCGTAGTGCGAGCTGTGTCAGTGCGAGTGGAGCAGCGCAAAGGATACGACGGTGCTCATAGAAGAGCAGCTGGTGTTGGTTGTGGAAAGTTACATGACAAAATAGGCGGTGGAATGGTCTGGTCAGTTGTTTGTCGAGACCTTTAATAGTGTCAAAGTGCCAGCAAGAAACGCCACGCTAAGCGTAGTCCCAAAATGGGGTCAGACAGTATCAAAAACATTCTGAAACATGCCCGGACACCTGGAAATGTGATTGTAATGCACCAGAAAATACTGTAATGTTCTAGCAAATTAATCCCCCGTCTGTTGCAAGAGACTGGAATGACACATCGATCATGCTGACGAATATTCTACCTGTCTCGGCACATGCATCCTTACTGAGTATCTGTTTCTCGCGCATGATAACCAGCACTAGTTCCTTAGTGTCTCCAGTTTTGTGACTGGATGAGAAAACAATGAATGGCTTGGACATGGATCCGTTCTTTATGTCTGACGAAGTGGTTGTCAACTCACAGAATCACAGGTTCTGGGCAGCAGAGAATCCGCACAATTTCCACAACGATGGGGTTGGGTGTGCAGTGTCTGCACACCGCGTTATTGCCCCATCTGCTTTGGTCAGGGTCTCACTTCGGGGTGTTACATTGCCAACATTTTGAAATCATCTCAGGCAGCACTGACGTAGGAGGTAAACACGTACAGTTAGTTTCAACAGGATGGAGCAGCTGCCCATACAGCAATCCAATCCTAGGAGTCACGTGTGAAAGAGTTGTTAGCGCGGGTCAGCCATTTCACCTGACCTGTCACTGTGCAGTCATTTTGTGTGGGGAGCCCTAAAGTCTAGGGTGTGTCGCAACAACCCTCATAGCCTTCAAGGACTGCAGCAGAGCATTTGAGATGATACTGCAGCAATCCCAGCGGTCCAGCTTCGGTCCACCTTCAGCAACTGAATGACCAGGACCCACAAGTGCCAAGAGGTGGACGGTGGTCACTCGTGGTATCTGCCACAGTCTGGTTAGTGCTGTATTTCCTTTCCCCTGCTGTGTTTCTTTTTACCCTGGAACTCCGTTCTGTGGACCACTTTTATTTGCCCCACCATATAAGCTGCTGAACTATCTTGGAGGCTAAATTCTTCATCAAGTCTCATCGTAACGACATTTATCCTCAGATCACTAGTTTGTAGGTCGACAGCATGACATACCTAACAATTAAAGTGATGGAAAGTTGACGATGTGCCACGAAAACTGCTCTGGGCCTCAAACTCCGTTACAACGTGCAACTAAGATCCTGATGATGACGTTCTTGTGTCATACGTTCTCGACATTCCGTCCATGTTCATTTTTGAAAAAAAAAAGTTCCAGTTCACAAGAAACATCTCCATTGTCGTTTTCAGAAACAACTGACTACCACTGTGCTACCAGACAAGGGGTCGATGGCTGTCCCACCCAGTACATTGACGATCTATCTCGAATGCTGTTTCCACAAGTTGTTATGTTAATAATTTTTCTCAAAAATGGTTTAAATAACTCTGAGCATTATGGGACTTAACGTCTGAGGTCATCAGTCCCCTACAACTTATAACTACTTAAACCTTACTAACCTAAAGACATCACACACATCCTTGCCCGAGGCAGAATTCGAACTTGCGCCGTAGCGGTCACGAGGTTCCATACTTAAGCGCCTAGAACCGGTCGGCCAAAGAGGCCGGCAACAATTTGGCGAATTCCTTTATCGTCTCCTAGGAATAAGATAATAACCGTCATTCTGGTGAAAGTTATTGCTCTACATTCGGATGTCTACAGCCTCTTACACAGCAGAGAATGTAAGACATGAATGGTGTGTCGCATTTATTTTTATGTAGAGCATCTACGTCCGTTTTCTGAGAATTACCTGTTTCTTTCTCTTCATCTGTATTAAATATATTTTAGTTTTGTAACGTTCTTTACTTTTTCCTAGTGTATTTCTGTGGTTTTGCAAACAGCTGCATCATACACATATTTTTATATTCAGAGGAGAAAGTTGGTGACTGAAATTTTGTGAGAAGTTCTCGCCATAAGAATCTTTGTACAAATTACTGGCATCCCAACTCGTAGATTATATCCATGACACTCTCTACTATTTTTCGACAGTACAACACTAACTGCCCTTCATTGAACTTTTACGATGTCTTCTTCCAACTCAGTCAGCAGATGGCTCCATACCGCAGAGCAAAATTTCAGAAGATATCGAGGAAGGATGTAAAACTCCCGTCATGGTGGGACGTTAAGCGCCCCCAACCTGAGGCGAAAGCTAAGGGTGCGTGATGGAGGGGAAGCTGCGTTGCGAGAGGCACACCTACTGTCTCTCCTGAGTGCGGCAGTTGGGCGAGGGTATGAGGGTAAGTACGCCTTAGATAAGTTCGTACCGACTAAGGTCCACAGCGAGGGGAAAGATCCACCGTGGTATAACAATCATGTACGAAAGGTACTACGGAAACAAAGAAAGCTTCATCATAGGTTTAAGAGTAGTCGAATCATAGCTGATAAGGAAAAGCTGAACGAAGCGAAAAAGAGCGTAAAGACAGCAATGAGAGAAGCATTCAACGAATTCGAACATAAAACATTGGCAAACAATCTAAACAAGAACCCTAAAAAGTTTTGGTCATATGTAAAATCGGTAAGCGGATCTAAATCCCCTATTCAGTCACTCGTTGACCACGATGGCACCGAAACAGAGGACGACCGAAGAAAGGCAGAAATACTGAATTCAGTGTTCCGAAACTGTTTCACTGCGGAAAATCGTAACACGGTCCCTGACTTCAGCCGTCGCACGGACGCCAAAATGGAAAATATTGAAAGAAACGATATCGGAATTGAAAAACAACTGCTATCACTTAGTAGCGGAAAAGCATCCGGACCAGACGAGATACCCTTAAGATTCTACAGTGATTATGCTAAAGAACTCGCCCCCTTTCTATCAGCAATTTATCGTAGATCGCTGGAAGAACGTAAAGTACCTAGCGACTGGAAGAAAGCGCAGGTCGTTCCCATTTTCAAGAAGGGTCATAAATCAGATGCGAATAATTATAGGCCTATTTCACTTACGTCAATCTGTTGTAGAATAATGGAACATGTTTTGTGTTCTCGTATTATGACGTTCTTAGATAATACAAATCTCCTTCATCATAACCAACATGGATTCCGCAAACAGAGATCATGTGAAACTCAGCTCGCCCTATTTGCCCAAGAAATTCACAGTGCCGTAGACACTGGCGAGCAGATTGATGCCGTATTCCTGGACTTCAGGAAGGCATTTGATACGGTTCCGCACTTACGTTTAGTGAAAAAAATACGAGCTTACGGAATATCGGACCAGGTTTGTGATTGGATTCAGGATTTCCTAGAAGAAAGAACACAACATGTCATTCTTAACGGTTCAAAATCTGCAGATGTAGAGGTAATTTCGGGAGTACCGCAGGGAAGCGTGATAGGACCTTTATTGTTTACAATATACATAAATGACTTAGTTGACAACATCGGTAGCTCCGTGAGGCTATTTGCAGATGACACGGTTGTCTACAAGAAAGTAGCAACATCAGAAGACTCGTACGTACTCCAGGAGGACCTGCAGAGGATTAATGCATGGTGCGACAGCTGGCAGCTTTCCCTAAACGTAGATAAACGTAATATAATGCGCATACATAGGGGCAGAAATCCATTCCAGTACGATTATGCCATAGGTGGTAAATCATTGGAAGCGGTAACGACCGTAAAATACTTAGGAGTTACTATCCGGAGCGATCTGAAGTGGAATGATCACATAAAACAAATAGTGGGAAAAGCAGGCGCCAGGTTGAGATTCATAGGAAGAATTCTAAGAAAATGTGACTCATCGACGAAAGAAGTAGCTTACAAAACGCTTGTTCGTCCGATTCTTGAGTATTGCTCATCAGTATGGGACCCTTACCAGGTTGGATTAATAGAAGAGATAGACATGATCCAGCGAAAAGCAGCGCGATTCGTCATGGGGACATTTAGTCAGCGCGAGAGCGTTACGGAGATGCTGAACAAGCTCCAGTGGCGGACACTTCAAGAAAGGCGTTACGCAATACGGAGAGGTTTATTATCGAAATTACGAGAGAGCACATTCCGGGAAGAGATGGGCAACATATTACTACCGCCCACATATATCTCGCGTAATGATCACAACGAAAAGATCCGAGAAATTAGAGCAAATACGGAGACTTACAAGCAGTCGTTCTTCCCACGCACAATTCGTGAATGGAACAGGGAAGGGGGGATCAGATAGTGGTACAATAAGTACCCTCCGCCACACACCGTAAGGTGGCTCGCGGAGTATAGATGTAGATGTAGAAGTGTAACGACGATTCCGGAACCCTGCGGCCTGGCTGCTGCAGTTCCTCACGTCCTGGACGACGTTAAGAGTCTCCCAGCCCAAGGCGAAAGCAAAGGGTGCATGGCGGAGAGGGAGCTGCGAAAAGGGACACAACATCTGTCATTTCTGGGTTCGGGGCTGAGTGGCGGATGCAGCACGTTGCTGACCTTGGCTGCGGCGTGCTGCGCCCGCCCGGCGCTGCTGCCCAGAACACAGGGACGTGCCACCATCTGTGTCTCTGCTGCTGGTGGCCTGGTTTGCTGTCGTGAAATCTTACCCCAAGTCGGCAAGTGTGCCTTGCCACTCCTCTGTCCCCAGGCGTGTTCTGCCAAGCCCACTGGGTGGTAACACAGCCAGGGTTAGGCTAAATGGGTCCACACCACCGGACGACTGCGTGACCAGCCCACCACCTGAGTGGGAGTGAGTCGTTGGCCGCAAGGTGGAAGCTCAGGCCAGTAGGGGTCGAAGGGCGAGAGGTGCGTCCGCCTCTACGGACTGCGGGCTGTACTTGCCCATGCAGGACGATTGAAATCGGTGGTGACAAAGTACTGAAGGGACAAGTGTGCTGGTAACAAGGCGTTGAATCCGGCAGATGAGGGGTCCTCGGTCTACAGTCGAGGCCGGCGGTGGAGCTGCAGTTTAGTCCCCCCTACCCATGCCAGAGGAGTCGGTCCAGGTTAAGAGAAGTGGTTCCCAATCTCAGGGGCCCTGTGGAAGAAACTGACAGCTCTGGAAAAGGATTAGGTAGGGTTCCATGCCATACACGTCAAAAATTACCTCTTGGTATACCTCGTGGTACCTCATTGCCACAATTGCGGAGACATAGATCATATACACAAATACTGTAGCAGGAAGCCTGCACGCTCAAAGTAAAAAAGCTGAGGACCACTTAAGAAAAAACTACAATAAACCAGGCGTCTTTATACCATGCATGCATAGGGGCAAAAAGATCTGTGGTGCATTTGGTACAAATTGCCCAACATATAAAATGTTGGAACAGCACCTAATTTCCAGAATAGATTATGGCTGATGGTGTCACTGAGACCAGGAGAGCCAAAAAAAGAAAGTCTCTCAGGCTCCTATTGGTTTCTCCTCCTCCCTCATCTGGGGGCCTACGCAAACTGATGAATTGGAAAGATATGTTGGGCGACCAGTGGCAGTCGGCTGACCAGACATAATCCAACGCAGCCCAGTATTAGACAACAGCCCACATGCTAGTACAATAAGCAGTGCCATGCCCGTACAAGAAGGACTTTCATAACAAATACTACAGGAAAGCACTGTTACCAGCACGATGCAGCTGCAGGCAGCACAAAGAGCTATTTGAGCAGACCCAAGCAGAGTGTACCCAAACTTAGAGCTTGACGTGCACGTCGTATGCATAGGGTACAAATATGGTGGAAAGGTCACCCTCTCGGCAATGGAGTCTGTAGACAGGATACAACTCAAGTCGATGAATCTCCCCACTGACTTCAGAGCCCTGCGTGACCTCATTGAAAAGGTTTTTGAAAGACGAGATGAAAGATTTGATTTGGAGGAAATTTAAATACAGTATGTCCTAGCAAACGGACACATTGCGTTAGATTGGAAAAAGACCTGACCTGATTGTAAAGTACATACTTACTTTCCATAATGTCAAGTGAAATAATGATTGGACCGATAAACACACACAATAGTCGGTAGGTCATTCAGGAAGTGCCAAGGGCAGTGGAGGAGTGGAGGCTGGATATAATCTGCTTGTAGGAGCCATACTCCCAAGCTGGATAAATCTCCTTTATGGCTGCCACTTGGCACGTAATGTACACTAGGGAGGAGCCAAAAGCAGCTATAATTGTAGCAAATAAGGCCTTTCGAGTTGCTACCATAGCACAATTATCAAATAGCCACTGCAACATCGTGGAATTACAATCACCTGTAGGACTAGTGTACATCATTAACATGTACTTCCAATATAGAGGTAATTTTGACGACTTCTTGGATCATCTCGCTCGAGTCACCACGGCATTGTGGGGGCAAAAGATTATTGTAACCGCCGATATGAATGCCAAATCGCCCCTATGGTATGGCGGCACTAGAGATGCAAATGGGGAGAAGGCTGAAGAGTTAATCATGGCCTCAGAACTAGTTGCGGCAAACAGATGAGGGAATCCCCACAACTATAGAGGTGGAGGTGGATTTGGAAAAAAACATAGATGTCATCCTGTCAACACCCAGTTCCATCCGCAACATCGAACTGGAGAGTCCTAGATAAAGTCATAACGACCATAATCTGATTGTGTTTAGCCTTAGTGGCAAGGAGTGCCACTGGGACCTGGGGTGGGAGATCCAATACAACTTCAATAAGACATGTTGGTAATGCCTAGCTAAGGAGTGTGACATTCATCTGTTGCCTGAGGGTGATGTAGACGTTGATAGGTATGCTGAAAAGATGGTGGGGTCTGTAGTTAGAGCGGTGAAAGCTGCTGTACCACCCAGGAGGAGAGCCACTGCGGCCTCCCCATCACCGTGGACTGCCGAACTACAACGTATGCGCCAGTCTGTGAGACAGACGAGGAAGTATTACCAGCGAAGTGTCGTCTGGCAAGAAAAACAGTTCTGGCTGCAGCGATACAGGGCAGCCAGAAAGGTCTTCCATAAAGAACTGAGGGGGTTAGGGTTAAAAGCTGGGAAAGATATGTGCTGCACCAACTGGCCACTGCCCAAGGGGAGGCCCCTATAAGTTGGTCAGAGAGAAAAAATAAGATCTCTCAAGGTTCTCTCGACAATCAGAGATGGCGACCAAATGACAGAGTCCTGGCAGAAGTCTGCCGAGGTCGTTCTATAGATTCTGTTACCAGATGATGAGAATGAGGACAATGTGATTCAATGCCATATCTGTTGGGAACATCATGTAGAGTAGAGCAACAACACCATAGTGTATCCCTTTTAGAAGGAAGAAGTGGCAGTACAAACTAAATCTTTCAGAAGAGGGAAGGCTCCAAAGCCAGATGGCATAGTAGCAGAGGTTGTACAATTCATCGCCCCTCAGCTAATAGGACCTCTGACAGGGCTCTTCAATGAATGCCTAAGGCTTGGTAAATTTCCGAAAATTGGGAAAAGGGCAAATTTGGTAATTATAAAGAAAGGAAAAGACAAGAACCATAAGGAAGCCAATTCCTACAGGCCGATATGTCTCCTAGATATCCTTGGGAAATTAATAGAGAAGTTTTTGGCTGACAGTCTGGCGATACACAGGATACTGCGCGGGATGAGAAACAGGCAGTTTAGCTTTTGGCTGGGGCAATAAGTGTCTGACGCAACTGCCATGGGGGTTGAGGTCTGCAGCTCAGCCCCACGCAGGTATGTGACAGGCATCTTGGTAGACATCAGTGGCGCCTTTGACAACCTGTGGTGGCCTTCGCTCTTCTCCCCCTTGTGTGAGAAGGAGTGCTCAGGGCCCCACTGAGGCTCTCTGAGGAGCTGTTAAGAGGACAGGGAGGTTTGGTTATCATCACCCAGCGGAAAAATAAGTAAAACCATCACAAAGGGTTGCCCCATGGATCTGTTCTGGGGACACTCTCTTGGAATGTAAATATAGAACCTCTGCTAGAGAAATTATATCTCAGCTAGGGCGTAATAGACGTGACAGCCTACGCAGATGACCTCCTGCTGGTTGGTGGCCATAGCCGTGAAGACCTAGAACGGAAAGTGGAAAAAACAATAACATCACTTTTAGAATGGTGCCACGAAGTGAAAATAAGAATTGTACCACACAGATCCACGTATCTATTGCTGAAAGGTAGCCTGATTAGAAATCCAACCGTTAGAGTGAAAGAATCACCAGTTCTTCGGCGCCGCGAGGCCGGATATCTAGGGGTTGTAATTGATGAAAAGTGGAATTATACAGCAGATATAGACACCATATCTCAATGAGCCCTACAAGTTTTAAACAATCTCATCAACATAGGTCATAAAAGATTCCATCTGAAACCCAATCTCACTAAACTCTATCACAATAGCATTTCAACATCAATAGTAGGATACAGGTGTGGGGTCTGGGCACACAGGCTCACGAGGCCTGCCATGACCGTGAGAAGGGTGCAGAGGAATATGCTGTTACGCTCTGTTGGGGCATATCGAACTCCTCCTGGGGAGGGAGGGGGGGCGTTGTTGGTGTTAATGGGGCTGTATCCATTAGACATCAATATACAGGAGCAGGCAGCATGGTACTGGATAAACAAAGGAAAGATCAAGAAGACCAGGGAAGTCATGGGGGTACAGTTAGGTGACATCTTCTCCATGATACGACGTGCTGACACCAATCATAGCCTAAATAGTTTGTCAAACGAGGTATCACGCAAGATTATGAGGGAATTTATTAGGGACCAAAATAGTTAATAAACAAACCAACAAAGGCTGAGGGGCACCTGCCCAATACCGCCGGACGCGGAATGGCCGCGCTCCAGGATCAGGCAGGCAGGTGTATCAAATCTCATCAACAGTAACAGCACTTCCAATTTGACACTGGGTATTAGAAATATAAGTTAGAATGTAGATGAACTAACAATACTAACAAGATTAGGGACTCCAGCGAAACGCAGTCTTTGGTTACTTTCCCGACAACATTTTCTGTAACATCGTTCAAATTCGAATAGTTCGTAACTGTAATTCCTAGGTATTTAGTGGAACTGACAGTTTTTATATTTGTGTGATTTATTACGTATCCGGTACGTGAAGGATTTCTTTTCGTATTCATGTGTATGACCTACCTCTGTGCATTGTTTAGAGTCAGTTGTCTCTTTTGGCTAAATAAATTGGCATTTGACGATTGGTTTTGATCTTATGCCAACTTTACTAGAGGGTTAACGGCAGAATAATGTGCAAAAACTCTGACAAAGCTGTTCAAATTGTCTCTTAAATCGTTTATACAGATTAGGGACGGCAGATGGTTTATAACCCTTCCCTTTCGTACCCCTAATTCCATTTCTGTTTTACTCGATGAGTTTCCATCAGTTAGTACGCCCAGTGACCCTTCCGCCAGGAAATGACGGATCCAGTCGCACAACTAGGACAGAATTGAATGGGTTTGCAAAATGATTACAAGCCGTTTCTGAGAAATGGTATCAAAAGCATTCTGGAAATCAAGAAAAGAACCAGTTCAAAGTCCGTTGTCGATAGCACTCGCTACTATGAAAGCTAGGTGTGCCTCACAAGAACGATATTTACTGAATCGGTGCTGAGTATGTCGCAATAGACAATTCATAATGATCGAACCCAGTGTATGTTCCAAATCTTACTGCAGATCGACGTTACTGGTATGGGACAATAATTCAGGGAATTAGTCCTGTTTGCTTTCGTGACTGTTGGTGTGACGTGCCGAACTTTCCATTCATTAGGAGCTGATACTTTGTCGAGTTAGTGGTTGTAGAAGATTTCTAAATATATACCACCATACGCGTAAGGGGTCGTGACTGGTATACAATTCGGCCGGAAAAGTTGCCTTTATTAAGTGGTTTGAGTTGCTCCTCTACATCGAGGATATCTACTTCTAATTTACTGAAGTCGGCTGCTGTTATTGACCGAATTTTGTAATATTTACCGCACTTCGTGACTCCGCTTTAGCGGCACTTTGACCAGTAACATAACCACTGTCATCATACTGAGGTGGCACCGATTCTGTCTTCCCTCTGATGTACTTTACATACGACCAGAATCTCTTTGGGTTTTTCACCAGATGTGTAGGCAAAGCTCCGTTGTGGAAGCTATTAAAAGCATCTCGCATTAAAGTCCGCGCAAAGTTTTGAGTTTTTATAACACATTGCCAATCTTGGTGATACTCCGTTGTTTTAAGTTTCCCATGCTTTTTTCCTTTCTTCTTGAATAGTGACATGTTCTGTGCGCAATAGGAGATTAGTACCGTCGCTTATTAATATATTTGGTATAAATCTCTCGATCTGCGGGAAGCTACTAACGCAGGATCGCGATTTCTCGCCTCCAAGTAGTATTTGCGTATTTGGACCATTACGGATGTGCGCCAGGAATACTCGACTCGTTTACGTGTGTGTGTGTGTGTGTGTGTGTGGGAAGTGCGTCATGTCTTCACTGCGATTGCATGCGGCTAGCGGGCAGTGGGCAGCTAACATCCCGTTTGCGGTCTGAGCCGCTTCCAGTTTCCGCCAGCCCGGCTGTGGGCGTCACAACAACACAGGGCGAGGGAGGCCAGCGGGGGACACGGGCCGCTTCCACACAGTAGGGGGTGCAGCGTACGGCCCAACCCAAAATCACTGTAGTGGTGATACGTCACTGCAGGCGACTCTTGCCGGTACGTCGATAAGCAGTACAGAAAACGGAAAATAAAATTGAGAATTTTCATCGTTGTGGAAGAGTAGTGAATCGGAAGGCACTGCACACTTTTGAATCAGCACCCCTCAAAACGTTGAATCCGTCGTCCTTGCATGGCGGCACTGCGTCCTCTGCCACCTAGACCTATGGGCCTGACACCCAAGGATTTATTGTCGTGGGATTATGCGAAATACCTTGTGTATATGCCACATTCGCCGAAAACTATTCGCCCATTTCTGAAGCGTCGGTTACTTTACAAACACTCTTAATTGTATGGCGTGACATGGTTTGTCGCTTACATGTTACACGTGTCATCATGGGCTTCATGGAAAATACCTATAAACAATCTAAAATAAACTTGCTGTGTTTCGAATAGCTACACCTATTGGCAACCGCTTCATTAAGTTTGAACTCTACATCTACAAATACATATACATAATTCGACAAATTTATATAACAACAAAATGCAAAAGAGTAAGGGGATTAAGTAGACATATAGGTATCAGAGTAGCAAATCTTACCTGGAGATTATCACTGCAAGGGAGAGCCTGAGAAACTGTCGTACCCCAATGTCATTTGTGCACTAAGTAAAATATTCAACGTTGTTTAGCGAAAAGACTGCCGTGGGGTGGCGTCATTACCTCAGTGATGCAATGTAGATGCAACAACATGGAAAAGGCGTCTATAAAGGAGCCAGACCAACATGGGGTTCCCAAGATGGGCAGCAGCCTATGGTGACGAACGCTGAAGATGGGTACATCGAGTATTTAATGGACAGATGCAGAATCGAAGTGATGAAACATATAGAAGGAATCGATTTTCAATACATGACCGGAAGTATCAAGGAATAGTGAATCAGGTAATGGAACGAAGTGCGTGGTACATAAAAAGGCAAGACGCTAAACACTGAATGGTTGGAGTTATCAGGAATTCTTTACGTCATTAGCTACAATTTAAACCATTACTTCTAGATAGTAGCATCCATATATTTAATCCTGATACGCAATGCAATTTACAACACATCGTTCATGATTTCCAGTCCTGTTGATTACAAGCAACTATACAAACTTTACCTCAGACCTCAACCCAAATGTGTCCTACGGACGTAACCAAACCAAAGAGTGTGCCTAAGATATTGGTTTTCCTCATCAGGATCGACAGCAAACCAACACCTACAACGATAGTTCAGGTATAATTGCCAATGTTTCAAGCGGAAGATGAAGATATGGAGATCACATATGAGGGTTTTGAACGGGTAATTCAGTATGGAAGGGGAGGAGAAACAAAATAGTGATGAGGAACTGGAATTCGGTTGTAGGGGAGGGAGTAGAAGAAAATGTTAAAGGACAATATGGGCTTGGCAGTAACAGTGAGAGAGGACAAAGACTAATTGAGCTCTTCAGTAGATTTCAGGTAGTAATAGCGAATGCTCTGTTCAGTATTTACGAGTGGTAGGGGTAGGCCTGTACTAGGAAAAGACTCGGAAATATGGGAAAAGTCTAGTTAGATGACATCATGGTCAGGAAGAGATTCCGAAATCAAAAGAGATATTGAATCCAGTACTAGAATCAGGTACACGCAGAAGCTGATGTAGACTCAGATCACAATTTAGTAATGACGAAGAGCAGACTAAAGATTAACAATTTGGGCAGGAAGAAATAATGCGCTAAGAACTGGGATACAGAAATACTCATGAATAAAGATAGATGGTTGAAGATCTCTGAGGCTATAATTACAGCACCGATGAATAGCTCAGAAGGAAATTAAATTGAGGAGGAATGGACATTTATAAAAAGAAGGACTACACAGTTTGGAAAGAGAAACATAGCTAAAAAGAAGGTAATTAGGAGGAAACAGAAAGAAGGTAACAGAAGAAATACTTCAGCTGCTGACGAAAGGAGGAAGTACAGAAACGTGCAGGCAAAATCAGGAATAAGGTAATACAAGTCATTTAGGAATGAAATAAACAGGAAATGCATGAAAGCTAAAGTGGAATGGCTGCATGAAATGTGATGAAATCGAAAAAGAGATAAATAATTGTCGGAAGGAGTGACCCAGGAAATAAAAAAGTCAAAACAGCCTTCGGTGAAATTAAAAGGAAGGGCGGTAAAATTACGAGTCCAATAGGAATTCCACTGTTAAATGCAGAGGAGACAACTAAATACAGTAACAGAATCACAAACAGCTATGGGAGATGTAAGTATGAGCTCCTATTTTCGCCAACTGATCTATTTCAGAAATTCGCTACCAGAATGAAGATGATGGGCTCAGATTGGTGTTTGGAGTAGCAAAACAGAGGATGTAGACAGACTGAATTTCAGGAAACGTAATATCCAGGTCGCTGTTCGGTAATCGCTCCATGGTGAACGATTGGTTTGAAAAAACTAAGACCTCTTTTCTGAACGATTGGAGGAGCTGCTCATGTAAACGATAAGAAAGAACATTTTAAATTAGGAATGAAATCACGCCATTGTCGGATGAGTACCACATTGAAATGTGGCGTCTTCCCAGCTAGATATCCTGAAAATTAAAATTGGTGACACAGTTAATAATGAAATTAAACATGTGAACTGGAGTACTTAAGTAACTCAAGATAAGTTGGTATATTATAATATCACTGAAATTACAGGCCGTAATGGTTACATTATGGAAGTAGACTGCAGAAAGACAAGAGTGAACACCCAGGTTTTTACTATCTGCGCTTATAAATTTAACGAGGACACAAATAAAGGTGAACGTAAATTTTGGAACCTTTGTGAAATCTCTAGGCACGGTGAATATGATGAGGTGCAACAACGAAAACGTTTTATTTTAATCTAATTCTTTCATTTTTTAATATAACTTTTCTGAAAACAATATTATAAGATTTGCTTCTGCTGACTGTAATTATATCAAGCGTCCAAGAATCGCTGCTGCTACTCGGTTAATTGAAAAACTTCCTGAACTAATTATTTCCTAATTCATATTTTACTCTCTTCACAAATGTGCTGGTGAAGCTTGTAAATGTTTTCCCAGAGATTGGGCGACCTAGCTAGGAACATTCATAAACATTTTAAAACCAGTGTTAGGTGACAGGAGCAACTGCATGAATTAAAAAAGTTTTTAGATATCAAAATTCATAAATTGTTGCATCCATCATAGACAAGATGGCTATCTTTGCAGGGCATGGTAGTGAGAAATTTAGAAGAGTGGAATACGTTGGAGGTGTGTCCTTTGATTCTAAGTACAACAGTTCTCTGCCAGTCAATCAAGGTCCATGTCAACCAGTTTCCAAGCGAACATTTCCTATAATAGCTGCACACAGAGAGGAGATGTGGAGCTCGGTACCTGTAAGAAGGCCATCGCTCACAGTGGCACATAACGCTGCACGTCTCCAGTGCGCCAAAAAGCACAGGAACTGTCCAGAGGCTGACTGGAGTGTGTGGGGGGGGGGGGGTAGGGGGCGGGGGGGGGCGAGTGCAGTGTGCTCTGAGCGGTCGCGTCTTTCAAATGATGTGAGGTGTCAAGGCCACTGACAGTCCAGTGAGTTGTTTAACTCCCCCTGTGTGGAGGGCACTGCTCAGGTTGCAGACGCTTCTGTGATGTTATGATAATGTACCATGAATATCACGTATATAAATCAGGTCGTTTATTTCAACATTCTTGGTGGCCAGTTGTTGTCCTTCATCCTACCAATTCATGACGAGTGTGCTATGGACAGCTACATCTTCCAGGTCTGTACACAAACGCTCCTGCTTTTACTAACCTTGAAGCACTCTATCGCGCCTTCAATGGTTCACTAAGCAAAGCGATCCTAATCCTGCAGACCATGCATGGGTCATTTGGAATGCCACATCAAACCAGAAACAGTACTGAAATGGAGAGTGGCAGCCTATCTCCACGTCTACTAAGCAACAAGTAAAGGAACGGGAAGAGAAGTTTTGTGAGAAAATGAAAGTAACCCCTAAGAATTATGCATGACACAGTTCCGCCAGCAACGCCGAAACTCATGGGACAGCAATAGAACTGAATGGATAGTATCTTGAAAACCGGTTGTAAATGATTTTCTACCAAAGTAAAACAGTGACAATGGAATGTAATGAAATTAGATGAGGCGCTGCTGAACGAAATAATTTACGAAATTATGTAGGCATGAGCTTTGTTCTATGGGCAACAGAATAACTAAAGATGGACGAAACAAAGAGCGACAAAATAAAAAAGTAATAGCACGAAACGAGATTTTGAAGAGCATTAAAGCATATCTGGAAAAGAGGAATATACTACCATTGAATGTAAATAGAAATCTTACGAACTTCTCCTGAAGCTATTTCTCTTATGTTGAACAGCAGTTTAGGCAAGAAGGGAACAGAAGCTTTTAAAAAGTGGCGCTACAAAATACTGTTGAATATTTAATGCGTAGATCGAGTAACTAATGTGGAAGTACTACATTGACATAGGAAAAACGGAAAGTTAAGCGGTAACTTGCTTAAAAGATTGGTTGGGTTGAGAGGTCAGACTGAGACTTCAAGGAATTGTAGAGTCTCTAATGAGGGAATTACTGGAGGTTGAAACTGCAGAGGGGGACCAACGCTCGACTACCGTAAGAACGCTGAAATGGATATCACGGCAGTGGCTGTACAGAAGTGCAAAGGACATACCAGCCGGTAAAGTACCATCAGACCAGTGCCTGTACCACAAACAAGTGTTGACCAGATAAAGTGTGTAGGCGGACAACACGTGTACATGGCCACTGCGTAATTGACTCTAAAGTGCCTGGCAGAGGGTCTGTCGAAGCACCTCCAGCCTATTTCTGTACACTTCCGCTCTCGAACATCGTGCATGAGAAATGACACTTGTATCTTCCCATGCTACGTCCGATTTCTTATACTTTATTACGACCATCGCTCCTCGCTATGTGGATGGACATCCACAAATTATTTTTATATTCGCAGGAGAAACTATTTGACTGAATTTGTCTCGCCGCAACGAAAAACATCTTTGTCTGACTTATTGCCACCCCAAACCCGCAGATCATATGCGTGACAGTCCTTCCTCTACATCGCGCTGGTACAAAACGAACTGGTTTTGAGCTTATGTTGACTTTACTGGCCGAAACACGATAGCATCATGTGCATACACACTCAGAGGGCTGCTCAGATAGACTCCTAAATCGTATATACGGATCAGAAACAGCAGACGGTTTCTAACACTTCCGTTCCGTACGCCAAATATAATTTCTGTTTTACTCGATGACTTTCCGTCAGTTATTATTAACTGTGTCATTTCCGACAGGAATACACGATTACAGACGAACAACTGGGACGATACTCCTTAGGCACGCAATGTGACTACAAGCCTTTTGTGAGCAACAGTTTCAAAAGCCGTCCAGCAATGTGGAAAGGAATCCGTTTAAGGTACCCTGTCGATAGCACTCATTACTTTGAGTGTGTGAAGAGCTGGTAGTGTTTCAGAGGAGCGGTATTAACTGACTGAATCGGTGCTGAGTAAGTGATAATAAGCCCCCCCGGCTAGCAGCTCGGTCTAACGCGGACGCGTCAGCGAACTCGGAAGTGGACCCTGACACAATCTGGTCACGTAATTAAGCCAGCCATGAGATCGAATTTAGCTTCTTGTTTGTTAAAGTGTGCTGGCTCATACGCTTCTTCCTTTGAATATTGATAGGGTTGTGTCGGATTTGCGGCTAGCTTCTTCATGTAAATTGTTCTGTGTTTCCTTTGCAGGTACCGTATTCCTGCAAGAAGTCGAGTCTACATCTTTTTCTGTCTCGGTTTTTAGCATGTGTTTAATGTGGTTCCCGTGTGTTCTATATGTTTTTTTGTGGAGGACATTTCCATTGAAGGAATTGAAATCCTTTATAATGGTAAAGGGATAAGATGGACTTTTCTTCACGTGACCATTCTCCTTTATGCGTCATCCAGTACGTGACGCACTTTAGATCTATCCGAATTTTTTAAGGAACAGGTGATTCATTTGTTACACAAATGTTTGGATACTATTTTGACAGGTGGTTGTTCTAACTGTGTGTTGCGTCCTGTAGACCAGTTTCCTGATTTTAATTCTGTCGGTAGTAGTTAAACTCCAGAATGAGATTTTCACTGTGCAGCGGAGAGTACGCTGATATGAAACTTCCTGGCAGATTAAAAGTGTGTGCCGGACCGAGAGTCGAACTCAGTCCGGCACAGTTTTAATCTACCAGGAAGTTTCACTAGTTAAATTGTCCGTTCTTTGCGTCTGTAAATATCCGACTATTGTTAGTTTTACTTATTTTACTGTTGCAACAGGTGTCACATATGTAGTCTGACCGGACGTGTGAAACGACTTTGGCTATCGATGCCATCCCCGCCGACTTCACGGACCACAGTGTAGTGGCTGTCGCATTACGTCACACACGACTGTCGGTGAAAATGTTTTGATTCCGTTGGGTGTTGAATACGGCGCAGATGGAGATCCTTACAGTATTAAGGTGAACTCAGAAGTGTTGTACCATAATCTCCGGTCAGCTGCGTGATAAGCCTCCATTTTGGAATGCTGAGTTCAGAGGGCAAACCCGAGGTTGTGACAAACGTTGACACGACTGTGCGCTGATAGAGCGCGGAAATCTCAGAGCACGCAAGAATTTTACAACTCTCTCTTATGTGGTCTGTAAGAAAGTGCGCATCAGGCTCTGCTATGTACTGCAGACGGCAAGCGTGTAAAGGCGCGATTATTAGGAGTGAAGCGGCGTCAAGTGGGAGGGTTGAGGTGGCGTTTCGAACCACGTCCGCTGGGCTGTGGACCAACTGACTCCTCTGTATCATCTGATTCGGCATCAGACTCGTCTTCCTCATGCGTGTAACACGTCTCTCGAGATCGACGGGGGCAATGTTGTGACGGCACAAAAGGACATGCTGCATGCTCTTCACCATTTCTACGTTTGGCTGAATGATGTACCCATTAATTTTTTTTCTTTAAAGTCAGTACCGCCGTTAGACTGTTGTTTATTTGCAGTGTTACATTTACACCTACACAATCATGATATCGTCTTCAAAGTGCCATTATCAAGTGTCTTTTGAAAGTAGGTTAGACAATAACAGTGAAATACATAACAAATGACATGGCCATATAAGAATCTATATTTGTAATGCTTACTTACAAGTGTTATAAATTTCCTAAGATGGCATGCTGTCGAATTAAAGTGCACTATTAGACTCAGAGTCTACTGCTTTGCTTCATTACTGAGTACACCATCTTGACTGAATGACAGTTGGCTAAGTGTCAAATTGTCTTGGTCAAAGAAATTGGTGTTACAAGCAGGTCACTTTTTTTAAATGTTTGGACTCAGTGTCCGGTAGGATAGGAAAGGTTAGGAGCAATTTATTTTCTTTTGTAGCTGTTACATCTTTGCAGTACCTGTTTATCTCAGTATACCATGAAGTTGCCTGCTCATAAACATAAACAGTAACAAACCTGTCGATAACATACGCTGCATCCATAAATATAGCAGTCCAGCTAGTCATTGATGTTGTTTGAAGTACCCTTTCCTCCCTCTGAGATATACTACTTTAATGAGGAATCAATATACCTCACCTCAAACATCAGTCAATAACCAAAGGACAAACTAACTGTCTCTATAAAAACTTTTATTTTATTAAATTTACGGAATAAATTTTAGTATCACAACTATTTAACACATAAAATACTATGATACACGAATCCACACAGAGAATATACCGATACACACTCAAGGCATACCTTCACTTTGGACACATCATTCCCACACAATGACCTAACATATGCTATATTTGATCCTAGCTTTAACATTTAAAAGTGCCCATTTACCATAGATGTATCTTAATTTTAAAAAAGGCAGTCACTTCCCATTTTTATTCTTATTCCTTTATTAGTTACCCTTTTGTCCCCCCCCCCCACTATAATAGCTTCTTCATTTTATTAGTCATTTTATAACCCGCCCCCAATCCATCCTTCTATACCCTCCTCCCTTACATTTACACTCCGTATGCCTACAAAGTCAATGAATGATTCGTAGTATTCTTGACCTTGTGTTTCTTCTCAATTGTTTATTATCTCTCTAAGAAGTAATTATGATAAATAATGTTACATTTGTCTTTGTTGTTAAGAAATACGAATTAACCCATTTGTTCGGTATTCTGTGTTCACTCAATCCACAGTTCATGTCTCTGTTATTGTGCTGCCTGCAGCTGGGGAGTGCTGATCCGTCTGTCGGTGTTGGTCTATTGTCGATACTCCATAGGCACGTAATGTGAGTGCAAGCAGTTTGTGAAACACAGTATCAAAAGGCTCCCAGAAATCTGGAAATTAATCGGTTTAAGATTGCTTGTAGATAGCTCTCATTACTTAGACTGAGAGAGGAGCTGGTTGTGTTTCATAGGAATGATGTGCGCTGAATCGGTCCAGAGTAAGTGTCGATATATCGTTTTCTTCGAGATAATTCATAATGTTAGAACACAGTGGATGTTCAAGGTCATAGTGAAAATCGATGTTACTCGTATTGGTTTCCTTTCTTCACTGTAGGTGTGGTGTGTGGAATATTTCAATCTTTAGGTGCGGGCATTTTGTCGAGCCAGCGGCTGTACATGATTCCTAAATATGGAGATATTTGACCAGCGTCCTCCGTAGTTGATCCAACAGGTATATTTATTAGGTATTTTCAGTTGCTTCTCTACATCGACGGTATCTACTGCTAATTTACTCATGTTGGCAGCTGTTGCTGATTCGAATTCTGTAATATTTACTCCGTCTTATTTGGTGAAGGACTTTCGGAAAACCGTGTTTAGTGACTCCACCGTAGCCGCACTTTGATTAGTAACATTACCACTGCCATCGTGCAGAGATGGTATTGATTATGTCTTGCCACTGGTGTACTTCACATACGACCAGAATCTCTCTTGGTTTGCTGCCAGATGTAGAGACAAAGATTCATTGTGGGAAATATTAAAAGCTTCTCACACTGAAACCTACTCTAAATTTTGAGTTACTTTAAAACATCGCCAGTCTTGGAGATACTACACTCCTGGAAATTGAAATAAGAACACCGTGAATTCATTGTCCCAGGAAGGGGAACCTTTATTGACACATTCCTGGGGTCAGATACATCATATGATCGCACTGACAGAACCACAGGCACATAGACACAGGCAACAGAGCATGCACAATGTCGGCACTAGTACAGTGTATATCCACCTTTCGCAGCAATGCAGGCTGCTATTCTCCCATGGAGACGATCGTAGAGATGCTGGATGTAGTCCTGTGGAACGGCTTGCCATGCCATTTCCACCTGGCGCCTCAGTTGGACCAGCGTTCGTGCTGGACGTGGAGACCGCATGAGACGACGCTTCATCCAGTCCCAAACATGCTCAATGGGGGACAGATCCGGAGATCTTGCTGGCCAGGGTAGTTGACTTACATCTTCTAGAGCACGTTGGGTGGCACGGGATACATGCGGACGTGCATTGTCCTGTTGGAACAGCAAGTTTCCTTGCCGGTCTAGGAATGGTAGAACGATGGGTTCGATGACGGTTTCGATGTACCGTGCACTATTCAGTGTCCCCTCGACGATCACCAGTGGTGTACGGCCAGTGTAGGAGATCGCTCCCCACACCATGATGCCGGGTGTTGGCCCTGTGTGCCTCGGTCGTATGCAGTCCTGATTGTGGCGCTCACCTGCACGGCGCCAAACACGCATACGACCATCATTGGCACCAAGGCAGAAGCGACTCTCATCGCTGAAGACGACACGTCTCCATTCGTCCCTCCATTCACGCCTGTCGCGACACCACTGGAGGCGGGCTGCACGATGTTGGGGCGTGAGCGGAAGACGGCCTAACGGTGTGCGGGACCGTAGCCCAGCTTCATGGAGACGGTTGCGAATGGTCCTCGCCGATACCCCAGGAGCAACAGTGTCCCTAATTTGCTGGGAAGTGGCGGTGCGGTCCCCTACGGCACTGCGTAGGATCCTACGGTCTTGGCGTGCATCCGTGCGTCGCTGCGGTCCGGTCCCAGGTCGACGGGCACGTGCACCTTCCGCCGACCACTGGCGACAACATCGATGTACTGTGGAGACCTCACGCCCCACGTGTTGAGCAATTCGGCGTTACGTCCACCCGGCCTCCCACATGCCCACTATACGCCCTCGCTCAAAGTCCGTCAACTGCACATACGGTTCACGTCCACGCTGTCGCGGCATGCTACCAGTGTTAAAGACTGCGATGGAGCTCCGTATGCCACGGCAAACTGGCTGACACTGACGGCGGCGGTGCACAAATGATGCGCAGCTAGCGCCATTCGACGGCCAACACCGCGGTTCCTGGTGTGTCCGCTGTGCTGTGCGTGTGATCATTGCTTGTACAGCCCTCTCGCAGTGTCCGGAGCAAGTATGGTGGGTCTGACACACCGGTGTCAATGTGTTCTTTTTTCCATTTCCAGGAGTGTATATTCTTTTAAATTTCACAACGTTTCCTGTTGTTTCTTCTTCGAAAGTGACCTGTTTTGTGCGCCATGGGAGAGCAGTTTCGTGTCATACTCATCTGTTGTTATAAATCTCTCGAATGCTGTCGATACTATCTTTTCTTTTAAATTGAAGTGACAACCGGTCTAAGCCTGCATAGGTTTGAAAGCTTATGAAGTCATGAAGCTAACGTTTGTCTCCTTTTTTTAAATAGATATATTTTTCTTTGATTATCAGTGAATTTGGGTGTTAAGTTGTTCAGTCTAGCTGCAACAATCCGTGTAAGCGTCATGATGCTCCCAATGTGCTCGGAATTATTTGTTACTGAATGGTCACTGAATGTTTTCGCAGACGTTGGCTCCGGAACCAATTCCTTGAAATAAATTTCGGAAAAAGCATTTAGTGGATTTTCGGGCAGTATTTTATGCCTATCACCGACTTTAATATGCACTGTCGCAAACATATCGAGGGTAGACTGGAGTCACCACCATTTACAATGGCTCTGCGGAGAGTAGGGTGCGATCGGCCTCGAAATGGAAACCAAAGTGATAATATGAAGTGTTTTGTTTGTAACAGTTAGCTACGCGATCGCGATACTTCTCTACACACTCGGCACCCCGACTTAGATATTTGTCGTTGCGTTGTACCAACTTTCCAACATCCTTGTCACAGAAAGCAGCCACCTGTGCTCTCCGCCAGTTCTCCGAGCTCGTCTGTAGCTCTCTGTGTGTTCCAAGAGGGTGTACTGAAAGCGAGCAGGTCTTATGAGCAGAGATAAAATTCAGAGGGAATCAAGTCCGGGATGCATGGTGGCCGATCAAAACTGCCCATCCAAAACGCTGCTGGAGCGTCTTCGTTGCCACAGCAGAAGGAAACGCACGACAGGTACGTTAGGCAGGGTTGCATGAAATCAGGCGAAACACAGGGCACACACCCATACTTGACGGCAGACACTATATTCGAGTCATCTTTACGTGCTCACTGTGCGGTCAGAACTGGAAAGTGCGACATGACGCGATCGATTACCATACTAGACTCACTGCCAATCACATCTGTGCAAAGCATCATCGGATTTTCTCTGCGCTTTCCATTTTACACCTGATCGGATCTTACTTCCCAAATAGGGCTTTACGTGATTGTGTTAGTGGGGTACCTGTCTGACATGAGGATCAAAATTTCCTTGAACCTTTTAAAAACTATAGATTCTCTATTGGGAGGTCGATGTGAAAATGTATTTTAGGCATAAACTATTAAATAGTATTAGGAGCTTGTGACACATGGCCTTGGTGGCTATCGACGGTTGTGGGTAACCATTACACATTACAATTCACTTTGCGTAAATCACGTGGGCGAGAACAGCACACTAGTCCACCACAGACAGGTCTCCACACAGTATCGATGCACTTGCCATTTAAGGACATGTTATGTCTTATTTGCGTAACGAGATCACTGCGGATGTGCGCCAAGAATACTCCACATGCTTACGTGTGTGTGGCGGAAGTGCGGCCACGAATGCTGGCGTCATATCCTAGCTGTGACCGCAGGCGGTTAGCGATTTGCGTGAGCTGAAATCCTGTTTGTGCTCAAACTGTTCCTAATTTTGACAGCGGGGATGTGAGCGTCATAAGCATTACAGGCAATGTAAAATAAACTTTAGAATTTCCATCGTTGTGCAAGAGCAGAGAATCCAAAGCCGCTCCACATTTTTGAAGCTGAACCTCCCAAAACGATGAATCCGTCGACCTTGCCATGGCGCCGTTGGGTTCTCTGCCTCCTATATCTTTGGGCCTGACACCCAAGGTTTTATTTTCGTGGGGTCATGCGAAATACCTTGCGTGTACGCCACCTTTGCCGGAAACCATTCCAGAACACAAATCACACATTTCTGCTATGCTACAAACTCCACATACGCTTCCAAATGTGTGGCGTGAAATGGTTGGAGGATTAAATGTTGTACGTGTCACCAAGGGCTTGATGCAAAACATCTATAAAGAATCAAAAATTAATTTCCTCTCTGTTTTGTATCTACAGTCTCTGGTAATCGCTTCATTCAGTTTTAACTGTATATCCTCAGATACAAACACCAAATTAAAAAATTTTACATAAGAATCTGAAAAGAAATAAGATTCAGTAGACATATAGACGTCAGAGCAGCCAGTCTTACTTGACCATTATCAGTGCAAGGGAGAATACAGAGAACCTGTGATACCCTCATGTCTTTTATGAACCGAGAATAAAATTCCACACTGTAGACTACAATACTCCAATCCCACCTCCACCTCCACTGTTTAGCAACAAGGCCATACAGAGGTGGGGTGGTGTATGTGCCCATACTGTAGATGCTACAACGTGCAAGGGGCGTCTACGCAGGAGCCAGACCAACATATGGTTCCCAATGAGGGGCAGTAGCCTATTCCTTAGTTAGAGGGGACCAGTCCAGGTGACTGGCAGAAGGTCTGGCCTTGTAACATTAGCCCACATGCCCTCCATGCGTTGGCAAGCGGAAAAAAAGCTGTCATGCTCTCATCGATTCAGCATCTGAAATGATATACAGAACAAAGCTGAAGATAAGATGGCTAAATCGAATACATAATGAAGAAGTATTGGGTTGAACTGATAGAAATCAGTACTGGTACAATCTGACTAATAAGAGGAATCGATTTGTAGGATATATCCTCGAGTGTCAAGGAATCGTAATGAACGGAATTGTGTGGTATTACATAAAAATCGGAAAAGGTACCAAAAATTCTTTATGTCATTAAGTACACCTAAAAGCATTACTTACAGTTATTAGCATCTATAGGTTATATTCTGATGCACAAGTTAATTTGTTAATGATTTCTAGGCCAGTTGATTACAAACGACTATACAAACTTTCCCTCAGACAACCCAGACGTGTCACACAGGATCTACACCAAGTAACAAGTGTGACTAAAATTTTGGTCAAAGTTTTTTCCTTGGACGAGAGTATAAAATTGTACTTGCTGTGTTCTTCAGAAGTACAATACAATATCGTTCTGGACATACATGTATATATGCATGCATGCATGTTCGAAGAAACACTGCATCGTATTTCTGAACAACATACACACTGCAACAACGTATTTGTCGGCAGACACCGGACAAGCGACTTTCAGTTAAAATGTCTCCCCGTATTAGAATATACACTGTGGATGTACGAGTCCAGGGGTTGCAAACACATGCTTGACGACATATCGAAGGTTGGGTCTTATCATGAAGAAAAGCAATTGAATGTACGCTAATGGGCATGATTTTATGAGCCAACTCGTCACATAAAGCCTTGAACGACATTTAAACATATTGTAACACTCTGGCACCTTTTCCTATGTTTGACAGCGAGTGAAAGTTTGTACTTTTTTCATATCTTGCCCTGTGCGACCAGCTCGTACTTCTTGTTCGGCTTTCTCGTGAGCGTGAATGTGGAGTTCCACCTTCACTACAAACAGTAAAGGGAAATACACGCATTCAGATGGGCAACAGAGGGTAGAAAAGCGGTCTACCGTATAAAGTTCGATAGAGGCACAACACAGCGACAAAGAAAGAGAGAGTTCGTCATGCGAATTTAATTATGCTTTTAATATATCACCAAGAAGTTCACACAGTACAGGAGTGAAAAAATATGACGACTGGTACTTCCGAACAGTACCTGAGTAAATATTGAAATTTGTGCAACGAGTGAAAGTTGTGGGTGTAAACTTGAGTAGGAGTCCCAACGTCATTTACACTGTGTATCATAATTTCTGATATTAAACTGATTTTCTATGAAAAATGCTTTGAAATTCGATGTCAACTTGTGATTATATATTGAGGGTTTACTGTATACTTTTTTGAGGGATTTTGGGATTTAAATTTTAATGTTAAGCCGTTAGCTAGTTTTAGCAGTAACTTTCACTAATGTCGTAATGGTCATAATCTTAAATTTCTTTAAAAAATGTAATCATTACAATACTCTTCATTAAATATTAATCCTGACACTATTTCCAGGAAGTCCGGCCTGTCGACCAAGATGTACCCTCTCTTGTGCGTTGATCAGAATTTCAAGTCTCTAATTCTAATTGTTTTTCGTCTACTTTGGTTAATGTTCAACAACCAAAACTGAATGAGAAGGCGTTATATAACGTGATACCGTTTCCTTCTTTCTCGTCTCAATATATAACTATAGCACAAGAGTAACATAATCTGCATGACGTTGTCACATACTTCCAGCAATGATAATGATAATGCGCCGGTACAAATAGGTGCTAACAGTTTCTTATCACCAAAAGACAACGTATATGACACAGTGTCATACATGAAGTCAGTGTATTGAACAGAAAGTAAGATTAGATTAGATTAGATTAATACTTGTTCCATAGATCATGAATACGACACTTCGTAATGATGTGAAACGTGTCAGGTTAATAAAAGATGTGTATACAAGATATTACATCACACAAAATATTGCATGACACTTATGTTTAAGTTAGTTTTCTTCCCGTCCCTTAATTTATATCTAAAAATTCAGTCAATGAGTAGAAGGAGTTGTCATCTAGAAATTCTTTTAATTTATTTTTAAATGTTGGTTGACTATCTGTCAGGCTTTTGATGCTGTTTGGTAGGTGACCAAAGAGTTTTGTGGCTGCATAATTTACGCCTTTCTGTGCCATAGTCAGATTTAACCCTGCATAGTGAAGATCATCCTTTCTCCTGGTGTTATACCTATACACACTGCTATTAGTTTTGAACTGGGTTGGATTATTAACAACAAATTTCATAAGTGAATATTTATACTGTGAGGTTACTGTGAAGATCCCTAGATCCTTAAATAGATGTCTGCAGGATGACCGTTGGTGGGCTCCAGCAATTATTCTGATTACACGTTTTTGAGCAATGAATACTTTTCTACTCAACGATGAACTACCCCAGAATATGATGCCATACGAAAACAGTGAATGAAAGTAGGCATAGTAAGCTAATTTACTGAGATTCTTATCACCAAAATTTGCAATAACCCTAATAGCATACGTAGCTGAACTCAGACGTTTCAGCAGACCATCAATGTGTTGCTTCCAGTTTAACCTCTCATCAATGGACACACCTAAAAATTTTGAAAATTCTACCTTAGCTACAGACTTCTGTGCAAAGTCTATATTTATTACTGGAGTTGTGCCATTTACTGTACGCAACTGTATATACCGTGTTTTATCAAAATTTAAAGAGAGTCCGTTTGCTGAGAACCACTTAATAATTTTGTGAAAAACATTGTTTACAATTACATCACTTAGTTCTTGGTTTTTGGATGTTATTACAATACTTGTATCATCAGCAAAAAGAACTAACTTTGCATCTTCATCAATGTGGAATGGTAAGTCATTAATGTATATCAAGAAGAGTAAAGGACCTAAGACCGAACCCTGTGGAACCCTGTACTTGATAGCCCCCCCAGTTTGAGGAATCAGCTGTTGTTTTAACATTACATGAACCACTTATTTCAACTTTCTGCATTCTTCCAGTTAAGTATGAATTAAACCATTTGTGCACTGCCCCCCCCCCCCCCCGAAACCATAATGATTTAGCTTATCTAAAAGAATTCCATGATTTACACAATCAACGGCCTTCGAGAGATCACAAAAAATACCAATGGGTGATGTCTGGTTATTCAGAGCATTTAATATTTGATCAGTGAAAGCGTATATAGAATTTTCTGTTGAAAAGCCTTTCTGAAAACCAAACTGACATTTTGTTAGTACTTTAATTTTACAAATATGGGAGGCTACTCTTGAATACATTACTTTCTCAAAAATGTTTGATAGAGCTGTCAGAAGAGAGATTGGGCGATAGTTGTTGACATCCGACGTATCCCACTTTTTATGCAATGGTTTTACAATGGCATATTTCAGTCTATCAGGGAAAACACCCTGCTCCAAAGCGCTATTACATACGTGGCTGAGAATGCTACTTAACTGTGGGGAACAAGCTTTAAGTATCTTGCTGGAAATGCCATCAATTCCGTAAGAGCTTTTACTTTTCAGTGAGTTTATTATTTCACTGATTTCAGAGGGAGAGGTTGGTGGAAATACAGTTGTTTCAAACTGCACAGGTATGGACCCTTCTATTAGAAGCTTTGCCTCTTCTAATGAAGATCTAGATCCTATTTTCTCCACAACATTTAAAAAATGATTATTGAAAATATTTTCAGTTTCTGATTGTTTGTTAGTACACTTGTCATTCAGTTTTATGGCACTAAAGTCTTCCTGTGCTCTTGGTTGCCCTGTTTCCCTTTCAATAATATTCGAAATTGCTTTAATTTTATTATCAGAGTTACTGATGACATGATACACATGCTTCTGGACTTTTTAATAACTTTTCTTAGTACCACACAATAGTATTTGTAACATTGAACAATTTCGGGGTCAGTACTCCCTCTTGGTGTTAGATACAGTCTCTTTTACAGTTGCAAGATAATCTTATTCCTTTAGTTAGCCAAGGTTTTTTATATGTTTTCTTGGGATTACGTTTAACTATTTTCTTGGGAAAACAATTTTCAAATACCCTTAAAAATGTATCGTGAAATAAGTTATATTTCAAGTTTGCATCGGGTTCCATATACACTTCATCCCAGTCTAGCTGCTTTAGGCTTTCCCTAAATTTTGGAATATTTGTATTGTTAATTGAATGCACTGCTTTGAAATTCTGATTTGATATACTGCATGGAGCTATGTCATGTACTGTAACTAGCTGTGCACCATGATCTGAAAGACCATTCTCAACAGGAAAGTTTTTCATAGTAGACAGTAGTTGTAGCATAGCAATTGTCATTGCCCTAATTTGGTCGTGGTTTTCAAAGATTAAGTTCACTTCAGTTCCTAGTAGTTTTCTATCACGTAGAATTCAAACGCGCACATCACATTCCCCTTGAGTAGCTACGAATGACAGATTTCTCCTCTGTCGTCATCAAGTCTACTCCAGTGCTTCTTAAGTATGAGGCTGGAGGGTGAACGATGTTGCAGTTCTACTTCACGGAGGAAGAAACAACTAGAAAGAAAACACTTTGGCAACAGAGGTTGCGCGATTCGAATGCCGAGCAGAAAATAAAGCGGAGGAGATCCCTACGTTTGTCGCTTGTAAACCACCCTCTTCCTAACGATCGATTAAATGTACACCATTTAAATGTTTTAATTGCGTATTAGGGCTTGTTTTAGTGAGAAGGGTGTAAGGAAAAGCTCTATCAATTGTAGGGGCCACGTATGTGGCGTTGCAGAGTCGGTCGTACTAAACACGACGACAGCGTCCATCTTATGACGACTCGGCTTTGTATCACACAACGAGATCTGCCGCGTAGTGTGGAGTTGTATGCGTAAACGTTCTAAGGTAGGTGACTGCATCTTCATACGCGTTTCCGGGGCTGGGTTTACAGCGGTGAGTTGTCGACACTGCTAAAGGTGCGAGTGCTTGCCGACCATCAGAAGCACCCGTGTAACATAAGTGATTACACTTTGCCCAGTGACGAAGCACCGGAGAAAATTTGGTCACTCTCTTTCAAAAGGGAGAATTTCGAGCTAAATGACAGCACGAGCTATGCAGTCATCATATTCCAAAATCCTTGCTTCGATGAAAGTAGGGATGTAGGCTACGTCGGTCGTCAGAACTAAAACTCTACGAAAAGCGAAAATTTTTGACACAACAGAACGTTAATCTCTAACCCAGTATTATGAATTCCCTCTACAAGTAACGTATCCTGGCACATCTTTCTTATCTCGATATTATATCGTTAGCCGTATTCGATGAAGGAGAAGTCATAGCCTTTTATTCCCCTTAAAAATCGGACATTACAGATATTACTTCACAAAGCATAATAAAACACATCACACATACTCCTCAGTAAATGGCAAGAAAACTATGTGCTTCCCGTCAAACCGATATTCGGTCTCCTGTGAAAACGGCCAGCTGAAGGAGCCACAGTCCAACAAGAACAGAAAATCGTCGAATTACTGCAATTCTATCGTTTGTGTAAAAAACGAATTGTCGGGACAGTGTTTGAAACGTTTGCTGTCGTTACACCTAGCCAAACTTAACAAGGATAGTTACCGGACTAATACTGCGACTCTTGTGGAAATTCTGTTAACTGAATTACTACATGTGTGACACTAATACAACGACGAGATCAGTTGTCGAAATCAGTTCTTGATTCCAGGTACAGAGACTACAACTGTCTGATCTATTTGCTTTCAGATACCATCAAGCAGGGATTGAAGCATGCGCCGTCTGTTTCTGCATGTCTATGGTCCATGGCATGAAGGGTGGTGTTTGTCCACAGACGAGAACTAGGGGCGTATAACGCAGTCAAGCACCGTAAAATAAAGCTTTGGTGGCCTTCGTTCTCGCGATCGCTGCTGCCCAGCGATACGACCGAATAATATCGCTGACACAAGTTATATTTTCTTTTCATCGCCTTTTCTGTGAATTAATTCTCGACTTGGATGCGGTCCTCCTCCACTGTGTAAAGGCCCTCGACGCATCGTTTTTTATCTGTTGCCGTTTAACGAATGCTGTTTATAGAAACAGAGGGAGAACAGCGGGTCACATTGCCACGAAGTAAAACTGGTTCTCACACTGAGTTTATATTTCGCATCGATACAAAACAGGTGATGCTGTTACCTTTTTTGCTCCCCTTTCCTCTACCTCCTGTACACGGCAGATATGCCCCAACCCCCCCTCCAGTACACTTCTTGCAATATGCTGATGACACCGCATTCCTTGCCCTCGCTCCTACCCTCCACCAGTCCCAATGCCTTCTCCAGCATCACCTTCACCTTTTTGCTGCATGGTGTAACCAGTGGCTCCTGGAACTCAACCCTTCCAAGACCCAGGCCATCATCGTAGGTCATACCACTCGCTCCTTCCGGCTCCTGGATTTCTCCCTGTCTGCGCCCGTCCTGTCCGCCTTACCCCCACCCTCACCTACCTTGACCTCACCATTGACCATCACCTCACCTGGATCCCTCATCTCTGCTCCATCCAATCCAAAGCCCACAACCGCCTCCGACTCCTCAAACCCCTCTCTGGCCGGACATGGGGGGTTGCACCCCTCTACCATCCTCCACACCTACAAATCCGTAATCTGTCCCATCCTATGTTATGCCAGTCCTGCCTGGATATCTGCCCCCCCCCCCCAAATTCTGTCCCTCCAGATCCTTGAGCGTCATGCACTCTGCCTCGCCTTCCGTATACGCCTCCCATCCCCCACGCGGATCCTCTATGATCTCATTCCTTTCACCCATCTGCTCCTATTCCTCGAACATATCCACAACCTCTACACCTCCCGCCATCTTGACCCCCCCACCCCCTGGTTGCTCCTCTCCTCTCCGATTCCTGCCCCCTGCCACGTCTTCACCGTTGTGTCCCCCCCTACCCACCATCTCTACACCCTACATCTCCTTTCCCAAGGTGGCTTCCATCAACTCCCCCTCCTGGATGATGCCCTCTCTTCCTCCATTTATCCCTCCTATCAACTCTGATCCTCATTCCCCCTCCTTTCCTCTGTCCATTTCCTGGGCTCCCTCTCCCCCCCTTCCAACCTCTTTCTTCCCTGCCTCCCCTCTCTTTGCCCCCTTCTCTCCCCTGACTCCTTTTACATTTCCCTCCTCTGCCTCCTCTCATTCCCTCTCGTGTCTGCCCTTCTCCCCCTTTATTAGTCCTCTCCCTCCTTGGTTCCCCCCCTTTTCGTTATTTCCTCTCGTCCCTCCTTGTTTTTCCCCCTCCTCCAGGTCCCCCCCCCCCATCTGCCTTTGGATCGGGAGTGCCATATTTGTGCCGCCATTTTCGTGCAGTGTTTTACGGTGTGTTTTTCCAGTGAGTGTTCTGTGTTGTGTCTTTTGGGAAGTGTAGCGAACAGCCATCATAATGTCGCTGGGTGTGATTTTTTTATCTTTTGCGAACAGAAACCAGACTGTCGCCATGTTTTTTAATTGTGTGTCTATTATGTTACTTGTCTGATTCCTGTGTATTTTATCAACATTGCTAACCCCTTTTGCTTTCTGTTTTAACTTTCCACATTTTTACGCCATTTTACACTTTAAATCACCATTTTATCGCCGTTTTTCCTTGTTTCTTTCTTCTTCATTTTTTTTACAAAAAAGTCTGTAGGCTGTAGAGCAGCGTAGTAAGCTGCTGCCAGCCCGCCCCCTTCAGGGGAATTGAAAATCAATAAAGAAAAAAAAATTATCTTTTTTGTTGTGTCTAGACAAGCGATAGTTGGTGACAACATATCCGCTAATTCTACGTACATGATTAAGATATCGGCTTCAATGGAAAGGGATATTTCTAGCCACTCCAAACATCAAAACCATGGAGTGTGAACACGTTCCCCCTTTTACCGCTTCGCATATTCTGCACAACGCATGTCATCCAGGTGAGCATAATAAAACAGTGTCAGGTGATTTAACTGGCTTGGATAAAAACGTTATAAAGGTAGTTTTGACGATTTCTTTACGTGTTTTCCGTAAGGTTTTCTCATGTAATCGCCTCCTTCTCATGTAAGTTAACATCAGCAGGAGGCGGCTGTGTCAGAAGGCCATCCATGAATGTGCGGAGTACGAAACAGCACCCTCCGGATCCAGTAAAATGGTACAACTGGCCAGCGACTAGGAGTGTGATTTCCATGTGGGAACGGACACGCATCTCGCAACTGTAGGGATACGCGAGCTTGTTATGTGGGAAGATATAAAAAATTAAGTCGCTGCACCGAGTAGGGATTCACTCTCATTTCGATGATGAACACTTGCATGTGAATTATTTCTCCGTTTTCATTTACTTCAGAAAACTGCCATTTCTCACGAGAAAATTAAAACTGCCATCATTCCGCGGTGCTAGTAGCAACAGTCAGTCGCTGAGACAGCAACAATGCTGTGTCGGTTGAAGGAGACATAAGATTAACTTAAAACTAAATTGGATTGGTTAAAATTAGATGTAGTGGGAATTAGTGAAGTTCGGTGGCAGGAGGAGCAAGACTTTTGGTCAGGTGAATACAGGGTTATAAATACAAAATCAAATAGGGGTAATGCTGGAGTAGGTTTAATAACGAATAAAAAAAGTAGGAGTACGGGTAAGCTGCTACAAACAGCATAGTGAACGCATTATTGGGGCCAAGATAGACACGAAGCTACGCCTACTACAGTAGTACAAGCTTATATGCCAACTAGCTCTGCAGATGATGAAGAAATTGTTGAAATGTATGATGAGATTAAAGAAATTATTCAGGTAGTGAAGGGGAACGATAATTTAATAGTCATGGGTGACTGGAATTCGAGAGTAGGAATAGGGAGAGAAGGAAACATAGTAGGTGAATGTGCATTGGGGCTAAGAAATGAAAGAAGAAGCAGCCTGGTAGAATATTGTGCAGAGCATAACTTAATCATAGCTAACACTTGGTTCAAGAATCATGAAAGAAGGTTGTATACATGGAAGTACTAAAAGGTATCACATAGATTATATACTGGTAAGACAGAGATTTAGGAACCAGGTTTTAAATTGTAAGACATTTCCAGGTGCAGATGTGGACTCCGACCACAATCTATTGGTTATGAACTGTAGATTAAACCAAGAAACTGCAAAAAGGTGGGAATTTAATGAGATGGGACCTGGATAAACTGAAAGAACCAGAGATTGTACAGAGTTTCAGGGAGACCATAAGGGAACAATTCACAGGAATGGGGGAAAGAAATACAGTAGAAGAAGAATGGGTAGCTTTGAGGGATGAAATAGTGAAGGCAGCAGAGGATCAAATAGGTAAAAAGACGAGGGCTAGTAGAAACCCTTGGGTAACAGAAGAAATATTGAAGTTAATTGATGAAAGGAGAAAATATAAAAATGCATTAAATGAAGCAGGCAAAAAGGAATAAAAACGTCTCAAAAATGATATCGACAGGAAGTGCAAAATTGCTAAGCAGGAATGACTAGAGGACAAATATAAGGATGTAGAGGCTTATCTCACTAGGGGTAAGATAGATACTGCCTACAGAAAAATTAAAGACACCTTTGGAGAAAAGAGAACCACATGTATGAATATCAAGAGCTCAGATGTAAACCCAGTTCTAAGCAAAGAAGGGAAAGCAGAAAGGTGGAAGGAGTATATAGAGGGTCTATACAAGAGTGATGTACTTGAGGACAATATTATGGAAATGGAAGAGGATGTAGATGAAGATGAAATAGGAGATATGATACTGAGTGAAGAGTTTGATAGAGTACTGAAAGACCTAAGTCGAAACAAGGCCCTGGGAGTAGACAACATTCCATTAGAACTACTGACAGCCTTGGGAGAGCCAGTCCTGACAAATCTCTACGTCTGGTGAGCAAGATGTATGAGACAGGTGAAATACCCTCAGACTTCAAGAAGAATATAGTAATACCAATCTCAAAGAAATCAGGTGTTCACAGATGTGAAAATTACCGATCTATCAGTTTAATAAGTCACAGCAGCAAAATACTTTACAGACGAATGGAAAAAATGGTAGAAGCCGACTTCGGGGAAGATCAGTTTGGATTGCATAGAAACGTTGGAACACGTGAGGCAATACTGACCCTACGACTTATCTTAGAAGAAAGATTAAGGAAAGGCAAACCTACGTTTCTAGTATTTGTAGACTTAGAGAAAGCTTTTGACAGTGTTGACTGGAATACTCTCTTGCTAATTCGGAAGGTGGCAGGGGTAAAATAAAGGGAGCGAAAGGCTATTTACAATTTGTACAGAAACCAGATGGCAGTTACAAGAGTCGAGGGGTATGAAAGGGAAGCAGTGGTTAAGAAGGGAGTGAGACAGGGTTGTAGCCTATCCCTGATGTTATTTAATTTGTATATTGAGCAAGCAATAGAGGAAACAAAAGTTCGGAGTAGATATTAAAATCCACGGAGAAGAAATAAAAACTTTGAGGTTCGGTGATGACTTTGTAATTCTGTCAGAGACAGCAAGGGACTTGGAAGAGCAGTTGAACGGAATGGACAGTGTCTTGAAAAGAGGGTATAAGATGAACATCAACAAAAGCAAAACGAGGATAATGGAATGTGGTCGAATTAAGTTGGGTGATGCATAGGGAATTAGATTAGGAAATGAGACTTTTAAAGTAGTAAAGGTGTTTTGCTATTTGGGGAGGAAAATAACTGATGATGGTCGAAGTAGAGAGGATATAAAATGTAGACTGGCAATGGCAAGGAAAGCGTTTCTGAAGAAGAAAAATTTGTTAACATCGAGTATAGATTCAAATGTCAGGAAGTCGTTTCTTAAAGTATTTGCATGGAGTGTAGCCATGTATGGAAGAATGTGGTGCTACAGAAGAATGATGAAGATTATATGGGTAGATCACATGACTAATGAGGAGGTGTTGAATAGAATTGGGGTGAAGAGGAGCTTGTGGCACAACTTGACTGGAAGAAGGGACCGGTTGGTAGGACATGTTCTGAGACATCGAGGGATCACCAATTTAGTATTGGAGGGCTGCGTGGAGGGTAAAAATCGTAACCAAGAGATGAATACACTAAGCAGATTCAGAAGTATGTAGGCTGCAGTAGGTACTGGGAGATGAAGAAGCTTGCACAGGATAGAGTAGCATGGAGAGCTGCATCAAATCAGTCTCAGGACTGAAGACCACAACAACAACAACAAAATCAGATTCTACATTATTACTATCGGCTTTTGTGATTAACGTCTAAATGTGCTCACAGTCAGTAGTGTAATTATCCGGGTCAGATGGTTCTTTCGTGATTGTGTGTTTCGCGTGCTGGCTTTGCAGTGACGAATAGCCCGACGACCGGGCTGGAAGTCATTCAAAAATGGTTCAAATGGGTCTGAACACTATGGGACTTAACATCTGTGGTCATCAGTCCCCTAGAACTTAGAACTACTTACACCTAACTAACCAAAGGACAGCATACATATCCATGCCTGAGGCAGGATTCGAACCTGCGACCATAGCAGTCGCACGGTTCCGGACTGAGCGCCTAGAACCGCTAGACCACCGCGGCCGGCAAGATGTCATTCAATGACGTATGTGTACCGTACGAAAAAAATGTATAATTTAAGCAGTGGTGGTTGAGCAAGGTTTGCCATCCGGCAAAGTTATACAGAGTGCGAAAAATCAATCTGCCCAAAAGAATAGGGAGGAAAGACAGTATGAAAGACATGAATTCGAGTACAGCAACTCGCGGTTGCAAATCCATATTTACGGGGCTACAGTAACGCAATTAAGATCTGACATACTGACGTCTTTACTCAAAATGAAAGTAAATTCCCAAAAAATGTATGCGCAAACACACTCTAACCAGTCTCCAGGATGATATCAAGAAAAAAATGTATAATTTAAGCAGTGATGGTTGAGCAAGGTTTGCCATCCGGCAAAGTTATGCAGAGTGCGAAAAATCAATCTGCCCAAAAGAGTAGGGAGGAAAGACAGTACGAAAGACATGAATTCGAGTACAGCAACTCGCGGTTGCAAATCCATATTTACGGCGCTACAGTAAAGCAATTAAGATCTGACTTACTGACGTCTTTACTCAAAATGAAAGTTAATTCACAAAAAATGTATGCGCAAACACACTCTAACCAGTCTCCAGGATGATATCAAGAAAAGCTTGAAACATCACATACTCAGCTGACGTTCCAGACAGCACTTCTTTAGAAACAACCACATGTCCATGTTCTATGTTTCAAGATGTTTTAACAAGCTCGAAGTAAATAATAATTAAGCGGCCACCTAACTAAGTATGTTGTAACAAAGGTTGAAACACACTACCACTTTAATGCTGGCATAGCGCTGTAAATATTCAACTGCGACCTCTAGTTCCCATACTCAGATTATTATTATTACTTTTGATGCCGTCTTTCTGCCTACACCTTTGGTCATATGGTTTTCCCGCACATTGCATATCCCAGACAAGATGTTACAGAATGATGGTCGAATTGTCAGGAGACCATAGAAAGTGCTGGAAACGGCAAAATGACAGAATGCGTTCATGGCGATTTATAGCTTTGAAATTTACCAGATGGTAACTACGTGACAGAAAATGAGATACGTTTAACAAAGCTGCTACGATGTAAGATGTAAAATATGTTTTTTCATTACTGAAAGTTAGCAGGTGAAGTAGTGAATGTATAAATGTCGTGACAAAAGGGTACGTCCTGTTACTATGGGCAACATATGAGACCCTACAGCATCGGTATTAATGAAGCGAAGGACTATGCACCGTTGGTCAGTTCTCAAAGCATTGAAAATGAAACACAATTTGTGTTGGTAGCATTGCTGCTGTGATTCTGAGTAAAGACGAAATAATTTTATAGCTTCTGTGATCTGGAAGTAATGACTCAGAGACTGATGCATAGTGTGATATCAACTCCTCAACTCCTCTTTGTATCTGGAAATGTATCTGGTATACAGTAACCTAGTGAGTAAGCCTTGTGTGCATAGTAATTCTTGTGCACAATGACTCTTGGACATGCAGTAACTCTTGTGGATGTAGTAATTCTTGCATGCACAATAATTGTACTCTTGTGTGTGCAATAACTCTAATGGGTGCAGTAACTCTTGCATGTGCAGTAACTCTTGAGCATGCAGTAAATCATGTACATACAGAAAGTTTTGTGTGTGCAACAACTATTGTGCATGCAGTAACTCTCACACATAGCTACTCTTTTGCATGCCATAACTATAATGCAATCAGTAACTGTTGGGTGTGCAGTAACTGTTGCATTTGCAGCAACTTTTCTGTACACAGTAACACTTGCATGTAGAATTACACTGGAATGTGCAGGAACTCTTCCACATTCAGCAATTCTAGCTAGTGTAGCAACCATAGTGTGTGCAGGATCTCTTGCATGCACGTATTTCTAATGGGCAGTGTAGGTCACACTTGTGCAGTAGCTCCTGGATATACAGTAACTCCTTCATCCACAGTGACTCTTGCATGTACAGTAACTCCTTTTTTTCAGCAAATGTGTGTGCAGTAACTGAGGAGCTTGCATTAATTGCTTTGCATGCTGTAATGCACAAAGAAATGGAGAGAGAGAAAAGTAGGAAGTAGAAAGAATGGAGGGAGGGCGGGAGGGAGGGAGGCAGGGAGGGTTGGGAGGGAGATAGGAAGGAAGGGAGAGAGGGAGAGGAGGTGGGAGGTTTGAGAGAGGGAAAGTGACAGAGATAAGGGGAGGAGGAGGGGAGGAGGACGGAGGTATGGTGAGAAGATGGAGGAAGGGTACAGGGCAAAGAGGATAATAGGAAGAGAGGGGCTCAAATTCAAAGATATAGTAGCAACTGCAATTGAGAGATTCACACCTCATAAATTGGTAAGAGATGGAACTGATCCCCCATGGTACACAAAACAGGTCCGAACGCTGTTGCAGAGGCAACGGAAAAAGCATGCGAAGTTCAGAAGAACGCGAAATCCCGAAAATTGGCTAAAATTTACAGACGCGCGAAATTTGGCATGGACTTCAATGCGAAATGCCTTTAATAGGTTCCACAACGAAACATTGTCTCCAAATTTGGTAGAAAATCCGAAGAAATTCTGGTCGTATGTAAAGTACACAAGCGGCAAGACGCAGTCAATACCTTCGCTGCGCAGTGCCGACGGTATTGTTACCAACGACTGTGTCGCTAAAGCGGAGTTATTGAACGCAGTTTTCCGAAATTCCTTCACCAGGGAAGACGAATGGAATATTCCATAATTTGAAACAGGAACAGCTACTAGCATGAGTTTCTTAGAAGTAGATACCTTAGGGGTTGCGAAGCAACTCAAATCGCTTGATACGGGCAAGTCTTCAGGTCCAGATTGTATACCGATTAGGTTCCTTTCAGATTACCCTTATACAATAGCTCCCTACTTAGCAATCGTATACAACCGCTCGCTCACCGATAGATCTGTACCTACAGATTGGAAAATTGCGCAGGTCGCACCAGTGTTTAAGGAGGGTAGTAGGAGTAACCCATCGAACTGCAGACATATACCATTGACGTCGGTTTGCAGTAGGGTTCTGGAGCATATACTGTATTCAAACATTATGAATCACCTCGAAGGGAACGATCTATTGATACGTAATCAGCATGGTTTCAGAAAACATCGTTCTTGTGCAATGCAGTTAGCTCTTTATTCGCACGAAGTAATGGCCGCTATCGTCGGGGGATCTCAGGTTGATTCCGTATTTCTAGATTTCCGCAAGCTTTCGACACCGTTCCTCACAAGCGACTTCTAATCAAGCAGCGGGCCTATGGGGTATCGTCTCAGTTGTGCGACTGGATTCTTGATTTCCTGTCAGGAAGGTCGCAGTTCGTAGTAATAGACGGCAAATCATCGAGTAAAACTGAAATGATATCAGGTGTTCCCCAGGGAAGCGTCCTGGGACCTCTGCTGTTCCTGGTCTATGTAAATGACCTGGGTGACGATCTGAGCAGTTCTCTTAGTTTGTTCGCAGATGATGCTGTAATTTACCGTCTAGTAAGGTCATCCAAAGACCAGTATCAGTTGCAAAGCGATTTAGAAAAGATTGCTGTATGGTGTGGCAGGTGGCAGTTGACGCTAAATAACGAAAAGTGTGAGGTGATCCACATGAGTTCTAAAAGAAATCCGTTGGAATTCGATTACTCGATAAATTGCACAATTCTCAAGGCTGTACCTGGGTGTTAAAATTACGAACAACTTCAGTTGGGAAGAATACATAGATAATATTGTGGAGAAGGCGAGACAAAGGTTGCGTTTCATTGGAAGGACACTTAGAAGATGCAACAAGTCCACTAAAGAGACAGCTTACACTACACTCGTTCGTCCTGTGTTAGAATATTGCTGCACGGTGTGGGATCCTTACCAGGTGGGATTGACAGAGGACATCGAAAGGGTGCAAAAAAGGGCAGCTCGTTTTGTAATATCACGTAAAAGGGGAGAGAGTGTGGCAGATATGATATGCGAGTTGGGATGGAAGTCATTAAAGCAAAGACGTTTTTCGTCACGGCGATATCTATTTACGAAATTTCAGTCACCAACTTTCTCTTCCGAATGCGAAAATATTTTGTGGAGCCCAACCAACATAGGTAGGAATGATCATCAAAATAACATAAGAGAAATCAGAGCTCGAACAGAAAGGTTTAGGTGTTTGTTTTTCCCGCGCGCTGTTCGGGAGTGGAATGGTAGAGAGATTGTATGATTGTGGTTCGATGAACCCTCTGCCAAGCACTTAAATGTGAATTGCACAATAATCATGTAGATGTAGATGTAGATGTAGAGGAGGGCATGGGCGAGGAAAAGAAGCAGGAAGAAAGATGGGTGACTGAATGGAGGGATATAGAGAAAAAAACAACCAAATGCATTTTATACCGTATTTCCTTTCTGTTGTCTATAATTACTAGGTATTTCCGAACTTAGGGAGGGAGTATATATATATATATATATATATATATATATATACTACTCTCCATTAGTTGGGAAACTTGGAAACACCTAGTAATTATAGACAACAGAAAGAAAAAACAGTATAAAAATATATTTTGTTGTTTTGCAAATGTTTATTAAGCTCAAATAATACACAGGAAGGTGCAACCATTAAATTTTCGTTTCCTCAAATTAGCCACCCTTTCGTTTCATCACTGCCTTGCACACTCTCAGCATGTGCTGCATCAGTTTTACCAAGATTTCAGTTGGAACTAATCTCCATTCTTTCTGTAGGAACCCCCACAATTGTGATCCACTCATGATTTCCCATTTTAGACTCCTCCTGTCCAATTCATCCCATAGCAGTTCGATTGCATTACAATCAGGGGATTGTGGCGGCATTTCCATATTTTTCAATATTTTATGAACCCATAGAGACTTCACATAATTCTGACACAAGCGAGACGTATGTTTTGGGTCGTTGTGTTGCTGGAAGTTAAGCCCTTGCACAATCAGACACAAACCAGATGTCTTAGCATGTCGCTGGTAAATGGCATGATGATCCTTTTGGTTCATTTTTTCCATCTATTTTCACCAAATATCCGACTTCATTCCCTCCATAGGATCCCCATACCATCACGGAACCCCCTCCATGCTTTACAGTTGGAATTACGCACTGTGGATTCAAGCGTTCATGGGGTAAATGGCTTAAAAACTGACGAAATCTACTTCCAAATATTTGGAACTTGGATTCATCAGTTAGTAAGACTCTTTCCCAATCCTCCGCTGTCCAATGTTGGGGTGTCTTAGCCCACTGAAGCGTTTTCTTCTTGTTAACAGGGCGCAAAAGTGGTTTCCTTGTTGCTACATAACCTTGTCAACTGCCAGTCGTCGTCTCACTGTTGACTCACCCTTGGAGTATCTCTCGTTACGTTTATTCAGCAGTAAATTGAGGGACAGTTTCTAATCTACTGGTCACTACCAAATACTTTCCTTGGCGTTCTGATATCTTCCTGGGTTCTCGTGAGCGAGGACGATCTCCATAGGAGCCTGTTTCTTGACGCTGGTGTATGGGGTTTGACAACTCTGGTGATGGAAATCATCAGTTTCTTTGCTATTTGTCGGACACGCTTGACATCTTGGTGGAATGTAATAATCATTACCCGTAATTCATAAGGTTCAAATCGTTCAAATGGCTCTGAGCACTATGGGACATAATTCTGACGTCATCAGTCCCCTAGAACTTAGAACTACTTAAACCTAACTAACCTATGGACATCACACACATCCATGCCCGAGGCAGGATTCGAACCTGCGACCATAGCCATCGTGCGGGTCCAGACTGTAACGCGTAGAACCGCTCGGTCACTCCGGCTCATAAGGAATCTGGCCCTTTGTGGTCATTACTTTCGCAGCGTGTTATACCTTTATGCAAACACATCTACAAGTGAACAGAAATATAAAGAACGTACCTCTGCATAGCCATGCGGTCTACTCGCGCCACCTGGCGTGTTTAGCAGGACTGCTTCGACAGGTAACGTTGGTTCACATAAATAGGAACGGTATTAGTATGTTCCAAAATGTATGTATATGTACAATGATTAAGTGTACAATACTGTACATGTCATTATTAACTGTTATTTGAGCTTGCTATTCCGTATTCTAACAAATAACTCACGTAGTCTTTATATATATTTTATATAGTGTAAATAATAATATGTTTACTATAATTGCGATCACGCAAAGATGTTTTTCAGGTAATTAAATGGAGACTGATGAGGAGCAAACAGACACTAATTCTCTGGTGATACGAAAGTATGATCTTCCATGAAGTTGGGAGACATCGATTAATACAGTATTGACACCAAGTTGTAGAATAGGAGCTGTGCCAAACTGCCAACTGCTATCTGTCACAACAGCAACAGAAATTTACAGATCAAACACGCACAAATCGCCGTACATTGGAACATTACAGTATTTAAACCGCAAGCACTGCTGTGTGACGCCAGTGGAGAAGTTTTCAGAAGATAATCGATGGTAAGCAATTTGCTCTAATGTGGGATGTGAGCGAGAGGTGTACCAGCCCCACTAGATATGCCTAATGCATTGTGTGTCCAGCAGTGCACATGAGATACCAGCCCTGCTAGATGTGCCTAATGGCATTGTTTGTCCAACAGTGTGTTTGACATACCAGTGCTGCTAGATATGCCGAAAGGTGTTGTGTGTCCAACAGTCTGTATGACATACCAGTCCTTCTAGATACGCCTAATGGCATTGTGTGTCCAATAGTGCACGTGACATACCAGCCCTGCTATATATGCGTAATACAGTATTGCAGCCAACAGTATGTGTGTGGCAGGATATGTGGTGGTCCCTCTGGCCTGCTCATAGTTGCACTCCGTGCTACCCAGCACAGGAAGTGTTCCTTTCATGGATTCTCGAGTTGTCATGCGACTTGTCCCCTGTGCTCTGCTTGATACCAGACCTCTAACAATGTGATCACCAAAAGCAACTGACTGCGAGAGAAACTCATGTCTCAAAGACCTCGCACCTACTGCGCAACACACTCTCTACATTACATTCCTTAGAGACTATTCACCACAACTTTTAATGACAAAGTAAGCGACATGCTCACACTCGGCTTTTTGTGTCTTCTATAATTGCAAGCTAACAACTTTCCGTTATTTGCCTTAATGTGAACACTTGATTCTATCAATGTCTCATTCTTCTAGATCAACAGAAAGCACACTACTGGCGTCGATGGCGCGTCTCTTCGTGTTTTAAAACATGTAACATAAGTGGCAGTGACATCTGATTGACTTCACTTAGGAGCATGAAACTTTTACACCGCCAACAGACCATCAACCTCAGTTTGTGACATAAATTTGAACTTGATACACCAAATTGTTCCAGGGAAAAACGGTTCATAAGACGGACACAAAAACCAAATAACTGACAAAAAAGTGAGAGAAAAGATATTTTTTGTGTTAGATAATTAACTAAACATCTGTCCATATTTGCCAGATGAGGCAAACCTAGTGATAACTGAATGATTCAGACAAGAGTATTGGGACAACCTGCATTCTGTGCCACTTTCCATTGTTGCCAGATGTATCGAAGATGGCGGCGATGACGTCATCCAAGATGGTGGCTGTGATGTCATCAAAGATGGCGGATTTGGGTGGGAACTTTGAATTTTGGTGAGAAGAAGGTCAACTGGGCTACCCACACTAACATAACCCCCGAAAAATGGGGGCAAGTTCAGATTCCAACAGGATAACGAACACATCACACCACAGTTATCTATCCTGACCTAAGAAAATGGCAGGAAGATAGGTCACTTGGGCTACCTCCACTATCCTATGTCAACCGACCACCACCTCTTCCTAGGAACTTGTGGGGAGTGGACTTGACCTGTGCTTGATTTAAGTCTTTATTATTTTGCACGCACTATTTTATTTAAACAATGAGGCACTACCACCATCCAGTGTGGTCGCCAGGGTGTCCAGACTTCATCTCACCTAGTCACAGTAGCACCATCAGAGGGTGCTGTCATCCTCCTGTAATGTAATCGAAGATGGTGGGAGGGAATGGAGGGAAACAATGGGGTCACCATGGTGTCTGGAGTCCAACTAATCTAGTACACAGTACCACCGCCAGAGGGCGCTATAATACATGCCATAATCCTAGATTACCACCATGATGATGCAAGTACCATTATCCAAGATGGCGGGAAACGGTGTGTCCACCACAATGTCTGGGTCTAGTACACAGTACCACCACCAGAGTGTGTTGTCATACATTCTATGATGTAATCCAAGATGATGGTCTGGGGGAGGGAAATGGTGGGAAAAGGACTCTGTCTGAGCTGTACATAAGTTTCTATTTTGCAGAAAGTGTGTCCATCACAAAATCTAGAGTTCAACTGACCTAGTACAAGTACTGCCACCAGAGGGTGCTGTCAAACCACGCACAGGTGCCCTCAAGCATGAGGCAGCGACATCCCTTTCATACTTGACACCTAAAGAATTCCTCCCAAAAATAAGTGATCACCTAGACACTGTTGCTGACATGACCTGATGGGATTGAAGACCTATTTGCACAGTGAAGACACTCCAGGGGCGCATGCACCTCCACACTGCCATGAGTCACCACCAGATGCAAGCCAGTGTGACCCATCACTTCCTCACTGCTGCTGCCTACACTGACCAGGTGAAAGTTGCGAATATTTTCGAGTATACAGTTAGAGTTCTCCAAGTGTTGTACTAACATCACAGAACTCCAGCATGCACTCATGCCATTCCCATATGCAAGACACCTCTGGGTAGCAAACGTGTTTTCCTATTAATGATGCGATACCTGAGGATACTAACGTCACCATATAGCACAGGGTGCATTGTTCCTAGCACGACATGTGAGATGCATGTAACCATGCTTAACCACCCAGCATGACTGATGCAATGCCATGAAGTGCACATGTGTAGCTACAAACCATCACAAGTGCATCTAACAAGGTTCTCAATGTTATACTGATGTCACATGGCTATGCAAAATAACAGCCATGTCCACCTCTCGGAAAATGTATAGTGTCCCAGAAAGAGTTAATGCTCGCTTTCTTGATGTCCCAGCTTGTATGCACGGAAAGTCTTGCTCTAACAGAACCTGTTTACGAAAATAAGTCAACATAACGTCGAATGCGGTCTTCCTCGTGGTCCTAACATGGCACCCCAACCATTATGTCTTACCCTTTCTGCTTTCAACATACACAAACGTTCTCACTGCTGTGTAGAGATTCCTATATCCTAGAAAAAAGGATGTAAATAAATACAGAACTATGGTTGGCTCTTATCGAATTTACACTATGAATTACTGATGCTGCAGGTGTGGAAGCACCCTCTACCTTTTTTTCTTTCTTTCTGCAGACCAGACGTTCAGCAGTTATTTTACACAGATCGCTATATTGCACCAGCAATTAAATCTTACAAAATACCCTACATATCGTCAAATATGGAAAGACACTTATTCAATGACACTGCTCTCCCACAGAGGACAGAACCTTGAATATTAGAATGTGAAACCGACCCGAAACCCATCAATATATCACAGTGTACGATGCATATTGTCAAATACAGAAAGATTCCTACTCAGTTACACTGGCTCCACCCAGGACAGGAGCTTGAATATTAGAACATGAAGCCAATCTCCAACCTATCAATATATCACTGCATACTGTGTCGATGTAGTAAACATACAATTCCTATCCTGCACCATACAAAAATCGCCCCTTTTACATCATTTGTACATGTAACGTGAAGTCAAGCAGCACAGTACATATATCTACATCCATACTCCATAAGCCACCTCACAGTGTGTGGCGGAGGGTATCTTGAGTACCTCTATCTGTTCTCCCTTCTATTCCAGTCTCGTATTGTTTGTGGAAAGAAGGATTGTCGGTATGCCTCTGCGTGGGCTCTAATCTCTCTGATTTTATCCTCATGGTCTCTTCGCGAGATATACGTAGGAGGCAGCAATATACAGCTTGACTCCTTGGTGAAGGTATGTTCAAGAAACATCAACAAAAGCCCGTACTGAGCTACTGAGCGTCTCTCCTGCAGAGTCTTCCACTGAAGTTTATCTATCATCTCTGTAACACTTTCGCGATTACTAAATGATCCTGTAACAAAGTGTGCTGCTCTCCATTGGATCTTCTCTATCTCTTCTATCAACCCTATCTGGTATGGATCCCACACTGCTGAGCAGTATTCAAGCAGTGGGCGAACAAGTGTACTGTAACCGACTTCCTTTGTTTTCGGATTGCATTTCCTTAGGATTCTTCCAATGAATCTCAGTATGGCATCTGCTTTACTGACGATCAACTCTATATGATCATTCCATTTTAAATCACTCTTAATGCGTACTCACATATAATTTATGGAATTAACTGCTTCCAGTTGCTGACCTGCTATTTTGTAGCTAAATGATAAGGGATCTTTCTTTCTGTGTATTTGAAGCACATTACATTTGTCTACATTGAGATTCAATTGCCATTCCCTGCGCCATGTGTCAATTCGCTGCAGATCCTCCTGCATTTCAGTACAATTTTCCTCTCGATATACCACAGCATCATCTGCGAAAAGCCTCAGTGAACTTCCGATGTCATCCACAAGGTCATTTATGTATAGTGTGAATAGCAACGGTCCTACGCCATTCCTCTGCGGCACACCTGAAATCACTCTTACTTCGGAAGACTTCTCTCTGTTGAGAATGACATGCTGCGCTCTGTTATCTAGGAACTGTTCAATCCAATCACACAATTGGTCTGATAGTCCATATGCTCTTACTTTGTTCATTAAATGACTGTGGGGAACTGTATCGAATGCCTTGTGGAAGTCAAGAAACACGGCATCTACCTGGGAACCCGTGTCTATGGCCCTCGTCTTTTTCGAAACCCATGCTGATTCCTACAGAGTAGATTTATAGTCTCCAGAAAAGTCATTATACTCGAACATAATATGTGTTCCAAAATTCTACAACTGATAGACGTTAGAGATATAGGTCTATATCTGTTCGACGTCCCTTCTTGAAAACGCGGATGACCTGTGCCCTTTTCCAATCCTTTGGAACGCTACGCTCTTCTAGAGACCTATGGTACACCGCTGCAAGAAGAGCGGCAAGTTCCTTCGCGTACTCTGTGTAAAATCGAACTGGTATCCCATCAGGTCCAGTGGCCTTTCCTCTTTTGAGCGATTTTAATTGTTTCTCTATCCCTCTGTCGCCAATTTCGTTGTCATCTGTGCGACAATCTAGAGAAGGAACCACAGTGCAGTCTTCCTCTGTGAAACAGCTTTGGAAAAAGACATTTAGTATTTCGGCCTTTAGTCTGTCATCCTCTGTTTCAGTACCATTTTGGTCACAGAGTGTCTGGACTTTTGTTTTGATCTACCTACCGTTTTGACATAAGACCAAACTTTCTTAGGATTTTTTGCCAAGTCAGTACATAGAACTTTAATTTCGAATTCCTTGAACGTCTCTCGCATAGCCCTCGTCACACTACATTTCGTTTCGCGTAATTTTTGTTTGTCTGCAAGGCTTTGTCTATGTTTATGTTTGCTGTGAAGTTCCCTTTACTTCCGCAGCAGTTTTCTAACTCGGTTGCTGTACCATGGTGGCTCTTTTCCATCTCTTACGATCTCGCTTAGCACATACTCATCTAACACATATTGTACGACGGTTTTGAACTTTGTCCACTGATCCTCAACACTATCTGTACATAAGACAAAACTTTTGTGTTGAGCCATCAGGTACTCTGAAATCTGCTTTTTGTCACTTTTGCTGAACACAAAAATCTTCCTACCTTTGTTAATATTTCTATTTACGGCTGAAATCATCGATGCAGTAACCGCTTTATGATCGCTGATTCCTGTTCTGCATTAACTGTTTTAAATAGTTCGGGTCTGTTTGTCACCAGAAGGTCTAACATGTTATCGCCACAAGTTGGTTCTCCGTTTAAATGCTCAAGGTAGTTTTCAGAATAAGCACTTAAAAAAATTTCACTGGATTCTTTGTCCCTGCCATCCGTTATGAACGTTTGAGTCTCCCAGTCTATATCCAGCCAACTAAAATCTCCATCCAGAACTATAACATGGTGGGGAAATCTACTCAAAATATTTTGCAAATTATCCTTCAGGTGCTCAGCCACAACAGCTGCTGAGCCAGGGGGCCTATAGAGACATCCAATTACCATGTCTGAGCCTGCTTTAACCGTGACCTTCACCCAAATTATTTCACATTTCGGATCTCTGTCAATTTCCTTCCATACTATTGCACTTCTTATCGCTATAAACAGGCCTCCCCCTTCACTGTCCAGCCTGTCTCTGCAGTATACATTCCAATCTGAGTTTATAATATACTCGTGGCACTAGATACTTACAGTGAGGTTGGGTGTCATCCACTCCCAACGGGTGACCAGAGTACCCTCAGAGGACCGAAGTCACTGTCAGAACTGTTCTACAAATTAGGTCTTGTTTCCCCCACGACACAAACGCATTACTGTCTTTGATCCAGATCTGCTTGCTTGTTTTTCTACACCCATCTCCAGACTCTGGGATTACAAGAACACATGTATTTTAGCATGGTTCGCCATAATATAATACGGTAGAGCGTCGATTATCCGAACGTCGGTCAACCGAACGACCGCTTAACCGAACTGTGTACTCGCTCGCACCTGTTACTCTCCCACCCTACCGTCCATCATCCCCCTCACTCCCAAACCAAGTTTCCCACAGTAGTCGCCGAACTGGGCCACCGCTGGCGGAACATCGCTTCTAATGGGTCCTTCACGAGGCGCTGCTGACCGGCCGAGGGGCCAGTCGCTGTGTTTCAACAATCAGCACACTTCTGTCGGCTCGGCACTGGCAGTAGAAGTAGCGGCAGTATCAAAGCTGTCCACAGCAACAGTTGCGCCAGCTCAGAGTTGAGGCGTGCCGCTCCACGCAGTTTGAAGGATTGCGCGCCCCCGAGAAGAGCAAACAGTCACCTTCTGTTCTCTGTTACGACCACCTGTGTGCTGCTCCGTGAAGAAGTGAACTTGACGATACAAAATGCTTAAACGTAAACGTGTTGTCCTTTCTATGAGGGACAAGTACGAGATTATTAAAAGTTTAGAATAAGGTGAATCTGCAACCACTTTATCCAATGAGTACAAGGTGGGGAAGTCGACAATTACGGATATAAAAAAAACAAAAGACGAGCATAGCAAATTTTATAGCTATGCTTGATGCTACTGACGGATCAACAAGCCGTAAAACTATGAAGCTCGCCACTAACACAGATCTGGATGGTGCTGTTTACAAGTGGTTTACACAAAAGAGATCGGAAGGAGAACCTATCTCAGGTCCCATTCTGTGTGAGAAGGCAATGCAGTTCAACGAAAAACTTGGAGGGCCTTCGAACTTTAAAGCGAGCACGGGCTGCTTAAAACGCTTCAAGTCAAGAAACGACATTCGTGAGCTTACAATACATAGAGAAAAACTGTCGGCTGATTCTTCAGCAGCTGATTCTTTCAAAGTCAAACTAAGGGACGTATTAAGGGAAGAAGATTATGCTCTCGAAAACTTTTACAATGCTGACGAAACTGGACTTAACCGGAAAGCTTTACCGAGAAAAACTCTTGTTTCACGTCATTAATTAGCAGCACCTGGTCCTAAAACAAGCAAGGACCGTATTACAGCTTTGGCTTGTGCTAATGCTACTGGAAATCACCGACTGCCTTTGTGCGTCATTGGTAAAAGTAAAAAACCGCGTTGTTTGATGCACGTTAATATGTCAGCCTTGCCTGTTGTGTACACCTCACAAAAGAGTACCTGGATGTATAGTACGATTTTTATGAAGTGGTTTCTGGACGTTTTAGTACCCTCTGTAAAAGCTCATCAGCTAAAGAATGGGAAGAGCGAGGAAACACTACCTCTCCTTGACAATGCACCAACTCATCTGTCATGTGATATTTTAAACGAAATAGACGAAGTCATAAAGCTAATATTTCTTCCACCTAACGTAACCTCCTTATTACAGCCCATGGATCAAGGCGTTATTGAGACTTTCAAACGATATTACAAGAAAGAATTGTTGCGTAAGTTATTGTTAGAAAGAGAAGAGGATGGAAAAGGAAGTCTCTTAAGATATCATAAGAATATTGACTTTAAAGACGCGTCCTACATGATCAGCGCAGCATGGAATAGTGTAAAGGAAGAGAATTTGAAGAAAGCCTGGAATAAAATTTTGGACACAGAAGAAAATTCACAACGTATGATTGAAAATGACGAACAGAATGATATGTCCAAAATTCTCGGTAAGCTAAAAGAAATAGATTGCCACGAATGTGATAAAGAAGACGTTAATGAATGGATGAATATCGATGATGCACATCCAAGTCATCAAATCATGCAGGACAGCGAGATTGTAAATGTCATCACTGATAAAGATGACGCCGCCAGCATCTCATCAATCAGTGCTCCAGAAAGTGAAGATGAAAGTATACCAACAGCTTCTGAGGCGTTCACTTGTTTAGATACTGCCTTGTGATGGTTTGAGGCCCAAGATGAAAGTGACCAGTTTCAGACATCTGTAATGAAAAAAGTACGTGACTTAGCTGCTCGTAAGCGTGTAGGCTTGCTTAGACAGACCAAAATAAAGGATTTTTTAAACGTTAATTTTGTATACTGTGTGTATTGTTCATGCAAAATGCGTATGTAATATGTATATATATTTATGTTTAATAAACTGTCCCACTTCCTACTGAAGTTGCTTTTGTATGTTACTTTGTAATACTAAAAGAGATGCCTGTTTTTATGTACTGTACAGTACTTCTTTTTGGCAAATAAACATGTACAGTTCGATTATCCGAACAAACCAATTTTCCGAACGCCCATGTCCCCCAAGTACTTTGGATAATCGACGCTCTACTGTACCATTTTCGTGGTACTTCTCGATATGAAGCACACAGAAGTAGCCTTCCGATCGCTTGCGGAACATAATTCCAAAGATACAGACTGGAAAATATTTATCTACAAATCCGAAATCTTCGCACTTATCCAATTTGCGAGGACCTTTACGTGACAACTCACAGGAAACTAATATTTCCACTCTCGAATACTGATGTCGGTGATGTAACAGATTCCAAATCATCCCTGTAATTTACAAGGTCAACTAGGGTGTTTCTCATGTCTAGAGAACCGGCAAATGAGTCTTCCACGTGCTGGATTCCCACACCACAATCGATCTTCTCTCAACTAAATAAAGGCGCGAAATGTGCAGAAGCAGTCAACCAAGCAATTTACACGGGAGGGAATAACGGTTCAGAGCGAACGCACCTCCATATTCAATCCTCTCAGATTTCCACTTGATCACGAAAGCCGTCCAGCACATACTAAGTATTAGTTGGCTATTCGCTCGTCTAGAAGACAACACAGTTAATTCATCTACATTCCTACACTCCAATAAGCCTCTCCATTCTGACAACTCCCACCATTAACGGGAAACATGAATCATTCCCACCACAGGCCATGCATACACGGAATCATCCTACAAAACCAATCACATATATGTTTTATCATTGTACTTACAATTAAATGTTACAACCACAACTGAATGGCATTCGACAATGAGCGAAGTATCTGAAATACACCCTGCTGACGGCTGTGGCTCTGGAAATAGAAATATCTGTACCATTCTTATGACTTGACATACTCTTTCCTCTGCTATCACAGTATTCCACAGTCATCTCCTTTGCAGATGTAGGAACACATCCTTTATAAGCCTGATGCTCAAGGTGAATCTACCATGCATCCCCCACTGCTACTAACTGACTGCCTACGCTACGAAATAATACTGAGAGAAAATCAGCAATGGGTGGACATGTTTCATAAGTTTTTCTTGCGAGTGCTACCATTGTGTCTTAGAAAGAGAGACATAGTCGGTCAGATGTTAAAAAACCCGATCGCAACAACTGCTGTATGTTACTGTCACAAACGGTCTTGGTTCATAAGGTGCATACAAGTATCCACGTGAAAAGCTATATGGGCTTTATAAATCGAGGTACGACATTACCTCGGATTGAGGTGGTCTTTCCGGACAAATACCGAGACGGTGATCGCTGGAGTGTATATTATCAGACCAGCAGTCAGGTTACACGTAGCCCACGATGCAACCTCGGGATAAAATCGCTGAATTTTGAAAGTGATTCGGCTAAGGAACGTGGTATGTAAGCGGTATTTGCGACTCCCGCACGCCACCCCAGCTAGATATTTATATAGTACTTGTAACGTGTTCTGCCTTGATACCACGTCAGAGGTTCTGCAATATATTCACTGAGTTATAGGCGATGACTGATTGAGAAGGATCACAAAGTACTAGATGATGTGCTGATTGAGGTCCTAAGGAAATGTACACTAGCTTATCAGATCTCTAGTGTTCGCTATCTGCAAGTCTTTCCATTCAAGTACATACCTGCAGTGGATCCTATTGACAAGTCATTTAATGATTACAACCGCTACTCAATCACATTCCTGGCACTTTCATAACTTGAAACGAGTCACCTTTCTCGAACCTGGCTGTTACAGAAAATTCCGACGTGGTATTACTCACCCCCTATGCATCTTGCAACTGCTGTCATTTCTACAGTTTTGCGCATGTGATCGTTCCAATTTAAGTCGGAACTGAGCAGATGTCGGAGAAAGACATATCCACCATCTTCTGCAACCGTCTAGAAACTGAACGACCTGAATTAGTGCAACAGAACTGTGTTGTCACCATTTGGTAGAAATTCGCGCATTGTGGTGCTTCTCCAAACTGGATACAGATACTACAGTCCGAATCAGATCTGTGTCCATTCAAATCTATCAGCCCGACATGCTATCTTTATTCTCCAGCCCCGAACATAGAAGCTCCACTAACCTCATCTGATATAGAGCTCACCTAGCCACCGTTACTAGCACGATGACGCATAGCTGTGGTGTGGTCCAGCACGGAGAGAGAGATTTCGCAACGCTTCCCAGAATTGCCCAGCGTGCATCCCTCCTAGCATTCCTCACTGAATTTACACCTGCTGCTGGTGTGGGACGATCCTATTAAATATGCAGGTACTGATCCACTCCAGAGGCCAGTTTAAAGTTTCGTCACTTGCACTGTAGGACGATGATTGTATCCCGCAGACTGTACTGTAAATCGCAAGAGACGCTCCCTGTGGCCCTGTCTCGTTGCTTGAAACAAAATTTTTTTCAGCTGTAGCGCACTTTGTACACTGCCTTACATTTTGTTTTTCTGCCACTAATTCAAGGTGTGATCAAGTTCTAAACTGACATTAAGACTGTCTGATCCACAGCCTCTCACAGAAAACTAGACATCGCACAGTGTAAATCATATTGCTATTGCGGCTACCATAACACGCCACACACACTGGATGATTTTAAATGAAAGCGAGTTACAACATAAGCAAACTAGCGCAGATTTTTCGGCGTTGTGGAGAGTGTCCAAACTACAGTCAGAAAGTGATTCATGAGCTCTGCATTTTAAACTCATCTTCCATAGTCACAGACTAGCTAATGACTATATGTTCCATTCGAATAATTCATCATATTGCAGTCATGTATGCAATCAGTGTTTGGGTTCTATCCACCCCAGAAGGTGCTGTCCATCCACCAATGCTCTTTCTCCAACTCAAACAAGTGATATCAGTCAATCGTTATGTAGTAACCAACAGCGTGCCAGTTCATGGATGGGATGGAAAAGACACCATCGATGTACTCTAATAATAAGCATCACAGCTGACAGTGCAAACAGTCTTACAGTAATTTCAGCACCGACCAATGACGTCACAGCACGTTTCTCAATTTCAGTACCGTAGCTAAACCACCCCTTCTCCACTTTGCGAGTATCATTGCGAACATCGATAGATGACTGTGCAGTACATCCATTCATTGTTAATTCTCGAACACATAAACTGTCAAAGTACACCAGACTGTACTATACATATTTCTAAGACATCGAGCATAGTGCTTAATTTATGATCTATCTCTCTGTCTCTCTGTGTATGGGAGTCACAGAGCAATCTCGCTGTTTTAGGTTAAAATTAGACAGTGAAACGTCCTCATCACACCGTCATTGACCAACCCGCCCTGCAGCACCGTTACCAATTTAATCTGCAACCGACCAGATGAAGACCACTACATTCCACGTCTCATGAAGGAATGGAGGTCGCCGAGTGCTCACCCATTTAAGTGCACAAGATTTATCGAGATGCACCCATGCTGAAAAGGTCAGCACTCCTTATCGTTGTACAGTAACAGATTTCAAAGTGTCGTGATGTAATAGCAGATGGTTAAGACGAACAAGAAACGGATGAATTTTATGCGCGATGGAGCTCCAGACGGATGGAGTTCGAAGCATTTTTATGTAAATCAACCAAACTATCAACTCTAAAATATTATTCCAGAGTCTAGGATCAGGATCTGGAAGGTATTAGTAAGAGAGAGCACAAACACACACATTCTTAAGGCATAAACGTTCTGCACTTAAAAGGGCTATAATGTTAGATTGCTTGCGTTTCCGACCTATCAGTCGTATGGAATGTAGCGCTGTTAATATTCCAATGTAAGAAATATATTTCAAGCGGATGACATACATCCTTCTTTCCGGTTTCTTTACAATAAACTATGTTATCGAACCGTAAAACGAAAAAACTACTTCTGTAAAACATTAGCTCTGTGTAAGACGAGCACAATGCACCTTTCCGGAGACGTATAGTGTCTACTGTTCACATCCGATCACGGTTCAGAAACTATACGATGCCTGCATCAGGCCTACATAAAATGATCGTTAGTAGCAGGGGATACCTCCTACAAGGAAACGGGTAAACACATAGCAGCAGCGTCCGACATGTGAAAATTACAAGTCATTCCCTCACTAACTCTGCAAGCAGCACATCTGTGAGGCAAATGTATGCACAGCGATTGCAGCGCCTCAAAAGCACCTATGACTAACTTAGTTATGAAGCTGAAGTCTTCATTATACACTCAAGATGCGACAGGGGGATGGAGTACATCACATAAATCATAGCTTGTTTAGAGGAATGTGCCACGTTTCATCACACGTGAGATGGAAGTACTGTGATGACCGACAGGATTACCATTAACGATCGCAAGTAGACAGTGCTTTAAAGCAAATACAGGACACATGCCGGCATACGAGTCGAACGCATGCTATGTCATGCGTGAGCAGCTCTGTCCCACGTCTGTGAGCCTTGTGAGGGCACAGATTTCTCTGTAGTTAAGCGCGAGACTATTTCCAATAAAAATTAGAGGTGCGAAGTTCTCTGTACCCTGGTCGTCTATAAGTAAGAAAACTTGTAGTCAGTTAACACTGTGTTTCGTTTTTAACAAATAGCAGTTGCAGACTTCGTGGATGGCGTATTATTGCGAACCATTTTATGTGCTAGTACAAATATTCGTTTGAGCTGTATTATTATCATTTTTTGAGCTAATCCTAGGGCGACGAGAAGCGGTTGAAGTTCGCTATCAGAGGCTTTTATGTCACAGCAAGTGCCGCACAGAGATTCCAACTGCATGAGGGGGTCCCCAGAAAAGGCGACGTTGAGAAGTGCCAATAAAGGATATGGTCGAGAGTGTGTACAACTAAACTCCCATACAAAATCTGTTAGTTTTTTTCAGTGTTAAGAACGCTTCTGCACCGAAAGCATATCTGTACAAGTTTGCCTAATGAACGTAATAACATATCTAAGCCTTACGTGAACAGTCAACCAAACTATGTCAGTGTGTCTGTGTTATGTTGACGAGTTGCACAACGGATTGATCTGACAAGTACCCTTTGGCTCCTGCAAGAAGCAATTTTCACCCAACACTACTACAGAAGTCAGACGCTCCTAATGTACCAAAAAGAAATGCCAGAAAAACTTTTAGCAATAAATATTTTCTGGAGTCGTCCGCTGTAAGGAAAAGACACAAAGATATTCTATTTTCTTACGTAACTAGTGGGATACTTGGGTACTAGAGTATTGCTAGTTAGTGTAAGAAAAACATTAAATGAACGGAAAATATTATTTATTGCAAAATTTAAGAAAAATCAAATGAAACTTTCATTTATAAACTGATAGACAAATTTCCGGGTTCTTTTCGGAACAGGAGGTTACCTATTATGGATAGGAAACCTGTTAATGACATTTATATACAAAGTGTGGGAAAGCTCTTTTATCCCTTTTCTTTAAGAATCTTATTTACTTGGCAGAATAGCTGAGAACTGCGCCTACTCAACTTGAATAATTATCCGATTGAATTATTCTAAGCACGGTCGAGGCAGGTGGCTTCAGAAATGTAATGGAGTGACGTGAATGAAGTATGTTATTTCTAATGGAGGAAAGATGGGTCTCACCTACGCTGTAGCGCACAATACCGAGAGCTGCGACGACTGCTTCCTGCGTCGTTTGCCACTGAAAAATAACAAAACTATCTCTTTCTATGTGGATTGTTCTTCGCCAAACCAACTCTCACTACGCCTTGATGAAGTCAAGGACTCCTGTCTGGCCCCAGTCTAGCTATTGGCGTGGTGCACCCGTCAGATAACCAGTCCACCGTGATGCCACTCAATGTTTGCTCGCAGGCGCTAACTAATACTCTGTCTGTGTTCACACTGCACATTAAATGTTGCGGTCAACACAGTGAACAAATTCTTAATCGCTAGCGACTCAGTATAGAGTATCACTCCGATTCGCTAGCGACAGAGGTGCTCTCCCAGTGCAGTACTGAGCAGACACTTTGTTCCTCGCTCTCTGTGTACACGCACGAGCGCAGTCGCTCCCGCTACGTGTTCCCGCTACAAGGGCGTCACCGAACCGAGTTCCCTGCACACAAAAAGCGAAAAGGTATATCATCCACTGTTTTTTCCTCACTCCTGCGTCAGAAATAGTCCACCAATCAGCGTTACTCTTACAAATGGGAGAATGGCTAAGCCGAAGTATCCGGAAATATATAGCATCTGCGTTAGGCATTTACTGTCCACTTGTAAGAACTCTGAAACTGCGCATTAGGTCCATCAAAAAAATCGTATGCTGGGGCTCTCCTAAACAATACAGTGGGTTTTGCTTTTAAGGTGAACATGCAGTCCATTATTCCTTTTCTCTGGCAAAAACTGTTTTGGTCCATGGGCGGTCGGCTGGCAGGCATAGCTGTGTGCTAACTCACCCTCCTATGGAATTTCCAGAGGGCTGGTTGCTACCGCTGAATCCCAACTCCTGTGGCCATTGTGTCTTGAATGTCTGTGTATGCCAGCCTCGACTTTTTAATCTCGGTGCGCACTTGCGATTTATTTATTAGATTTGAGTATTGATTACATGTAAATATGTAAAATTGACTCAGCAATATCCAGTTTGGGCTCGAATGAAACATCTTGATACGCAGAATACTACGGTAAGGTCGGAATATGTAAGAAATAAAGGCCAGGAGACCACGCCACGTTACATATCCACCCCCACCTTGTGACAAAATTTATGTCTGCGATTTGTCAATGCCAAGGAAAACATTGACAAAGTCAGGCAAAAATTGTTCTTTCGGATTTTACAACTAACTTTGTCAGCCATTCTTAACAATTTTTGTAATTATTTATTTATAGCTATTGTTCCTAGTTTCACTGTGGTTTCATATATATATATATATATATATATATATATATATGTGTGTGTGTGTGTGTGTGTGTGTGTGTGTGTGTGAAACCACAGTGAAACTAGGAACAATAGCTATAAATAAGTAATTACAAATGGTTCAAATGGCTCTGAGCACTATGGGACTTAACATCTGTGGTCATCAGTCCCCTAGAACTTAGAACTACTTAAACCTAACTAACCTAAGGACGTCACACACATCCATACCCGAGGCAGGATTCGAACCTGTGACCGTAGCAGTCGCGTGGTTCCTGACTGAGCGCCTTAACCGTGAGACCACCACGGCCGGCTAAGTAATTAGAAATATATATATATATATATATATATATATATATATATGTGTGTGTGTGTGTGTGTGTGTGTGTGTGTGTGTGCGTGTGTGTGTATTTTTTGTAGCCTACCACTCCTTCATTCTTTTATTAGTTGTGCATCTTTTATTGTTTGTGTGCATGTTGCAGTGTACTCAATGATACAAGAAGATTGTTAGCCAGTTTTCTATCTCTCTTTCTTTCTCTTAATTAATGTGGTGATTTGTTGATTACTTAATTATCCTTTATTTAGTGATTAGTATAAGATATGAGGTTTCTTTTGCCCCTTTGTGTCTTTTCTTTTCTTTTCTTTTACTGTTCGTTTCATTTTCTTGCTTTTAAATGACTCACGACGTAGATGCCGATACACTTACCAGTTTTTGGGTTCATTAGCTCCACGGCATTTTCGTGAGCGATTCTGGAATTTATGATCAGCTTTTTATAGTCTGGAAAAAATTTACGGTATTTATTTTGGCTCTTGTGTGAAAGGTAATGAGTCTTTACGAATACTTTCTGACCCAAGGTGAAGCGTTTCTTTGTGGAAAACTTGCCTTCGGTGATCTTACATCTCATTGCTGCTGACCGAATGTTCCGTAAAGCAGAAGCGACGATTTGTCTGTGTTTTCGTTTCATTTGCGATACTCTGCTCTGTTCCATCATGTTCTTTCCCTTGATTCTCGTCAAATATATCGCTAAGTCCCGTCAACAGTTCTTCATCGCCCAATTCTTCAGCAGACGGTAGTGGTGGCAATTCGTCCTCACTTTCAGAATTTTCACACTCCATGCTGTTTTCCCAGGCTCTGTAGCGTAATTCAAGTGTATCTGGTGCTGACTCTTTATCGGAAATTTTCGTAAGTCCCTGTTTATCTGTATTGTGGCTATTGTCAGTCTTTTCTAATTTTGATTTATCTACTTGGAAGAAACGAATGTTCTGTTTTGATTGTGTTAATGGGTGGACGTTAGTTTTCCTAACCTCTACCGTATTTTCCTGTCAATCTTTACGATTTTCAGGATTCAGTGGCGTTACTTCTGGTTTCCCTTTGCTGTGTTGTTCTTGTCTCTGTGCACCATGATTCTATCTGTAATTATTCGCACCCTGGTCTTGCCAGATGCTGTTTCTGGCATCGTGGCCGCTTTCAAAGTACCCTTGACCGTTGGCATTTGGTTCCTAAACCCATATCCACCACTGCATGAGTGACCATTACCATTCCTATTCCGGTACCAATTATTCTGTTTCCCGTTTCTATGCCAATTACCTCCATTATGTCACTGTCCTGAGCTGTTATATTGCCTGAAATTAGTATTATTAGGATTACGATTATTATTATTAGAATATTCGTTCCTAGTCCTCTCCTTTTGCTGTTCCCTTTCCTTTCTTTTTTCTTTCATCTCGTTTTCTTTAAACATGAGTTCGAGCTCCCTTAAGACCTCTTTGAATTCCTCGGTATTTTCATTTTTTCCTACAGTCGCCTGTTGATACTTTACCGGTAACTTCATTCTACATAGACGTATCATCTCTCCGTTACTGTATGGTTTATCTAAGCATTGATTCTTTTTGTCCATTGTGTCAAAGAATTTTACAACGCTTTTTTCCCCTGAGTTTTCATATGGTGTCATCTGAAGTAACTCGTATTTCATTTTGTTTTGAGCCTCCTCAGACCAATATCTTTCGAAAAATGCTGTTCTGAACTGTAGGTAAGACGTACAGGTAGCAGCGATCTTTTGCATCACCTCCGCTACTGTCCCTGACATGTGTGCACAAATAAAGTCAAGTGTGTGAGCCAAGCTCCTATGATTTGGCAAGCCTACCTGGAACTGATCGATCAATTTGCGTGCATGCAAGCTACAGCCTTGTTCCTTGAAATGGTGGAATTTTCTGTCAGAAAGTGATCTGTATTGTATCTCCTCATAAATCCGGGTTTTGTCTGGTTCATAGACTCAAATAATCTGCCACTCCTTGTGTTGTCTTGCCTATTCTCAGGCAATTCACTGCCTGTCTGCCTATTCTCAATTTCCTGACCCATATTCGTATTATATCGTAACACTGTTGAACAATGTTGTTCGTTTGTCTCTACTCTCGTCGTTCGTGGTACTGTACCTGCGCTACTGTTATATTGTGTCATCGGGTTTACTGGTTCAGTCGCTTGTCTTTCCATTGGTATCGGCTGACTGTATGTGTCCCGTTTTTCTAGACGCTGTGCCTGGTTCTGTGGCGTGTCATGTGTCACTTTAGTCGGGGCCTTCTGTTTCGACTTCTGCGGAAGTGTTACTTCTGGTCTTTGTTCTACTTGAACTTTCTTAGAGAGCGCGTGTTCATGTCCTGAATTAATGCTTGACGTATCGGTTGTTTCGCTACAGGTGTAATCGGTTTCGATCTTTTCTTCGATAGTTTGTATCAACTTCGTTCGAAGCTTCTCAAACTGATCTTTGTTTTTAAGTTTTATTTTATTGATCCGCTGGTTACACTTTTTCAGTGCAACTTGTGCGACCTTGCTTTGAATCACTTGTTCTTCCGAAATTTGTATTGCTGTTCGAGTGGCCTTTTTCGCTTTTTCCATCTTTTTGTCAACGTTGACGATGTCCAATTGGACCTTATCCACGTCAGTGCGTAATTGCAGCTGACCTTGTGTTAGTACCTTGATTCTTTCCCTAGACTCTCTCGCGTCTGAGTGATCTGACTACCAATTCTGGCGACCCTTTCTTCCATCTGGATTTTAACCTGTTGAATCTGTGTCTTAATGTCTTGTCTCAGTTTTCAAAAAGGTTTCTGCTGTGTTTCTCACCTTGTGAAAACCAAACTGATTGTTACACAGGAGAGTGAGTTTTTCGAAGTAGCTGCTTATTTGTGTGCGTGTTGCAGTACTTCCAATATCTTTGAAAATATTGGCACAATTCAGACTACTCTGTAGCTATGGGGATACTCTTTGTCCCCTGGATTAACTTTTGATACCTTGAATGATTCAGAAATACTCCAAATTGTACACATTTATTAAATTGTACACATGTATTAAATTGTACACATTTATTAAATTGCACACATTTATTAAATTGTACACATTTATTAAATTGTACACATTTATTAAAGATAAAAGCTAATGGTGTAGAGACAGAGAGTAATGTCTTTTTAATGATGTAATTTGACAACCAATAGCAATTCGTATTTTTAGAATGTGAAAATTTGGAGATAGTTTTTATAATATAAACAGATGTGAAAATATTCCATTGAAATACCTGATCACCTGACAGTGGGGCTTTAATCAGGTCCATTGCTCATGAACGTGTTGCTTTAATATTGTTTTCTATTTCTTAAATAGAGTTTAAAAAGTAGTGATTTCATTCCTCGGCGTCTAGCGGGGTTGCTTGTGTGCATTTTAGTGTGCCCTTGTTTTATTATTTACCATGCTGCCTTGCATTTATTTGGGGCCCTTTCCATTTAGTTTTCCACTCCCAGTTTTAGCAATGAGGGGCTTAGCTCTGCAGAATTTTTTGAATTTAAGACAGGTCCTATAAATGTTCTACCTCTGTTCTGTCCTTTGGGTACGGATATTCTTATGCGCCTTGTACAGTATGAGCGTGTTTGGTTTTCGAAAGTTCTTGAGAAATCTTGTTCAGCCTTTTATTTTTAGGTGCACTTGGAGATTTTTTTTCTGGAGACTAAGAATACCATAAATCTGTACATTTATTTAGAAAGTGGTCAAAGCTCAAATCAGCTCTCCTCTTCCCCAATTGACTATTACATATCAAGTCCTCTCTCAATAAACTCTCTTATGTACTCTTCCTTTTGACCTCTTACCAGTACCACTTCAAGTTGCTTGATTTCAATTGGTTACCTGTTATATGGTGTGAGGAGCATAGGCTCATGATCAGCCAGACCCTCTCCTGCAAGCCTGAGTGTCTCCCCTATGGAAATTCACTACAATAATGTCTATGCACACATGCTAATGTGTAGTACAATTACACACATAAAAAAAGTTTTGCATCAACTCAGTTCGGAGAGTTCCATAACTAGTACACAAAATTGGAATAGAATTAACATAAACATCATTTCTGCTCTTTTTATTGCTCATGAAAACCACACATTGCATATTGTACCACCATGCGGCGAGACCTTCAGAGGTGGAGGTCCAGATTTCTGTACACACCAGTGACTCTAATACCCAGTAGCACGTCCTCTTGCATTGATGCATGCCTGTATTCATTGTTGTATACTATCCACAAGTTCATCAAGGCATTTTTGGTCCAGATTGTCCCACTCCTCAATGGCGATTCGGCGTAGATCCCTCAGAGAGGTTGGAGAGTCACATCGTCCATATACAGCACTTTTCAGTCTGTCCCAGGCATGCTCGATAGGGTTCATGTCTGGAGAACATGCTGCCCACTCTAGTCGAGCGATGTCGTAATCCTGAAGGAAGTCATTCACAAGATGTGCTAGATGGAGGCGCGAATTGTCGTCCACGAAGAAGAACGCCTCCCCAGTATGCTGCCAATATGGTTGCACTATCGGTCGGAGGAAGGCATTCACGTATCGAACGTTATGGAATTTTTCATGATCACTAGCGGCGTACGTCGGCCCCACATAATGCCACTTCAAAACAGCAGGGAACCTTCATGTTGCTGCAGTAGTTGCACAGTGTTTCTAAGGCGTTCTGCCTGACTGGGTTGCTTCCAAACACATCTCTGTCTGGTGGAGCGATATGCGACACTCATTGGTGAAGAGAACATGATGCCAATCCTGAGAGGTCCATTCGGCATGTTGTTGGTTCCATCTGTACTACGCTGCATGGTGTCGTGTTTGCAAAGATAGACCTCGCCAGGGACGTCGAGGGTGAAGTTGCGCATCATGTAACCTATTGTGCACGACGTCCTGTGGCTGCATGAAAAGCAGTATTCAACATGGTGGCGTTGCTGTCAGGGTTCCTCCAAGCCATAATCCGTAGATAGCGGTCATCCACTGGAATAGTAGCCTTTGAGCGGCCTGAGCAAGGCATATTAACAGTTCCTGTCTCTCTGTATCTCGTTCATGTCCGAACAACATCGCTTTGGTTCACTCTGAAACAGCTGGACACTCTCCTTGTTGAGAGCCCTTCCTGGCACGAAGTAATAATGTAGACGCGACCATCTAGGTATGGTTGAACTACAGACAACATGAGCTGTGTACCTCCTTCCTGATGGAATGACAGGAATTGATCAGCTGTCAGATCCCCATCTGTCTAATAGGTGGTGCTCATGCACGGTTGTTTACATCTTTGGGCAGGTTTAGTGATATCTCCAAACAGTCAAAGGGACTGTGTCTGTGACAAAACATCCACGGTCAACAGGAATTCTGGGAACTGGGGTGATGCAAACCTTTTTTTGATATGTGGACTTGTATAATATAGGTCCAATGATACTAGCTTATTCAAAAATGTTCTTATAACTAGCCCCTCTGTGCCTGCCATTTCTGCGTTGAAATCACCACATATAGCAATTAATGGCTTATTATTAAAGATTTTTTAACTACTAACTCATATTTTTCAAAAAAGAACTTTATTTCTCACAGAAGCTTACATCTCAAATAGAGAAGAAATACATAATAAATGACCAGACAAACATCAGCAACCAGGCTGTATTTAAACGAATAAAACACATTGTAGGGAAAGAACAACCCACTAGACACCACAAAATAATACCACAAACTAGACAATACCCCCACCCTGGATCATACACCACTGTGCCATAATAAAGCAATAATTTACACACTCAGTAGTTGAGACACGATACCTTCACACACACACACACACACACACACACACACACACACACACACACACTAGTCGTAAAATATAAACACTAACAGCGCGATAGCAGATACTCCCACCGTTACCAAAACAAACAAAAGAAGAACGCATCTCCTAATAACAAAACAAAACACACAAAATGGGGAGACGACACTAGTACTTCTCAACACAGAAACGTGAATATTTAGTATAGCGAAAGCGCTGAGTACTAAATACCGGAAATATACACGTGGATGAACAACAAGAATAAAGTAAACAACAACAAAAACCATTAGTAACCATAAGAATTGAAACTGTTTTAGTAGTAAGTAAAGCATACGAACTGTTCATTATCCTAGCAAAAAAATGGTTCAAATGGCTCTGAGCACTATGGGACTCAACTGCTATGGTCATAAGTCCCCTAGAACTTAGAACTACTTAAACCGAACTAACCTAAGGACATCACACACGTCCATGCCCGAGGAAGGACTCGAACCTCCGACGGCGGGAGCCGCACTGACCGTGACAAGGCGCCCTAGACCGTGCTGCTACTCCACGTAGCAAAGCATCCCAGATATGCTCAATAAATGTTCGTGTCTGGGGAATTTGGTGGCCAGTAGAAGTGTTTAAACTCAGAAGAGTGTTCCTGGAGCCACTCTGTAGCAATTCTGGACGTGTGATTTGTCGCATTGTCCTGCTGGAATAGCCCAAGTCCCTCGACTTGCATAGTGGATATGAATGAATGCAGGTGGTCAGATTTGTCACTTGTCAGAATCGTATCAAGACTTATCAGGGGTCCCATATAACTCCAGCTGCACAAGCAGACCATTACAGAGCCTCCACCAGCTTGAATAGTCCCCTGCTGACATGCATTGTCCATGGATACCTGAGGTTGTCTCCATACCCGAACATGCCTGTCCGCTCAATACAATTTGAAAGGAGACTCGTCCTACCAGGCAACATGTTTCCAGTCATCAACAGTCCAATGTTGACAGGCCCTGGCAAGGCGTAAAGCTTTATGTCATGCAGTCACCAAGGATACACGAGTGGCTCTGAAAGCCGTTATAAATTATGTTTCATTGAGTGGTTCACATGTCGACACTTGTTGATGTCTCAGCATTGAAATCTGCAGCAATTTGCGGGAGGGTTGCACTTTGGTCACATTGAACGATTATCTTCAGTCGTCGTTGGTCCCTTTCTTGCAGGATCTTTTTCCTGCCGCAGCGATGTTGGAGATTTGATGATTTAGCGGATTCACGATATTCACAGTACACTCGTGAAATGGTCGCACGGGAAAATCCACACTTCATCGTTACCTCGGACATGCTGTGTCCCATTGCTTGTGTGCCGACTATAATACCACGTTGAAACTCACTTAAATCTTTGGTAACCTCCCGTTGTAGCACCAGTAACATATCTAACAATTGCGCAAGACACCTGTTGTCTTATACAGGCGTTGCCGATCGCAGCGCCGTATTCTGCCTGGTTTCATTAACTCTGTATTTGAATACGCATGCCTATACCAGTTTCTTTGGTGCTGTAGTGTATAAATATCCTATGAAAGTAAATTGTTTTCACGATACCAAAAGTATTCTGAACTCTGTTGAAAACTGCGCATCTCCAGAGTTTGAAGATATGGAGCACTTATGTGAGATAATACTTGGTACTTTATATATGCTTATTGAAGACGCTGATGATAAACGCTTTTATTCAAGCTTGTAGAGCTTTAAATACATCTTGTGTGTAACAGGCACAGACTAACATACAAACAAGACAACTTGCAGGTTTTCTCTCATATGGAAATTATTTATCCAGCTGCTTACAGGTTCATGATGGAATCTGGAAACCCGCTACATAATGTGCCATCCAAGCACAGTTCCTTTTGATCTACCTTTTCCTGTAATGCTGCAACAGAACTGCCTACTTTGTATGGTTTGTGAGTTCCTTCAATGTAGCTACCATTGACTTTCTTCATGATTATTTCTACATCCATTCTAAAAATTATTGTTACCTGTAAATATTTGCTGTTCCACATTTCCTTTGAGCTGGGACGTGTTGCTACTTTGAAGAGTCCTTTGAATTGCCATAAAATACATTTTACTTTCTCAGTTCAATTTTACTATCGCTACTTTTACTTATGTTTTGATATTTTTTGGTATTCTGTGGATAGATGTAATCAAATTTGGTGTTAATGCTCTGGAGAAATCCTTGAAAATGACCAGTTACAGCCAATAACTGTAATCCAGGGCGCCATTCTAATGTAGATAGTATTGTCTGAAAATCACATAACATTTCCTTACTTATGCCCTCTTTTTACATACATAGTTACAATGCCAGGAAACAGCTGGTTGACTATAAACTAACCTTGTATAAAGTTCCACAAGTAACCGGCGTTCATTGGATTAACTGCAGCTCTTAGAAACATTGCCATGATGAGAACAAATTGGAGGAGGAAAGGTTGGATTTCTTGACCGTGTTCTTCTATTGCTGAGTTAAATATGATTTTCTGTTTGTTTTATGCTATTGTCTTTATTTATTCATTGATGCATCATGTCCCATAAATCCAATGCTGCTGAAGAAGTCAAGATATGTATTAACAGCCAGAAGGCATATTATGTGAGGTATTCAAATAATAAATTATGTCAGGAGAAAAGTAGAAAAAAAGTTTATGCATTCCTTTGTAATATCCAGTTGCCGTTTTCGTCTACTACTTTATGCTAAGCATTTATGTTGCATTATTCATTTTCGAGATTATCTGTCTACACCCTGGAATTAAAAAAACTGGTTAATATGAAGAATAGCGTTAACTGAAAGTACAAGGAGTCTCATAAAATACTCAAGTGGGTAGTGACGTAGTCTTTTGTTCCTTCTGAATATCTTGAGATTCCTGATTTTCTGCCTGATGTCTTTAATTGGCAAGCTAGATTTCTTAGTGAAAGTATTTGGGCAATTTTTATCTGATTCCATTTCATTTATCTCTGGAATGTTTTAAAGGATAAGTGGATTCATAGAATTATAACAATATCTTTTTGGAGAGAGATTTCTCTTATTCTGTCCGTCCTAAGTAAACTTTCTCCTGTTATTCATATAGTAAATTCTCTTAGAATGGTGAAGCTGAGTCACCACTTATGATTCTAATAACTGAACTCTCTCTCTCCTTTAACTAAACATTACCAATGAAGATAGTTTATCTCTGCCCTATGACCATTATAGAAAGATAAACCATTTACCATAGAGTTCACAACCGTTTCATGAAAAATAGCAGGAAATAGTGCAACAATGCTTAATTTACTCTATGCCCTTTTTAGTTCGGACTGTTACTATGGGGAAAAAACCGAAGTTGGAGAGCAGTTACCCTAACCAGTACTTTTAGTACAGTCAGTATTATACAAAATGAAATAAATATTGAAATAGCCACAAACAATGACGTCCTAACTATTTCTACTAAATATTAGCACTCCAGTTACTCGGTAAAGTTTAAAAACTTTCTGTGAGAGCTAAAATAACTTAACTGTGATACTCAATTATAACTGTGGCCGGCAGTTTTGTTTCACTTTTCATATATATAGCCAATTTCCCTTTCCTTATATTATGGATGCAGTAATTTGATAATGACTATCATCGTTTTAGTGCAGTTTTTCAGTATCTGTGACTTCCAAATGATGTTTTGTTGCACACAAGGCAGCTGTACAACTACATTCTGGTTCATCACTTATTTGTAGGTGTATGAGGAGCCCGTATTTCTTATGTCTCGTGCTTGGTATGTTTAAATAAAAAATGTAACTTATTTCGATAAGGTATTCCACATAGTTAACAGTGAACACAGTCTACATTCAGGAAGTTTGCATTGCAATTCGTGTGCAACTTTCTTCAGCTGATACAAATATTGAACATAGGTTTACCTCAGTGAAGTTAGCATAGTAATCTGTGCACAGCTTCCTTCCACTGATACAAGAAAATAGCTTTGTTTCTATAGTGAGACAAGCATCTCAGTATCTTCTATTGTACTGCTGTGTGTGCTGTTTATTTGACTGTCTTTGGTAATAGTTTACTGATGGATATTGTCATACAAGTTTTCTGTGCTGAAAAATAAGTTTTCATTTACTCTGTGGCTCAAAAATATTTACTATTCTTTTTATCATTCTAGATAGATATTTTGATCTTTATTCCAATGTGATACATGCTAATGTTATCGAATTATACAACTATCTACAAGTAATTATGGTGATTTATACAAATATAGCTATTTCTGAAATCATTTTGAACTTAAACAACCTACTGAAACTAGTTTTCATGGATTCTGTGTTTCACATATTAAGCAGTGTAAAAAGAAAAATAGGAAATAAGTGTCTTTTGATTAAATGGATAGCACATAAGCAGAATTCTCACTGATGAATATAAAAGTCTCATAAATGTTTTGCATTTAAAGCCCTACAGACCTGGAAAATAAGGGAAATGAAAGATGCTGGTCATATTTTCTGATTTAATGAACAGTGTCTCAGGAAATACTCTATTCTGTCAATTATTATGACTCTGATGTGTATTCAGCACGTTTTGAAGTATAAGTGGTGATGAAAATGTACTAAAATAATCTGGAAAATAAATTCTTATATTCTTTAGGAGTCCTGTTTTTATATGCAAGAAAAGGTAAACTTCAAGGTGAGGGAGAAATAAAGAAATTATAATTATAGTTTGTATTCAGGCCTATAGATGCATATTTGCAGTACATTGACAAGACTATTTTGAATGCTCATAAATTATAGAGCAGTTTAGTTCCATTGTTTTATGTAATGGCATGATTTTCTTTAGTTAAACCACAAGGCTATCTAGGAGAAGAAAACATTGAAAAACCGCAGCATTTTTAGATCTGAAAGTCTTGAGGTCCATACACTCTAGCTGCAGTGTTCATCACAGCGCAGTTCTGATAAGCCTGTGATACACGCAGCCCCGTGGTGCATGTGGTACTGAGCCACACCACACCTCATCGTCTCCGGCAGGAGATGGGGAGGGAGGCCACTATGAAAACACTGGTGATGACAAGGATGGTACGCTGTGTGCTGCCACTGCTGATGGGGGTGCAGTCCTGAAAGCACGATGGGAGAAGGCGCAGCTCTGAGAGCCCAGCTGAAGAAGCAGACCATCATAAACAGAAATTGGCTGGTGTATACCGAGGTGTGAAACGAGAGTAGCCTAGCACCATAATTTCTCCCGAGGGGCTGAGGGTGAGGGTGGACGCCACCACCCAGATGGACCCTCCCTGGACACTGCAGAGATGCTGGAGTCCATGGAGGGGATTCCATAAGAAGACGGAGAAAATACACCAGTTTCAGCAGCAACATTCCGCCGTGACTTCTTCTCGACGTGACTTCCTGGCCTTGCTCTTTTGTATGATGACCTTCCTGTCTTCCAGTCCCTTAATTTCTTTTATTTTTCAACTTGTTTTGTTCTCCAGGAATCTCATTTTACTGGTGGTCATTCTCTAACCCTTCAGGGTTCCATTTCATCTGTCAAAACCCAGTTGGCCCTTTGACGGCTTCTGGTGGCGTTTGCATGTTGGTCCATATGGACATTGTTAACACATGCCTCTCCCTTAAGGAGACCCAGAACGATCCATGTCCTCCATGTTAATTTTAGCAAATAGAAAGAGCATTTTTTCTAAAACCATTAAACATATTGCTCTCCAATTTGGACTACATGTTCAGTGAATATTTCTCTACAAAGTTATAGTGCCATGTTAAGAAATATTTATTGGTTTTTGTTTTACAATGTTTTTAAACATATGCTTATTTTTTCTCTAAAATTTTGCACTTTTTCTTCTATAATTATACAATATTTTTTTACAATTTGTTATAAAAATGAGGGAAAAGAAGTAAACAATATTGTGTATAAATTTCATTGATATACTGTCAGCACTTTTTGAGAAAATGTTCCTTGAGGATGAAAATTTTAAAGTTGCAGGAAATGGCTTCTAAAGTTTTTAATACATACCTGCCCCATATGATGGATTGTCAGCATCCTCTTCTTTTTCCAGTGTTAATTTCCTTTTCACTGGTCTTTTCTTTCCTTTTGCCACATGTTGTAGGCTTTTGTCTCTTCTTCCTGCACCTTTTAGTCTTTCTTCATAAATTAGACGCATTGTGGAAGTGGTGTTGTGTCCTGGTTGGAAACCTAAATGTTTCAGCACATCACATTTGATAATGTTTCCTTCATTGTGTGTTGCCACTGCATGATACACTCTAAAATGCAATGTTTTTATCTGTACAAATACTCTTTTGGGAATCCTAATCCAAATTAAATTATTTACACTTTCATTTGGATTTTGTGTTTTCCCATGTAAACACTTTCTCAATAAACTTGGCTGTGATAAATCTATGAATATGGACTTAATTACATCAATTACAGCATTTGGTAGACTGTTTTTATGGGCATATTCCTTTCCTGATTGGTACTTACACCATGAGTCACTCCCTGTGGGGCATAGTGCATGTTGTGGGTACTCATTTGTTGATGCAGTATGAGAAAATAATGCCTATACTGCTGTCCTCATATGCTCAATGCTTCTTGTATTTTGCCTAATTGCACACCCATAATACCTCTGCAATCTATCAATTGCGTCATGTGTCAATCTTCCTCTTCCTCCAAGGGTCTTACCATCACTAAGCTTCTCGGATCCTAATGTCTGCTTTAGTTTGCGCAAGTGAGCCCCCATGCGCTTCTGCACATGTCCACTGCACTCCTGTTTTTTAATGTGAATTTCATTGCCATAAGGTTTGAGTTCCTCTACGGCTTTATTTCCCTTAGAATCACAATCTCCTAGGTAGTTAGTGTATCATACATTATACCACTCCTATGATCTGGAAAAAATTGCTTTCATTCCCTCTACTTCCATCACTCCACTCGGGCCATGAAAATTTGCTTCACAAGTTTCACTGTGTTTTGAGAGAATAACAATATCAATTACTTTGCAACTGTCTCCACTGGTAGTTGTCACAACTTCATTTAGAGATTTATGGCCTTTACGTTACCATGGTCCATCTAAAGCAACAGCTAAATTTCTACAATTCCCATTATCTGTCACAGATTCTTCAACTGCTTTCTTCAATGTTGCTTGAGCAATATCTTCAACAGAAGATCCCACCAATTCAGTATAAAATCCCAACTTGGTTGGTGGTTTTGACAAGTTCATAATTCCACATAACATTATCCCTGCAGCACTGCCCTTGTCAATGCAACACAAGCCATACACTAGCATAACATTTATATCATACACCTTCTTTCCACTATTACCACTACGAGGAATACTGTTAGAAAACGGCGGAACTTCTGCAACACATTTGTTACACTTTAATAACATTTTACGAGCCAAACCAATGTGTGAAGCTATTTTCAATTCCAGTCCTCTTTCTTTGCAAACTCGGCATAGTACGTTATGTTTCAAAATATTAGAGAGCAAGGAAATGTTAATTATTTCATTCATATCATTACGGTCACTTTCATAGTTTTCAAACTTTTCTTTGCTGTCACAATGTTTCTTGCTGGAAGAAGTTCTATCACATTCATTTGGAGCAGTCGGTGTAGCAGTCTGAGCGTCATCTCCCTTCCAGACTACAAAATATTTCTTCTTCCGCTCATTGTGCCTTTTCTTAAACACTCGATTGCTGAAACGGCGCATATTGATATGCACAAACCAAATACGCAAAACAGGTACGAGCAAAATTCGTCAAATGCACAAAATTGAACAGCTAAACAACACAAAGCAAACTCCACAAGTCAACACACACGGTATAGAGTTTATTTTTACCGATATGAACAGTCACTTGTCACAGAAATACAGCCAACACTAATTCCGCAGATACCCTGCTTGCAGCCAGCGAGCGGCGCCGTCAGGGGTGACACACCAAGTCGCTACAACCGCGATAAAAAAACACTTAGAATTCACTTAGAAGGGTGAAACTTGATTTGTTTTATTCAGAAGCCTCCAAATAATTTTATAATGAAACAAACTAAAAAACGTTAATTTTGTCATTTTCATTGTACCGACTCCCCTTAACACTACATTGGAAGCAGTTGTCATCCACGTCCACTTGGACTCTGCAGTTACAGTTTGCAATCTCTACCACCCTTCTGCCAGGCCATCTATTCCCCTTCCCATAATTGCCCTCGTTCAGCAACTCCACCCTCCCTTCCTGCTCCACAGGGATTTCAATGCCCATCACCCCCTTTGGGGTGGTGCTGTTTCATCTACCGCTAAGAACCATTCCCTTCTCCCTTCATTATAGTGGTCGCCACATGGTGACCTCTGCAATAGCGACCACATCCTGTCGATTCTCTCATTCCCTTCCCACCTCTGATGGCCAGGTTTCCGTGCTGGGTCTTCCGTCATGCTGACCGGCTGTTGTATATCTTCTAGGGCGTGTTTACCACCTCTTTCTAAGGTTGTATTTATGAAGTTTTTCGTGACATGTCCCAGTCGATCAACTAATGAGACCTTTGTCGCATTTGTGACGTATCCGTGATAATGGGACTAATAAAAACTCGAAGGAGCAAATTAAAATTAAATTCTGCACACAAAAGAGAGGCCCTGGGAATGCGGATTTAAGCGATTAAGGTACGTAGCTGCTACGCTGCATGCTTATATGGCCGCGTTTGGCGCCGTCTCCCTCCCAGTAGATTATGTCTTTTCCTTCCAATTAATATCCTTCACGAAGAGTGAATTTCTTTAGGAAAGACGAAAATTTGAACAGCAAAGTGTAAAATAATTCATTCAAATTCTGTAAGACTGTATCAGAGGATGAACAGGTTCATTAAAGAGTACGCACATAAGTGTAATTTAATTGTAAAGTACCGATACAAAAAAAATTTCGTGTTTGAAAATCTTTTTTATCATAATTTTGCTACACGCTGTTCACAATGGAATTCAAATGAAATGGCTAATGCCGAAAATTCATAACAAAATGCTATACGTCAAAATGGTGGAAGTCCCAGCCTGGCAACAGTTGAAAGGAGTGCACCAACTCATGAACTGGCCAATGGCTACGGAAACAACCACGATGACACTGGTAATATAGCTAATCATGATGTCACTTTTACGAGGCTCGATGAGACAGTTTCTCAGTTCTCACCGGAAAACATTTTTTCAAATAGTGAAACTGATGCGCGCGCAGCGAAAATTCCTTTGATTATTTTCTCGCGACGTCGTGAACGCAAGAACAGGAGACAGTTCATGAAAGCAATGCAGATACTAGTGAGACACACAATTTGACACATCTCGTGCAACTAATAACACAACAGGTTACTCAGCAGTTCGCAAGACATCAGAAAATATACAGGGTGGCGCACGAAATGTGTTTTTGAATACAAATTTTATTGTCAATACAATCTGAAAGGAACATATACTATAATGAAGAGCCGTCCATGGAGATTTGTTCTAACCCAGCACATGCTCAATATGTTCACCATTTCGTTTCCTAACTCCTTTCAAACGAACGCTGAAGTCTGTGATTACCCTACAGCACATGTCTTCCGTAATTTCACTGCAAGCTTTAAGAATAAGTCTTCTGAGCTCCATTAAATCACGTGGACGTTTCGGGGAATTGTTTTCCTTTAGGTACCCCCAAAGAAAATAGTCACATGGATTGAGGTCTGGACTATTGGGGGGCCAATTTTGTCCCTCATTGAAGCGACCAGGAAACCTGAGTGAAATGATCTGCATGTCGAAACTCAAACACAGTGTTTGCAGTATGTGGCCCTGCTCCATCTTGCATGAGCCACTGCGTGTTGAATGGCAAGGCAGTAGCAAGAAGCTGTGGAAAGAAGCTACTGCGAGGCATGCTCAAATAACGCTCGCTGTTCACAGTTTCTCCAAAGAAAAAGGGTTCAATAAGTCCGTGACTGGAAATTGCTGCCCACACTGTAATCCTCTGAGCTTAAAGTTGTCGTTCATGAAGCACTTGTAGGTCTTCAGTGGCCCAAAAGCGTACATTTTGTTTGTTAACCACACTGTCAAAATGAAAATGCGCCTCGTCTGAAAACCAAACGTTGTTGAGAGTTTCTTCCCTATCCTCCGCCCAATGAGCAAACAGTAGCCTCTGCTGCTTGTGTTCTTCAGTGAGCTTCTGTGCACAGGTCATCTTGTATGGGTACATATGGAGGTCACTTTTAAGAATGCGTTGAACGGAGCGTCTGGTTATTCCCAGTTGCACTGCTGCTTTTCTACACGATTTCCCGGGACTTCTCTGCACAGCAACTCGTACTGCTTCAATATTCTCCTCCGCATCCAATACTGTTCCTTCCTGTACAAATTTATCGTACAACCTGTGGATGGTCTTCTTGCAAGCTACCCATCGTGTGTTAAACTGTTGTCGAAAACGCCTGTGGGTCACAACAAGGTTTTTCGTTTCATGAAAAAGTAACACAACTGCCGATGGTGGCTGTGTCGTCAGTCTTCCATTGTCAGCCATTGCTGCTTACTAGTCTCCTAGAGGCAGTATCGTGAATTACACGTCATTTCGTAACTCATTTCTTTTTCCAAGCTCTGCTGGTACTGCCATAGAGATCCCAGCGGGATATCTAATGTGCGTGGTAAATTGTGAAAGAAACAATTGGGAACACATTTCGTGCGCCACCCTGTAGGACAACAGTTTGCACAGCAAAATCAGGCATTTAATGATTTCATGAATAGTATTAATCAACAGTTCAGAGAGGTGAGCAAACCTACATGCTCTGAACTATTTGACGAATTATCCGGGAAGTTCACAGAGCTCAATAAACACCCCTTTTGGGGTGGTGCTGTTTGATGTAGTTGAACTCTCTTCATACAGCACTTTCCTAGGGCTTTCGACCTGTGCCATCTTAATGATGGTTCCCCTACCCATTTCAGTGCCTCTTATGGCACTTACTCCACATCTTTCGCTAATTGACTATTCCCTTCTCCCTTCATTATATAGGTCGCCACATGGTGACCTTTGCAGTAGCGACCACATGTCGTTGTTTTCTCATTCCCTTCCCACCTCTGATGGCCAGGTTACCGTGTTCGGTTTTCCATCATGCTGACTGGTTGCTGTATACCCCCTAGGGCTTTTTTACCTCCTCTTTCTAAGGTTGTATTTATGACGTTTTTCGTGACATGTCCAATTCGATTACTTGCACCGACGGCATTTCCATTCTCCACACAACAGGCCCATAAGCATACCCATCCGTGATCGCTGTCGAGTCTTGCAACGCCTTAAGTAGCACTTGTACTTCGCTTCTCTTATTACTTTTAAACGTCTTCGTGCCGAAACCTGTTACTTAATCAGACACAACAGTTACAGAGAGCTGGTGCTGTATACTTCTCCAACGCGCCACAGCTGTCTGGCAGGTGTTCGAAACAGCTCACTGTCATGATGGAACTAATCCGTCACAGACACATATGAATGGAGATGACAGCACTGTAGCAGAAAAATTGTGAAGTGTATTGATTTTCATGTAAATCGCGGATATTTACCGCCTATAAACTGTAAATTACTCAACAATTCATCGAGCCTTAAGCGAATCTTACCTCTCAGACAAGGTCAAGGAGAAGGCACGAACCATATTTCGGAAGTTGGACGTGATGCGTGACAGTACACCACAACTCACCACAGTAGGTACGGTAGAACCCTTACGCAACCACAAATATAAAGTACCCATGGCGATAGTATTTGAGCCTCCGTAAATGATATCCCTACGTAATTCTCCATAATTTAAGGACATATAGTCCTTCAGCACTTCTACACACATGTTTTCAAACACACACCAAAAGCAGCGAGTTAAATGACCCTTCTGTGTGCCCAAACTAAAGCTGAAAGAAGAATAAATAAATAAAGAGAAAATTTTTACCCTTTCCATTCCCTACAGAAGTAAAAATCAACGAAGTTGATCAGACTTCAGCGCTACCACCCAAAAAAAAATAAATAAATAAATAAAATAAAATAGAAAGTGGTTGGGTACGTGAGAGGTATCGGTTATTTTAGAAGGGCTTGGTTTGCAAGTTGTCAATTACTGGATGCTCTCGTGATTAATCGTAACTTTGTATTTAAAAGATCAGTATGTAGAGAATTGCAAGTTGGTAATTACCGGATGCTCTCGTGATTAATCGTAACTTTGATTTAAAAGATCAGTATGTTGAAATTTGGTTAGTTATACCTGCAATTTTACAAAATTTTATACTGTGAGATGATACTTTGAAATATATTTTGTATTTAGTTATTTATTTAGAAAAATAAAAGTTTGAAGTTTTTACCATTAATTGAACATATTTAATACAAAAAAGGTCTTATAAAATTGTAGATTGAGAGAGTAGTGTTCATATATGTACTTCAAAATAGTGTTTGTATCAGTGTTCTTGCATATAAGCGCGTGTTTTAGCTAAAATTTTAACTTTAACTATACACAAAAATTACTTTAAAATTTAATTACTATGTTTGTTTTCAAGGAACTATATTTAACTCATTTTCTAAAGGTATGGTGTTCACGTACGCAATTACTGCAGTAAATATTAGCATGCTCTTGGCAGAGGAATGACAACTGTCACACTTTTTGCACCGGCCCCGCTTCCGGATTTTTTTTCTTTTTTTTTTTTGCTCCTGAACTCATTGCAGCAATATTTTCTTAACTTACTTTGATTCTGTTAGGAATATTTTTAGTCATTCTTTCCTCTTACATTGTTTTTGTTAACCCATATCCAAGTTCTCTTAGAAATAACCAACTTGTGTACAACTTGTTTGGATTGTAGCCAGGATTAATGTGCACATACAACACATAACAATTTATTGCAGCAATGCCTAGCATATTATAGAACGAACAAACAAACAGGCCATCTCTTAGTACACCTTCTACAGGAATAAGTGCTGGTAAGTTTATCTGTTGCGACAACTCCTCCTTTGGTTTTGTTGTAATGTAATATTACTTCAGGCTTCTTATGCTCTTCAGGAGACAAACTACTGTCATGGTGCATCCTATAGATTAATACTACGGTTTTATTCTTTTTTTGGCACGTACGAAATGAGCCCTACGTCCCTCTGAAATCCAAAGCTGGTTGAAAACACTGATCTGCTATTGTTTGCCAGCATTTTCTTCGGAATCTCTGCTTTGTTTTTTTCTGAGACTTCCAACTAACGTTAGATTTTTCTTTAGAAGTTCTTCGGCGAGAGTGTACTCTGTAAACAAATTATACGTGGTAATGTTTCGCGTAGTCTTCTCAATATTTTCCACAAGCCTCAATACAACACTTCTGACTTGATTTATTGCTCGTGGACCATTTTCCGGCTTTCCTGTATATGCTTCTGCTACACAAACGCGTGCTGGTTTCACATCAGATAACAACCATAATTTTATTCCATTTTTCTCCTCTCGGTTTTGAAGGCATGTACTGATGGAACGGACACCTTCCTCAGAATGGAACCAATTGCTCTTCCACTGTGAAGTTTTCGGAAAGAACGAACATTTTAGGAAATTGTTCCAAAAACATTTCATAGACAGTCCTGATAGCAGCCAGTTTATCATGGCGTCGCCTAGCTGGTCTATCTTCTTTGTTGTCAAATCTGAGAAATTTGCTGATAGTATGGAAACACTGAAGTGGCATCGTTGCACGAAAAACTGGTCGACCATTCATGTTGTTCCATAGCTCTTCAAGAGATCCTCCAGCAGATTTGTACACACCAGCCAATACAAGAAATCCCAAATGAGTCTTAAGTTCCTTTGGCTTGTGACATTCGGGTCATTTGTCTGTTGCTTTCATTCAGAATCAATGCCGACTTTCTTCAGTTATAAATAGTGACAATGAAGATACTTGCTGTTGAAGGTGGTCTTTGTCCCATTTTTAATTTGTTTTATAACAAAGTTAAAGTGTATAGAACAAAAGAAAGTTCTATCTGGATTTTCTTTACTTCTAAAAATGTATGCTGCAGCATCAGTTCACTTAGCTGGTATTTGTGTTTTAGCTTCCAGAGAAGACTAAAAGGGTTACCCTCTTGTCTGTTCAAGGTTCAGTAACTATTACACTATTGTACAACGAAGATGAGGTGACAAGGAGAAAGAAGAAGCTGCATATGCCGTTACAGGGGATATGCTTATTATCTCTTGGTACCTTTGCTTTACCTTTAATTATTTTAAGCCATGATCTGTACAAAAATATTCTTAGTGTGAATGTCGTTAATACTTCATACAATTCTTCTCATAGTTAGTCCTACGTCTTTCAGAAACACTGATGATCAGGCTGACTAATGATTTGCCCATTTACTCAGACGTGTGCAATGTTTCGTATAGTGCTTTCTTTCAGATATAACTGGAGTTTCGTGCGTTGGCTGAGGTATGAGCTCTTCAGAAATGGGAGGAGAGCTCCCAGCATTTTGAGTCCAGACGTCTTCTTCTCCATAATGTGATGACTATACAGCAGTTTGGCGTCTAGATGCACTCCCAGGTATTTTACAGTTGTTGTCCAGGGGAGTGGCTGGTCTGATATCCGTAGGTGTTCATTGACGATGGGTCTCCGACGTTTGAAGACAATAACTTTGGTTTTCTCGGCATTGACCGTTGTTTTTTTTTTTGTTCCTGTGGGTCCAGTGGTCCACTATATCTAGTTGGCGCTGCATTTGCGTGACGAGGTGGTCCATTCTGGTGCCTGCAGTCAGGCATAGAAACTGGCAGTAACATGTGGCACCGTCGGGAGGTCGTTAATATATAAATTAAACAGCAGTGGAGATACGACCGATCCTTCTGGAAGTCCTTCAAGGACAGGCCGTGTTGTTGAATTCTTGTGATCAATGCGAACATATAATCTGCGATCCTGAAGAAAATTGTCGAGAAGTTTTAAATAGCAGTCTGGTAGGGGAGTGGTACGTCAGAGCTTGACGATCAACTTGCGTCGCCATACTTCGTCGTAAGCCTTCTCTATATCGAGAAAGACTCCAATAGTATGTCGTTTCTTGTTGAAATTGTCTTGGATAGATTCCGTGATGCGCAGTAGTTGTAACTCAGCCGATAGCTTCGCCTGGAAGCCAAACTGCTCCGGTCGGATGATGTTGTGTGCCACAAGGATGTCCAGCATGCGTTTAGTACCACACGTTCCAGTACCTTTCCCAGCGTCGGCAGTAAACTTATGGGTCTGTAGCTGCCAGGGTGTGAGAGATCCTTGACCGGTTTTGGTATTGACCCTATTCTGGCAATCTTCCATGCCTCTGGTAAGTATCCAGTCCTGATGCAGCTGTTCACTATTCGGGTGAGAAGCACAACAGGCTTTCTCGGTAGGTGTTTCAATTCCGTATTGCTGATTCTATCTGTTCCAGGTGAGGTGTGTTTGCTATACTTGATAATCCTCCGAATTTCCTCCGGCGTTGTCAGCCGGGGCATAGTGTTAGTCGGGTCGTCCCGAATAGCTTCCCATTCCGCCGCTGTGGCCTCCTCTGCACGGTGGAGTGCATCATCTCCATCCTCCGTGGGGGGCGCAGTCGTCTGTTGTTGGTATGTATCCGCATACAGCTCTGCCTGCGCCAGTCAGTCGTACAAGAGGCCATGGGGTCCTCGAATTGCCCTTTTGGGGGGCTGTTGCTGTCTGAGACTTTTAACTATACGCCATTCATCTTTGGTGCGTAATAGAAAGTTGTCCATTTGCAGTTCCCACGTGTGTTGCTTCCAGTCCTGAACCTTCCGACGGAGTTCTCAGGTTAGTCTGTGTGTCTCCCGTCTATCATCCGGATGGCGGTAACAGACCCATCGCATTCGAAATCGACTGCGCCTTGTCTTAAGTTCCTGCAGTGGTGGTGGAAACTCGTCATAATTGACTTCTGGTTGCAGGTGCTCCATGAGTGCTTGTTGTTTCGCACTGTTAATCTTCTTCGTAAGTACTGCGATTGCGACATCAATCGCGTCTCTGGTAGTAACAACCTGGGTTGGTCGCACGTTGTTGTTGAGGTACGTTTGGAACTGCTGCCAGTCGTAAGTTCGTGTTGTCAGCAGTGGAAGTTGCAAAGTAGCCCTCTCTATGAGTCCTAACACCGGTCTGTGGTCCGACGAAAGATCATCCAGCGTCCGCAGATGGAGATTCGGGTTGATGTTCTTGATTTTGGCGATGTCTAGAACATCAGGGTCTTGTGTCTGGACATAAGGTATCCTCGGCGGTTCCTGCGGTCCATGGACGGAAACATGTAAATTATCAGCCAGTGCAAACAACATATGTCCTTTTGGGTTAGTCTTACGGGAATTCCAGGCAACATGTTTACTATTAAGATCCCTTCCAAGAAGGATCTTGTCGTAACCCTCTATAACGGCGTAAAGATCTTCTGGGTGGAGAGGCTTATTTGGGCTAAGGTAAGCCGCAATACAGGTAATGCTTCCAAGCGTCGTGTGGATTGTTATTGCTGTGGCCTCTAAAGTCTGGAGTTGGAGTAAACGTTCTTGGTGGTGACAAATACATTTTTTGATCAGAACTGCGGTCACTCCGCCCCATTGGTCCCGTCTGTCCGCCCGGTACATATGCATGTTCCTCAAGCGGAGGTCGGTTGACTCGCGGATATGTGTTTCGGAGACAAATGCTACGTCTATCTTGTGGCGATGTAAGAAGTCCGTGAATTCTATTTTCTTCAGTTTCAGGCCGTTGGAATTCCAAATGCGGAAGTTAAGATTCCTTGTGTGATGCCGTCTATCCATTTAGGGTGTTTGAAAAGCTGTCAGTACGCTTTCTACAAGCGAGATGATAGACGTCAGCTTCTGCTGGAGGGCGCTGATTGTGGAAGAATATCTGTTAACGCTGGTGTAAAGGTGGTCGACCAGGCAGATGATGTCTCCACTGGTGTTGGCGTCGGTGGATGGGCATGTGTTGCTTCGGAGTAAGAGCGCTGTGGTCTTGTCTGTCGTAGAGTCACTCTGGGTGCCGGTTGTGGTCGAGAGGCGATTGTTTCCACAGGGAGAGGTGCCACTTGTTGTTGGGTGGCCGGAATCGCTGCCATGGCCGAGTTCTTAATTATTGGCCATTGTGGGGTCGACTACTTTGGTGTCCTTCTAGTATATTTCCGTAGGAGTTCTTGAAATTTGGAGCAGCCACGGAAGGTCGCTGGATGTTCTTGTTCACAATTGGAGCACTTTGGGGGCGCCGCCCTAGGATGGGTACAATTCGATGATTTATGGGATCCACCGCAGCGGACGCAGCGTGCTGGCATGCTGCAGTAGTTCGCTGTATGCTCGAAACGTTGGCAATGTCGGCACTGGACTGGTCCTTCTTTACTATTATAGGTTTCTATTATCACTCGTGTGTAGAGCAGGTATTTGACATCATAGATCTTGTCACTGTCTTTTCCGGATGGGAGGGTGACTCGGTACACACGTTGCGATATCAATTGTTTCGTCTTCTCGTCGCGTTCCTTAAATTGGTAGACTTGTAGCACTTTGAATCCTTTTTCCTTGAGGGCACAGTAAAGTTGTTCTTCGGTAACTTTCGCTGGAAGGCGTTTCACAACTACTTTCAGTTCCCTGTCGTCTGGCTCTTGATGCGTAAAATAGGAGAAGCTGTGGTTCGTGAAGAATTTTATTGCACGTCTTTGGTCTTCGAAGGACTCAAAGTGGTATTTAATGTGGTTGCGCTCTAGAAGTCCGTTGAGCGTTTCATTGAGGTGAACGTAATCCTTTGTGTAATAAATTGTGTCTGGGGGCACTTTGCAGAAGCACATTCTTGTCTCTGTCCATGGCTTCTGTGGCATTAGAAGGGATGGTCTCCGTTCGTCTCTTAGCCAGGTTGGCTAAGTCCTTGGCTAATGCGTTGCTTCTGCGCCGTTTGTTGTGTACGAGTGTAAAGTCCCCCTCTGCATGTGGGGAGTCGCTGTCGTTTTCTGTTGGAAAGGCCGGTTCCATCTTCGCGTCGTCGACCGTTTGGTGGGAGTGCTGTGATTCAAGATCTGAATTCATAGATGGAGATGACAGACAGGTGTCGTTATCCTGCTCTTGCGTTTCCCGTGAATAGCGGATAAGGCGTTATATGTCCTTCAGCGTTTCTTTGTCCTCCTCCCGACATATATCGAGTCTTCTGGCGTAGTCCTGGCGGTCGTCTTCACTGCTGCGTCCATCGTGATGTGATGTATGGCCGACGTCCCAATACGGTTTCGTCGTGTGATGTGTAGTCTTCTGCGGTCGAATAGCGCCTGTCGATCGTCGTTCATGAAACGAAGCCGTAGTCTGGGTCGTCAACCTGGGATCCGTCCTGTATGGAGCGGCCGCTGGAGCGTCCAGCGGGCCAGGGCCACGGCCAGGGCCCGACCGACCGACCGACCGACTCCGGCGCGTCCGAGGCGGCTGCCCCGGCCGCTCGCGCGGCGTCCTCGCTCGTCGGCATCGCGAACTCGACTGACCACTTTCTATCTTTTTTTTTTCTTTATTGTGATTTCATTTCTCCGCCCCATATGGGCAGGGGAGGGCTGTCAGCGGCACAATCCGCCGCTCTTCAGCCGAGAGACACGACAACTAAAACAAGAATAGAATGATACATGCATAAGGAGATAAAAAAGGCGAACATAAAACAGAGTAAGGGGAGAAAATGGAGGTAAAAAGACATGGACATGTAGACGTTCATGGGGGACAGTTAAAAAAGTCACCACATTATGCAGTTATCGAACGACAAGACATGGCAGCGCAGTAGCTAGGCTTGCAGTTACTGCTGTGTCTCTTCGTTCTGAACGCAGTTTTTTGACGGTAATCTTGAAGATAGAGAGTGTTCAGTGTGTAAGACAAGTGTCCACAACGTATTACCCAGATAAAAGCAACAGACTAGCGCCGTAACTATAAAAGCCGGTTTCCAGCAAGGGCAGCGGCAAACGTCTTCCGAGGTGACGCGGCAGCTCGCGGAATTGGCGTTCCCAGGTAACTACGATTGGCGTAAAGCCAACACTGCCCACCCCAGTGGTACAAGTTTACATGCCTATCAACACAATGAACAGTCTGAAACAATGTACGATCAGACGAAAGAAATTATTCAGATAGTTAAGAGAGTCAAAAATTTAAAATGTGATGAGAGACTGAAATCTGATCATGGCTAAGGCTTTTTTTAAGAATAGCGAAAGAAGGATGCATACGTGGAACTGAGTTTCCGAATCCAGGTATTAAACTTTAACACACTGCATACCGGCTGCCGCGCCGCTGTTAACGCTGCTGTTCCCCGCCGCTTCCGTAAGACGCATGCAAAATGAGCGGCGCCCTCCTTGTTTGAATGTAGCTGCATTCACCAGTGTCTGATGCACATGAAACTTGGCAGACGTGTTTGTCTGGTGTTCCAATATTCTCTGGAAACACACGCCTTTATGTAACGGTACAAAACTGGCAGTAGTTCAAATGCCTCAGAGCGCTATGGGACTTAACTTCTGAGGTCATCAGTCCCCTAGAACTTAGAACGACTTAAACCTAACTAACCTAAGGACATCACACACATCCATGCCTGAGGCAGAATTCAAACCTGCGACCGTAGTGGTCGCGCGGTTCCAGACTGTAGCGCCTAGAACCGCTTGGCCACCCCGGCCGGCACTGGCAGTAGTGTCTTGTTTAATTTCCTTTAAGATGCGCTGCGCAGCCCTGCAACGTCGTACTGGAGCTGACCGTAGTGGTCTAGCGGTTCTAGGCGCTCAGTCCGGAGCCGCGCGACTGCTATGGTCGCAGGTTTGAATCCTGCCTCGGGCATGGATGTGTGTGATGTCCTTAGGTTAGTTAGGTTTAAGTAGTTCTGAGTTCTAGGGGACTGATGACCATAGATGTTAAGTCCCATAGTGCTCAGAGCCATTCTTTAGCCGTCTTACTGGAAATTTATTTCTCTACGTCCCACAATAGTCCATATAGTATGTTCTTTCATGTTCCCCGACAATCAACTTGCTGGATTCTTAGCAGGCGCTCGTTTTGTAGGTCGGATTGCTTCAGTTGCCTGCACAGTTTCTGTGGCACATTCTTGAGCAGTTGTCCAGGCACTTGCAAATTCTTTCAGGGACGTTCTGTATATATGTATGTCTAGATTTACGTTTCTCTATACTTCGCATGCGTTAAACAAAGCACAATTTATTAGTAACAAAACTACTTTCATTGTCTATTTACTGATCTTCCGCATTATTCCACAATATGAAGGATTAGCTCTGTCTGCGACTTTCATAAATTTATTATGCAGCACAATACACTTTGCTTTATGTATGATTTCCGCTTGCAGTGTTTTTTTCTTCATGTAGCGACCGTGGAGGCGTTGGGTTGGGTTGTTTGGGGGGAAGAGACCAAACAGCGAGGTAATCAGTCTCATGAGATTAGGGAAGGACAGGGACGAAAGTCTGTCGTGCCCTTTAAGAGGAACCATCCCGGCATTTACCTGGAGTGATTTAGGGAAATCACAGAAAACCTAAATCAGGATGGCCGAACGCGGAATTTAACCTGTCGTCCTCCCGAATGCGAGCCCAGTGTGCTAACCACTCCAATCGTGGACGCATCGTGAATTGTTGTTAGCATTCTCACCTACCTTTTCATCTTTCCATACCTGTAGCAAAACTTCACTTTGTCTTCGAAATGTAGTGTCTCTTTTCTTTAGAAATTTCGCTTCTGTTTGTAGACACTAAGGCAGACCTCTGTTGATTCGTGTTGTACCACGAAGTCTTGTTTTTCTTTCTAGAAATGTTTTGGCAGTAGCTGTATTGTGGTAATAATTGTTCTGATAAACATGGTGTCACATGCCAAGATGAGGTGAAAGTAGAGAGAGAATAGTGGCTTGAAGTTTTCTTCCTTCCCCAGTATATGTTTCTAGATTGGAGATGTAACCACTTACACTTTCGCAAATCATACGAACATGAAAACCATTTCTGACAAATTTCCAGGATTATATGACCGGAAACGAAGTTGCCCTCTCCATGGTATCATTGCTTCATCAAGAAAAGGCTCCTGTTCAGGTTTTTATATTGCGTGAAATTTATCTAGCAAGACCTTTCAATTTTGTAGAGTCTGTTTCCCTGACGGCTCTGTAAAGAACTATCATTGAAATGCTACAATTTCCAAATCTGCTCAAATTGATTTCTGTTCATTAGCTTGCCAAAAATCGGTGTCTCTATTGGAGCTGACCAATAGTCCTTCACATAATCTTTTTTTTATTTGGCCCATCAAGATAATCATGCCCAGAAATTTTTTCACTTCAGCAGCAATAATATTCGTAAGTTTAGGAGACTTGGAAGATCCTCCATAATGATTTTTTGTGAGACAAGTTTGATTTTGGGCGACATCTGATCGAACAATTCATGGTCAAGAAATAATTCCACAGTGCTTATAACGATCTTGATCTCACTGGGAACGGTTTTAACATGTCTAATTACACTAAATGTTTCTAAAATAATGGTGTTGCTCTTCTTCAACCAACATTCCCTATCAGAAGCTTCGTCACCTAAATCGGTCACAATTGTCTGACTTTGGTTGATTACAGCCGCGTTATTTTCTTTTTCACTTCCACTGCCACAACAATAACATCATCTGAATCATTTGGAACATCAGAACAATTGTCTGCAAACAGTTCAGAGAGAATCTCGCTTCCCGTCAACAGTTTTCCCTCCATACCGCGCAAGGCAACAACAGTACTATTTACCGCTACTGCTTGTTGGCGGTAAATCGAAATATAAAAATCAGTTCGTACTGTAAATCACTGCACTAACCCTCGCCTTCCTACATAACCTTTTGTTAAACTGAAATAGTAACTGGCATGAGCAACAGGCTCAGAAAACTCGAGCACAACGAAAAACGTTAATTTATGTGATCTGTCCACAACAGGGACATGGAAACATGTAAAACTTTGTGAGCGGTACGCAATGTGTTAAGAAATCTCGAGGTGCAGATTCAGATTGATGACAATTTATTGTTTAGAGACTGCAGATAACAACCAAAGAGATACTTAAAGGTAACAAATTAAAGGGAAGAAAGAACCCTAATAAGTTGAGATCTAGAGGTTGTCGACAATCCTAAAAGCATCATTAGACAACGATTGGCTGAAACAGGGGAAGGATACACTACAAGACAAACAGGTACCTTTGACAAAAGAAGTAGTGAAGGGAGAGGGGTAGAAAATAGGAAAGAAGCAAAGAAGTCCTTGGATAAGGCAATATACAAGGTATTAATCAGGAACAGGGAAAAATATTACATCGTAGTAAATCAAGTAGTCAGCAGGGAATACAAAAGTCTAAAAATTAACATTAGCACAAAGTGCAAATTCGCAAATTAAGAGCGGCTTGGACGCAAAATCAACAGCATTATCGTTTCCTCGCACTAAAACTCGCTTTGCAATTTTGCAGGAGCAAAAAGGAGCAACTGTAGAAATATCAGGAGGCCAGATAAACAACCAGAAATAAGGAGAGAAGAGAAAAGCGGAAGGTGGAAGGAATGTATAAGTGAGAGTGTATGCAAAAGAACTTGAGCAGAATGTTCGATTCCTGAGATGGTACTGAAGTTAAAACATTCCCGATTTCAGCTTTTAATACATCTGTACTTCTGATTCGTTTTGCTTGCATTTCATCAACCCTAAAAGTCATAACCTAATCTTTATGTACAATAACCCGGCGGAGAATTTACGTCTATAGGAAGGACTTAACAAGGGGAGAGTGGAAATTTCATTTTGCACTCAGAGTTTACATTTAATTATCATTCCTATGAAACGTGCAACCACTTGAAAGGTACAGCAATGAAGTAATCAATTTGCACCCATTACAGGCGACAACATGTCTCTTCCATTACATGGAAAAAGGTCACATGACCAGAAGTAACTGTTAGAACACATACTTGCCTGTGCCTGTTGGTTGCTACCTGTAACTATTTATGATGTAATATCTACAATAGTAAACCTCATTTTAAACTTGGTAGGGTGTTGAAGGATACAAGTTGTGAATTCGTGAACTGCAATTTGAAGCTGTGACAGATCAGGACTGCCTCAGTAATGGAGGTTAGGGGGCATGAGGACAACATCCGGAGTGGAACTGCTTTCCGAGCGAGTACGCAGTGGGAGAGGGATTATATCACCATGGACAGTAAAACGAACCCACCACAGGAGCTCAACAGGGGACCAGTTATGGATGTTAAGGTCAACACTAATACGGTTTGAAAAGGTATGGCCTGTGTGTGGTAGGAAGTGGTATAGAATGGGGTTATTTGCTTGGATAAAGATAGTGGCACAGGTAACAGTCATTTTGACGAAGAGAGTGATGGTAAGGTGTTAGGTAGGAGTAGTGTAGAGGGATTATTTTACTGTAGCAGATAGGTTCGAGAAAGGTGATTCGTTTTGAGATATGAGGGTGTTAGAAATATGATTCAGTAGTGGTTGTAATCAATAAATGACTTTTCCACAGGATCCTATGCACGTATGTGCTTGAATGGGAGGACTCGCTTCCAAATCCCAGTATGCTCCAGCGAACACTGTGTATATACCATGTAGAACCAAGACTTTTGTGATGGTTGTGCTTTTTTTCTACATTTCGCTGCTTGTAAGACGATTAAGCCTCTCTTTGTAGGACACAGTGGAACCATTCGCGAGAAAACTTATTAGACATGTCGACCCATGGTTGATTTTTGGGCAGTATTACTTCGTATCGAAGGCAATCACTTATTGACAATGTATTATACTTAGTAGTAGGGGATGTCTAATAGGTTCGCCTTGAGCCTGAGGCTCATAAACTATGTGTTTGTGTTCCTAAATTTGCAACGGAAATGACTATGTCCAGTCATAAGGAAGGTATCGGTTTGACATGCAATACTGTAATGACGAGGGGAGGCATATGTCAAGTCATAAGAATGGTAAAGATATTTGCATTTCGAGAGCTACAGCCATCAGCAGGGTGTATTTGGATAACAGATGATGTCACGGCCGCCATCTTCGATAACAGTACTCTGGGATGACACTCCTGTTTTCCTACTATTAAGGTAGTGGTTGGAAAAGGTATGGTGGCAGTAGGGTTATCATTTGACATGGCTGACGTATTCTGCAGCATTAGCGATGCTAGCAGCGTGAAGGCAGCGGTGATGGTAGCAGTGATGGTAGTAACGATGTTAGAACAGTGAATAAACAGCAGTGAAATGGAGATGGGGACAGTAATGAGAATGATGCTCAAAACAGAGTGCCGATGAACAGGCAATCTTGAAGGCAGAATAAACTGACGATGAACAGGCACACACACAGAAGAGCTGCTAAACAGATCCAAAGCCTAGGGGCATTGCCTATACCACGCAAATTAGCACCAACTGAATTAGTGGTAGAGTGTACACTAGCTGATTGGTACTAACCAAAACTATTTTTTTTTCATTCAATCGCTGGTGGGAGTGGTGGGCCCTTTCTCAAATAGACTGATGGGATCAAGTAGGGCAAGGTTATATCTTTATACTGTAGTGACAAGAAAAGGGAAGCTAGATTGTGATAGACATTTTGTGGCCAAATGCTCTCCAGTGAATGAACAAAGGGGAATATTCCAGTCGAATTTCAATGATATAATAGAAATTCAAAATCTAGTTGAGTGGAATAGAGATTATATTCCAGGAATGTTATTCTTTTTCACTCATAGGTGCATAATTGTTATAGATGTTTAGAAATGGTGGAACAATTGGTTGACAATGAGAGCTAGATCTGTTGACAGCTTCTGTAACAATGTAAGTTCGAACTGCTTATTGCATGGGTGTGTTTATATTCAGCAGGTAGTAGATATTTCACAGTGAGTGTAGCATTCTTTTGTGTTCTGTGAAAAATTTCTGGATTAGGTGAGAAAGTAGTGTAGACGAAAACTAAGTGAAATAAGATAATCATTCAAAGTAAATGGAGAAACCAGCTGGAGAAAGGGGTGAAGAATTTGTGAAAAGAAAGAATTATTTGGGGGAGGCTAAAAGAACTGGTTTAAATTGTTTATGTTGTAACAAGTGCATGGCTGGTTTGAGTGCTGCAGAAAAACGGAGTGTGATCGAAAATTTGTACAGTCGATGCCCGAAAAATGTAGGAGACACATATCTGTTAGCAGTGATAGAAAGACACGATACTGTTAGACAAAGGCCAACCACAGAAAATCCAAACAAACCACGTCATACTTCGTGTTGAAAGAAATCGGGTGGAAACTTGTTGTAAGGCGTATGTTAGTTTGCATGCTGGTAAAAATAAAGTGGTACAACGTTTAAACAAGGTTTTACAGAGTATTCAGTCGTCTATTGTCATGAGAGAAAAACATTCAAACCGTGGAAATACTCTTGCAACGACTACAGCTAAAATTTATGAACATTTCCCTTCATTTCCCAAACAAGAGTCGTAATATACTTCCATTCCTACCACACATTCATCCATCGATGGCCTAGATCAGGGGACATCCGAACTGAAGAAGGAGGAGGATGTAGAGCTCCTGAAAGAAATAACATATGTAATAAAAAACACGATCAGTTCTAAGAAGCTGGAGGACGTCTACAGGTTCAAACACAATGTGCCTGAAAAAGACAGGTCATTTTGTGATGAGATCCTTCTGCGGAATACTTCTGTCACAGGGATCAGCGACATTGATGAGTGAAGCATCTCGAAATGATTCTGTAAATTTTAGTAGGTCCACATTTTATTCTATCAGAAAATATATTGTCCATTAACAGCTGTAAATAATAGCTATTGTCTTCAGTGTTTTGTTTTGGACTATTTTCTGACTTAAGTTAATTAAACTAATAACCTTCAAATTTATAATTAAAGGAAAAGTTAATTAATAACCTTCAAATTTATAATTAAAAGAATGATTTTAGGCCTTACCAATAGCCATCCTTATCATTATTGATAGAGGTGTTTAAACAGTAATTGGAAAAAGGAAAGTATTCTGTCATGTTTAATCATTAATTACTCATTAACTAATGACACTCCTATTACGACATTTTGATTTTCAACATGGCGAGCAACGTGAAAGTTAGACGTGGTTCTCCGAGGAAAAGTGTTAATTTTGTCATTAAAAAGGAGGCATGTCCAAGTTGTAAATACGAAATCACAAAGTTAAACGAATATGTGTCCAGCTTACAATGGCTAATCAGTGCTCTGAAAGTGGAAATTTCGAATTTTCGGCTTGGAAAAAGTGAGCCTAATAGTCGACAAATTCCGCAAAGCGTCGCCCCTGCTAGCAAAAAATTTATTAAAGTCACTTACAAAAACAGCACGCAAGAGATACAAAATCGTGTAAACATTAAAGATACTGGTGAAATAATCTTTGTGCACGAGAACCCTTTTGAAGTGCTTTCAGCTGTAGACTGATATCTCAACCATCTGTGTCGAACCAAATGGTAAGAAAATGGACATCAGAGACAAAGAACGAAAGAGTCGCTTTCAGTCACAGGAAAACAAACAATGCAACAGTGAGTATAGTCACCGACAGTAAATCAAAATCAAGTGTTCCTGTAGTTGGATTATCGACTACTATGGACAAAAAAGACAAAACAACCAGTTCCACCACGCAACATCCAAGTACTGGCAGGCTTAAAAACAATTACCATCAACCAGCAAAAAAGTATAAAATAAACTTATTTGCACATACTAAAGGACGGAACGTAGCAGCCAAATCTCAGTCTAGAAGCAGTAACAAACAAAATTACTAGCATAGTGAAACCAGGTGCAGAAATTTCTGGCAGTCACTTCCATAAATCATGACATGAAAACAGCAACAACAAATAACGACTTTTTCGTCTTCTTAGGGGGAACAAATAACTTAGCAAAAAATGAAACGAAAGACCTAGTGACCTCACTTAAAAGAAGGCTACATAAGCAGATAAGATCAAACGTGATCGCCTTCTCTGTTCCACATCGACGTGACTTGCCTGGTCATGCATTAATAAAGAAGAGCAAAGCACAGTTAAACATATGCTAAACATATGCATGAGATTCAAACATTTGTGGACATAAGCTGTGAAGGAAGAAGATTCCACACATTCCATGGCTTACATCTCAACAGACTAGGGAAGGACTTAGTTATATAATGGATCCAAGAAATAGTGACCAGCAAATTGAATGTGCAGTGTTGTGCTACAGTGGCCATCCCTCGTAAGAACAAAAATAACGAATACTTTGGAGAATCAACCACGAAACACTAAGTCAGTAAAACAAAACATCTGCAGAACAAGAGTGATATTTTTTAAGACAATAAAACCTTCTACCAGCTAACACCAGATGCAGGTGTATGTGTTTCATATGTGCCTCAAGCAGACGTCAGTCAACATGAGAATAATTTATCGCTTTTGCATTATAATGAAAAGGGCTTAGGAAACAAAACAGATACTTTTGAATCATTTATCACAAGACTATGTCCACATGTAGAAATAGTGACAGAACACCAGAAAACAGTGAACAACATTCAGTATTGCAAATTAGAAGGCTACAACCTAGCTATGTTGTGTTGCAGAACACACAAGAAAGGTGGTGGTGTTGCCAACTACTCAAAAAGAAATGTAAGACCTTAACTACCTCGGATAAAGTGCTATGAGGGAAAATTTCTATGTTGACAAACATTTCGAAATTGCAATTCTTAAAATCACATTTTGCGCTATTCCTTACTATGTCATACTTGTATATCGATCCCCCCATGGAAACTAAGATGCTTTTCTGAAATCACTTGATGGATTTGTAAGTAAATTAATGTCAGGCTGTAGAAGAGTAAATCTTGTTGTACTGGGGAGATGTGAACATCAACACTTTACATGATAGTCAGGAAAGCAAACGTTTTACAGATTGTAACCTACCTTAAGGGGCTAAAGATCTTCTTGGACTACACCCACCAGAATAGCTAACACATATAGTAGTTCAGTTGATCATGTTATCGCAGATTATGACCACATCATCTCACCAGACATAATAAATGGTCACCTCTCAGATCATTTACGCCAAACACTAGTATTAAAATGTAATACAAAAATCAAACCAAGAAAAATGTACGAGCACAGGAAAATATTATCTGTAAACAACATTGCTATGCTAAGACACAGTTTAGGCTGGTAATCATGGGAATCATTTATAAGTACAATTGGGGTCAACAATAAATGGAACATGTTCACAGAAATTATGACTGAACACTTAAACAAAGCCATTCCATTAAAAAAAGTGAGCGTCCAAAAAAATCAGCCTTCAAAACAAAACCTGTGCCATTAGATTTTAAAACAACAGATCTGAAAGAAAAAATGGGAAACATGTATAGTGTACAAAGACTACGTCACAGTTACATAAACAACTCTACAAGCAGTAGAAATATAAGTATCACAAAGAAGTCAAGAGATTAAAATCAGAATTAATAAGCCAACAAATACGTGGTTCAGAAAACAATTCAAAGATTTGCTTGTCAATTGTAAATAAAATCAGAAACAATGAAACAAAAACCAAAATTAATAATACACTATTAACTGTGAATAATGAAGATATGTCTGATCCCCGTCTAGTAGGCAATGTCCTTAATAATTACTTCATAGATTCTGTCAAAAACGATGTCTCTATGAAACAGGATATACAGCACTCATATGAGTTCTGTAACAAATAAAACTGCTGTACACTACATGCAGTAAGCACATATGACATTATGCAGCTTATTGATAACCTCAGAAATAAAAATCACCAGGATTAGATGAAATTTCTCCATATCTATCAAAGAAATGTGAACGTCAACTAATGAAACCACTAGTTCATCTAATAAACTGTGTTCCCGAGGACATTGTGTTCCATGACAATTTTAAACTATCTGTAGTGAAACCAATACACAAAAAGGGGGAAATAAAGCATGTACAGCACTACAGACCCATTGCCCTAATCTCAACTTTCAGCGAACTGATAGAGAAAATAATAAAAAAAAATCTTGGAACATTACTACAATGCTGACATATTGAATGATTTCCAGCATGGTTTCAGAAGAGGTTGAAGTACCACTTCAGCAGCACTACAATTTGCCCATAGTGTACTTGAAAAATAAACAAAAAATCCCAAGCAGCAGCAGTATTCCTGGGCCTCCCAAGGGCTTTTGATAGAGAACATCATGATGTGCTCTTATCAAAAATTGCGAAGAATGGTGTCACTAGAACACTCATACAGTTGCTAGAAACATATTTAAAGGGTATACAACGGTGTATGGAGATTGTGTACTCTAATGGAGAAATACTGGAGCAGAGAAGGTCAAGTAAGGATACATACAATATGGTGTTCCTCAGGGCTCTATATTAGGTACAGTCCTATTCATATGCTATGTAAATGATTTACCAGGTTCTCTTGACAATAAGCAATTGATCACTATGTATGCAGATGATACATCTGATGTCTGCTATGTAGATGATGAGCCCATCCTAACTGAATAGACAAATAACTTTATTGAAAAGGCAAGAGAACATTTAAAGAGAGAACCAAAAAGTAAACATAAAAACCTAATATTATTCCTTTTAAACCAAATGGTCCAAACAGAAAATACTGTGATCGATTAAAGTCTACCAGAAACCTGTACAGATGGTAAATTCTTGGGTGTATGCATAGATGACCGACTTTTATGGAAGCAGCAAGATGATTATGTCTGTAACAAAATAACACCCAGTCTATTTGTATTAAGATTATCACCATATCTTAATTCTGAAGCTCTAAGGACTGTGTATTATAGATTAGTGCATCCTTTCTTGTCTTATAAAACAGTATTGTAAAGTGCGGCATGGTAAACTAATATGAAATGAGTTTTCATACTGCAGAAGCAAGCCTTGAGGAGCAAGAGCAAAAGCAAACCCCTATTCATTAGACACGATATTCTCACAGTTTATGCCATGTATATTTTAGAAACTACAATGCTAGCGAAAGAAGACACTGAGATCACAAAAAGGAACATGGATATTCTTAGCTACGAAACAAGTTATAGAAAAGATTTTCATATGGTTAACAGAAGATTACCACTGAAAAGCGCCTGTGCCAAAGAAGCTGTTTTTAATAACTTGTTACCAGATGAAGTTAAGACACTGATAGGGGATGCTTTTAAAAAGCGAGTCAAGCAGTGGATTATCCAATAATGCTCTTATAACTTGAACTCATCATTAATTAAAATGTAATAAGAAATAATGTAAACTGAAAAACTGTAACTGTAAAAACTTTATACTTAGTTGAAAACGCACATGCCTCTAAAATTACGTATTACGAGCAATAAATTGAATTGAATTGAGGCGTAACCATCGTTAATACTAATAAAATTGCTTAATAGTGAAGGTTTCAATACGATGTGTGGTTTGTGCAATAAAAAGTTTTTCTCTGGAATTGTAAGAATATTTTTGTGGAGAGAGATTTCTCATTTTCTGTGTGGTTTGGGCAATAAAAAGTTTTTCTCGTACTCTCAAAAACTTGGTAAATGGTATGTTATCCCTTTTCTACTCAACTGTTTAACTGTGACAAATTGAACGAAGAATCTTTGATGTGACAATGTCTTCAGATGCCATACTATTATGAAATGCAAGTTATAAGGAAGGAAGAGACAGAATACGATGAAATCTAGCATGAAATTTTCGCATTTCAAAGCAAACAACGTCACGTGAACGGACCTGAATGTCGTGAAATCCAATTGGTTATTCTTGTTTTGGGCCAGGGGCTACACTAAGCGCTGCGCAGAACCAAACGCGTTACTGCTGCTATGTGCATGAAGTCAGACAGGACCACTTGGTGGCCATATTTGTAGGCTGCGTGTTTTCGTTTTCGCGTAGTTTCGTTTGTGTAGTGAATGATGTCCTACTACAAGTGTTCTGAGTGTGTTCAAGGAGTGCCAGGTTGTGATGTTGTTGGCTCTAACTGTCACAATCGCAATACCAAAGCGACTGAAGTAGTGCTTCATGGTTTCCCTCGCGATGCACGTCTGCAGAAGATTTGCTTATCGAAGTGCTGTAGAAAAGACGCTGCGACTGTTGCAAATGCTAGAATATGCTCCCGCCATTTCAAAGCAACTGATTATGTTAGAAACTTGCGTTCGGTATCGCTTAATTTACTGCGCAAACGGGCGCTTAAAAGCAACGAATTTCCGTCGCGTAATTTTCATTGTGGTAGTAGCGCCAGTGATAGCACGGTACATGCAACAGAACGTAAAGTCCGTTGAAGAAACATAGAGACATTAAAAAACTTCTGTCCCACATGATGTTGTTTGTAATGATTCAGATGAAACCACTTCACAGAATTACTTAGTGGAATTACAGTGGAAAACTACTCATTTAAACATCCTGTGCATGAAATTGGGAATATATAATAAAGATCATTGAACTCTATTGTCATTAGCGAAACAACACCTGCACAATGAAAAATGTAAAAGGAATAACCGTGCGACAGCTACGGTCGCAGGTTCGAATCCTAGCCTTGGGCATGGACGTGTGTGATGTCCTTAGGTTAGTTAGGTTTAAGTAGTTCTAAGTTCTAGGGGACTGATGACCACAGCTGTTAAGTCCCATAGTGCTCAGAGCCATTTGAACCATTTTTTTTTTGTAAAAGGAATACACTTGTGTTCGTTAAATTAATCGAATTCTGAACAATGTATTATCATCCACTAAAATCAGATCTTTCTTACAGAAACTAAGGCGGTTTCCACGAATCAAAGGACATTTCCATGTCGAATACGTAGCACACTATTTCTCACGAAAGTTACAATTTTCTCAGGATATCTTCTGCCTGCACTGTCAACTATGCCTTCTTGGAGAAACCGTATTTTCATTTGCCACCCAGGTATCCTGAAGAATCTTTTAGTTACATTAGCTAATTCATGACCTAAAGTTTTTCTCTCTTGTGCAAATTATTTCTCCAGCCCTCTAGAGGTCCGTGATGCAATCTGAAAACTTTGTACTTAATGTCCCATAAAAACACTATTCCTTTTTATCTGCCTCTCGCCGTAATGCTGCTATGGAACCGACTGCTTTGTATGGTTTCCGAGTTCCTTCAAAGAAGCTATCATTGTTCTTCCTTTTGACTTCTTCTACATATGTTCTAATAATTGTTGTTACCTTTAGATATTTGCTGTATAACATTCCCCTTGAGCTGGGACCTGTTCGAGTTCTGAAGAGATCATGTAGTTCTCTTAGAAAGCATTTTAATTTTTTATTTCACAAATACACTATATTTTTCTTTCACCAGTTTTCCCTGTGTTATGGCATGTTTGCAGGACATTTTTTGGTCTTATACGGGTGGATATAATCAAATATGTATTTTATGGTCTAGAATAAACCTTTACATTCATCAGGTGCTGCTATTTATTGTAACCCAGGCTGCCATTCACCTGCAGATAGCAATGTTTGATAATTACCTAACATTTCCTTATTTACAAGCTTTTTGTAAGTACATAATCATAATGTCAGGAAATAACTGAGAGCAATGAAGTATAAAGTATATGCTATAAAGTGTAAAGAATAAAGTTCCAGAACTAGTCAGAATTCATTGGGTCAACTGCAGCTAATACAGACCTTGCTGTGATGAAAATAAGCTGAGGGAGGAATGGTTGGTTTTCCTGATTGGTTTTCTTGTACTGCTGTGCATTAAGTGTTTTTCTGTGTGCTCATTGCTATTTTCTTTATTCATTCATTGATGCATCACATTCTATAAATCCCATTCCGCTGAACAAGTCGAGGTATATGTTGACACCCAGAAGGAGGTGCTATAGAATAACATGTGACATATTCAAACAATAAATTGTGGCAGGAGAGAAATAGAAAAATAGTTTTGGCTTTCCTTTTGTAATATCCAGCTGCCGTTTTTATCCTTGTACTTTATGCTAAGCATTTATGTTGCATTATTAACTATAGAGATCATCATCTGCCTAGATCCTGGAATAAAAACCTAGTTAATACGAAGAATACCTTGAACTGGAAGTTATGCACCTGAGTACAAGGATTCTGATAAAGTACTGAAGTGGCTAGTGAGGTAATCTTTTGGTTCGTTCTGAATATCTTGAGATTTCTGATTTTCTGCCTGATGTCTTTCAGTGGCAAGATAGATTTCTTAGTGAAAGTATGCTGGCAATTTTTTATATTTTTCCAATTACATTATCTCTGGAATTGTAAGAATATTTTTGTGGAGAGAGATTTCTCATCTTCTGTGTGCCCTCAGTAAACTTTCTCCTGTTATTCATGTAGTAAATTTGAATGGTGAAGCTGAGTCAGCACTCATGATTCTAATAACTGTACTTTCTTCTCCTTTAACTAAACATCACCGACGAAAATAGTTTATCTCTGCCCTATAACCATTATAGGCAAATAAACCATTTGCTATGGAGTTCACATCCGTTTCGTGACAAATAACAGGGATTACTGCAACGATGAATAATTTATTCTATGCCCTTTTTTAGTTGTGACTGTTGCTATGGGGAAGAAACCAAAGTTGGACAACAATGACGTCAACCAGTACCTTCAGTACAATCGGTATTATCCAAAATAAAAAAAAATATTGAAATAGGCACAAGCTATGACTTCCGAGCTAATTAACACATAGTTAACAGTCAACACAGTTTACCTTCGGTTGTAATTCGTGCACAAATCTCTTCACCTGATACAAAAAAATAACTTTGTTTCTATAGTGGGACAAAAATCTCAGTATCTTGTACTGTAGTGTTTTCTATTTATTTGTCTGTCTTTTGTAATCTTTTACTGATCCACATTGTCATACAACCTTTCTGTGCTGAAGAATAAATTTTCATGCACTCTGTGGCTCGAAAATATGAAAATATTTATTATTCTTTTTATCGTTTTCGATACATATTTAGATTTTTATTTCAGTGCGATACACGCTAGTGCTGGTGAATTACATAACTATCTACACAATAATTTTGGTGATTAATACAAATATAATTATTTCTGAAAAGATTTTGAACTTAAACAACCTACTGAAACTTGTTTTCATGGATTCTGTATTTCACACATTAAGCAGTGTAGAAAGAAAAAATAGGAAATAAGTGCCTTTTGGTTAGATAGATAGCATATCTGGCAGCATTTTCACTGAAGAAAATAAAAACCACATAAATTTTTTCTATTTGAAGTCCTACAGAATGGGAAAATCAGGGAAATAAAAGATGTTTGTCATGTTTCCTGATTTAATGAACAGTGTCTCAGGATATTACTCTGTTAAACATTATGGCTCTAATGTGCATACAGCACGTTATGAAGAGATGAAAATTTGCTGAAATAATCTGGAAAATAAATTTTTATATTCTTTAGGAGTCCTGTTGCTCTTGTTAATATGAATGTTTTTATATGCAAGAAAAGGTAAGCTCCAAGGTGAGGGAGAAGTAACGAAATTAAAATTATAGTTTGTCCTTAGGCCTACAGATGCACATTTACAGTACATTGACAAGACTATTTTGAATGCTCAAAAATCATCGAGCAGTTTCGTACCATTGTTTTATGTAATGGCATGAATTGCTTTAGTTAAATCACAAGGCTATCTGGGAGAAGAAAGCATAGAAAAAACAGTAGCAGTTTTAGATCTGAAACTCTTGAAGTCCATATACTGTAGCTGCAGTGTGCATCACTGCGCAGTTCTGATACAGACTCAGTCACCTGTCTGTGACGTCATGAGGAGACATGCAGCGTTGTGGTGCAGGGCCACACCACTCTTCAATGTCTCCGGCAGGAGATGACAAGGATGGTACGCTGTGTGCTGCCACTGATGATGGGGGAGCAGTCTCGAAAGTACTATGGGAGAAGGCGCAGCTCTGAGAGCCTAGCAGAAGAAGCTCACCATCATAAACAGAAATTGGCTGGTGTATGCTGAGCTGTGAAACGAGAGTTGCCTATCACCATAATTTCCCCCAAGGGGCTGAGGGTGGACGCCACCACACAGATGGATCCCCCCTGGACACTGCAAAGAGGCCATGGAGGTGATCCCATAAGAAGAAGAAGACGGAGAAAATACACCAGCTCCAGCAGCACCATCCCACCGTGACTTGTTCTCAAGGATCCCTGGCTTTGCTGTTTTGTAGGACGAACAGCTTTACTGCTTTGCTTACATCCTCCAGAGTTTATTTTGCTGTGACATCTCGTTTCGTTTCTTCTGATCTCATGCTACTTGTAGCAGTTGCTGATTGCTGGTTCTGATCTTTTGGTGTCGGAATTCTCGTAATCTGGTGCAGCTCAGGGGAGGTGCAGTGCATGCTGTGAATTATCTATAGTTTTTTCAGTGACATATTGGGGAACTTTTCCCACATTATGGTGATATGCTCCATCAGTTTGAGGTATCGAATATATTGCTTCCCCCTACTTATACCTCCCGAGGAGATCACGAATGTAAAATTAAAGAGATTAGAGCGCGCACAGAGGCTTTCAGACAGTCGTTCTTCCCGCGAACCATACGCGACTGGAACAGGAAAGGGAGGTAATGACAGTGGCACGTAAAGTGCCCTCCGCCACACACCATTGGATGGCTTGCGGAGTATAAATGTAGATGTAGATGTAGATCAGTGGTCTGATGAGTTGCAGAGTACAGCGCACTGCCACAGTGTGCAGGCAGCATCATCATCACATTTAGCAAGAGAAGGGGGGGGGGGGTGTAGGCAAGTGCATCCTGCCCAGTGCTTTAGCCCTTTCCTCCAGATGTGTGCCTTCCCAGCTAGGTTGCTGTCCAAGGCGATACCGAGATACTTTCCAGTGTGGGACCAGTATATGAGACCTCCCATGATCTGCACTGGATGGGGATTCGTCAGAATCTTCTTTCTCGTAAATATCGCAAAATATCTCTTTATTGCATTGATCTTGGTAGCACACTGTCCAAGTTCCCACCTTGCTGCGTGCCAATTGCAAACACCTCCACATCAGTTGCACCCACATACTACATGCTAACAGCTTGGTATTATCCACATGGAGCATTAGTTGGATACTCATTGCCATCATAATACCTGCCGTGAACAGAGAATACTTGGGGGGGCCAGTCACACCTTCCGAAGTAGAGACCAGTGACCACTCAGCTGGCTGCCCTGATGTTCTATCTGCATCCATGATCCAACAACATCACCAAAAACCACTTGTGGAGCCACAAAGCTTTATTCTCACTCTCCGGAGTATGACCTGCAGCAGCACCATCCACCTTCCTCCTTCTTCCAGGCATCAGAAGTGTGCGACCAGTGCTTGACAAGATTTTCTCATGCCTGCGTGGTGGCATTTATCCCTCTCTCCTCAGTCCCCACGCTTTCACCCTCCCAATCAACCAAGACCACTTTTCACCTTCATCCCCACCTATCCTTTCACCCCTGTGCAACAAGAAACACTGCTCAAAATCCTTTCCTTTGCATCTACCAAGTTAATCAGTGCCAGGGCCATCTTTTACCACCACACTGTTGAAACTGCAAAGGAGACGCTCCATGTAGTGCAAGAGATATTCTGCAATGGAAACTGACAGTGCGATGAAGGCACCATCAGAGGTGAACCTTCAGGCAGCTGCTTAGAAGGTTGTCTGAGAAGAGGAAAAGGAAGACGATTATCAGGACTCAAGCTGGTGTTCATCACCATTTTCTTATTTTCTGATTTTACATAAACCCATTCATCCAGAGGGCTTGAACCGATTTCTTGAGTTTGTGTATGATGCACATGTGGCCTCAAGATAATGCAGCCCTTTCTTCCTTCCGAAGCTGCATTTCCTTCTCTGTCGTCGCTCCTTCCCCTCTGACTTCCCCTTCCTCTCTCTTGGTGTCCTTGTGTAGATTGGACTAGCTATCCTCCTGGTTTCTACTATCACATATCTACTATCAATTTCCATTTTTGGCGGTTTTGGTACACTTTGGGGGTTTACCATCCTTTCTAAATTTTGTCTCCATAATGTGATACAACTGGGGAAGAACACCCTAGTTAGCGTCTTTGGCACATGACTTTACCACCTCTCCCATCATTCCCCTGACTCCATTGTCTATAATGCTATATAGCCAGCATAGTAGCCAGGCCATGTAGTGGTATTTTTCTGTTGCAGTTTGGTTGAGCACCTGTCCACTGTGCAAGGTGGCTCTTGCTGTGGTTGTGTGGCACAAATGGGCAGAGCCCATCATTGGAATGGGTGTATAGGGGTGTACACTCTAGGTATGAGAGACATTAACTTTTCAAAAAAAACTTGCCATTCTTGTGAGGTCGTTTCTTTATTTGCCAATGGAGTTTTCATGCTGCTTCTTGAGGACTTACTGTCCCTGGCTACCCTCTGGGAGGAGTGCCAAGTATGTCAGCATGGGGTGAAGCACTTTAACTCTCACCTGGTCTGTACCAGGACTGATGGGGACGCTTTTACTGCCAACAAACAATTATTTTCCATGAGAACTATCTAAGACAAATCCTGTGACTTGGATTCTTTGAGTAACATGTGGTCTGGTTCACTGTTGATCAAAACTTCTTCTGCCATCCAGTCTGTGGCCATTCATGATTATGACCACCTTGATGTCAGCCCAGAGCCCATTACTCCTTACCAGTCTTTGAATATGGTCCACTAATCATTTTTCATAGCGAACTCGTTCCTCAAACAGATGTGGACATCCGGGCCAATCTGGAAGAGCGAGGTATGCGTTTTCTTCAGAGTGTTAACAAAAGCCATAAGGACAATGTCATTGATACTGGCACATTTACTTTGTCATTTGAGGGGATATCCTTCAAGAGAGTGTCAAGGTTACGGTTTATCAGTGTGATGTGAAGCCTTACATCCGACCACCGGTTTTTGGCGATTGTGTTTTGCCAAGTTGTCATCCCACTGTACAGGAGATCCTTTATGCAGGGAATGTGGACATTCACTCCTTGGGGGAAGCCCCTGTGTGCACCGCCCATGTGTGTTAATTACCATGATCATCACCCTCCACACTCACTGCTTTGCCCAGTTTATAAGTAGGAGAAGAAGATACTGTAGTGTAGATCCCTTCAATGTTCTTCCTGTACTGTGCCTCATCAGAAAGATGGCCAGTGTCTATGATATCCAACTTTGTCTTTTGTATATCCTTTCCCCTTCCCCACCTCCTCATCTCAGGCCTGCTACCACTTCTCTCCCACGTCCCTGTGATTCCCACGCCCTTCTCGCTGGGTGCTGCCCTCTACCTGGTTGGAGAAGTGCCTCCCCTCCATTCAGTTCCAGATCCCATTGAAGCCTGCTCTGATTTCAGGTCCAGCGATCTTTAGCCTATTAGAGAGGAGGAGGTTGAGGAGGAAAATAAGAAGAAGGATAAAAAGAACAAGAAACTTAAGTTCCAGAACAAAACCCCTCCAGTGCCCCAAAGATGCTGAATCCCTTCTCAAACTCAGTCTGACCTCTTGTTTATTGACGTCACTCTGGCCTTGTTAGTGGCAGATGGTTCACAGTGGTGTCTATGTCCACTGTCCTAACCGCCCTCCTTTAGTAACTCCACACTCCCTTCCTTCAGCTTGAGGATTTTAAAGCCATTCATCACTTGTAGGGAGGTGCTTTTTTATCTACTCAGGCTCTCCTCATAGAACAGTTCCTTACAGCATCTTCTTAATTATGGTCCCCCGTCCCATTTTGGTGCCTATAATGGAATTTACTGTGTGACTGATGTTTTGTTCAATCCCCCTCCGCTTCTCCCTTCATTATACTGGTCGCTGCACGGTGACCTCTGCGATAGCGACCGCATCCCATTGAATCTCTTATTCCTTTACCAACTCCCGATGGCCAAGTTACCGTGTTGGGTTTCCATCATGCTGATTGGTGGCTGTATACCTCTTAGGGCGTGTTTACCACATCTTTTTCAGGTTGTATTTATGAACTTTTTAGTGACATCTCCAAGTTGGTTAATGGCACCGACGCCATTGCCACTCAATGGGCCCATTTTGCCACCAGTTGTGCGCATGGTAAAGCATAGCCATCGCCATACCCATCCATGATCGATGTCGATTCTTGCAACGCCTTAAGTAGTACCTGTACTCAAGGTGCCTTATTACCTTTAAATGCCTTCATGCCAAAAGCTGTTACTTAATCAAACACAGCAGTTGCAGAGAGGTCGTACTGTACAGTTCCCCAATGCGCAGATGTTCAAAATAGCTCACTGTCATGATGGACACAGATACATAGGAATGGAGATGACAGCACTATAGTAGAAAATTTGTGAAATGTATTGATTTTGATGTAAAACGCGGATATTTACCATCTATAAACTGTAAATTACTCAACAATTCTTTTCAAATGTTTCCCTTCCCAGAGCAGTTTATCTGAAAGAAAGCACTATGCAAAACATGGCACACATCTGAGTAAATGGGCAAATCATTAGTCAGCCTGATCATTAGCCTTTCTGAAAGACATAGGACTAACTATGAGAAGAATTGTACGAAGTATTAATGACATTCACACTAAGAGATTTTTATGTAGATGAATGTATAAATAAATGATGACTTAAAATAATTAAAAGCAAACCAAAGGTACCAAGAGATAATAAGCATATCCCCTGTAATGACATGTCCAGCAGATTTTTTCTCCTGGTGACGTTATCGTCGAATTCCGATAGTCTAATAGTTAATGAACTTTGAATTGAATGTATGATACAAAAGTTGCGTTTATTGTCTCATAAGGTAAGCACGAGTAAATTCACACAATTGTTTAATAACACCTCACTCTTCCAAAATATAAATAAAACAGTTACCATGAAACATTATTGCAAGGGAACTGGACGAAGAAGGCAATACCAGTCACATTACGTACTGCAGCCCCCTACTAGCTAGCAGTGTTGAAACTTTCACATATTATGTTCGTCGCTTAACCCTCACGTAAAAACCATATGCTCAGTGATTGGCCAGTGAAATGAAGACACAGCCCCTAGGCGTTGTGATAGCAATGGAAATAGGTCCATTTATGTATTAGGTCCTTCAATCCACAGTGCGTAGTTCAAACTGTAAAGCATGGAGGGGATTCTGTGATGGTATGGGGATCCTATGGAGGGAATATAGTCGGATATTTGGTGAAAATAGATGGAAAAATGAACCAAAAGGATCATCATGCCATTTACCAGCGACATGCTAAGACATCTGGTTTGCGTCTGTGAAAGGATTTGACTTGCAGCAAGACAACGATCCAAAACATACGTTTCGCTTGTGTCAGAACTATGTGAAGTGTCTAGGGGCTCATAAAACATTGAAAAACATGGAAATGCCGCCACAATCCCCTGATTGTAATCCAATCGAACTGCTATGGGATGAATTGGACAGGAGGAGCCTAAAATTGGAAATCATGAGTAGGTCACAATTGTGGGAGGGATAATTCCAATTGAAATCTTGGCAAAACTGATGCAGCACATGCCGAGAGTGTGCAAGGCAGTGATGAAAGCAGAGGGTGGCTAATTATAGGAAACGAAAATTTAATGGTTGCACCTTCCTGTGTATTATTTGAGCTTAATAAACATTTGGAAAACAACAAATTGCATGTTCATACTGTTTTTTCTTCCATTGTCTATAATTACTAGGTGTTTCGAAGTTTCCAAACTAATGGAGGGTAGTATATATATATATATATATATATATATATATATATATATATATATATATATATATACTACCCTCCATAAGTTTGGTTGTTTTTTTCTCTATATCCCTCCATGCAGACCCCCTTCTGCCTTCGTTCTTCTTTTCGTCCCTCATTCCCTCCTCCCCTCTCTTCCTATCATCCTCTTTGCCCTGTGCCCTTCCTCCAGCTTCTCACCATACGTCCATCCTCCTCCCCTCCTCCTCCCCTTATTTCTGTGCTCTGTCACTTTCCCTCTCTCAAACCTCCCACCTCCTCTCCCTCTCTCCCTTCCACCCTACCTCCCTCCCTCCTTCCCAGCCTCCCTGCCTCCCTCACTCCCACCCTCCATCATGCCCTCCTACCCTCCCACCCTCCCACCATTCCTTCTACTCCCTACTTTTCTCTCTCTCCATCTAGTTCTTTATGCATTACAGCATGCAAAGCAATTTATGCAAGCTCCTCAGGTACTGCACACACATTTGCTGAAAGAAGAGAGTTACTGTACGTGCAAGAGTCACTGTGCGTGAAGAAGTTACTGTGTATCCAGGAGCTACTGCACAAGTGAGACTTACACTGCACATTAGAAATACTGTGCATGCAAGAGATCCTGCACACACTATGGTTGCTACACTAGCTAGAATTGCTGAATGTGCAAGAGTTCCTGCACATTCCAGTGTAATTCTACATGCAAGTGTTACTGTGTACAGATAAGTTGCTGCAAATGCAACTGTTACTGCACACACAACAGTTACTGATTGCGTTATAGTTATGGCATGTGAAAGAGTAACTATGTATGAGAGTTACTGCATGCACAACAGTTGTTGAACATACAAGACTTTCTGTATGTACAAGATTTACTACAGGCACGAGCGTTACTGCACATGCAAGAGTTACTGCACCCATGAGAGTTACTGCACACACAAGAGTGCAATTATTGTGCATGCAAGAGTTACTACATCCACAAGAGTTACTGCATGTCGAAGAGTCATCGTGCACAAGAATTACTATGCACACAAAGCTTACTCACTAGGTTACTGTATCCCAGATAGATATCCAGATAGAAAGAGGAGTTGAGGAGTTGATATCACACTATGCATCAGTCTCTGAGTCATCACTTCCACATTATAGAAGCAATAAAATTATTTCGTCTTTACTCAGTATCACAGCAGCAATGCGACCAACACAAATTGTGATTCATTTTCAATGCTTTGAGAATTGACCAATGGTGCATAGTCCTTCGCTTCATTAATATCGATACTGTAGGGTCTCATATGTTGCCCCATGGTAACATAACGTACGCTTTTGTCACTACATTTATACATTCACAATTTCAGCTGATAACTTTCTGTAATGAAGCAACATACTTTACATCTTACATCGTAGCACCTAGATTAAAAGTATCTCATTTTCTGTCACGTAGTTACCATCTGGTAAATTTCAAAGTTATAAATCGCTACGAACGCATTGTGTCATTTTGCCGTTTCCAGCACTTTCTATGGACTCCTGATCATTCGACCATCATTCTGTAACATCTTGTCTGGGATATGCAGTGTGTGGAAAAACAATGTGAGCAAAGGTGTAGGCAGAAAGACGTCATCAAAAATAATAATAATAATAGTCTGAGTATGGGAACTAGAGGTCACAGTTGAATAGTTACAGCGCTATGTCAGCATGAAAGTGGTAGTCTGTTTCAACCCTTGTTACAACATACTTAGCTAGGTGGCCGCTTAATTATTATTTACTTCGAGCTTTTTAAGACATCTTGAAACATAAAACATGGACATGTGGTTGTTTCTAAAGAAGTGCTGTCTGGAACGTCGACCGAGGATGTGATGTTTCAAGTTTTTCTTGATATCATCCTGGAGACTGGTTAGAGTGTGTTTACACATATATTTTTTGTGAATTAACTTTCATTTTGAGAAAAGACGTCAGTATGTCAGACTTTAATTGCGTCCCTGTAGCGCCGTAAACATGGATTTGCAACTGCGAGTTGCTGCACTCGAATTCATACTGTCCTTCCTCCCTACTCTTTTGGGCAGATTGATTTTTCGTACCCTGTATAACGTTGCTGGATGGCAAACCTTGCTCAACCACCACTGCTTAAATTATACACTTTTTACGTACGGTACACATACGTCATTGAATGACTTCCAGTCTGGTCGTTGGCCTATATTTCGCAGCGTCACTGCAAAGCCAGCACGAAAGCACCATCTGATCCGCATAATTACACTGTACTGACTCTGAGCACATTTAGACGTTAATCACGAAAGCCGATAGCAATAATGTGCATGCTGAATTTAGTTTTCAGTTAAGCTTATGTCTCCTTCAACTGACACAACATTATTGCTGCCTCAGCGACTGACTGTTGCTACTAGCACCGCGGAATGATGGCAGTTTTTAAAATTCTCGTGAGTAATGGCAGTTTTCTGAACTGAGTAAAAACGGAAAAATAATTCACATGCAGGTGTTCATCATCGAAATGAGAGTGAATGCCTACTTGGTGCAGCGACTTAATTTTTAATATCTTCCCACATGAGAAGCTCGCGTATCCCTACAGTTGCGAGATGCGTGTCCATTCCCACATGGGAATCACACTCCTAGTCGCTGGCCAGTTGTACCATTTTAATGGATCCGGAGGGTGCTGTTTCGTACTCCGCACATTCATGGATAGCCTTCTGACACAGCTGCCTCCTGCTGATGTAAACTTACATGAGAAGGAGGCGACTGCATGAGAAAACCTTACGGAAAACACGTAAAGAAATCGTCAAAAATACCTTTAAAACGTTTTTATCCAAGCCAGTTAACTCACGTGATACTGTTTTATTATGCTCACCTGGATGATACGCGTTGTGCAGAATATGCGAAGCGATAAAAGGGGGAACATGTTCACACTCCATGGTTTTGATGTTTGGAGTGGCTAGAAATATCCCTCTCGATTCAAGCCGATATCTTAGTCATGTATGTAGAATTAGTGGATACGTTGTCACCAGCTATCGCTTGTCTAGACACAACAAAAAAGATAACAGTATCATCTGCTTTTTATCGATGCGAAATATAAACTCAGTGAGAGAACCAGTTTTACTTCGTGGCAATGTGTCCCACTGTTCTCCCTCTGTTTCTATAAACAGCATTCGTCAAACGGTAACAGATAAAAACGATGCGTCCAGGGCCTTTACACGATGGAGGAGGACCGCATCCAAGTCGAGAATTAATTAACTGAAAAGGCGATGAAAAGAAAAAGAAACTTGTGTCAGCGATATTATTCGGTCGTATCGCTGGGCAGCAGCGATCGCGAGAACGAAGGCCACCAAAGCTTTATTTTACGGTGCTTGACTGCGTTATACGCCCCTAGCTCTCGTATGTGGACAAACACCACCCTTCATGCCATGGACCTTAGACATGCAGAAACACACGGTGCATGCTTCAATCCCTGCTTGATGGTATCTGAAAGCAAGTAGATCAGACAGTTGTAGTCTCTGTACCTAGAATCAATAACTGATTTCAACAACTGATCTCGTTGTTGTATTAGTGTCACACATGTAGTAATTCAGTTAACCAAATTTCCACAAGAGTCGCAGTATTAGTCCGATAACTATCCTTGTTACGTTTGGCTAGGTGTAACGACAGCAAACGTTTCAAACACTGTCCCGATAATTCGTTTTTTACATAAACGATAGCATTGCAGTAATTCGACGATTTTCTGTTCTTGTTGAACTGTGGCTCATTTAGCTGGCCGTTTTCACAGGAGACCGAATATCGGTTTGACGGGAAGCACGTAGTTTTCTGGCCATTTACTGAGGAGTACGTGTGATGTGTTATGCTTTGTGAAGTAATATCCGTAATGTCCGATTTTTACAGGGAATGAAAGGCTATGACTTCTCCTTAATCGAATACAGCTAACGATATAATATCGAGATAAGAAAGATGTGCCAGGATACGTTACTTGTAGAGGGAATTCATAATACTGGGTTAGAGATTAACGCTCCGTTGTGTCAAAAATTTTCGCCTTTCGTAGAGTTTTAGTTCTGACGACCGACGTAGCCTACATCCCTACTTTCATCGAAGCAAGGATTTTGGAATATGGTGGCTGCGTAGCTCGTGCAGTTATTTAGCTCGAAATTCTCCCTTTTCAAAGAGAGTGACCAAATTTTCGCCGGTGCTTCGTCACTGGGCAAACAGTAATCACTTATGTTACACTGGTGCTTCTGATGGTCGGCAAGCACTCGCACCTTTAGCAGTGTCGACAACTCACCGCTGTAAACCCAGCCCCGGAAACGCGTATGGAGATGTAGTCACCTACCTTAGAACATTTACGCATACAACTCCACACTTCGCGGCAGATCTCGTTGTGTGATACAAAGCCGAGTCGTCATAAGATGGACGCTGTCGTCGTGTTTAGTACGACCGACTCTGCAACGCCACATACGTGGCCCCTACAATTGACAGAGCTTTTCCTTACACCCTTCTCACTGAAACAAGCCCTAATACGCAATTAAAACATTTAAATGGTGTACATTTAATCGATCGTTAGGAACAAGGTGGTTTACAAGCGACAAACGTATGGATTTCCTTCGCTTTATTTTCTGCTCGGCATTAGAATCGAGCAACCTCTGTTGCCAAAGTGTTTTCTTTCTAGTTGTTTCTTCCTCCGTGAAGTAGAACTGGGACATCGTTCACCCTCAGGCCTCGTACTTAAGCAGCACCGGAGTAGACTTGATGACGACAGAGGAGAAATCTATCATTAGTAGCTACTCAAGCGCAATCTGATATGCGCGATTGAATTCTACATCATAGAGAACTGCTAGGAACTGAAGTGAACCTAATCTTTGAAAACCATGACCGAATTAGGGCAATGACAATTGCTATGCTGCAACTACTGTCTACTATTAAAAACTTTACTTTCTGTTCAATACACTGACTTCATGTACGAGAGCGTGTCTTTTGGTGAGAAGAAACTGTTAGCACCTATTTGTCCCGGCGCATTATCCTTATCATTGCTGGAAGTAGACGACAACGTCAGGCAGATTATGTTACTCTTGTGCCATAGGTATATGTTGAGACGAGAAAGAAGGAAACGGTATCACGTTATATAACGCCTTCTCATTGATTTTTGGTTGTTTAATATTAACCAAAGTAGATGAAAAACAATTAGAATGAGAGACTTGAAATTCTGATCAACGCACAAGAGAGGGTACATCTTGGTCGACAGGCAGGACTTCCTGTAAACAAATACCCTCGATGGGAGTAACAACAGAAGGTCGTTCCCACGTCGCCTGATTGGGGGACGTCAACGGAACAGATAAATTTAGGGGCGCCTCAGTTTTCTGCTGTTTAGCCATTGCAACACCAGAAGGCTCAACGACTTCCCCACCTTTGTATGTTTCTGCAGGAGTTACTGCAGCTGTGGGAGGGATACTAGGAGAGACACTAGCCACCTCAGCTTCCATTCTCGCACCATCGACCCTGTTAGCAGTGCAGGACTCAGCACTACAGGATGCAGCAACCAACAGACTCACTTGAGGGGGCGGTCTATGAGGGGTAGATGTGTCCGACTCCTCACTGTCCTGTGTACGACGTCTCTCGTGTTCACTGTCTGCACTGCCAGTTTGGCAACAACAGTTTCAGGACCGTGCTGTGATGGTGAGACTCCAAAGTGTTGTTCCATTGCGCACGGAGAACAGATGGCACCAACCTCGCGAGCGGTAGAAACGAGACCAGCCAACCCCAGTTTCCGACGCTGTTCAGAGGAGACCTTCAACCAAAATACCTGTCTCTGAACATTAGGTCTACGGTTCGTTGCAGAGAAAGCACGTCCCTAGTTGCCCTTATTCGTTGCATGAGTGCGTAATCAGAGATCTGTAAATGAGAAGGAATGTTTTGTTTGACTACCATGTCCACTGAACGGATCCAGCTATTACATTACAACCGGAATTGAATGGACTAGCTTCGCAGCGTATACCCCTCACATGACTATAAGAGAGAAATGTCGACTGTTGTCAGCTTCTGGTGGGAGATTAAACACTCAGACATTTGTATACTTCAGTTCCTCGTTACCAGGAAGCAGCATACTTCTGGAACCATCTCAGTGCATAAATAGAACCTGAAAACATGGAGGCTAAAGCAACCTATCTATTTGTAGTTGATCCAAAAACTTAACGAAAAAGACATATCAGAATGAAAATACACAGTATGAACGTCATCAGATGTTTCATTTATTGTATCAACGAGCCAGTCGTGAATCTCCAAAGATCCGGGCTGGAAGGAACCAGTGGGTTTGTCGAAACTGAAGCTGTCTCTACCTTTTCCCAGAACACCCATGGCCGATATTATGAGCGGACTACTCTGCTATCAGTGGACCCACACAACAACTGACACTAAGGTCCTGACGACGATGTGCTTCACACGACGACACAAAAAACACCGAGAGAAAGCTGTCCAGATGCGCGCGTACTGTGGTGAGGCAGTAAACTGGCGACCCTCCCAGTCGGCACTCGATGCGGAACTACCCCTGGACCAAGGCTGCAGAAATATCGTAGAAGAATCTGTATCTTATGAAATCACATTTCAAACTCAGATTTCTCTGGTCACACTGTTGCATTGAAGCTTTCACGAGTTCCTGGATGACTAATTACACTACTAACCTGTAGAATGTGGCAACCTCGTGCTTTGGCAAACGGTTTCTCCAAACATTATTCCACAAATATTTCATTTGTGCGCGTTTGTGTGCGTGTTCCAAGCGACGAATACAGCTAGGGTGCCTGACGTTCCCACACTATGACCATACACGGTATGTCGACAGAAACCACAAATGTGTAGCAATAGCTGTGGTATATTCGGCGCCGCGTTTACGAGAGGTAACGATGAAATCGCGGTCCATCTTACCAGATTTAAATTTTTGTGGTTTTGGCAAACCACTGCAGACAACCAGCGTGGTTTTTCCTTGAACACAGGTTCAGTTGATTCTTGCCCCCATCCTTGTCTAGTGAGAGCCCATGTCACTGTTCGAATGGTCTCGATGACAAGCGAACTTTAAAGTTCAAAACTTTCCTCCTTTTCTTCAGGAACAGGTCTCGCTATTTCGTTCGATACCTGTCACAGGCAATATGGTTTCGCTGAAGTAGCTACACATAGTAATCTGTATATCAGCTGAAGGTCCTGCTCAAACTAAGTATACGAGAGCTTAGAATATGTAAGGGCCTGTGGAGACATGTCGGCTGATGCAAACTACCCCAGTTTTCTAAAAATATATATTAGTGCCCAAGAATGTTCATCTCCGCCTTAACCGTTAATTTACGTCTGCCACTTTCCTTAGACAGCCCCTAATGGCCTATTCTATGTCAACATCAAGAATTTGTAGTTCCAGTAGGACTGAGGCACGTCTTACGGTGCTGGGCAATCGACAGTAGTCATTCATCTGATGTTTGGAGGGGGTATCATAGGAATATTGGCGACATTCCAGGCCCTGGAATGTGAGACAAGGCAATTTCCAGCTTTGCAGGTGTGGAGTACACTACAAAGTCCCAATTCTCATGTTTGATCGGTAAATGGCTACAGAAGTATTCTTCTGTTGTATAATTTTCCTGTACGATTTGCATGTGCAGATTTCATGTTAGTTTCCAGTCAATAGTTAGTCCTGTGCATTTTAGTGAGTTACTAAACTGGATAGGATGGTTTCATGAGGCAGTACTTGTGGGGGTGAAAAGCGGCGATTTGTCATATTCAATTGTATGGATCTTGGTATGGCTGGTTTCAAGGTGTCTTTGGTTGCACCTGGTTAAGGTGGGGTCGTCAACAGATTGGAGGAAACGGGCAGGGTGATTGAACCCACCCACTCCTACCATTTCCATAAAGAGTACAGACAGCTTATCCACTAACTCAATATTAGCAAATTCGTCATCTCTGCAGCTCTTACCATTCTGTGTGTGTGTGCGTAGAGGGTGAGGGACAAGTGTCTGTGCCCCTAGAACAGTATTGCACAGTTCCTCGTCTGCAGCATAGCGACGTGCAGATGCATGTGCCTCAATGACTCCCCATCACGTGTTGTCAGGTGTGGTGAGGTCAGGACTTCTTGGTGGCCATTTCAAGGGAGCCACTGTTGCTGATGAGCCACGACCTGTCCAACCAATTGAGAAATTGTTCCATATACACTTGTATTCGCAAGAGTAGCATGCGGCTAGAAATACTAAACAGCAACAACTGTGCACTGGCCTGCACCCTTTCCAGGAGGATATTGCAGCACCGACAGGCGTTACTCAGCCGGCCCACTGTTTCCGTGCTGACAACAAGACAGCGTCCCCGCACTCCACGCAGCCGCTGCGACAGTGCCGTCGCGCTGCCGTCAGCTTCTTCTCTACTAATTTTCTTGACTGCCACGTGGCAAGCTCACAAGCCCTCTCACTGCGCTCTCAGTGTGGTCTGCTAGCGTCGGTGTGATGGTGTATAACGTGGCCAGGTGCTGGGCTAACACTGATTCAGACGTATCTGTGATTTCAGTCTTTCTCGGCGTATTCCACTGATGAATTCTTCTCGGGTTATCAGCCGAGTGGTGGCGTGATGTTCGCCAGAAGATGATGGGTACGAAACTCATTGAAACGTTGCGACAAGACGACGCCACCACTCGGCTGATAACCAGAGAAGAGTTCATCACTGATTACTAACAAGAAGTTCCTACACAATATTTACAAAAAATTCATGTTGCCCAACCCATTCTTTTCTTTAAGAAATGTAATCATTACAATACTCTTCATTAAATATTAATCCCGATCCAGAATGACGTCAAATTTAAGATTATGAGAACTACGACATTAGTGAAAGTTACTGCTAAAACTAGCTAATTGCTTAACATTAAAATTTAAATCCCAAAATCCCTCTTAAAAATGTATATAGTAAACAACAAAATATATAATCACAAGTTGACATCGAATTTCAAAGCATTTTTCATAGAAAATCATTTTAATATCAGAAATTAAAATTCACAGTGTAAATGACGTTGGGACTCCTACTCAAGTTTACACCCACAACTTTCACTCGTTGCACAATTTAAGATTTACTCAAGTACTGTTCGGAAGTACCAGTCGTCATATTTTATTTCACTCCTGTACTGTGTGCACTTCTTGGTGATATATTAAAAACATAATTAAATTCGCATGGCGAAATCTCTCTTTCTTTGTCGCTGGGTGTTGTGCCTCTATCGAACTTTATACGGTAGACCGCTTTTCTCCCCTCTGTTGCCCATCTGAAGGCGTGTATTTCCCTTTACTGTTTGGAGTGAAGGTGGAACGCCACATTCACGCTCACGAGAAAGCCCAACAAGAAGTACGAGCTGGTCGCACAGGGCAAGATATGAAAAAAGTATAAACTTTCACTCGCTTACAAACATAAGAAAAAGTGCCAGTGTGATACAATATGTTTAAATGACGTTCAAGGCTTTATGTGACGAGTTGGCGCATAAAATCATGCCCATTAGCGTACATTCAATTGCTTTTCTTCATGATCAGACCCAGCCTTTGATATGTCGTCAAGCATGTGTTTGCAACCCCTGGACTCGTACATCCACAGTGTATATTCTAATATGGGGAGACATTTTAACTGAAAGTCGCTTGTGCGGTGTCTGCCGACAAATACGTTGTTGCAGTGTGTATGTTGTTCAGAAATACGATGCTGTGTTTCTTCGAACATGCATGCATGCATATATGCATGTATGTCCAGAACAACATTGCATTGTACTTCTGAAGAACACAGCAAGTACAATTTTATATTCTCGTCCAAGGAAAAAACTTTGACCAAAATTTTAGTCACACTCTTTACTCTGTGGAGATCCTGTGTGACACGTCCTGGTTGTCTGAGGGAAAGTTCGTATAGTCCTTTGTAATCAACAGGCCTAGAAATCATAAACAAATTAACTTGTGCATCAGAATGTAACCTATAGATGCTAATAACTGTAAGTAATGCTTTTAGGTGTGCTTAATGACATAAAGAGTTTTTGGTACCTCCAACCATTCAGTGCTTAGCTTTTCAGATCTTTATGTAATACCACACAATTCCTTTCGTTACGATTCCTTGGTACTTGAGGATATATCCTACAAATCGATTCCTCCTATTAGTCAGATTGTACCAGTACTGATTTCTATCAGTTCAACCCAATACTTCTTCAATACGTATTCGATTTAGCCATCTTATCTTCAGCTTTGTTCAGTATATCATTTCAGATGCTGAATCGATGAGAGCATGACAGCTTTATTTCCGCTTGCCAACGTATGGAGGGCATGTGGGCTAATGTTGCAAGGCCAGACCTTCTGCCAGTCACATGGACTGGTCCCCTCTAACTAAAGAACAGGATGCTGCCCCTCGTCGGGAACCATATGTTGGTCTGGCTCCTGCATAGACGCCCCTTGCACGTTGTAGCATCTACAGTATGGGCACATACACCACCCCACCTCTGTATGGCCTTGTTGCTAAACAGTGTAGGTGGAGGTGGGATTGGAGTATTGTAGTCTACAGTGTGCAATATTTTTCTTGGTGCATAAAAGACATGAGGGTATCACAGGTTCTCTGTATTCTCCCTTGCACTGATAACAGCCAGGTAAGACTGGCTGCTCTGACGTCTATATGTCTACTGAATCTTTTTTTTTTTTGAGATTCTTATATAAAATTTTTTAATTAGGTGTTTGTATCTGAGAATATACAGTTAAAACTGAATGAAGCGATTACCAGTGACTGTGGATATAAAACAGAGAGGATATTGATTTTTGATTCTTTATCGGTGTTTTGTATGAAGCGCATGGTGACATGTACAACATTTAAGCCTCCAACCATTTTACACCACACATTTAGAAGGGTATGTGGAGTTTGTGGCGTAGCTGAAATGTGTGATTTGTGTTCTGGAATGGTTTCCGGCAAAGGTGGCGTACACGCAAGGTATTTCGCATAACCCCACGAAAAGAAAACCTTGGGTGTCAGGCGCAAAGATATAGGAGGCAGAGAACGCAACGCCGCCATGGCAAGGTCGACGGATTCATCGTTTTGGGAGGTGCAGCTTCAAAAATGTGGAGCGGCTTTGGATTCTCTGCTCTTGTACAACGATGGAAATTCCAAAGTTGATTTTACTTTGCCTGTAATGCTTATGACGCTCACATCCCCGCTGTCAAAATTAGGAACAGTTTGAGCACAAACAGGATTTCAGCTCACGCAAATCGCTAACCGCCTGCGGTCACAGCTAGGATATGACGCCAGCACTCGTGGCCGCACTTTGCACACACACACGTAAGCATGTGGACTATTCTTGGTGCACATCCGTGGTGATGTCGTTACGCAAATAAGACATAACATGTCCTTAAACGGCAAGTGCATCGATACTGTGTGGAGACCTGTCTGTGGTGGACTAGTGTGCTGACTAGTGTGCTGTTCTCGCCCACGTGACTTAGGCAAACTGAATTGTAATGTGTAATGGTTACTCACAACCGTCGATAGCCACCAAGGCCATATGTCACAAGCTCCTAATACTATTTAATAGTTTATGCCTCAAATACATTTTCACAATGACCTCCCAATACAGAATCTATAGTTTTTAAAAGGTTCTAGGAAATTTTGATCATGTCAGACAGGTACCCCACTAACACAATCACGTAAAGCCCTATTTGGGAAGTAAGATCCGATCAGGTGTAAAATGGAAAGCACAGAGAAAATCCGATGATACTTTGCACAGATGTGATTGGCAGTGAGTCTAGTATGGTAATCGATCGCGTCATGTCACTCTTCCCAATTCTGACCGCACAGTGAGCACGTAAAGATGACTCGAAAATAGTGTCTGCTGTCAAGTATGGGTGTGTGCCCTGTGTTTCGCCTGATTTCATGCAACCCCACCTAACGTACCTGTCGTGCGTTTCCTTCTGCTGTGGCAACGAAGACGCTCCAGCAGCGTTTTGCATGGGCAGTTTTGATTGGCCACCATACATCCCGGACTTGATTCCCTCTGAGTTTTTATCTCTGCTCATATGACCTGCTCGCTTTCAGGACTCCCTCTTGGAACAGACAGAGAGCTGCAGACCAGCTCAGAGAATTGGCGGACAGCACAGGTGGTTGCTTTCTGTGACAAGGATGTCGGGAAGTTGGTACAACGCCACGACAAATATCTAAGTCGGGGTGCCGAGTGTGCACAGAAGTATCGCGATCGTGTAGCTAACTGTTACAAACAAAACACTTTATATTATCACTGTGGTTTCCATTTCGCGGCCGATCGCACCCTACTCTCCGAATAGCCGTTGTAAATGGTGGTGACTCCAGTCTACCCTCGATATGTTTGCGACAGTGCATATTAAAGTCGGTGATAGGCATAAAATACAGCCCGAAAATCCACTAAATGCTTTTTCCGAAATTTATTTCAAGGAATTGGTTGCGGAGACAACGTCTGCGAAAACATTCAGTGACCATTCAGTTACAAATAATTCTGAGCACATTGGGAGCATCATGACGCTTACACGGATTGTTGCAGCTAGACTGAACAACTTAACACCCAAATTCACTGAGAATCAAAGAAAAATATATCTATTAAAAAAAAAGGAGACAAACGCTAGCTTCCTGACTTCATAAGCTTTCAAAGCTATGCAGGCTTAGACCGGTTTTCACTTCAATTTAAAAAAAAAGACTGGCAATGTTTTATAGAAACTCAGAATTTAGAATAGGCTTCAGTGTGAGAAGCTTTTAATATTTCCCACAGTGAATCTTTGTCTCTACATCTGGCAGCAAACCAAGAGAGATTCTGGTCGTATGTAAAGTACGCCAGTGGCAAAAAACAGACAATACCATCTCTGCACGATGGCAGTGGTAATGTTACTAATCAAAGTGCGGCTACGGCGGAGTCACTAAACACGGTTTTCCGAAAGTCCTTCACCAAATAAGACGGAGTAAATATTACAGATTTCGAATCAGCAACAGCTGCCAACATGAGTAAATTAGCAGTAGATGCCGTCGATGTAGAGAAGCAACTGAAACTACCTAATAAGTATACCTGTTGGATCAACTACGGAGGACGCTGGTCAAATACCTCCATATTTAGGAATCATGTACAGCCGCTGGCTCGACAAAATGTCCTAAAGATTGAAATGTTCCACACACCACACCTACAGTGAAGAAAGGAAACCAATACGAGTAACATCGATTTTCACTATGACTTTGAACATCCACTGTGTTCGAACATTATGAATTATCTCGAAGAAAACGATATATCGACACTTACTCTAGACCGATTCAGCGCACATAGTTCCTATGAAACACAACCAGCTCTTCACTCAGTCTAAGTAATGAGAGCTATCTACAAGCAGTCTTAAACCGATTAATTTCCAGATATCTGGGAGTCTTTTGACACCGTTCTTCACAAACTGCTTGCAGTCACATTACGCGCCTATGGAGTATCGTCAATAGACCAACATCGACAGACAGATCAGCACTCCCCAGCCGCAGGCAGCACAATAACAGAGACATGAACTGTGGATTGAGTGAACACAGAATACCGAACAAATGGGTTAATTCGTATTTCTTAACAACAAAGACAAATGTAACATTATTGGTAATAATTACTTCTTAGAGAGGTAATAAACAATTGAGAAGAAACACAAGGTCAAGAATACTATGAAGGTATGGCTTTAGTGTGTATCGATATATTCTCTGTGTGGATTCGTGTATCATAGTATTTTATGTGTTAAATAGTTGTGATACTAAAATTTATTACACAAATTTAATAAAATAAAAGGTTTTATTGAGACAGTCAGTTTGGTTATTGACAGAAGTTTGGGGTGAGGTATGTTGATTCCTCATAAAGTAGTATATCTCAGAGGGAGGAAAGGGTACTTCAAACAATATTAATGACTAACTGGACTGCTATATTTATGGATGCCGCGGATGTTATCGACAGGTTTGTTACAGTATATGTTTATGAGCAGGCCACTTCATGTTATACTGAGATAAACAGGTACTGCAAAGATGTAACAAATACCAAAGAAAATAAATTGCTCCTAACCTTTACTATCCTACCAGACGCTGAGTCCAAAGATTTTAAAAAAGTGACCTGCTTGTAACACCAATTTCTTTCACCTAGACAATTTAACACTTAGCCAACTGTCATTCAGTCAAGATGGTGTACTCAGTAATGAAGCAAAGCAGTAGACTCTGTGACTAATAGTGCATTATAATTTGACAGTATGCCATCTTACGAAATTTACAACACTTGTAAGTAAGCATTACAAATATATAGATTCTCATATGGTCATGTCATTTGTTACGTATTTCACTGTTATTGTCTAACCTACTTTCAAAAGACACTTGATAATGGCACTTTGAAGACGATATCATGATTGTGTAAGTGTAAATGTAACACTGTAAATATACAACAGTCTAATGGCAGTACTGACTTTAAAGGGAAAAAAATTAATGGGTACATCATTCAGCCTAACATAGAAATGGTGCAGAGCATGCAGCATGTCCTTTTGTGCCGTCACAACATTGCCCTCGTCGATCTCGAGAGACGTGTTACACGCATGAGGAAGACGAGTCTGATGTCGAATCAGATGATACAGAGGAGTCAGTTGGTCCACAGCCCAGCGGACGTGTATGGAACGCCACCTCAACCCTCCCACTTGACGCCGCTTCACTCCTAATAATCGCGCCTTTACACGCCTGACGTCTGCAATACGTAGCAGAGCCTGATGCGCACTTTCTTAAAGGCCACATAAGAGAGAGTTGTAAACTTGTTGAGTGCTCCGAAATTTCCGCGCTCTATCAGCGCACAGTCGTATCAACGTTTGTCATAACATCGGGTTTTCCCTCCGAACTCAGCATTCCAAAATGGAGGCTTATCACGCAGCTGACCAGAGACTATAGTACAACACTTCTGGGTTCACCTTAATATGGTAAGGATCTCCATTTGCGCCGTATTCAACACCCAACGGTATCAAAACATTTTCACCGACAGTCGTGTGTGACGTAATGTGACAGTCACTACCTGTGGTCCGTGAAGTCGGCGGGGATGGCATCGATAGCCAAAGTCCTTTCACACGTCCGGTCAGACTAAATATGTGACACCTGTTGCTAGAAGAAACAGTAAAATAAGTAAAACTGACAGAAGTCGGATATTTACAGACGCAAAGAATGGACAATTTAACTACTGAAACTTCCTGGCGGATTAAAACTGTGCCGGACCGAGACTCGAACTCGGTCCCGAGTTAGAGTCTCGGTCCGGCATACAGTTTTAATCTGCCAGGAAGTTTCATACCAGCGTACACTCCGCTGCACAGTGAAAATCTCATTCTGGAATTTAACTACTACCGACAGAAATAAAAATTAGGAAACTGGTCTACAGGACGCAACACACAGTTAGAACATCCACCTGTGAAAATAGTATCCAAACATTTGTGTAACAAATGAATCACCTGTTCCTTAAAAAATTCGGATAGATCTAAAGTGCGTCACGTACTGGATGACGCATAAAGGAGAATGGTCACGTGAAGAAAAGTCCATCTTATCCCTTTACCATTATAAAGGATTTCAATTCCTTCAGTGGAAATGTCCTCCACAAAAAAACATAGAGAACACACGGGAACCACATTAAACACATGCTAAAAACCGAGACAGAAAAAGATGTAGACTCGACTTCTTCCAGGAATACGGTACCTGCAAAGGAAACACAGAACAATTTACATGAAGAAGCTAGCCGCAAATCCGACACAACCCTATCAATATTCAAAGGAAGAAGCGTATGAGCCAGCACACTTTAACAAACAAGAAGCTAAATTCGATCTCATGGCTGGCTTAATTACGTGACCAGATTGTGTCAGGGTCCATTTCCGAGTCCGCTGACGCGTCCACGTTAGACCGAGCGGCTAGCCGGGCGGGCTTATCATCACTTACTCAGCGACGATTCAGTCAGTTAATATCGCTCCTCTGAAACACTACCAGCTCTTCACACACTCAAAGTAATGAGTGCTATCGACAAGGTACCTTAAACGGATTCCTTTCCACATTGCTGGACGGCTTTTGAAACTGTTGCTCACAAAAGGCTTGTAGTCACATTGCGTGCCTAAGGAGTATCCTCCCAGTTGTTCGTCTGTAATCGTGTATTCCTGTCGGAAATGACACAGTTAATAATAACTGACGGAAAGTCATCGAGTAAAACAGAAATTATATTTGGCGTACGGAACGGAAGTGTTAGAAACCGTCTGCTGTTTCTGATCCGTATATACGATTTAGGAGTCTATCTGAGCAGCCCTCTGAGTGTGTATGCACATGATGCTATCGTGTTTCGGCCAGTAAAGTCAACATAAGCTCGAAACCAGTTCGTTTTGTACCAGCGCGATGTAGAGGAAGGACTGTCACGCATATGATCTGCGGGTTTGGGGTGGCAATAAGTCAGACAAAGATGTTTTTCGTTGCGGCGAGACAAATTCAGTCAAATAGTTTCTCCTGCGAATATAAAAATAATTTGTGGATGTCCATCCACATAGCGAGGAACGATGGTCGTAATAAAGTACAAGAAATCGGACGTAGCATGGAAAGATACAAGTGTCATTTCTCATGCACGATGTTCGAGAGCGGAAGTGTACAGAAATAGGCTGGAGGTGGTTCGACAGACCCTCTGCCAGGCACTTTAGAGTCAATTACGCAGTGGCCATGTACACGTGTTGTCCGCCTACACACTTTATCTGGTCAACACTTGTTTGTGGTACAGGCACTGGTCTGATGGTACTTTACCGGCTGGTATGTCCTTTGCACTTCTGTACAGTCACTGCCGTGATATCCATTTCAGCGTTCTTACGGTAGTCGAGCGATGGTCCCCCTCTGCAGTTTCAACCTCCAGTAATTCCCTCATTAGAAACTCTACAATTCCTTGAAGTCTCAGTGTGACCTCGAAACCCAACCAATCTTTTAAGCAAGTTACCGCTTAAGTTTCCGTTTTTCCTATGTCAATGTAGTACTTCCACATTAGTTACTCGATCTACGCATTAAATATTCAACAGTATTTTGTAGCGCCACTTTTTAAAAGCTTCTGTTCCCCTCTTGCCTAAACTGCTGTTCAACATAAGAGAAATAGCTTCAGGAGAAGTTCGTAAGATTTCTATTTACATTCAATGGTAGTATATTCCTCTTTTCCAGATATGCTTTAATGCTCTTCAAAATCTCGTTTCGTGCTATTTCTTTTTTATTTTGTCGCCCTTTGTTTCGTCCATCTTCAGTTATTCTGTTGCCCATAGAGGAAAGCTCATGCCTACATAATTTCGTAAATTAATTCGTTCAGCAGCGCCTCATCTAATTTCATTACATTCTATTATCACTCTTTTACTTTGCTAGAAAATCATTTACAACCGGTTTTCAAGATATTATCCATTCAGTTCTATTGCTGTTCCATGAGTTTCAGCGTTGCTGGCGGAACTGTGTCATGCAGAATGCTTAAAGGTTTTGCTTTTCGCCCCAGAACATTCATTTCCTCACAAAACTTCTCTTCCTGTTCCTTTACTTGTTGCTTAGTAAACAGATAGTTCAACGTGGAGATAGGCTGCAGTTCTTCAATTCTGTAGTCTTTCTGGTTTGATGTGGTATTCCTAATGACCCCTGCATGATCTCATGATCTGCAGGATTAGGATCTGTTTGCTTAGTGAACCATTCAAGGCGCGATAGAGTGCTTGAAGGTTAGTAAAAGCAGGAGCGTTTGTGTACAGATCTGGAAGATGTAGTTGTCCATAGCACACTCGCCACGAATTGGTAGGATGAAGGACAACAATTGGTCACCAAGAATGTTGAAATAAACGACCTGATTTATATTCACGATATTCATGGTACATTATCATAACATCACAGAAGCGTCTGCAACCTGAGCAGTGCCCGCAACACAGGGCGAGTTAAGCAACTCACTGGACTGTCAGTGGCCTTGACACCTCACATCACGCGACCGCTCAGAGCACACTGAACTCGCCTCCCCCCCCCCCCCCCCCACACACACACACACTCCAGTCAGCCTCTGGAGAGTTCCTGTGCTGTTTGGCCACTGGAGACGTGCAGCGTTATGTGCCACTGTGGGCGATGGCCTTCTTACAGGTACCGAGCTCCACATCTCCTCTGTGTGCAGCTATTATACAAAATGTTCGCTTGGAAACTGGTTGACATGGACCCCGATTGACTGGCATGGAACTGTTGTACTTAGAATCAAATGAGACACCTCCAACGTATTTCACTCTACTAAATTTCTCACTACCATGCCCTGCAAAGATAGCCAGCTTGTCTATGATGGATGTAACAATTTATGAATTTTGATATTTAAAAACTTTTTAAATTCATGCAGTTGCTCCTGTCACCTGACACTTGCTTTAAAATGTTTATGAATGTTCCTAGCTAGGTCGCCCAATCTCTGGGAAAACATTTACAAGCTTCACAAGCACATTTGTGAAGAGAGTAAAATATGAACTAGGAAACAATTAGTTCGGGAAGTTTTTCAGTTATCCGAGTAGCAGCAGCGATTCTTGGACGCTTCATATAATTACAGTGAGCAGAAGCAAATATTATAATATTGCTTTCAGGAAAGTTGTACTGAAAATAAAAGAATTATATTAGAATAAACCTTTTTACTTGTTCCAACTTCCAAAATTTACTGTCAACTTCATTTGTAACCTCATCAAATTTTTGGGAGCAGCTAGTGAAAACCTGGGTGTTCGCTCTTGTATTTCTGCAGTCTACTTCCATAATGTAAGTATTACGGTCTGTAATTGTAGTAATATTTTAATATACTAGATTATCTTGAGTTACTTAAGTACTCCAGTCCACATGTTTAATTTCATTACTCACTGTGTCACCAATTTTAATTTTCAGCATATCTAGCAGGGAAGACGCCACATTTCAATGTGGTACTCATCCGACACTGGCGTGATTTCATTCCTAATTAAAAATGTTCTTTCTTACAGATTACATGAACGGCTCCTCCAGTTGTTCAAAAATGGGATCTGAGTTTTTTCAAACCAATCATTCACCATAGAGCGACTACCGACCAGAGACATGAAAATTACATTTCCTGAAATTCAGTCTGTCTACATCCTCTGTTTTGCTCCTCCAAACACCAATCTGAGACCATTATCTTCATTCTGGTAGCGAAATTCTGAAATATATCAGTTGGCAAAAATGGGAGATCAAACTTAAACTTCCATAGCTGTTTGTGATTCTATTACTGTATTCAGCTGTCTCCTCTGCATTTAACAGTGGTATTCCCATTGGACTCGTAATTTTACCGTCCTTCCTTTTAATTTCACCGAAGGCTGTTTTGACTTTTCTATTTCCTGGGTCACTCCTTCCGCCAATTATTTATCTCTTTTTCGATTTCATCACATTTCATGCAGCCATTCCACTTTAGCTTTCATGCATTTCCTGTTTATTTCATTCCTAAATGACTTGTATTACCTTATTCCTGATTTTGCCTGCACGTTTCTGTACTTCCACCTTTCGTCAGCCAGCTGAAGTATTTCTTCTGTTAACTTCTCTCTGTTTCCTCTCAATTACCTTCTTTTTAGCTATGTTTCTCTTTCCCAATTATGTAGTACCTCTTTTTATAAATGTCCATTCCTCTTCCATTGAATTTCCTTCTGAGCTATTCATCGGCGCCGTTATTATAGCCTCAGAGATCTTCAACCATATATCTTTATTCATGAGTATTTCTGTATCCCAGTTCTTAGCGCATTATTTCTTCCTGCCCAAATTGTTAATCTTCAGTCTGCTCTTCGTCATTACTAAATTGTGATCTGAGTCTACATCAGCTTCTGCGTGTACCTCATTCTAGTACTGGATTCCATATCTCTTTTGATTTCGGAATCTCTGCCTGACCATGATGTCATCTAACTGGACTTTTACCATATTTCCGAGTATTTTTCTAGTAAAGGCCTACCCCTACCACTCGTAAATACTGAACAGAGCCTTCGCTATTACTGCCTGAAATCTACTGAAGAACTCCACTAGTCTTTGTCCTCTCTCATTGTTACTGCCAAGCCCATATTGTCCTTTAACATTTTCTTCTACTCCCTCCCCTACAACCGAATTCCAGTTCCTCATCACTATTTTGTTTCCCCTCCCCTTTCATACTGAATTACCCGTTAGGTACCTTCATATATGTTCTCCATATCTTCATATTCTGCTTGAAACATCGGCAAGTATACATCAACTATCGTTGTAGGTGTTGGTTTGCTGTCGATTCTGATGACGAAAACCAATATTTTAGGCAAACTCTTTGGTTTGTTTACGTCCGTAGGACACCTTTGGGTTGAGGTCTGAGGTAAAGTTTGTATAGTTGTTTGTAATCTACAGGACTGGAAATCATGAACGATGTATTCCAAATTGCATTGCGTATCAGGATTAAATATATGTATGCTAGTATCTAGAAGTAATGGTTTACATTGTAGCTAATGACGTAAAGAATTCCTAATAACTCCAACCATTCAGTGTTTAGCGTCTTCCCTTTTTATGTACCACGCACTTCGTTCCATTACCTGATTCACTATTCCTTGATACTTCCGGTCATGTACTGTCAATCGATTCCTTCTATGTGTTTCATCACTTCGATTCAGCACCTGTTCATTAAATACTCGATGTACCCATCTTCAGCGTTATTCACTATAGGCTGCTGCCCCTCTTGGGAACCCCATGTTGGTCTGGCTCTTGCATAGACGCCTCTCCCATGTTGTTGCATCTACACTATGACTGTCTGCATCACTGAGGTACGCACGCCACCCCACTGCGGTCTTTTCGCTAAACAATGCAGGTGGAGGCGGGATTGGACTAATTTAGTTTACAACGTTGAATATTTTACTTAGTGCACAAATGACATGGGGGTACGACAGTTTCTCTGGCTCTCCCTTGCACTGATAATCTCCAGGTAAGATTTGCTACTCTGATATCTATATGTCTACTTAATCCCATTAATATTCACCTTATTCTTTAGCATTTTGTTGTTATATAAATTTGTTGAATTATGCATATGTATTTGTAGATGTACAGTTAAAACTTAATGAAGTGGGTACCAATAGGTGTGGCTATTCGAACCACAGCAAATTTATTTTAGATTGTTTGCATGAAGACCATGATGACACGTGCAACATATAAGAGACAAACCATGTCACGCCATACATTTAGAAGCGTATGTGGAGTAACCGACGCTTCAGAAATGGGCGAATAGTTTTCGGCAAATGTGACATATACACAAGGTATTTCGCATAAGCCCACGAAAAGAAATCCTTGGGTGTCAGGCGCAGAGGTCTAGGTGGCAGAGAACGCTGTGCCGCCATGGCAAGGATGACGGATTCAACGTATTGGGGGCTGCTGATTCAAAAGCGTGCACCGGCTTCCGATCCGGTGCTCTTGCACAACGATGGAAATTCTGAATTTTATTTTTCGTTTTCTGTACTGCTTATCGACGTACCGGCAATAGTCACCTGCAGTAACGTGTCACCATTACAGTGATTTTGGGTCTGTCCGTACGCCGGGCCCCCTACTGTGTGGACTCGGCCCGTGTCGCTCTCTGGCCTCCCTCGCCCTGTGACGCCCACAGCCGGGCTGTCGGAAGCGCGAAGCGGTTCAGACCACAAACGGGATGTTAGCTGCCCGCTGACCGCTAACCGCATGCAATCGCAGTGAAGACATGACGCACTTCCCTCACACACACACACGTAAACGCGTCGAGTATTCATGGCGCACATCCGTAATGGTCCAAATACGCAAATACTACTTGGAGGCGAGAAATCGCGATCCTGCGTTAGTAGCTTCCCGCAGATCGAGAGATATATACCAAATATATTAATAAGCGACAGTACTAATCTCCTATTGCGCACAGGACAGGTTGACAGGTTACTATTCAAGAAGAAAGAAAAAAATCACGGGAAACTTAAAACAATGGAATATCACCAAGATTGGCAATGTTCTATAACACCTCAAAATTTTGCGCGGACTTTAATGCGAGATGCTTTTAATACTGTCCACAACGGAGCTTTGCCTACACATCTGGTAGAAAAACCCAAAGAGATTCTGGTCGTATGTAAAGTACATCTAAGGCAAGACACAATCAGTGCCACCTCAGTATGATGGCATTGGTTATGTTACTGATCAAAGTGCCGCTAAAGCGGAGTCACGAAATGCGGTAAATATTACAAAATTCGGTCAATAACAGCAGCCGACTTGAGTAAGTTAGAAGTAGATATCCTCGATGTAGAGGAGCAACTTAAACCACTTAATAAAGGCAACTTTTCCGGCCGGATTGTATACCAGTCACGTCCCCTTACGAGTATGGTGGTATATATTTAGAAATCATCTACAACCACTAACTCGACAAAATATCAGCCCCTAATGAATGTAAAGTTCGACACGTCACACCAACAGTCACGAAATCAAACAGGAGTAATTCCCTGAATTATTGCCCCATACCAGTAACATCGATCTGCAGTAAGATTTGGAACATTCACTGGGCTCGAACATTATGAATTGTCTCGAAGGAAACGGTCTATTGAGATATACTCACCACCGATTCAGTAAATATCGTTCTTCTGAGGCACACCTACCTTTCATAGTAGCGAGTGCTATCGACAACGGACTTTGAACTGGTTCCTTTCTAGATATCCAGAAGGCTTTTGATACCATTCCTCAGAAACGGCTTGTAATCATATTGCGAAACTATTGAATTTTGTCACAGTTATGCCACTGGATCCGTCATTTCCTGGCGGAAGGGTTACAGCGCGTACTAACTGACGGAAAGTCATCGAGTAAAAGAGAAATGGCATTAGGCGTACAAAAGGGAAGGGTTATAAACAGTCTGCTGTCCCTAATCTTTATAAACGAATTAGGAGACAATTTGAACAGCTTTGTCAGAGTGTTTGCACATTCTTCTGCCGTTAACCCTCTAGTAAAGTTGGCATAAGATCGAAACCAATTGCCAAATGCCTAATTATTCAGCCAAAAGTGACAACTGACTCCAAACAATGCACACACTTAGGTCATGCAAAGGAATACAAAAAAAAGACATTCACGCCCCGGATACGTATTAGATCACACAAATATAAAAACTGTCAGTTCAACTAAATACCTAGGAATCACAATTACGAGTTATTCGAATTTGAAATATGTTACAGAAAACGTTGTCGGAAAGGGAACCAAGGACTGCGTTTCGCTGGAGTTCCTAATCTTGTTAGTATGTAGTTCATCTACATTCTAACTTATACACTCCTGGAAATTGAAATAAGAACACCGTGAATTCATTGTCCCAGGAAGGGGAAACTTTATTGACACATTCCTGGGGTCTGATACATCACATGATCACACTGACAGAACCACAGGCACATAGACACAGGCAACAGAGCATGCACAATGTCGGCACTAGTACAGTGTATATCCACCTTTCGCAGCAATGCAGGCTGCTATTCTCCCATGGAGACGATCGTAGAGATGCTGGATGTAGTCCTGTGGAACGGCTTGCCATGCCATTTCCACCTGGCGCCTCAGTTGGACCAGCGTTCGTGCTGGACGTGCAGACCGCGTGAGACGACGCTTCATCCAGTCCCAAACATGCTCAATGGGGGACAGATCCGGAGATCTTGCTGGCCAGGCTAGTTGACTTACACCTTCTAGAGCACGTTGGGTGGCACGGGATACATGCGGACGTGCATTGTCCTGTTGGAACAGCAAGTTCCCTTGCCGGTCTAGGAATGGTAGAACGATGGGTTCGATGACGGTTTGGATGTACCGTGCACTATTCAGTGTCCCCTCGACGATCACCAGTGGTGTACGGCCAGTGTAGGAGATCGCTCCCCACACCATGATGCCGGGTGTTGGCCCTGTGTGCCTCGGTCGTATGCAGTCCTGATTGTGGCGCTCACCTGCACGGCGCCAAACACGCATACGACCATCATTGGCACCAAGGCAGAAGCGACTCTCATCGCTGAAGACGACACGTCTCCATTCGTCCCTCCATTCACGCCTGTCGCGACACCACTGGAGGCGGCCTGCACGATGTTGGGGCGTGAGCGGAAGACGGCCTAACGGTGTGCGGGACCGTAGCCCAGCTTCATGGAGACGGTTGCGAATGGTCCTCGCCGATACCCCAGGAGCAACAGTGTCCCTAATTTGCTGGGAAGTGGCGGTGCGGTCCCCTACGGCACTGCGTAGGATCCTACGGTCTTGGCGTGCATCCGTGCGTCGCTGCGGTCCGGTCCCAGGTCGACGGGCACGTGCACCTTCCGCCGACCACTGGCGACAACATCGATGTACTGTGGAGACCTCACGCCCCACGTGTTGAGCAATTCGGCGGTACGTCCACCCGGCCTCCCGCATGCCCACTATACGCCCTCGCTCAAAGTCCGTCAACTGCACATACGGTTCACGTCCACGCTGTCGCGGCATGCTACCAGTGTTAAAGACTGCGATGGAGCTCCGTATGCTTCGGCAAACTGGCTGACACTGACGGCGGCGGTGCACAAATGCTGCGCAGCTAGCGCCATTCGACGGCCAACACCGCGGTTCCTGGTGTGTCCGCTGTGCCGTGCGTGTGATCATTGCTTGTACAGCCCTCTCGCAGTGTCCGGAGCAAGTATGGTGGGTCTGACACACCGGTGTCAATGTGTTCTTTTTTCCATTTCCAGGAGTGTATTTCTAATACCCAGTGTCAAATTGGAAGTGCTGTTACTGTTGATGAGATTTGATACACCTGCCTGCCTGATCCTGGAGCGCGGCGGATCTCGGTCGTAACGGCGGCCGGCCATTCCGCGTTCGGCGGTATTGGGCAGGTGCCCCTCAGCCTTTGTTCGTTTGTTTATTGAATAGTTTGGTCCGTAATAAATTACCTCATAATCTTAAGTGATACCTCGTTTGCCAAACTATTTAGGATATGATAGGTGTCAGCTCGTCGTATTATGGAGAAGATGTCTCACAGACTGGTGCATACGTTGTAGTTCGACAGTCCATGGTGATGGGGAGGCCGCAATGGCTCTCCTCCTGGGTGGTACAGCAGCTTTCACCGCTCTAACTACAGACCCCACCATCTTTTCACCATACCTATCAACGTCTACATCACCCTCAGGCAACGGATGAATGTCACACTCCTGAGCTAGGCATTACCAATATGTCTTATTGAAGTTGTATTGGATCTCCTACCACAGGTCCCAGTGGCACTCCCTGTCACTAAGGCTAAACACAATCAGATTATGGTCGTTGTGACTTGGTCTAGGACTCTCCAGTTCGATGTTGCTGATGGAACTGGGTGTTGACGGGATGACATCTATGGTTTTTTACAAATCCACCTCCACCTCTATAGGTGTGGGGGTTCCCTCATCTGTTTGCCACAACTAGTTCTGAGGCCTTGATTAACTCTTCAGCCTTCTCCCCACTTGCATCTCTAGTGCCGCCATACCATAGGGGCGATTTGGCATTCATATCGGCTGTTACAATAATCTTTTGCCCCCACAATGCCGTGGTGACTCGAGCGAGATGATTCAAGAAATCATCAAAATTACCTCTATATTGGAAGTACATGTTAATGATGTACACTAGTCTTACAGGTGATTGTAATTCTACGATGTTGCAGGGGCTATTTGATAATTGTGCTATGGTAGCAACTCGTAAGGTCTTATTTGCTACAATTATAGCTGCTTTTGGCTCCTCCCCAGTGTACATTACTTGCCAAGTGGCAGCCATAAAGGAGATTTCTCCAGCTTGGGAGTATGGCTCCTACAAACATATTATATCCAGCCTCCACTCCTCCACTGCTCTTGGCACTTCCTGAATGACCTAGCGACTATTGTGAGTATTTATCTGTCCAATCATTATTTCACTTGACATTATGGAAAGTAAGTAAGTACATTACAATCAGGTCAGGTCTTTTTCCAATCTAACGCAATGTGTCCATTTGCTAGGACACACTGTATTTAAATTTCCTCCAAATCAAATATTTCATCTCGTCTTTCAAAAACCTGTGGGGAGATTCATCGACTTGAGTTGTATCCTGTCCACAGACTCCATTGCTGAGAGGGTGACCTTCCTACCATACTTGTACCCTATGCATACGACGTGCATGTCAAGCTCTAAGTTTGGGTACACTCTTCTTGGGTCTGCTCCCATAGCTCTTTGTTCTGCCTGCAGCTGCATCGTGCTGGTAACAGTGCTTTTCTGTAGTATTTGTTATGAAAGTCCTTCTTGTACGGGCATGGCACTGTTTATTGTACTAGCATGTGGGCTGTTGTCTAATACTGGGCTGCATTGGATTATGTCTGGTCAGCCTACTACCACTGGTCGCCCAAAATATCTTTCCGCTTCATCAGTTTGAGTAGGCCCCCAAATGAGGGAGGAGGAGAAACCAATAGGAGCCTGAGAAACTTTCTTTTTTTGGCTCTCCTGGTCTCAGTGACACCATCAGCCATAATCTATTCTCGAAATTAGGTGCTGTTCCAACATTTTATATGTTGGTCAATTTCTACCAAATACACCACAGGTCTTTTTGCCCCTATGCATGCATGGTATACAGACGCCTGGTTTATTGCAGTTTTTTCTTAAGTGGTCCTCAGCTTTGACTTTGAGCATGCAGGCTTCCTGCTACAGTATTTGTGTATATGATCTATGTCTCCGCAATTGTGGCAATGAGGTACCACGAGGTATACCAAGAGGTAATTTTTGAGGTGTATGGCATGGAACCCTACCTAATCCTTTTCCAGAGCTGTCAGTTTCTTCCACAGGGCCCTTGAGACCTCCGTGACACGATGGACTACATCTCGGTCCCTAGGTCCTGTCCTCAATCTTAGCTTGAAATCTTTCATAAAGGTGTTTATGAATATATCTTGTTTTTATCATCCTCTGTATCAACATCAACTACGACTACATTTTTAGTTGCCTTAACTCTATTAATTTTAATTTTTTCTGTGACCAGATTTACTGTAGTGGCGAATATCTCCTGAACTTTCTTGACATCTTGGCCAGGCATTGGTCAAAAAGTCTGCCGTGTCTGGCCATTTGCAGACCTTGACCATGGTGTCCTCCATTAACTGGGCCTTTAGTCCTGCTTGTGCAACCACGCCAGCTCATGTTTTGACTGGTTGATTTTTAAGTCTTTCATTTTCCTCTTCTAGCTCCTCAAATCTGCCTTCTAACTTGGCATTGACAAATGCCCATGCCGCCAGCTCATTTTTGATGGCCCAGACTGCGTCCTGACTAATTTTACGTTTTTAATATTTTGATCTAGGAACTGAGTTATCCTTGTATGCCTATCCGTGACCTGACACAGGGCATCTTGTGGCGAGGTCGGGGCTAGCATGGAAACCCTTATGGGCGCACCAGAATCGCTTCTCTCTTCAGTAGCCATCATTTCTTGGCAAGCGAAAAAGATTGGGAACCACTTCTCTTAACCTGGACCGACTCCTCTGGCATGGGCGGGGGGACTAAACTGCAGCTCCACCGCCGGCCTCGCCCCTAAACCGAGGACACTTCAGCTGCCGCGTTCAACACCTCGTTACCAGCACACTTGTCCCTTCAGTACTTGGTCACCGCCGATTTCACTCGTCCTGCATCGGCAAGTACAGCCCGCAGTCCGTAGAGGCGGACGCACCTCTCGCCCTTCGACCCCTACTGGTCTGAGTTTCCACCTTGCGGCCAACGACCCACTCCTACTCAGGTGGTGGGCTGATCACGCAGTTGTTCGGGGGTCTGGACCCATCTGGCCTAACCCTGGTTGTGCTACCACCCCTTGGGCTTGGCAGAACACGCCTCGGAAGACAGAGGAGTGGCGAGGCACACTTGCCGACTTGGGGTAAGATATCATAGCAAACCAGGCCACTAGCAGCAGAGACACGGATGGTGGCATGTCCCTGCGTTCTGTGGAGCAGCAGCGCCTGGGAGGCGCAGCAGGCCGCAGCCAAGGCCAGCAACGTGCCGCACCGGCCCTACAATGCCACTCAGCCCAGAACCCAGAAATGACAGATTTTGTGTCCCTTTTCGCAGCGCCCTCTGCGCCATGCACCCTTTGCTTTCGCTTTGGGTTGGGAGACTCTTAACGTCGTCCAGGAAGTGAGGAACTGCAGCAGCCAGGCCGCAGGGTTCCGGAATCGTCGTTACACTTACCCTCATACCCTCGCCCAACTGCCGCACTCTACTGAGGAGAGACAGTAGGTGTGCCTCTCGTAACCCAGCTTCCCCTCCATCACGCACCCTTTGCTTTCGCCTCAGGCTGGGGGCGCTTAACTTCCCACCATGACGGGAGTTTACACATCCTTCCTTGATATCTCCTGAAATTTTGCTCTGCGGTATGGGACCATCTGCTGACTGAGTTGGTGGAAGACATCGTAAAAGTTCAATGAAGGACAGTTAGTGTTGTACTGTCGCAAAATAGTGGAGAGTGTTATGGATATGATCTACGAGTTGGGATGCTAGTAATTTGTACAAAGATGATTTTTCTTTATGGCGAGAACTTCTCACGAAATTTCAGTCACCAACTTTCTCCTCTGAATATAAACATATGTGTATGATGCAGCTGTTTGCAAAACCACACAAATACACTAGGAAAAAGCAAAGAACGTTACAAAACTAAAATATATTTAATACAGATGAAGAGAAAGAAACAGACAATTTTCAGAAGACGGACGTAGATGTTCTACATAATAATAAATGCGACACACCATTCATGTGTTACATTCTCTGCTGTGTAAGAGGCTGTAGACATCAGAATGTAGAGCAATAACTTTCACCAGAATGACGGCTATTATCTTATCCCTAGGAGACGATAAAGGAATTCGCCAAATTATTGCCGGCCGTTTTGGCCGACCGGTTCTAGGCGCTTAAGTCTGAAACCGCGTGACCGCTACGGTCGCAGGTTCGAATTCTGCCTCGGGCAAGGATGTGTGTGATGTCTTTAGGTTAATTAGATTTAAGTAGTTATAAGTTGTAGGGGACTGATGACCTAAGATGTTAAGTCCCATAATGCTCAGAGATATTTAAACCATTTTTGAGCCAAATTATTAACATCACAACTTGTGGAAACAACATTCGAAATTGGTCGGCAATGTACAGGATGGGGCAGCCACCGACCCCTTGTCTGGTAGCACAGTGGTAGTCAGTTGTTTCTGAAAACGGCGAAGGAGATATTTCTTGTGAACTAGAACTTTTTTTTTCAAAAATGAACATGAACGGAATGTCGAGAACGTATGACACAAGAACGTCATCGTCAGGAACTTAGTTGCACGTTGTAACGGAGTTTGAGGCCCAGAGCAGTTTTCGTGGCACATCATAAATTTTCCATCACTTTAATTGTTAGGTATGTCATGTTGTCGAACTACAAACTAGTGATCTGAGGATAAATGTGGTTACGATGAGACTCAATGAAGAATTTAACCTCCAAGATAGTTCAGCAGTTTATATGGTGGGGCAAATAAAAGTGGTCTACAGAACAGAGTTCCAGGGTAAAAAGAAACACAGCAGGGGAAAGGAAATACAGCACTAACCAGACTGTGGCAGATACCACGAGTGACCACCGTCCACCTCTTGCCACTTGTGGGTCTTGGTCATTCAGTTGCTGAAGGTGGACCGAAGCTGGACCGCTGGGATTGCTGCAGTATCATCCCAAATGCTCTTCTGCAGTTCTTGAAGGCTATGAGGGTTGTTGTGACACACCCTAGACTTGAGGGCTCCCCACACAAAATGACTGCACAGTGACAGATCAGGTGAAATGGCTGGCCTCCGCTAACAACTCTTTCACACGTGACTCCTAGAATTGGATGGCTGTATGGGCAGCTGCTCCATCCTGCCGAAACAAACTGTAGGTGTTTACCTCCTACGTTAGTGCTGCCTGAAATGATTCCAAAATGTTGGCAATGTAACACCCCGAAGTGAGACCCTGATGAAAGCAGATGGGGCAATCACGTGGCGTGCAGACACTGCACACCCAACCCCATCGTTGTGGAAAATGTGCGGATTCTCTGCTGCCTAGAACCTGTGATTCTGTGAGTTGACAACCACTTCGTCAGACATAAAGAACGGATCCATGTCCAGGCCATTCATTGTTATCTCATCCAGTCACAAAACTGGAGGCACTAAGGAATGAGTGCTGGTTATCATGCACGAGAAACAGATACTCAGTAAGGATGCATGTGCCGAGACAGGTAGAATATTCGTCAGCATGATCGATGTGTCATTCCTGTCTCTTGCAACAGACGCCGGATTAATTTGGTAGAACATTAAAGTATTTTCAGGTGCATTAAAATCACATTTCCAGGTGTCTGGGCATGTTTCAGAGTGTTTTTGATACTGTCTGACGCCATTTTTGGACTACGCTTAGCGTGGCGTTTCTTGCTGGCACTTTGACACTATTAAAGTTCTCGACAAACAACTGACCACAGCATTCCACCGCCTTTTTTGTCACGTAACATTCCACAACGGACACCAGCTGCTCCTCTGTGAGCACCGTCGTCTCCTTTGCACTGCTCCACTCGCACTGACACAGCTCGCACTGCGCTCTGCACTGGTCTGGATCACGTGGCCGGCATATACGTCACAGCGTGTTGTTATGTGCACACGTTCACGTCCAATCGTATCCATTCGTCCGCGCCATTTTTATTTGTCCCTGGCTGTATATTACTGTGTTTGCTCGCATTTCACGTATGATGCCCAGACTGGAATGGAATGACGTAAACTCGCGACTTGAGGATGAAGTGAGATGGAACAGCTGGAAGTGACTGAGAGATGGACGTACTGAGACTGCAGTTTTATGTCGATTTCTTCCCCCAGGTTCCAGTTCTGGAGGTCGCCCCGTGTTACTGTGTCTGCCCCCACCCCATGCCACAGATTTGTTACTTGCCGTACTTTTCCTATTATGTGAGGCATTATTGACAAAATTCGTTGCAAGAGTCTGATGAGAAAGATAACTTTAAAGGTGAGAGTGAATATTATTAGTTTTTTTTTAATTTACCATCAGATCAAGGGCACTACTGATATTGGATAACGTAAATGAAACAAATTTTACCTCTGTTTACTTAATGAATGGAAATAACTTGCAGCCTCATGCGCTACCTCTAGTGTGACAGTTTCGTGGTGCTGTTTTCCAACAGGACAATGCTCGCCCACATACTGCACGTGTCTCTGTGAACGGGCAGTGTCGTGTTGAAGTATTCCCTGACCCCGACGGGATGTGTGTGGGGCAGCCTCGGACGCTGGCTTCGTCCCAGTGTCAGCATCAACAGCTGTGTGCCTGCTGGCCCCAGATGGGTACAGAGCGACTCCATGACACCCATTCCAGCAGAGGCGCTGGAGCGTCACACTGATAACTGGGCTCATATGCCCACATCTCTGTGAATTTGACTCGATTTTGCAATTATGGAAGTTACACCGATTATCTCCCTATAGAGCTGAAGTTTCATTTCGTTTTCTCCTCCCCTTATCGATATTTAATGTTTTTTTTGTCAGGTAGTGTATTATATTATAATTGTCATTTTTAAAGTGTAGGCTTCTGTGGCACATTAAAAGTGAGTACAGATATGGCGTGATGCTAATGGCACGTAATATATCCAAGGCTGTGGTGAGGGGGCTAGAGACAGTAGTAAGGTACGGCCTCTAGAACTGCAACCTGGGGGATGTAATAGATATAAATTTTTTGTGGGAAAGACAAGGAATAGTTAAGGTAAGAGAGCTGGTTATCGACTTATTTATTTATCAAGAAACTGGGCATGGTGTATTTTAAAGTACTAATTAGACCTGACCTGCACCAGGCGAACGGTCTACCCGACGGGAGGCCCTAGCCACACGACATTTCCATTTCAATTAGACCTTAAGTCTTAGATATAATTGATTTGCATATTCAGGGAGAAATAGTAAGGTTAGCGACATGTGGTAATAGCTACAACGACATCTACATCTATACTGCAGAAGCCGCCTTGCGCTGTGTGGCGGAGGATACTTTGCGCAACGCTCACCTCCCCCTTTTCTGTTCCAGCCGTGTATGGTTCGCAGGAAGAGCGACCACTAGTTACCCTCCTTCTGTGCTAAGATCTCTCTACTTTTATCTTCGTGGTCTTTTCACGAGATGTATGTAGGAGGAAACACCACGTTGGCTTCCAGCGAGTCTCACTCTGGCGTCTCTCTCACCAGCGACTATTTTGTGTGTTCTTCCACTTCAAATCACTCCATAAGCATAGCTCCTAGAAATATTAGGGAAATAACTGCTTCCGGTGATTGTTTCGCGGTCATGTCGTCATACAATGAAGAGTCTTTCTGTTTACGTATTGCCAGTACACTACATTCGTTTATGTTGAGCATCAGCTGCCACTCCCTGCAACAGGCGTCGATCCTCTCCAGGTATTCCAGCATTACGCAGTAATTACTTGAATCCGCGACTTCTCTGTATACAACAGCATCATCCTACGAAATCTCATGAAAATTCTGACGTTATCACCTACGTCATTTATATGCTAAAAAATAATAGTTATTTAGCACTCTTTTGGGACATATTCGAAATTACTTTAACATCTGACGATTTCTCTGCGGGGTGAACAACTTGAGCTGTTGTCCCATCTTGCATGAAAAGAGTGGTTTCCGCATTAATGCATTAGCATATCTGCCAAATTTCGCTGCCATGGAATAATTGCAGCCAGTACTCGCCTCCATGAGCAGACGTACGTCAATTGTAATCCCCGGGATATTAATTTCTACTGACACCCACTGTGCAGAACTGTGGTGCTGGATCCAAGTGTGAAGTTTACAGGTTGTAATAAAACTCGCGAAATTATTCATCTTCGGCAATTTCGGCACAAATCGTCAAACCAAAACGTCAAGAAAAGCTGTTACAACGTTTGTTATTGTAATATATAGCCTGGATCCATAAAAATGAAGTAATATGCATTACAAATTCATTCTATTATATCAAAAAATAGTCGACCCACTATATCCATGCAGTACCCAAATGGCGAAAAATGCAAACATTTATAGAACACGCACGTGTATATAACTTCAGATGCTACTGATTATATATAACAAAAAAACTCATATTGGCAAGAAAGAACAAAATTAAGTATTTCACTTGTAATGCTGTATTATTGTGTTACATACTGTGGTGCTGCGTCACAAGTGGCACGTGTTCTTCCAGCAGCACAACGGTCGATCCCTCACTGAACATGTCACACAGCTCCAACCTTCCGCTGGTTATTCAGTTTCCAGGACAATGTACAAAACATAGAGGGGACACCACAAGCAAACGTAACCCAAAACAAGAATTATCGTCTGTTGAGGGATCCTTATGGTGCAGGATGAAACAAAGCCCATTCTGTTTGCTCCTCCACTACGTCGCTGGAACGTGTGCTTCCAACAAGACAACGTGACTGTACTCACTGCTTTCCACGCTCTGCTCTCACAAGTGTTCATTACATACCCGACCAAGACTGAGTACAGTGCTGTGAGAAATCACAACCTAAAATTGCACCAGGGTAATGTTGAAATGATACAGCAGTGTGCTGTATACATGCTGTCGGTTCTGATGAAGATTCTGCAACACGTTTACTTTCAGCAAGACGACGCGCTTTTACTAAAATACTGCGTGAAACTGATTCTCCCTCCCACAATTTTCTAAGATTTTATGGCACAGAGATAAAAGATCAGTCTTTGGAATCAAATAGTCAGCACCTCTTAACATAAAATGTATACGTACTGATTGTGGATGAGACGGCAGGAGCCTTACTGAGTGTATCTGTAACCGACAGTCACATATCGTGGTTGTTGAGGTAAAACGGAAGTTAGAAAGAGCATACAACCTGCCCTGCTGCCGTTGGTACACTATCAGCTTTACCTCATCTCCCATACTCTGTTGCAGTGATACAGCCGACGTAATGCTCATTATGCCCCGCCTGAAGACATGCAAGACCAGTTTAATATATCCTGCTGTGCGGAAACGTAAGGTGAAACGAAGGCTGATGTTTGTTAAGGAAACGCTGAACTGTGGAGAACATAAGAAGCGTTAGCCTGCACTGACCCTGCCACACTGGTATCTACCAGCACGACAATGTGCCTCACTCATAGCTCCAGTCGTGCTGAAGTATCTCAGCAAACCTGGTTGTGACATCTAAGAGCTAATCCAGGTAGCGTGTCTTGTTCAGTTGCAGCCACAGGTAACCCATGAGGCTCGTTCAGGGCACCCAGAAGAGAGCAGGATACAAGAGACCTGTTCCGACTCCATTCCTACAAAACCAGCTGATTTAATCTTTGAACGGGACGACACCCATCTACTCAGTTATTGTGTTACACGGATACGTTCAGCAAGGAGTTCAACTGACCCAGACGTACTGATATATTGGCGTTTCTTGCTGACAGAATCATAAGCCAAAATAACCAGTGGTGTTTGGTCGGGAATCACAGTATTCGCAAAGTACAACAAGCCTGGTCTGCTGCCTTTCGCACAACTTTACTGGGATGTGTTGTTCCAGCAAGACAGCGCTTACTGACTAACTTCCTGAAGACACACGTTCCTCATATCCTGTGTTACTGGTTAAAGGGTCAGTTTCTAAATATCCTTTGTGGCCAACTGCAACTGACAATAACCCATGCTGTTCTGTAAGGGAAAACTAAACTGTGCTGGATTCCTCCAGGCTGTAGTACTGTGCTGCTATGCGCGTGACCTTCCAACAGCACAAGACATTTATTCACTTTTACCACAGGGTCACTCTCCAATACGTACCACAGTTCCCTCGGAAGTGACGAGTCGGATACACTGTCAGTCGCATGGCTTGGGAAACTTTAACATGAAACAATCCTCCTGTGTCTGAGGAATTACTGAACTCTGCAGGTGTCCAGAGTGTTGTCCTGCCTCTGCTGGGTGAGTAGGAGACGGTGTTCCACAAGAACACCGCCCTTTCAGTCCCATTCTGTGATAAGTGGCACAAGTTGTTCTGAGGTTCATCAGTTCCCCTGGCAGTGACATGCAAACTCACTTTTGAGTATCACGTTTTAGAGGAGCCATTAAGCAAACAATCACTGATGATAGATCAATGAATAATAAAGCATGGTCAGTGACTCTTGCCAATAACGATATTCCTTTGCCATATTTACCGGCTGTATATGACTGATTAGATACCATTGTACGCACATTAATCTCTCTTACTTCGTCGTCGATGGTCCTGCTTGAGACGTGCAATAGTTTCAAGATAAATGTAGCACACCGTGCCTCGAATTCCGTTTCTGTAAATTTACCAAATGGAATTTCACAGAAACAACTTCGTCCCTCTGAACACTCCCGTTTGAATTCCACAACCACCGCTGTTACTTCTGCGTGTGCTCAGTCCTTCTGATTTTGCTGCATACTCGCAGTCAAGTCGTCTTGACCAGGTCTCCAGCTTCTGCAGCAGAAGTCTAGATCTGCATCTGCGTGGATAGACTGCACATAACATTTAAGTGCCTGTCAGAGGGTTCATCGAACCCCATTCACAATTGTCTGTTATTCCAATCTTGTATAGGGCATGGAAGAAACGGCACACACCCAACACCATTACAGAGCCTCCACCAGCATGAACAGTCCCCTGCTGACATGCAGAGTCCTCGGATTCATGAGGTTGCCTCTATACCCGTACACGTCCATCCACTCGATACAACTCTTACCTTTCATTTTCTTTGGTTGATAATACTAAGTTTATGACACTAGTTAAGTCATTAGATGCGAGGTATTCTTCGGCTTCCTGGAGGACCCTGACAAAAAGACTTAAAGACTTAAATTAAGGACGTTTTTAGCAACATACTGACTGAAACAAAATATCAGTACAACGAAAAACCAGACAATGTGGGATATTTCACTTTTTTATTCACTTGATAGCTAGTTTCGGACCAGGACCCATTTTCTTCCTTTTACAAGTTGCCACCCGCTCAAGGAAGATGCGTTGCTTATAGCGATTACGAGGCAATAGAGCGACTGCTGTCAGGTACGTAGGTTGTTCTTGAACATTAGCCAGATTATCTGAAAAACAATTTGAACCAGAGGCTCTGTCTTCCAATTCTGATCGGCACACATGAGAGGAGTCAGGCATCACATCTGGCTAAAGAGGGAGGACATCCTGGCCACCAATCGGCTTAATGGCAGTAACAGGAGAAAGTCGATAAGAGGTCGTAGGAAAGGGTGACTTAAACGGAACGGACAAATTTAGAGGCGTCTCAGTTTTTCTGTTGTTTAATCATTGCAATACCAAAAATCCCAACGACTGCCCCACGCCTGCATGTTTAAGGAAGATGCTAGGACACACACCAGCTATCTCAACCTCCTTTTTCGCACCATCGATCCTACCAGTAGAGCAGGAGTCAGCACTACAGTTTATAACAACCAACAGACTCACTTCAGGGAGCGCTGTGTGAGGAGTGGATGTACCCAACTCCTCTCTGTCCTGTATACGACATCTCTTGTGTTGCACTGCGGACACAGCCCGTCTGCTAACAACAGTTTCACGACCCTGCAACTAAGATCAAACTGAAAAGTCAGGAGCAGGTAGATGTGCGTTCATCTGTTGCTCCATTGCACCTAGCCAAGACGTGGCAACAATCTCGTGGGCAGTAGAAACGAGATCAGCTAACACCAATTTCGACGCTGTTCCAAGGAGGACTTCAACACAAATATCCTCCACTAGCATATTAGATCAGAGGTGGCCACCTTAGGTAATAAGAAAGAACGTCGCTACTTCCTCATTACATGTTGTATGAATGTGGTACTCACAAAACTGCAGGTGGGAAGGAGTGTTGTTCTTTACTACCATCTCCACTGAACGGATCCTACTGTAACTCTGTGAAGGATATTGAGTGGACTAGCGTTCACATCGTATACCCGTCACATCACTCTAAGAGACAAAAGTAAACTGTTGTTACACTCGTGGACACGTAAACGCTGAGCGAAAGCTGTCCAGGTATGCACGTTCTGTGGTGAGGCAGTAAACTGGCGACCCTCCCACCTGGTGCTCGATGCAGAACTACCCCTGGACCACGGCTGCTGAAATATCATAGAATAATCTATACCTTATGACGTCGTATTTGCAAATCAGATTTCTCTGGTCAGTGTGTTGCACTGGAACTGTTCACGAATTTCTGAGTGACTATTTACGCAACTTGTCTATAGAACGCGGCAGACGAATGCTTTGGCAACAAATTACTGTGAACATTATTCGACAGTAGTCATTCATTTGATGTTCACAGGGGGCGTTCATAGAAAATACCAGCTCAGGAAAATGAGACAAGTCAATTCCCAGGCTTGGAGGTGTGGAGTACTGTAGAGCGATACAGTTCCCATGTTTGGTCAGTAAGTAGCTACTGAAGTATCCTTCCGTTGTACACTTTTCTTGTATGATTTGTAGTTGCAGTTTTCACCTTTCTTTACAGTCGAGGCGTAGTTCTGTGTATTTTAGTGAGTTAGTAATTTGGATAGCATATTTCCATGAGGCAGTAGTTATGAGGATGAAAAGTGGTTGTTTGTCTTATACAATTGCCTGGGTTTTGGAATGGCTAGATTCAAGGTGTGTCTGGTTAGCATGGTTGAGGTGGGATCGTCAACACATTGGAGGAAATGGACAGGATGTCTGAACCCGGCCGCTCCTATTGTTTCCATAAACAGTACATCTTCTTGTCAATAAGAGTAGGGTTCACTTGGAACTTCTCCTTCACTGACTATGTTCTGCAACTTATCCACTACCTCAATAAGAACAAATTTGTCATCTCTGCAGCTCTTAACCTTCTGACTACGTCTGTGTGTGTGAGTGTGTGTGTGTGTGTGTGTGTGTGTGTGTGTCCAGGGTGAGGGACTGGTGCCTGTACCACTGGTATAGACAGAACACTACCGCCTGTTACTGCTCTCACCCAGCGCAATGTATTAATTTTCATCGCTACAGTAGTCATTGCATTATCACACAATGGGTAAACAGTTCTTTATTTCTTTCTTTGTCACTGTGTTGTGTTTCTATCGAACTGCAGATGGTACACCGCTTTACTGTCTGCTGTTCTCATCTGAGAGTGTGTGCTTGCGTTTAGTTTTTGGAGCGAACGTGGAACGCCACATTCACGTTCAGGAGAAACTGGAACAGGAAGTACGAGCTAGTCACACAGAGAAAGAAATGAAAAAAATGTGAAGCTTCAGTCACAAACAAACACAGGAATAAAGGCCAGTGTCCTACTAACTATTTAATTGACATTCAAATAATTATGAAAGATATAGCGTCAATCACGTGCCTTTCTTCAAGACCAGACCATGATTTCCATATGTCGTCAACCATATGTCTGCAACCCCTTGCACTCGTACTTAGACTAAATATATTCCCCTACAGGTGAGACATGTTAATTGACAATCGATTGTCGGGTATTGGCGGATAAATGCAATACTGCAGTTCCTGTGTTGTTCATAAATACGATGGAATGTTTCCTCGGACATGCATGCGTCCGTATTTGCATGCATGTCCGAAAGGACATTACAGTCTACTTCTGAAGAACACAGGTAGAGCAGTATAGTACTGGCCCACGAAAAGCTCTCGTGCGAAGCAAAAATATTGACCAATATTTTAGTCACACTCTTTAGTTTGTTTACGTCCATAGGACATGTTAGACTTGTGGTCTGAGGGAAAGTCTGTATGGTTCTTTGTCATCAGCAGGACTGGAAATTATGACCAATGTGTCGCAAATTGACTTGCGCACCAGGATATAACGTATGGATGCTAATATCTGTATGTAATGCTTTCAGGTGTTCCTAGTGACGTAAGGAATTTCTGATACCTCCAACCATTCATTTCTTGCTTTTCCGATTTTTTTGCACTACCTCACACTTCCTTCGGTTACCTACTTAACGATTCCTTGATATCTAAGGATGTATCCGGTCAATCGATTCCTTCTATTAGTCAGACAGTGCCTCTATTGTTTCCTATCAGTTCGATCCTGTACCTCTTCATTATATATTCTATTTCACCATCTTATCTTCAGAACTATTCTGTATCACATGTCAGATTCTGCTACGATGGGAGCATGACCGTTGTATTTTCTGCTTGCCATCATCCGCCCATAACACCAACGTATGGAGGGCCGGTGGGCTAATGTTGCAGGGCCAGACCTTCTGACACTCATCTGGACTGGTCCCCTCTAACTAAAGAACAGGCTGCCCTCCTCTTCGGGAACCATATGTTGGTCTGGCTGCTGTATAGACGCCCCTTCCACGTTGTTGCATCTGCAGTATGGCTGTCTGCATCACTGAGGCACGCAGGCCACCCCAATCTTGCATAGCCTTGCTGCTAAACAGTGGAGGTGGAGGTGGGACTAGACTATTGTAGCCTTTTTTTTTTTTTGGTCATCAGCTTACTGACTGGTTTGATGCAGCCCGCCACGAATTCCTTTCCTGTGCTAACCTATTCATCTCAGAGTAGCACTTGCAACCTACGTCCTCAATTATTTGCTTGACGTATTCCAATCTCTGTCTTCGTCTACAGTTTTTGCCCTCTACAGCTCCCTCTAGTGTCAAGGAAGTCATTCCCTCATGTCTTAGCAGATGTCCTATCATCCTGTCCCTTATCAGTGTTTTCCACATATTCCTTTCCTCTTCGATTCTGCGTAGAACCTCCTCATTCCTTACCTTATCAGTCCACCTAATTTTCAACATTCGTCTATAGCACCACATCTCAAATGCTTCGATTCTCTTCTGTTCCGGTTTTCCCACAGTCCATGTTTGACTACCATACAATGCAGTACTCCAGACATACATCCTCAGAAATTTCTTCCTCAAATTAAGGCCGGTATTTGATATTAGTAGACTTCTCTTGGCCAGAAATGCCTTTCTTTGCCATAGCGAGTCTGCTTTTGATGTCCCCTTTGCTCCGTCCGTCATTGGTTATTTTGCTGCCTAGGTAGCAGAATTCCTTTATTGACTTCGTGACCATCAATCCTGATGTTAAGTTTCTCGCTGTTCTCATTTCTACTAATTCTCATTACCTTCGTCTTTCTCCGATTTACTCTCAAACCATACTGTGTACAGATTGAAGAGTAGGGGCGAAAGGCTACAGCCTTGTCTTACACCCTTCTTAATACGAGCACTTCGTTCTTGATCGTCCACTCTTATTATTCCCTCTTGGTTGTTGTACATATTTTATATGACCCGTCTCTCCCTATAGCTTACCCCTAATTTTCAGAATGTCGAACAGTTTGCACCATTTTATATTGTCGAACACTTTCTCCAGGTCGACAAATCCTATGAAAGTGTCTTGATTTTTCTTTAGCCTTGCTTCCATTATTAGCTGTAACGTCAGAATTGCCTCTCTCGTCCCTTTACTTTTCCTAAAGCCAAACTGATCGTCACCTAGCGCATTCTCAATTTTCTTTTCCATTCTTCTGTATATTATGCTTGTAAGCAGCTTCGATGCATGAGCTGTTAAGCTGATTGTGCGATAATTCTCGCACTTGTAAGCTCTTGCCGTCTTCGGAATTGTGTGGATGATGCTTTTCCGAAAGTCAGATGGTATATCGCCAGACTCATATATTCTACACACCAACGTGAATAGTCGTTTTGTTGCCACTTCCCCCAATAATTTTTGAAATTCTGATGGAATGTTATCAATCCCTTCTGCCTTATATGACCGTAAGTCCTCCAAAGCTCTTTTAAATTCCGATTCTAATACTGGATCCCCTATCTCTTCTAAATCGACTCCTGTTTCTTCTTCTATCACATCAGACAAATCTTCACCCTCATAGAGACTTTTAATGTATTCTTTCCACCTATCTGCTCTCTCCTCTGCATTTAACAGTGGAATTCCCGTTGCACTCTTAATGTTACCACCGTTGCTTTTAATGTCACCAAAGGCTGTTTTGACTTTCCTGCATGCTGAGTCTGTCCTTCCGACAATCATATCTTTTTCGATGTCTTCACATTTTTCCTGCAGCCACTTCGTCTTAGTTTCCCTGCACTTCTTATTTATTTCATTCCTCAGCGACTTGTATTTCTGTATTCCTGATTTTCCAGGAACATGTTTGTACTTCCTCCTTTCATCAATCAACTGAAGTATTTCTTCTGTTACCCATGGTTTCTTCGCAGCTACCTTCTTTGTACCTATGTTTTCCTTCCCAACTTCTATGATGACCCTTTTTAGAGATGTCCATTCCTCTTCAACTGTACTGCCTACTGCGCTATTCCTTATTGCTGTATCTATAGCGTTAGAGAACTTCAAACGTATCTCGTCATTCCTTAGTACTTCCGTATCCAACTTCTTTGCGTATTGATTCTTCCTGACTAATGTCTTGAACTTCAGCCTACTCTTCATCAATACTAAATTGTGATCTGAGTCTATATCTGCTCCTGGGTACGCCTTACAATCCAGTATCTGATTTCGGAATCTCTGTCTGACCATGATGTAATCTAATTGAAATCTTCCCGTACCTCCCGGCCTTTTCCAAGTATACCTCCTCCTCTTGTGGTTCTTGAACAGGGTATTCACTATTACTAGCTGAAACGTGTTACAGAACTCAATTAGTCTTTCTGTTCTTTCATTCCTTTTCCGAAGCCCATATTCTCCTGTAACCTTTTCTTCTACTCCTTCCCCTACAACTGCATTCCAGTCGCCCATGACTATTAGATTTTCGTCCCACTTTACATACTGCATTACCCTTTCAATATCATCATACACTTTCTCTATCTGTTCATCTTCAGCTTGCGACGTCGGAATGTATACCTGAACTATCGTTGTCGGTGTTGGTCTGTTATCGATTCTGATTAGAACAACCCAGTCACTGAACTGTTCACAGTAACACACCCTCTGCCCTACCTTCCTATTGATAACGAATCCTGCACCTGTTATACGATTTTCTGCTGCTATTGATATTACCCGATACTCATCTGACCAGAAATCCTTGTCTTCCTTCCACTTCACTTCACTGACCCCTACTATATCTAGATTGAGCCTTTGCATTTCCCTTTTCAGATTTTCTAGTCTCCCTACCACGTTCAAGCTTCTGACATTGCACGCCCCGATTCGTAGAACGTTATCCTTTCGTTGATTATTCAATCTTTTTCTCATGGTAACCTCCCCCTTGGCAGTCCCCTCCCGGAGATCCGAATGGGGGACTATTCCGGAATCTTTTGCCAATGGAGAGATCATCATGACACTTCTTCAATTACAGGCCACATGTCCTGTGGATACACGTTACGTGTTTTTAATGCAGTGGTTTCCATTGCCTTCTGCATCCTCATGTCGTTGATCATTGCTGATTCTTCCGCCTTTAGGGGCAATTTCCCACCCCTAGGACAAGAGAGTGCCCTGAACCTCTATCCGCTCCTCTGTCCTCTTTGACAAGGCCGTTGGCAGAATGAGGCTGACTTCTTATGCCGGAAGTCTTCGGCTGCCAATGCTGATTATTTATCAAAGTTTAGGCAGTGGCAGGGATCGAACCCGGGACCGAAGACGTTTTGATCATGAATCAAAGACGCTACCCCTAGACCACGGGTTCCCCTATGCTGTCCAATATTTGCCTTGATTCATAAATGACATGAGGGTATCACAGGCTCTCTATATTGTCCCTTGCACTGATAATCGCCGGGTAAGATTGTCTATACGTCTACTGAGTCCTTTTAGTCTTCTGAGTCTTTCTTCATATTCTTATATAAAATTTATAAATTACGTATTTGTATCTCTAGGTATACAGATAAAACAGAACGAAGCGATTACCAGTGGCTGTAGATATTCCGTACGTAGCAAATTTATTTTAGATTCTTTATAGGTATTTTGTATGAAGCCCTTGTCGACACAGACAGTATGTAAGCGACAACATTTCGTATCATAGATTTAGATGCGTCTGTGGATGAATTGTCGCATCAGAAATGAGCGACTTGTGTTGTGTAGTGGTTTTAGACATAGGTATTTCACATAACCCCTGGAAAAGAAATGAGTTGGTGTCAGCGCCAGAACTCTAGCGGGCAGGGAACGCAGTGCCGTCATGGCAAGGACGACGGATTCCAGGTTTTGGGAGGTGCTGATTTCAAAGTGTGCAGCGGCTTCCGATTCGCAGCTCTTGCATAACGATGGAAATTCTGAAGTTAATTTTACATTCTCTGTAATGCTTATCAATGTACTGGTACGTGTTAGCTGCAGTCATGTGTCACCGCTGTAGTGATTTTGGGTTGGCCCGTACGGTGGGCCCCAAACTGTACGGTCTCGGTCCGTGTCGCTGGCCTCGCACGCCCTGCATTATAACGCCCACAGCCGCGCTGTCGCAACCGGGACTCAGTTTGGAGCACAAACAGGATTTCAGCTGACCGCAAACCGCTAGCCGCCTGCGGTCACAGCTGGGATATGACGCCAGCACTCTTGCCTGCTCTTCACACACACACGCCCGTAAGAATCTGGAGTATTCCTGGCGCACATCCGCAGTGATCTCGTTATGCAAATATGCGTTCCTGCGTCAGTGGCTTCCCACTAAAGGATAAACATGCCTTTAAAAGGCAAGTGCGTCTATACTGTATGGAAGCCTGTGTGTAGCACATCCTGACACTTAACACTAGCTTTAAAATGGTTATGAATATTCCTAGCTAGGTTTGGAAAGTCATTTACTAGCTTCACTGACACATATGTGAAAATATGAAATATGCATTTGAGTATAATTAGTCCAGGACATTGTTCAGTTAAGCGAGTAGCAACAGTGTTTCTTGATAGTATCATATAATTGCAATCAGCACAAGTAAATCTTATAAGATTGTTTTGAGAAACATTTTACTCAGAAAATGGAAGCATTACATTATTATAAAGATTTTTACTTGTTATCATATTCGCCATGTTTTAAAATATCACAAAGGTTCCGAAAATTACGTCAGTTTTATTTGTGTCCTTATCAAAATATCAAACCAAAACACACGAGGTTTTAACATATTCTACGTCTGTTGACTCGTCAGTGAGAACACTGAATTCAGTGTGTCTCAGTTTTCTTGGAACTTCGTTCTGCGTTGTTATGGCTCTCTCCTATCACATTGTTTACGATCTGGAAACATTCAGTTCAACGCAGTTGAGTAGCATCTGAAATTTTAGAATCAGGGAAACAACTCTCGACTACGTCTTTCAGCTGATTTACTACAATCAAAAGAAGACTGTTCTGCAACGAATTCTGTCAAGTAAACATTGGATGATTTAACAGTGGAAACACGCTGTATGGAGTGACGAATCACGGTACAGAATGTGGCGATCCGATGGTAGGGTGTGGGTATGGCGTATGCCCGGTGAACGTCATAGGCCGGCGTGTGTAGAGCCAACAGTAAAATTAGGATGCAGTAGTGTTATGGTGCGGTCGTGTTTTCCATGAATGGGGCTTGCACGTCTTCCTCTTTTGCCTGGTACTATCATAGCACAGGCCTACATTAATCTTTTAAGCACCTTCTTGCTTCCCACTGTCGAAGAGCAATTCGGCGATGGTGATCGCATCTTTCAACACGGTCGAGCACCTGTTTACAATGCACGGCCTTTGGCGGAGTGGTTGGACTAAAAAATCGTCTCTGTAACGGACAGGCCTGCACAGATTCCTGACCTAACTCATATAGAACACCTTTGGGATGTTTTGGAGCCCGACTTCGTGCCAGGCCTCTCCTCAGTGCAGTACTCCGAGAAGAACGAGCTGCCATTCCCCAAGAAACTTTCCAGAACCTGATTGAAAGTATGCCTGCAAGATGTGTCATGAAGGCTAAGGAAGGGCTAGTACCATATTGAATTCCAGTATTGCCGATGGAGGGTGCCACGAACTAGTGAATCATTTTCAGCCAGGTGTTCAGATAGTTTCTTAATGGAAAAAATAAAAGGTATTCATATGATGTGGGCTATAAACTGAAAGTAATAGCGTATGCAGAAGAACATGGAAAAAGAGCAGCTGAGTGACATTTCGGCCGTCCACCAATAGAAATGGTGGCTCCATCTTGGTGTGGGCTGTCTTCCATGGAACAGACTGGGTCCTCTGGCCCAGCTGAATCAATCGTTGGCTAGAGATGGTTATGGTCGGGTATTTGGTGAACATTTGCAGCCATTCATGGACTTTATCTTCCCAAACAACAATGCGTCATGTCACCAGGACACAATTGTTCGCTACGGATTTGAAGAACAATCTGGACAGTTAGAGCGAATGATTTGGCCACCCACACAGCTCTACCACTCGTTCCTCCGCACCCGTGACCGGGATACTCTCACCCACCACCGGCAATTACAGCAACACATCTGGAAACTCCTTACAACAAAAAAACGCCGGGACTGCTCCAAAGGCAACACCACCCCTGGTCATGATGGCGTCATCTACCACCACCTCAAGGAATCCCCCACATCCTTCCTGTCTGTCCTTGCTACCTTCTACAAGGTCCTCCTCTCCACTGGATTTTACCCCAACCTGTGGAAGATTTCCCATGTCCTGCTGTTCCCTAAACCTAACAAACCCCCCTCTGATACCTCTTCCTATCGTCTCATCTGCCTCACCTCCATGTTCAGTAAGGTCTTTGAGGCCATCCTCTCTCACCGTATTCACCGCCACCTTAACCAATACCACCTCCTTCCCCTTACCCAATGTGGCTTCCGGCCTTCCTTCTCCGCCAACGGCCAGGCCCTTAACCTTACCAATCTTCTTTCCCTCCAAACTAACTCCCGTTGCTCTGCTATCTTTGTTTCCCTTGATTTCCAGAACGTCTATGACCATGTCTGGCATCCCGGGCTCCTCTTCAGATGTATGCTCTCCCCATCAACTTCATCCATCTCGTTGCTTCCTTCCTCTCCCATCGTCCCTCCTATGTGACTATCCACAATTCCAACTCCAGTACTTTCTATCCCTCTGTCAGTGTGCCCCACGGTTTGGTCCTTTCCCCTCTCTATCTCCTGTACACTGCTGATACGCCCAAACCTTCCCCACCTGTTCTTCTTCTCCAGTTTGCTGATGACACCGCCTTCCTAGCCCTTTATACTACCTTTCAATAGTTCCAACATACCCTCCAAATCCACCTTGACCAATTCACCACTTGGTGCAACCAGTGGTTCCTCCGCATCAATCCCTCCATGACCCAGGCGATGATCATAGGCCGCACCACCTACTCCTTCCGCCTCCATGATTTCTACCTCACCATTTATGGCCGTCCTATCCACCTCACTCCTACCCTCAAATACCTTGGCCTCACACTCGACCGCCACCTCACCTGGACTCCCCATCTCCTTACCATCCAAAACAAACCTCACAACCGCCTCCACCTCCTGAAACTCCTGTCCGGCCGGACGTGGGGTCTGCATCCTTCCACCATCCTTCACACCTACAAATCCTTGATCTGCCCCATCCCCTGTTATGCCAGTGTAGCTTGAATTTCCGCCCCTCCCCGGTTCTATAAGGCCGTCCAAATCCTCGAATGCCTTGCGCTCCACCTCGCCTTCCACATCCGCCTTCCATCCCCCAATAGCATCCTCTATGACATCATCCCCCTCCCCCACCTTCTCCTTTTCCTTGAACACATCCGCACACTATGTATTGTCCGCCGCCTTGATCCCCCTCACACCCAGGTGTCTCCTTTCCTCTCCACCCCCAACCAGTTGCCACACCTTTACCTTTGTGTCCCACCCTCTCTCCATCTCCACACCCTCCATCACAACTTCCACCGTCTACCCCTCCCAGATGATGAGCTTCGCCCTGACATCTACTTTTCCTACCAAATCTGACCCCATCTTCCTGCCTCCTCCTCAGGGCTCCCTCTCCTCCCCCTTCCTCCTCCTGAGTGGCTTCCCCCTCCTACTTCCCTCCCTCGCTTGTGCCCTCTTTCAGTGTCTCTGCACTCCCTCCTGCCCTGTCTTCCCTCTTCATCTCCCACCACACGTATCTCCTGGCCTCTTCATGTACCCACTGACAACCCTGTTCTCTTCATCCTGCCGCTTCCCCTGCTGCCCCTTGCTCTCCCTCCTTTCCATCCGCTCTGACCTTTCCCCAGGCAAGTCCCACCTGGCAGTTTTATTCTTCGTCATGTGTGCTACAAGTGGGTTTAAACGTGTTGTTCTGGAGTTTTTTTAATACTGTGGCCGACTTTTAACCTGTGCATGTCCATTCAGTGTCTTCTCTGTGTTTTAAGCATCGCCAACTGTGTTTTTCAACTTCCTGGTGACTTTTTTAACTGTCCCCTGTGAACGTCTCCATGTCAGTCTAATTTTATCTCCATTTTCTCCCTTTGCTCTGTTTTATGTTCCCCTTTTTTATCGCCTTATGTATGTAACATTTTCTTCTTAATTTAGTTGTCATGTCGCTCGGCTGAGGAACGGCGGATTGTGCCGCTGACAGCCCTCACCTGCCCATATGGGGCAGGGGAGTGAAATCAAAATAAAGCAAAAAAAAAAAAAAGAAAAAGGTGCCCAAACGTCAGCCAGGTGTGCAGTATGTAGGAGGGTGGACCAAAGTGCGCGAGAGGCTGGTGTAGCCGACTTGGACAAGTCCGTTACAGTAAACAAATACATTGGTGACTAAGGAAAACTCACTGTACATCGATGCTTTCAGGTCCGTTAAGCATAAACTATCAAACCGATTACTTGACTACTTATTACAGGTCGAACAAAACGCCCTCACACCGACATGAAATAATGTTGAGGTGGACTCATACAAGAAGGTGAAAATGAGCATTTATTTTTGTTTTGAAAATGTTGGTTTTAGTCTATACCCACAGTTCGTTTATTTTGCCTCCCAGCTACCAGTTGCGGTACACACTAACATCCTCAGGCCATCCTCTGGCACGCATTCGTGACCCTCACTTCCGAAGTAACTGTGTCAGATTTTTGTATTTGACACGTTACATCTACTTGGGAAGTAAACATAACCAGAAGCAAATTAAATAAACTGCTACTGAAGACTAAAACAAAAAAATTTCAGTATTGTATTCATCGTTGTTCGACTGACAGTGTGTGAGGAATATGTATTTTTATATGTAAGTTGAGGTGGAGGGGGAAGAAAGGAAGTGAGTGGGAATGGGGTACTGACGTCAGCTGCATCGAGGCTTTATGCAGAATCAGCGGCGACGAGTGGAAAGTGTGTGCCCTGCCGTAGGCCGCCTCAGCGCCACTCTGCTACTGCACTGAGTTATCTCCACTGGTTCTACAGAGAAGACAGACAAATACGAGAGCCACGCAACACAATATCGCTGAGGAGGCAAAAAACAAATGTAGAATCTACCCTCCATAGTTCTGGACACTTACAAAGCATTAATGTAGTGAAAGGAATGTACGGCCGACCTCTCCAGACTGGATGTGCTGGGTCAGACTAACTCCTAATAAGCGTGTCACAAGTGCTGATGTCGTGACGTCACAGACGTGTATAACCGCGTGAGGCGTGCACGGACACGGAAGTTTTCTACGCCAGGTGCTTTTTACGTCTGCGTATGCCTGTCAGACGCTGGTTACACCGTGACGAGTTTTCGGCACTGTGTATGATGGAACTGTTTACCAAACCACAGAAAAACACTCGAGAAAAGTACAGAATGTTAGAAAACTAAAATATATTTAATACGAATGAAGAGAAAGGAGCAGGTAATTCTCGGAAGACGGTCATGGATGTTTTGTTCAATAAAAAACGCGACACGCCATTCATGTCTTACATTTTCTGCTGTGTAAGAGGCTGTAGACATCAGAATGTAGGGCATTGGCTTTCACCTGAATGACGGTAATTATCTTATCCCTAGGAGACTATAAAGTAATTCGCCAAATTATTTACATCAAAACTTGAGAAAACAGCATTCGAGATAGCTCGGCAATCTATACGGTGGGGCTGCCACCGACCCCTTGTCTGGTAGCCCAGTGATAATCTGTTGTTTTTCATAACGACGCTGGAGATATTTCTTGTGACCTTGAAATTTTGTTCATATTTAACACGGAAGGAGTTTCGAGAACATACGACATTAGAACGTCATCATCAGAAACTTAGTTGCATGCTGTAACGGAGTTTGTGGCCCAGAGCAATTTTCGTGGCACATCATCAATGTTGCATCTCCTTAATTGCTAGCTATGTCATGCTGTCGAGTTACAAACTAATGATCTGAGGATAAATGTGTTTATGATGAGACTTGATGATGAATTTAGCCTTCAATATAGCTCGCCAGTTTATATGGTGGGGCAAATAAAAGTGGCGCAGAGGACAGAGTTCCAGGGTACGAAGGAACACAGCAGGGTGAAGGAAATACAGTACTGACCTGTCTGTAGCAGATGTCGCGAGTGACCACCGTCCACCTCTTGGCACTTGTGGGTCCTGGTCAGCCAGCTGGCGACGTGGGTCGAAGCTGGACTGCTGGGATTGATGCAGTCTCATCACAAATGCTCTGCTGCAGTCCTTGAAGGCTATGAGGGTTGTTGCGACACACTCTAGACATGAGAGCTCCCCACACAAAATGATTGCACAGTGACAGATCATGTGAAATGGCTGGCCAGCTACGGTCGTGACCAGACTGACCTCCGCTAAAAACTCTGACACACATAACTCCTAGATTTGGCTGGTTGTATGGGCAGCTGCTCCATCCTGTTGAAACTAACTATAGGTGTTTACCTCCTCCGTTAGTGCTGCCAGAAATGATTTCAAAATGTTGGCAATGTAACGCCCCAAAGTCAGACTCTGATGAAAGCAGATGGGGCCAATAACGTGGTGTGCAGACACTGCACACCTAACCCCATAGTTGTGATAACGCAGCTGTGTTTTGTGGAAATTATATGGATTCTCCGCTGCACAGAACCAGTGATTCTGTGAGTTCGCGTAACCACTCAGGTGAAACCAGTCTTCGTCAGACATAAAGAAGCTAATCACAAAACTGGAGGCACTAAGGGAACTCTGCTGGTTTTAATGCGCGAACAACAGACACTCAGTAGGGATGCATGTGCAGGCCCAGCTATATTCGTCAGCATGATCGACGTGTCATTACAGTTTTTTGCAACAGGCGTCGGATTGATTTGATAGGACATCAAAGCATTTTCTGGTGAGCTCCATTCACATTTTATGGAGTCCGGGCATGTTTCGAAATGTTTTTTTTTGACTAGTTCAAAACAGATACTGTCTGAGGCCATTTTTGGACTGAACGTTGCGTGGCGTTTCTTGCTGGCACTTTGAGACCATTAAACATCTCGACAAACAACTGATCACACCATTCCAATGCCTTTTTGTGACGTTACTTTCCACAACGGACACCCGCTGTTCCTCTGTGAGTACCGTCGTCTCCTTTGCACTGCTCCACTCGCACTGACACAGCTGGCACTGCGCTCTGCACTGGTCTGGATCACGTGGCCGGCATATACGTGGTATCTGCGTCACATTCACGTCCAGACGTATCCATTCGTCCGCGCCATTTTTATTTGCCCCTGCCTGTTGCTTGCATTTCACGTATGATGCCCAGACTGGAATGGAATGACGTTAACTCGCGGCTCGAGGACGAAGTGAGATGGAACAGCTGGAAATTCATGTCGAGTGACTGACAGATGAACATACGGAGACTGCAGTTTTATGTCGATTTCCTCCCTTAGGTTCCAGTTCTGGAGGTCACACCGTATTACTGTGTCTCTCCCTACCCCAGGCTCAGATTTGTTAGTTGCCGTAGTTTTGTCAGTATGTGGGATATTATTGCCAAAATTCATTGCATGAGTTTTCGCGCTCCAATTATTTTTTTCTGGACACTGGTTTACTTTGGTTAATTGTATGTTGCGAACAAATGAGATTAATTATTATTATACTGGAACTGGCTTCTTATTAAATGAACAGTTTTGTTACTGTAACTCAGTAGACGGCACAACATATCCACCTCTCCTACAGTTATCGTAAAAATGTTCTGAAATTATTTCTGTTGTCAAAAATAATGAAGTTACCGTACGGAACGCTTAAAGAACCTCAAACCTTGCAGTGGATTTTTCGTCAACATTAATTATTAATCAGTGCCATGGCTAACACTAGAGCGTAAGACTATCATTGTTAACCGGAAAATGATTTCTCTATAACTTTTACGAGCCCATAATTTTTGCTTAGCAAGGTTTCCTTTTGAAACATGAAAGTATTTTAACTTTGATACTGTTAAAGTTTACAATATTAGCAGCTCGCGTCCGCCTGTGAAACAGGACGTAAAATCTGCTGCTTTGTACTCCGATCTCTAACTGCTGTGAGAAATAATTTTAAATGCACTTTTCACCTGACCGCTTATTGCCGTATGATTGCCCTTACTATCAGATCTGAATCTGCCGCGGCGGCGGCTCGCTCCGCCGTGTCTCAGCTCTGCACCGCAGACACGACTTAAAAAGCTGAAAGTGTCGCAAATAGATGTGTAAAATACCAGGCAAGCTTTCTAATAGTACCATACGAATTCTTATTACACAACTATATTTAAAACTCGAATAACAAGTTCACACACCATTCTTTATACTCAGCGCCCAATAGCGTCCTGCTTACAATCTTGACAAATGAAAGCTAGCTACGTGTTAAACATAGCGTCACAGATTCCTCCTCTCTATGTGACTCCAAGAAGACGACAACGACAATATTATTCTTACACTACTACTTATAAAATGGCTGATTGTCATGAAATCTTTGAGTTTTTCTTTATTAATTCTTTTCTGTGGCGGTTTCAGAACTCGCCGACACAGATATTATTTCGGAAATCCACTACTTAATCCTTTACAAATACAAAATATATCATAATTGTCTCTATTCTATTACTATTCAGAGCTCACACACGTAATCAGTGCCTGTATATACATAAATAAAATTGTAGTTGCACAGTTATAAAGTATGTTTTACGTGGAAACGTTATAGCGTCTGATGTGAAAGATAACTTTAAAGGTGAGAGTGAATATTACGAGATTACAGCAGATCACAAGTGGTGGTTGTGGAGGTAAAACGGAAGTTAGCAGGAGCATCCAGCCTGCTCTGCTGCCGTTGGTACATTATCAGCTTTACCTCATCTCCCATACTCTGTTGCAGTGATACAGCCGACGTAATGCTCATTATGTCCCACCATGAAGACATGCAAGACCTGATTAATATATCATGCTGTGCGGAAACGTAGGGTGAAACGAAGCCTGGTGTTTGTTAAGGAGACGCTGAACTGTGGAGAACATAAGAAGCGTTAGCCTGCACTGACCCTGCAACACTGATATCTACCAGCACGACAATGCGCCCCACTCATAGCTCCAGTCTCGCTGAAGTAACTCAGCCAACCTGGTTGTGACATCTAAGAGCTAATCCAGGTCGCATGTCGTGTTCAGTTGAGGCCGAAAGTAGCCCCTGAAGCCTGTTCACGGCACCCTGATGAGAGCAGTATACACCAGACCTGTTCCTACAGAACCAGCTGATTTAACCTTTGCTCAGAACGACACCCATCTCCTCAGTTATTGTGTTACACGGATCTCCTCTGCAGGGTGTTGCTCAGCTCACCTGTTGCAGACATGCTGATTTATTGGCGTTTCATGCTGGACAGAATAATAAGCCAAAATAACCAGTGGTGTTTGGTCGGAAAACACAGAATTTGCTAGATACAACAAGCCTGGTCTGCTGCCTTTTGGACAACTTTACTGGGATGTGTTGTTTCAGCAGGACAGCTCTTATTGACTAACTTTCTGAATCACACAGCTGCTCTAGCGCAGATGTTCCTCATATCCTGTATTACTGGTTAAAGGATCAGTTTTTAAACATCCTTTGTGGCCAACTGTAACTTAAAATAACCCATGTTGTTCTGTGAGGGAACACTAAACTGTGCTGGATTCCTCCAAGCTGTACTACTGTGCTACTTTTGGGAGTGATCTTTCAACAGGACAAGACATTTATACACTTTCACTACTCTCCATTACATACCACAGTTTCCTCGGAAGTAACAGATCAGATACACTCTCAGTCTCGTGGCTTGGGGAACTTAAACATGAAACGATCCTCCTGTGTCTGAGGAATTACTGAACTCTGCCGGTGTCCAGAGTGTTGTCCTGCCTCTGCTGGGTGAGTAGGAGACGATGTTCCACTAGAACACCGGCCTTTCTGTCGCTTTCTGCGATAAGTGGCACAAGTTGTTCTAATGTCCATCAGCTCCACTGGCAATGACATGCTAGCCTAATTTTTGAGTATCATGTTTTAGAGGAACCATTAAGCAAACAATCACTGAAGATTGATCAATGAATAATACAGCATGGTCAATGGTACTTGGTAACAACCTTAACGAATGTATTTACTGTTTCTTTGCCATATTTAGCGAGTGTGTGTGACAGAATAGATACCATTGTACGCACATTAACCTCTCTTACTTCGTTCTCGAGGTTCCTACTTGAGACGTGCAATAGTTTCAACGTATATGTAGCACATTTTGCCTCGAATTCCTTTTCTGTAAATTAACCTAATTCAATTTCACGCCAGCCGCTGTGGCCGAGCTATTCTAGCCGCTTCAGTCCCGAACCGCGGTGCTGCTACGGTTGCAGGATCGAATCCTGTCTCGGGCATGGATGTGTGTGATGTCCTGAAGTTGGTTATGTTTAAATAGTTCTCAGTCTAGGGGACTGATGACCTCAGATGTTGTCCCATAGTGCTGAGAGCCACTTGAACCATTTTTTTTTAGAATCTCACGAAAACAACATCGCCCTTCTGCCAAACACTCCGGTTTGAATGCCACAACCACCTCTGTTACTTCTACGTATGCTCAGTCCTAGCACTCCTTCTGATTTTGCTCCATACCCGCTGTCATGCCGACTTGACCAGGTCTCCAGGTGCTGCAGCAGAAGTCTACATCTACATCTACATCTACATCTACATGGATACTCTGCTAATGCCATGTAAGTGCCTGTCAGAGGGTTCAATTCTCTGTTATTTCAATCAAGTATAGCGCGTGGAAAAAACAGCACTTATATATTTCCGTGCGACCTCTGATTTCCCTTATTTTATTATGGTGATCGTTTCTTCATATGTAGGTCGGCGTACACTCCTTGAACATCCACATTCAGGTTCAGGTTCTTCCTGTCGTTCAATATCAGCATAGCTATACATTGAAACGTCGTGTATTTCTGTATCATCCGCATGAAATTTCTGAATTGTTACGTTATACACTGAAGAACCAAAGAAACTGGTACACAGGCCTAATATTGTGTAGTGTCCCCGTGAGCACGCAGAAGTGCCGCAAAATGAATAATGTCTGAATGAGTTCTGGGGGAAATAACACCATGAATCGTCCAGGGCTGTCCATAAATCCGTAATAGTACGAGGGGCTGGCGATCTCTTCTGAACAACACGTTGAAAGGCATACCAGATATGCTCAATAATGTTCATGTCTGGGAGTTTGGGGCGAGTGGAAGTGTTTAATCTCAGAAGAGTGTTCCTAGAGCCACTCTGTAGCAATTGTGGACGTGTGGGGTGTCGCATTGTCCCGCTGGAATTTCCCAAGTTCGTCAGAATGCATAATGGACATGAGTGGCTGCAGGTGACCAGACAGGATGCTTATATACATGTCACCTCTCAGAGTCGTGTCTCGACGTATCAGAGGTCCCATATCACTCCAACTGCACATGCCGCACACCATTACAGAGCATCCATCATCTTGAACAGTCCCCTGCTGATAAGCAGGGTCCATAGATTCGTGAGGTTGTGTCCGTCCATCCACTCGATACAACTCTTACTTTTCATTTTCTTTGGTTGATAATATTATGACACTAGATAAGTCATTAGGAGCGAGTACTGTTAAATCAACGTTGTCTCGAAGTCACGGAAGTTATTAGCAACATACTGGTTGAAACAAAATATCTGTACAACGAAACACCAGCCACTGTGGGATATTTCACTTTTTTATTCACTTGATAGCTAGTTTCGGGCCAGGACCCATTTTCTTCCTTTTACAAGTTGTCACCCGCTCAAGTAAGATGCGTTGCTTATAGCGATTATGAGGCAATAGAGCGACTGCTGTCAGGTACGTAGGTTGTTCTTGAACATTAGCCAGATTATCTGAAAAACAAGTTGAACCAGAGGCTCTGTCTTGCAAATCTGATCGGCACAGATGAGAGGAGTCAGGCATCACATCTGGATAAAGAGGGAGGACATCCTGGCCACCAATCGGCTTAATGGGAGTAACAGGAGAATGCCAGTAAGAGGTCGTAGGAAAGGGTGACTTAAACGGATCAGACAAATTTAGAGGCGTTTCAGTTTTTCTGTTGTTTAATCATTGCAACACCAGAAATCCCAATGACTTCCCCACGCCTGTATGTTTCTGGAAGATGCTAGGACACACACCAGCTATCTCAACTTTCTTTTTCGCACCATCGATCCTACCAGTAGAGCAGGAGTCAGCACTACAGTATATATCAACCAACAGACCCACTTCAGGGAGCGCTGTGTGAGGAGTAGATGTACCCAACTGCTCTCTGTCCTGTGTACGACATCTCTTGTGTTGCACTGCGGACACAGCCAGCCTGCTAACAACAGTTTCACGACCCTGCAACGAAGTTCAAATTGAAAAGTCAGGAGCAGGTAGATGCGCATTCAGCTGTTCCTCCATTCCACCTGGCCAAGACGAGGAAACAATCTCGTGGACAATAGAAACGAGATCAGCTAACGCCAATTTCGACGCTGTTCCCAATAGGACTTCAACCCAAATATCCTCCACTAGCAATTAGATCAGAGGTGGTCACTTTAGGTGATGAGAAAGCACGTCGCTATATCCTCATTATATGTAGTATGAATGCGGTTCACACAAAACTGTAGATGGAAAGGAGTGTTGTTCTTTACTACCATCTCCACTGAACAGATCCTACTGTAACTCTGCGAAGGGTATTGAGTGGACTAGCGTTCACATCGTATACCCCTTCACATCACTCTAAGAAACCAAAGTAAACTGTTGTTATCTTCTGGCCAAGACGATGTGCTACACTCGAGGACACGAAAACACCGAGGCAAAGCTGTCCAGGTATGTGCGTACTGTGGTGAGGCAGTAAAATGGCGATCCTCCCAGCTGGCGCTCGATGCGGAAATATCCCTGGACCACAGCTGCAGAAATATCATAGATGAATCTATATCTTATGACGTAGTATTTGCAAATCAGAATACTCTGGTTACTGTGTTGCATTGGAACTGTTCACGATTTCCTGAGTGACTAATTACACAACTTATTTATAGAATGCGGCAGACGAATGCTTTGGCAACAAATTTCTGTGAACATTATTCGACAGCAGTCATTCATTTGATGTTCACAGGGGGCGTTCATAGAAAATACCAGCTCTGAACATGAGACAAGTCAATTCCCAGGTTTGAAGGTGTGGGGTACAGTAGAAGGATGCAATTCTCATGTTTGGTCAGTAAGTAGCTACAAAAGTATTCTTCTGTTGTACGCTTTTCTTGTATGATTTTTACGTGAAGTTTTCACGTTTCTTTACAGCCGAGACGTACCCCTGTGTATTTCCAGGGACAGCGGCGACAGTTCGTACATCTACCACAGCACAGGTAACAGAGCTCGTGAGACCAGACACCTCAACACAAACTGTTGTGAACCACCTATTAGCAATGACACTATGGGCACCCACACTTCTACCTCCTCACCCACCCACACCACAGCATCGACTGGTGCCGCCAGGGCTTCCTTCACCTGGAAGAAGGAATGGCGCGCCCTGGTCTTCAGCGACGCCAGCAGATACTGCCTGCATCCAAGTGACGGTCGTTTGTGCATACGAAGGAGAGCTGGTGAGTGCTACCTCAAAGAGTGTACACACTGGCCTTACCGTGCCGTTCCTGGAGAGGACATGCAGAATGTTGTTAAACCTGCTCTTTTGCTTTTCTTGTAACAGAAAGATGGTGTGTTGTTCCAAGAGGATAATGCTCGCCCACATACTGCTCATCGAGCTCAATGTGCCCTGTAAGACGTGTGGCAACTTCCGTGGCTGGCACGATCTCTGGACTCCTCTCCAGTCCAGCAGGTGTGGGGTATGATGGGACGACAAGTGACAGGTGCGACGTGTCAGGCGAGGACTCTTACACAACGACGTGACACCACGTATCCCAGGGCTGTATTCGCCACCTGTACGACCCACTGGACGACAGAGTCAGTGCCTGTGTTGCTGCCTGTGGTGGCTACGCCACTTGCTAATATGGATGTCTCAGGTTGGGTCGATGCCTGGTTCGTCCAAGCGTGTGTGCTATTCGTCTGTATGTGTTACCACTTCATGTACTCCATATGCAGTGTTGCAACAATAAATCTTGAGTGACCTATTAACTTCCAAAAGCACCATTTTTTTTCTGGCAGTGTATTAGCAACCACGAGCGGCAAAATTTGCAGACAATAATCCTATACTATGAGATCACCAGCGTCCATCTTCCACCTCTAGTCTACGCTCGCCATAGACATTAAATCACGAGTAACTTGTAGTTATGATAGATAACTTCACACAGAAATGTCCGTGGAAGCCCTGTAGGCTTGTTCTAGCTCTACTACTGATGTGGCGACAATGGTTTGCAACTCATACACGGTGTGGGGTTACAAGCTCAGACGTCTAGGTTATAATAAATATGTTTTAAGGAAGAATAATTAGAAAATGGCAGTTCAAATTTGCCGAAACTAGTCATCACTGTACGATCAATTGCGATTTCGGCAAGTAAAGTTTTCGAATTAGAAGACTTCATCATTTAAAGCTATAGAGAGTCTTCTACAAGACTCTCTCTGTGCCAGGTAATCCAATAGATGTGACTTTAATTATAATGAATGTAATCCAAATCGAGATGTACAGGGCGAATCAAAAAGGAATTTGCAATTTTAGAATGATATAGAAATGTATTGAGATAACTTATAGAATCGTTAGGTGTATGATTATGCAGCAAACAACCTCCATGTACTTCAGTCCATCAGTGCCCCATTCCACCACCAGGAATGCCAGCGTTGTGCAGAGTTAAGATGGCTGCTTTCACTGGTGTGGAGCGTGCCCGCTGTGTGTTCTGGTTCCATGAAACGAACTCTGCAATAACTGTTCGGTGGTTTTATTAAAGACCGTGCGTATGTTCCTCCCGTAGCAACGAATTCGGCCGACCTGAAAAATTTAATCTACGCTGCTGTTGCTCAACTTTCACCCGATTTTCCGCAAGGAATGTGGGAAGGGGAAGTTGACTACCAGTGGGATGTGTCCCACATCATAATTGGTATTCGCATCGAAACGAAATGACGTGTTATTTTGTAGTAAAGAACCTCAAATTTCTTATAAAATAACACGTCAATCGACTGTAAGTTATCTCAATATATTTATGTATTTCCAAAGCTACAATGTCCTTTTTGACACGCTCTTTATTTTCAGCGTCATCAGTGCGCAGTTTTCTAGAATGCTACTGTTGACCAAAAATAAACTCCGTCCAAATGCAACATCTTTGAACCTTAGCCTCAGCCACACTCTTTGGTTTATTTACACCCTGTAGAACAAGTGGGAGTTGTTGGCTGTGGCAAAGTTTGTGTATTGCTGTGTGATCAGTCCAACTGGAGAACGTGAACCACGTTCTCCAGTGTGGCTTGTGAGCAATGGGTAAATTGGTGGATGGTAATTACTGTAAGTAATACCATCAAGCTGACCTTGCACAGTAAATAATTCTGGATACCTTGCCACATTCTGCGCTTCTTTCTATCGTCTTTTCTGTCCTTCCTTGGACTACATTTAGACATGAGAACAGTTATGCGAGAGATGACTGGCTTCGTGACATTCGAGGCGTGAAATATCTCATGTGGTAAACTAATAATGGGAGGCGCCGCCCAGGGAGGTCGGGCTCGAGGACACGATCTGAGACCGCGTTCCTCAGCAGCGTTGTTGAGGCCACAACTACCAATCATTCCTACTTCGCTTTTTTTCTCTTCTCAAAAGTTAAAAATTATATAATTTTCGATTTGCAAATTTCTTGTATTATAATTTCGAGAAGTGATTACAGCTGTATGTTACACAAGAAATGACAAAAGACCTCCACGCGGCAGTGCACGGGCAGCGCTGCCCGTGACCTCAGCTGCGCAGCCAGACACCGCGGTGAGGCGGGGGCCGAGTGCACTGAGTGGAGCACCGAGGTCCGCAGAAAGTTATCAGGTGGCGGGCCCTGGCTGTGCAAATGCAGGCTCTGAAAAGAAAGAAAGTGCAGCCTTTGCTGGAGTCACTCGTGCCGGTTTTCCAGGACGCTTAGCACGATGCCGCAGCCGTGGCGGCTACCTCGGCAGTGAGCGCTCAGCCCCCACTGCCTGAGAGGACAGCGCCGGCCGCCACCGTCAGCTGCCGTCAGCCTCTGAGGCACCCACTCGGCCGCCAACTACGTGTTTTCACGCCGCTGCACAGACAAGTTGTTGTACTGCATTTGCGGCATTCTTAGTGGCCTTCCCTGCACGGAAAGCGAGCTGCCAGTAGTTTGTACCGCTCAGAAGCCGGTGAGACGACTTCTGGCGCCAACCAGCTTTTCAAAGGCTTTTTACAGAACATCGAGGAAGCAAGTAGATTTATCGGACTTCCTTGATTACAACTACCTCCGCGATTTTCCATGGCCAATTTGTAGAGATCGATTATAAACGAGACATAAACATGGAGCTACCTTTGGCGCCAAAAGTTATATAATTTACCTCTGATAATCCATTAGGACATTGACCTGTGCCTCAAACAAGACTATTTAAGGGTATGGAGACAACCTCATGAATACATATCAGCAGGGGACCGACCGTTCGAGGGGCTGGAGGCTCAGGAATGGTGTGGAGCGTCTTCAGTTGCAGTGACATGGGACTCCTGATATGTCTATATACAATTCTGATAGGTGACACGTACATAAGCATCCTGTTTCATCATCTGCATCCAATCATGTCCATTGTAATGTCCGACTGATTTGGGCAATTCCAGCGGGGCAATGCGGCAACCCACATGTCCAGAATTATTACAGAGTGACTCTACGAACTTTCTTTTGAATTTAAAAACTTCCGCTAGCCACCAAACTCCCCAGACATGAGCATTATTGAGCATATCTTGGACGCCTTGTAACGTGCTGTTCAGAAGAGATGTCCACCCTCTGGTTCTCTTACGGATTTACGGACAGTCCTGTAGGATTGATGGTGTCAGCTCCCTCCAGCACTAATTCAGACATTAGTCAAGTCTGTGCCACATGAACCAATTTCTTTTACTCTTCAGTGCCTACATGTGTGCATGTGTATATGTGTGGATCTTTTTTCACCTACGCACATTATGTAAAGGCAAAAACCAATTAGAAAAGAGAAAGTGGTTGACTGGGAAAACAGAGTGCTTATTATTAGTTTTTAATTTGTACATGGAATTAAATGCAAATATGGCACATAATTAAACGGAAAAAGCAGATAGTTTATTAATTTAAAAATGTATATGGAATTAAATGTGAAATTATATATGTGATTAAATGGTATAAATGGTTCAAATCGCTCTGAGCACTATGGGACTTAACATCTGAGGACGTCAGTCCCCTAGAACTTAGAACTACCTAAACCTAACTAACCTAAGGACATGACACACATCCATGCCCGAGGCAGGATTCGAACCTGCGACCACAGCGGTCGCGCGGTTTCAGACTGAAGCGCCAGAACCGCTCGGCCACACCGGCTGGCTTAAATGGTATAGAAAATGAATATACTAAAAAATACACATCGATCATTTTTTTTACAAAAAAAGATTCTTAACAATATCATTGTTATTTCATAGAAAAGAACCTAATCACTACAAATGACTAGCCAGATCTAAATGATGAAAAAGGAGTATTTCCTTAAATCAATATTGTAGATGTGGCTAGTTATTTACAGTGTGCTGCATTACACATGTCTTTTCTTCAAAGCACAAAATAAACTTCAAGGTAAAACAATAGGAACTAAAAAAATTATGTACAGTCACAGCAGCTTCGCAAAACACTGCCGCTGAGTTAGAGTAACTACACGTAATTCAGCATTAACATCAAAGGGCTGACTGCTGCCGGCCACTGTCTGTGGCGTGCCACCCCTCTGGCTGCCCTCACCAGCTGCGGCGCCAGCACTGCTGTGGAGGCCGTGGCTGGCTGGCTGGGTGGGGAGCTGGCTGCTGGCTGCTGGCTGCGGCCCCGCCTCTGCAGGTCTCCTCTGGAGGCGGGCTGGCGGCTCCCCACCCAGCCAGTGGCCACGTGGGGCCCGCGGCGGCAGCTCGCCACGGCACTGCCCGGCCGACACGAGCGCCACAGAGCCGTCTCGCGCACAGTGCTGGAGACTTCCGAGTAAACACTGGCTCATGGTACATTTATATGCACTTGAATGGTGAGGATTGGTACGCAGTGAGGCAGGAAGAACAATATATTCTGTATTTTCTCTATTTACATATGTACGTTTTATACTCATTGTGTAGAGCAATGTTTTCCCACACATTGCTTCATATGAGTCTAAAAAATTCAGCTTGTACAGTATTCTGTCCAGCAAGTGCCTCAACATATGTATTAGTAGACATACCACCCCTGAATTCTACTTCACTGAACTCGATAGTAATAGGCTCTCCTGGTACAGCGAGAATAAATGCATTTATACACTGCTCCTCTTACATTCAACTACCAGTACCTCAGTCTGTCTGTAGCAGTCGCTAAAATGCAGTATAAATCATCCAAATTCCCCACACTCGAATGTTTTATTTAAATGCGCATATCCCCTGAAGTTGATTCAGTCATAGCTTCCCTGTAGATAAGCACTGTTGAAACCCTCCTCCCATACATTTTAAAGTCAGTTGGTGATTGTAATGCACCACACTTTGTTGTCATCTACTTCTTTGTATACTCCCTCATGCTGCACAGATAGTCCTGTGATGCCAAAAACACGTCGAAAGTTTTCTATTTCTAGACCTACACTGACGCTTTTAGATAGACTAACAGTCACAGTATATGTGTTGGTGAAAAGCAGTACGCTTCTGCAACTTAACTGAGACTTGCCGACTTGAGGAACTTTTGATCTCTGTGTGAAATAGTTGAAAGACTGCAGGTCTGATAAATCTGGAAGATACTCTGTGGGTTGTTGCTGCTTTCCAGCTGGAGTTCATTGGCCTGGTGTAATACATAGGTATTATCGAGTACGTTTGGTTTTTCGGCCCACCCCTGCTGACTGCACTTTGTGATGTTCCTTTCACTACTTTATACAGAACTTAAATGATCTTTATTGGGCGAGAACAGTGTCAGGGAGGGGAATGTAGGGGGATTGGAGTGGGGAGGGAAGGGTGAGTGGACGGGAAGGCGACATACGGATATGTATCTGCTGTAATATGACACCGGAAGAAAAGTACTGACAGATCCTGAGGGAGCGATTTCGCTCGTGCAGTCTCTTAACGGATGAACGCAGAAAAGGTTTCTAGATATGGGAGTGGAACGCAAATTTCATAATAGCAGAACCCCTTACTTTGCACTCGACAGCGAGTGTTCATGAGAGACAAAGGTATCGCCAGGAGTGCGGCAGAACATAATCTGACAGACAGGATGAGCTGATGATGCTGTAGTGTACAGGGACGTCTAAGTGTTGAGTGACTGTAGGATGGTACAAGATGACTTATGCAAAATTTCTGGTTGGTAAGATGAATTATAGTTAGATCCAAATGTAGAAATATTCGAATACAGAATTAGCAGCGCGCTGCTTGACAATCACGTCCATGAAATACTTAGTTGTGACGTTGCAAAGCAATGTGAAATGAAATGAGCATGTAAGGGTGCAGCGGAGAAGGTGAATGCTCGACTTCGGGTTGGAGAATTTTAGGAAAGAACGGTTCATTTGTAGAAGACAGAATATAGGACACTAGTACAATCCGTTCTTGAGCACTGTTTGAGTGTTTTGGATCCGCACAAGGTCTTATTAAGGCAAGACGTCGAAGCAATTTAACTGTGCAGCCAGAGTTGTTACCTCCAGGATCGAACAACATGCTAGTGTTATGGAGGTGGTTTGTGAACGAAAATAGGAACCCCTGTAGCGAACACGATATTATTTCTAGGAAAATTATAGAGGAAATTTAGAGAACCGACATTAGAAGCTGACTGCAGAACGATTTCACTGGCGTCAACGTCCATTTCGCTTAAGGAGCACTAACAGAGAAATTTGGGTGTCTGTGGAGTCATGGCGAAGAAGTGGGATCTAGAGAAGATAAGATCCAACAAAGAACAAATTACAGAAATGCTGTCACTTGAGTTTCTAAACACATTAAGAGACAAAGAACCACCTGATAATGTCAACGAGTACTGGAATATGCTGAAAGAAGAAGTCATCAAAGCAGGACAGCAAAATATAGGATATGTAAAAGGGAAAAGGGAAAAGAAACGATAGGTCACACAAGAAATGATTTCGAATGTGGAGGAGAGAAGAAAATTTAAAAACAAGAACACTGAAGGTGCAAGAAAGATGTACCGAAGGTTAAATAATGAACTGCAAAGAGAAACAGAGCGGGCTAGGAAAAAATGGTTAAGAGGAATGTAATGCAATCGAAGAACTGGACAGGAAGGGAAGATACGACTTACTGTACAACAGAGTAAAGACTATGACATGGGATTAAAACAGAGCAGGAAGTGCTACTATGGAAATTTTGAGTAAAGACGAAGAGGTAGTGTACAAAGATCGTGACGATGTCCTCCAGCGATGGGAAGAATATCTAAAAGAGCTATATGACACAGATCGCAAACCAGAAACTGTGGAACTTGAATTACTCAACAGTGTAAATGATGACCAGAAATGAAGGCCCAGCCATCATAATGGAAGAAGTGACGTCTGGCATGAGTGCAATGAAAAACGGTAAAGCAGTAGGTACAAATGCCGGGAGAAATATTAAAATGCTTGAAACAAGATGAAATAAGGGAAATATTGAGGTTATGAATAAAATATGTGACAGTGGTGAATAGCCTGAGGACTTTCTGACAAAACTAATGATTCCATTACCGAAAAAAAAACAAGGAATCAAGAAATGGAGTGAGCACGGGACAATCAGCCTCATTTCACATGCAGCCAAAATGATGTTAAGAATAATTAATAACCGACTTTAAAAATTAATGGAGGAGAATCTTGGCGAGGAGCAGTTTGGCTTTAGACGGAATACGGACACCAGAGATGCAGTGGGGCTCCTACGACTCTTGGGAGAAAGGTTTATTGAAAAAGGAAGAGACCTCTAAATGTGCTTCACCGATCTAGAAAAGGCATTTGACAGTGTGGCTTGGGGCAAGCTGGCGACTGTAATGAGAGAAAAGAGAGTGGACTGTAAAACCAGAAGATTCATTATATCTTAATCAAAAAGCCTCAGTTAAAGTGAGAGGAGAAAGTACAAACTGGATCGGACTAGGAAGAGGAGTAAGACAAGGATGCTGTCTATCACCTAACGTTTTCAATCTCTACTTGGAAAATATGATTGCCCAATACAAATTAGATGACAAAGGAGTAGAAATTGAAGAAGAGTAGGGTGTTTGAGGTTTGCTGATGACATGGTCCTTCTAGCCACAGGGGAAAAACAATTACAGGATTTAATGGACAGCATTGACGCCATTATGGAATGAAAATTAACACAAAGAAAACAAAAGTATTGGCACTAGGAGAAAATAAAGAAATAAAAGTTATGCTGAATGGAGAAATATTAGAACAGGTGCTAAATTTTAAGTATCTTGGAAGAAGGATAGACACCGACTGGAAGTGCACCACAGAAATGAAAACAAGGATAGCAGTAGTAAAAGAGGCATTTTATAAGAAAAGGAGAGTTTTCTGCAGCAGTGTGGACAGAGAACTGAGGAAAAGATCAATTGTTTTGTATGGAGTGCTCTTCTGTATGGCGTGAAACATGGGTTTTGAGGAATAAAGACCGAGAAAGGCTGGAGGCTTCTGAGATGTGGACATGGCGGAGTATGGAAAGAATAAGTTGGATGGACAGAGTAATAAATGAAGAGGTATTGAGATGAGTGGGAGGGAAAAGACAGTTGCTAGATGTAATAAAGAGAAGAAAATGAAATTGGATTGGGCATATATTAATAAAGAATGACGGACTGATAAAAACATGTGTAGAAGGTTATGTAGAAGGGAAAACGAAGCGAGGAAGGAGGAGATTTCAGATACTGGATGACGTAATGGACGGTACAACATGCAGCAGCCGTAAGAAGGAGGCAATGGATCGCAGAAAATGGAGAGGCAAGGGACCTGCTAATATAGCAAATAACTGATGGTGATGGAGGCATAAAGAGAGTCGCTTTTCCCTCTCTGTATTTACGAGCGTAACAGGGAAGAAAATGACTAGTGATGGTGCAAGGCAACTTCCACCATGCACCATATTGCGACTTGTGTGGAGTTGTAGATGTACATCTGCATCTACACCAGTACTCCGCGTGACACCCGGCGGTGTGTGGCGGAGGGTTCTTGTAGCATCACTAAGTGAAAGTCTCTTTAGTGCGCTTGTCGCTTTGTCTATGTGTTCTGCAAACAAAACACAGTTTCCCTACAAGATTTTCTATTTGATCGTTCCTATTTAAGTTGGCCCTAATTGTAATACCTTGGCATTTAGCTTAAACGGCACCCTTTCAATTTGTGTGACTCATCGAGTAAAAGAAATTTAACGAGTTCCTTCTAGTTCTCCTGTGGATGACGTAACACTTTTCATTATTTAGAATCAAGTGCCACTTTACGCACTGCACCGGTACACTCTATAAATCATTTTGCTATTGCTTTGATCTTCTGATGACTTTACTAGATGGTAAAAGACAGCATCATCTGCAAACAATGGCTGCTCAGATTGCCTCCTAAATTGTTTTTATAGATTAGGAACAGCACAATGACTACAACACTTCCTTGGGGAAGGGCAGATACAACTTTTGTTTTACTCGACGACTTTCGCGAGCTCTCACCAGGCAGACAGGAATACGGCGGTCATCCGGATGAGAAGCGTCACGCTTCCCGTGGTTTGGCCGTCCTGCGGCAGACTTCCGCTGCGCCCGCCGTCATATTGAGCGCGCGCTCCCTGCGGCGCGCACTGCTTCTGTTTGCTCCCCAGTGTCGACAGCGGACAATGCAGCCGGCGGGCGTAATTGCCACAGTGGCAGCTCTGCTTGCAGCAAACGGGACCTACTCGGTGCTGGAGTGCGTCTGCAGGCACATGGACAAAAGCTCCGAGCTCAGTGCCGGTGAATATGTGCTACAGCGGTGCTACTGTCACCATCCCTGTAAGTGCTCTTTCCTGCTGTACGTATTGATAAGACGTTATGCACAGTCCACTTATCAAACACTCACAGGCGGCTTGGCTTACATATGCTGTTATTGAAAATTATACGTTTTCTGCCTGACAGTGAAGGACTATGTTTATTATGAGGACGCTCAGCTAGGTATCCACTCTTAAGGAATACGTATACAAATGACACTGGTGTAACAGGGTGACGAGAACTGAAGGAAAGTGATGGCATGCAACCGAATGCGAAACAGCCTGTCGTGGAGCTTATCGTAAAACTGGATGTCCTTTAAGGCGTTGGTGCAGATAGTGTTATAATATGTTTCATACACACTGAAAAGACAGATATCTGGAGGTACTATTCATCTGGTGGTTCCAGGTGGTACGAACTGCTATGTCACACACTTTCCAGGAGCGGTAGCTTGTTCTTTAGGAGTATGATATCTATGCACAGCCTAGTAATCAAGAAAAAACACCTATTTTCTGACGAGCTATTGGCCAAAAGCAGTGATCATACAATAGCTGTAGTTCTCTTACGTCTGTTCTCCCACTCTTGTCTTCTGTGACGTAAATATTCCCTACGGCCCCTGCCAAAATTACACACACGAGAAAGAATTAAAGGACGCAGAGCAATAAACAGCGTTCCAGCCATTTTACCATCTGGTTAATCAGTCAGCATAACTGTATACGAATGCGAATTGATAATAGATGATATTGACTGATCTGTCTTGGTACCTCTAATTTTCAGGGTCCCTTTCATGTACGTTTCCTCTTCAAATGCCGATTGGCTGCAGTTGAAAACAAGTTCCTTACTCAACGACGGGGTAAATTTGCTTATCTCATCTACAAATATTTCGGTCGATCCTGTAGTTTGCTGTGCATCGTAGAGTTGACACTTTCTTCGAAATTTCATTATCTCACGTCTCACACTTCTGTAGCACTGTTTGTCGCCATGCAAGCATCTACTACTTATCTTTAAATCTCTATAATGTATGTCGAGCATCCTTGAACTGCGCAAACACCAGTTTTTGTGATAAGTGCGCCTTGTCCTCCGTTGAATGTCAGTAGTTTTCCTTACACACTAACGGTCATATTTCAGCTGACTTGTTCAAAATTTGTTCGTAATTGTTCTTTTGCTATGCTGTCTGCGATTTTCCAAGTCCTTGGACAACGACTGTCCTTCACTACGTTTGACTGGAAACGGGAGCTGCGGCCCTCTGTCCGACAACGACGATGAACTACAGCACACCTGTTTCAGTACAACTTTCTAGTGCCGTGCACGTATCGCCATCACTGCACTCCTCTTGTACATTGTTCGCACAACACCACGCATTCCGCTGACTCATCCGCCACTTCTTTCTCACTCAACGAAATTTCTTGACTTCCTTTCTGATCAAATCTCGACTTTGGCTACTGTTAGTGAAGATATAACGCAATGTTTGCTTCGTTTATCGTTGCCATTGCTCTGCTTTGTATCAACACCATTAGCACTGTAGCACTGTCGTGAGTTACTCGTCGACTAAGCAGTTCAGCCACGCTCCGTAGCCTCGTGCTGTCGACATCGTTTGATAGCTCCAGTCCCGCCCACTGTTGGCATCATCAGCCAGTGTTGTGTTAGCATCGTGGGCAATATGTGGGCCGCCGAACGCTGTCACATCTGACATGCAAGTGCATGTCCGGCTTGTGTCTTTACCCGTAGCTTACAGCATACACGGAAAATAAAATGGGGTATTCGTAGGAGTTGACCAGGAAATCCAAATGTTACTTTTACAAACATTTACATTAAAAGAGCTGCAGGATGCCTTACTTCGGCTTTTCCACCTTTGCTTTACTTCGAGCTGAGGCAGCGGCTTTTGTACTTCATAGTTCTCTTCTAAGCTATAAGGTGTGTCACCTAGGGAGATATACCCCCGCAATCTCAATCCTCTACAGTAATTTTTATTTTGTGCTGAGATTTTCTTTTCCGCCAGTGTATTTCTAGCGACCATTGCCCTCGCTCCTCTCTGCTGAAGGAACGATCATCAACTTCCGCACGGAGGTTCCGAAGAGAAAGTGAACCTCATCAGTCCCCGGGTAATGCTTTCAGACATACACTTGCTATTTGAACAAGTTAAAATATCACACAATAAAAACTAAAGATGCAGAAACAATGATAACATACGAGGCAGAATCGAAGGACGATTGTTTCATTACATACAACCAGCTGTTTTCTGGGGCTTATAGAGTTTCCAGACTTATAGAGGTTCCAGGCTGTGGCTGGAGTGTGTTCCCACGGCCGGAGAACGCGAGCGGCCCGTGGCGCGAGTCGCCCAGTGCGGGGGTGGGGGCCGTGGCCCGCTGCGTGGGAGGCCGGCCTGCCTGCAGCCAGACACACAGGTCGGGGAGTACGTGGAGGAGGTGCGCCAGTCGGCCGTAAACACAGTTTCGCTTAATCACAATAGGAGTAGTTTCCTTTCGTTACGGTGATTGTCAGGGAAAGTCCCTCAGTCATTGGCCGTAACTGTGGCATTATTCCAGTACGGGAAGCTTCAAGTATCGCTGCACAGTTGACGGGGACAGGCTCTCGCGAGAATACATTGCAGGTTACGGAGAGCGCCAAGTGAGTCAGTCGGCCCTCAGACACGACGAGGCGGAGGTCTCCGTGTTGTGCCAGCAGCGTGGACTTCCCTCTGTACGAGTCAATTACGTTCATTGATATCAGGTGTGCATTACTCGATCGTTCACAGTGGTTAATTACAATAGACACACCGCAATGGCATCCCGATTTTTCGGTTAACAGTAGCAGCTGCCCACAGTCACATCAGAAGAGACTGTTTGTATGTTTACAGGCCGGTAGCCACACCGATTGCGAGACACGTTATCTGAATTAGCAGTCTCACTGGGCAGATAGGAAACTTTTAGAATGCTTGCTGGCGATATTACCTCACCGCCGATGTTCCCTCAGCTGGACTCTCTTTCGCGAAGTGGATATGACGTGTGTAGCCACGTGGGCTCTTTCTTTACAGAGACATTACGCTTTCTTCTTTATTTCTCAATTTTGCAGTCTGACTCATAGCTGGTGTTTTCACGCATTTCCTCAAAAAGACGTGAGTCGCTCTCGTCAGAGGGGATGAGCAGGCAGAATATCTTTTGTGTCTCCAGAGATTCTGCCGTAAACTTTCTTGCAGGTGAGAACAGATCAGCGCTTTTTAGTGCAAAGCCACTCTCTGCCACTCAGTGCCTTCATTGCTGCTTTATCTGCGGCGAGGAACCGTATGTCAACCGCACTTGCATATCGGTCGACAATTTAAGTTCGATTATTTCTAAAATGATCTCAACATTTTATGAGTACTTAGCTATTACATTTGTTTTCTCCCTGCTCCATAAGCGCTGAACGTTCCCACACAAGTACAAAGGGACAGAAGTGCAACTACTGCCTCGGAAGTGTACAGAACAACGAATGGCAGCGCCTCTGCTACTTACCTAACGAGATACCCTGGGTAAACACTCCTACAGCTAAGAGGAAAATACAGCTCAGAGGCGGATCCCAGAGATTAAAGCGAGAGGAGAGTGGTATGCCGATTACATCATTGGGAATTCCAGCTTTTCTCGCTGGAGTTATTTGACTGTGACGCAGTACTTGGCAGGTAGACTGTGATGAGACAGGCTAAGTGTGCGGCGCTCCAGGAGATGAGAGTACAGAATGCCTGGGGTCGTCATTCACGGCCCAGCCTGGACTGGAGATCTGAAGTCACCAGGAAAGGCTCCCACCGGCTGCCGCTCCAGTCCGGAGCGCCCTGCCGCGTGCAGCCCAGTTGCCTCTCGGCCAGCCTGGAGTCTCCTCTCCAGCCCCGCACTGCCAGCTCTGACACCAACGTGAAACTGTATTTGCTCTGGCGTTCTGCAAAGATCTATGAGCACGGGTCCATAAGTCTTATTCCCAATCTCGCCAATCAAACCAGTTAACGATAAGTGTGATTTTCACTTAAATATTACTGTCTGCGCCTAGCCAGGTACATCGCACGTTCCTGTGGTAGCGGTGCTAACTCTGTCAAGCTGGGGCAGAACAGCATGGCTGACATGCGACATTAAATTATTTTGTTGAAAGGATGTCGAAAATATCGCAAGCGAGCTGTCTCAAGGACTCAGAAACGTAACAGCTGCGATCAGTGTAACCAATTACGTATTGTATACCGAGTGACTCCCCGTGAGATGGGCGAGAGTGCAACGTGGCATTCTCCGCTCTGCTCAGGGCCTCGATGCACGGACCGTCCACACCGATGCTGCAGTCAGAACCTCGGCTCATACGGAATGACGGCACAGTGTCCAGTGTTGTACTCTCGGCGCAGCTCTTGCCGCTTCCTCGTGAAGGGGAGCCGCAGCAGTGGCCGCCGTGCTGACAGTCAGCTGACTTGTTGACCTTTTGCTTGTAAAAGTGTGCAGCACACCTCACGCCGTGTCGATTATCGTTGGCTGCAGCTCTCTTAGTGTTTCACTTTCAGTAGCTGCTGGTACTGATGAGCATATGAGTAGCCCGTGGAAGCTCGTGAGTCAGAGTGCAGACCTCGAGGTGACTGAAGAACGTTTTGCAGATTGGTCACCGGGGTTCGCAACGTGCGGCGGCCTGGAGCAGCCGCCCCCCGGGTGGTCAGCTGCGCGGCGCCTGGCAGACCGCCTCAGGGACTCCGAACTGCCGCCGCCGCCAGCAGGTGGAGCGTTGGAGGGAGGGGGGTGCGCCGGCGCCCTGGCGCAGCTCCGCCGCCTCACGTGGGGCGAATCCTTCGAACTCGTCGAGGAGCTCAACTGCCGGATCGCTGACGACTGTATCGACTCCTGCTCTGTACCGTGGTATGTAGACCACTCGACGCCACTACTACTAACCTTACAACTAATTATTTCCTTAAATTTATTCTCAATGCTGTCACCTACTTTTCCTATTTTGCGATACTAACTATCTGTCAATAAGGGCACATTTGTGAGACCCAAAGAGGAAGCGCGCTAATACGTTCTGCCGTCGCCTCTTCTGTTGACACTTTCCACCGAGCAGTCAATGGAATGTGCCTCGCTGTCTCCGCATATCGCTACAGCAAACAGTAAATTATCTGATGATGACAGTCAAAGACTGAAAGCGGTAACTAACAACAAAAGCTTTTCATCGAGACTGCTTGCCTTACTAAAATTGAATTTATATTCCTATTTCCCAACGGTATTATCAAAAATCAATAAAAGTACAGCGTCGTTTGTGATGACGACAGCTGTAGCTCGATATCGTTGTTAGTTGTAAATTAGTTCAAAAATGAACAATAAACACTGCAATTGGCTAAATTAATTACTTTTCGAAAGAAGCAATTATAGAGCCAACACCCTGCACCACCAGACTACAGTAATACTCCACGACATTTGCTGTATATACGTAATTAAAATCTCTAACATGGCAGCAGTCACAAACAGTAAAATTATGGAAGCCATAGGAATCGTACAGCCAACCAGTGGCACGTCAGATGTTTATTCACACTTTTACCTTGCTTTACTGTTCATTAAGCCATGTGGCTATACCTTAGCATTTATATGAGTCACTTTAGTGTTGACTGAGCTTTATGACCTGTTTTCTCTTTTCACACAATAAGTTTACACACGTTACTACTTCTTCCAAGGAAGAAAGGTTTATATCTGTTTAAAACTAGGTAACGATTCGAACAAACTTGTGAAGTACAACTAGCTGGTGCATGATTCCCATTCGTTCCATACATCATTAACTTATAGTAAGACAGTCACATGCAAGCCAACTTTTTCTTGAAGCATCATGAAATGGCATCACGTTATTACCGCCTCTAGCCTCGAAGACTTCGTCAACTCGGCGGGGAAGAGAGTTCCGGAAGTTTCTTCAGATACGCAGCATCTGCCCGAGGCCTCCCACTGCTGGATCAGATCCCCTCAGAGCTACCAGTGTGTGGGGATGTCGGCTGCCACGTCTCAGCCGCTGTTCCAGACAGTACCGGACAACGTCTGCGGCTCTGAGACCGGGTTGTCTAGTGGTCGCCTCGTTGTGCTATAGGGCGCCTGAGTGTTCGTGAAACCGGGAGTGTATGCACGCAGCCTGGGAACACGACTGTGTGTGTCATCTTCTACAACGCAAGTGTCCAGAGAATAGGGCAACACTTCGTCACCGAGAATGTTGAAATAAACGTTTTGGTTCAGGTTCACACTGACCGTAGTGACTGAATCCAAGTCGCGGTGATAGTAACACCCCTATGACACCATGGAACCACCAGTGGCTTGAACTGCATCCTCTATAGGCCGTCGGTCCCATCGCCACCTCCATAATTTCAGAAGAGGCGAAATCGCGCGACTCGTGTGACGCACCTCCACCCAGCCACTGTCCGTCTCTGTGTGGTTTGGCCCACTCAAGACGCGCAGCTGTGTGTGTCTGTGTGAGCGACGGCCGCTGACTCCAAATGTCGAGTCTGTGCAGCCGCCTTCCGAACGATTGCTAGGCAGCTGGTTCAGATGGAGTTGCTTTGCCAGGCATTGGCAATTTGCGTCTGGTCTGAAACCGATCGCCAGTCACTTGGAGTTACACTCGTCAACAGCCCTGCCGGCTGGGATCTTTTTACGCCACTGCCTCACATCACTACGAGTGGTTCACCATTCGTTGCAGATACTTGGACAGTCCACATTGATAGACCAACAGATCATGTAACTTTACTAGTGGTGTGGTCGTGGACATGTCGAAACGCAAAAATTCCTTTCTGCCACTTCTCGACATCTCCACGTCGACGCAGGTGACCGCCCTGATCCCACGCGAGCAACAACTTCGACTGTTCAGAGATGTCACTAAACCCGCACAAAGACGTAAACAACCGTGCATGAGCAGCGCTGATTAGACGGAAGGGATCCGACAGTTCCAGTCGTTCCACCAGGAAGGAGGTACACGGCTGGTGTCGTCTGTAGTTCAACCATGCCTAGACGGTCAATACCGCGGTTCGGTCGCGTCCGCATTGTTACTTTGTGCCAGGAAGGGCTCTGACCAGAAGTGTCCAGGCTTCTTGGAGTGAACCAAAGCGATGTTGTTCGGACATGGAGGAGATACAGAGAGACAGGAACTGCAAATCACATGCCTCTCTCAGGCCGCCCAGGGGCTACTACTACTTCAGTGGGTAACCGCTACCTACGGATTATGGCTCGGAGAAACCCTTACAACAACGCCACTATGTAGAATAACGCTTTTCGTGCAGCCACAGGACGTCCTGTTACAACTGAAACTGTGCGCAATCGGCTGCATAATGCGCAACTTCACTCCCGACGCCCGTGGTGAAGTCCATCTTTGGAACCACGACACCGTGCAGCGCGGTACGTGACCCACCAACCAATCTGAGGGATCTACGCCGATTCGCCGTTGAGGAGTGAGACAATCTGGACCAATAGTGCCATGAAGAACTTGTGGATAGCACGCCACGACGAATACAGGCATGTATCAATGCCAGAGAACGTGCTACTGGGTATTAGAGGTACCAGTGTGTACAGCATCTGGACCATCACCTCTGAAGGTCTCGCTGTATGGTGGAACAACGTGAAACGTGTGGTTTTCTTGACCAATAAAAAGGTGCGGAAATGATGTTTATATTGATATCTATTCCAATTTTCTGTACAGGTTCCGGAACTCTCGGAACCAAGGTGATGCAATCTATTTTTTGATGTGTGTATTAAGTAGTGAAAAACATCTCAACATATCCATATCTTACTAAGCGAGCTAATAAGATTGATGAAACGTTGAGCTGTCACATTCAAAAGGGTAATTAGATTAGGAAGGAAGACTCTAAAGCAGTAGATGATTTGTCCTATTCAGGCAGCAACATAATTGTTTGCAGCCGAAGTAGACAGGACATAAAATACAGACTGGCTAGGGCTTGGAAAACATCTCTGGAAGAGAGTAATTTGACCTTTAGGCAGTCATTTCTTAAGGTACTTGTCACGAGTGTAGTCTTGTATGGAAGTGAAACATGGATGGTAAGCAGCTGACACAAGAAGAGAATATGAGGTGAGATGTAGTGCTAGAGCAAACTGCTGAAGAATAGGCGTTTAGATGGTTTAATTAAATAGAAGATACTGAATCGAATTAGAGACAGTAAAAAATATGCCACAACTTGACTGAAACACCTCCTGGGACGTCAGCGAATCGTCCGTTACGTAATGGAGAAGTAGTGTGGGGAGAAAAACTTGTGGAGGGACACCGAGTGATGAGTACAGCAAACAGGTTCAGATGAATGCAGGCTGCAGTAGTGGAGGGGCTCGCACAGGATAGTGTAGCATGGAGAGCGGCATCAAACCGGTCTTCGAACTAACAATGACAACGACAAATAACTACGACAATTGTAATGATAACAGAAATAACGTTACTTCTCACTAATCTGAAACCCGAATCTTGCTGACAGACGGAAACTGTGTGTCAGGCCGGCACTCAAATCCAGTCCTCCTCCTTCTGCGGACACTTCTCACACCAACTGTAGTATCGAGATATGAACAACAATGTGGGCATTGTCGGTCCGCCTTGATGCAAAATATTTTTGTTGTTCATTTATTTATTTATTCATTGCCCATGTTAGTTTCAGAGACAAATATCGCCATCAATGTAAAACATGCAGAAAATAGCACAGCTATAAAACGGTGTAAAACCTTATTACATATTTACTGTTTGTTTTTTAAATATTGTGTTCTGTGGGTACTTTCATAATAGCTTATTTATTATACATTACAGCGTTGTTTTAAGATTCTTTTTGGTGTTTGGGGCATATTTTCTGTGTTTTTCTGTTGCCGTTTTTCTCAACATAAATCATATCATTTACAACTGTGTGAGCGACTATTAGTAAACAAATACGAAAACGTGAACTTACGTATGTCAGCGTTATGCAGTTGGGACTACGGTAGTGTTGTGGATACAGTTTTGTTGTGTACTAGGTTGTTACATAGTTTCTCGTGTACTCATGTTCGCTGGACGGCTTGCAGCTAGTTCTATACACAGAAAAACATAACCGTCGCACTTCTTTCATAATGCTTAACGTTACGCCAACTTGCCGCTGGCGTGTCTCGTGAGAAATGTATCACACGTTGCAAGAAGAAAATTTAAGCGCAAGTTCTGACGACTTTCGTTCCTCATTTATGTGTCTCTGTCTGATGGGCGAGTGGTCCTTTTGCAAGTGTGTGCTTTCTGTCGTGTGTCGTGCGTCAGTTCTCTCAGAGCAGTGAAGATTGTGTCGTTGAAAAGTGTTGTTTCTTCGTTTATTACGTTTTTCCCTTCCACTATTGCTTTTTGTATATAATAATTTTCGTCTGTTGTTGTTGGTATAAACAGAAAACCTTCTGGGATAGAATAAAATGACCAACCTAAGTGATTATCCAACACAAAATTATCAAAGGAACCCAGAGACATTAATAAAAAGCATCACACGCATCCTCACACAGAACCAGACAAAAAGAATGATACAAAGGAATCCTAAAGCTCCACTCTTAACAGGCCTCCCAAAGGTCCACAAACTTCTCATTCTAGTCAGGCCAGCGGTGGACTTCAGAGACACACATGTACACATTCCTAGAGAAAACATACACATACACAAACAACAGAAGCTTCAAAACGCCAGAAGACATAATAGAGAAAATTAAGAACATCCCCCCAACAGCAAAACTTGTATCTTCTGACATTACATCCATGTACACACACATACTCACAGAAGAAACTATAAACACTGTAGAACAACAGCTAAAGTACAAGAAATTCCCAGAAAGACAAATAAATGAAATCTCATCCATTCTTAGTCTAATCATTGAACAAAACTATTTCACTTTCAGCAACAACTTCTGTTTGCAAAAAGAGGGGCTAACCATGGGATATCCCCTGAGTGGGAAATTAGTAGGCATATTCTTGGATCGTATAGAGAACACAATATTAAACAACTTTTTAAAACAAGATGAGTACAAAATAATTGACTGGTACCGATACCAGGATCACATATTTGTCTTATAGATGAAACACAAAACAGTTGAAGAGCTACACAGTAACATCAACACAGTACTACCTCAGCCTCACTTCACAAAGGAAAGAGAAAAAAAAACAAGAATCAAAATTTCTTGAATCTTACAGTTACAAGAAACAAGCACCAACATTATTTTTCCATCTTCAGAAAACCCACATCCACAACCACTGCTACCCATATCTCATCCAACCACCATACATTCAGTAAATATGCCAGCTTTGCACCCATGCTCCACAGGGTAAACAGAACACGTCTTAAACTGAAGGGTACACACGGGAACTAAATATAATCAAACACAGCCAGCCGCAGTGGCTGAACGGTGCTAGGCACTACAGTCTGGAAACACGCGACCGCTGCGGTCGCAGGTTCGAATCCTGCATCGGGCATGGATGTGTGTGATGTCCTTAGGTTAGTTAGGTTTACGTAGTTCTAACTTCTAGGGGACTGATGACCACAGCAGTTAAGTCCCATAGTGCTCAGAGCCATTTGAACCATTTACAATCAAACAAATTGCTGTTGAAAATGACTACAAAACAGATACCATAAACAAGCTCAACAGCAAGGTAAATATGAAACATTAAAATAGTGGTCACCCACTCAAAAGCACAAGCAAAGAATTTGAAAACCAACTGGCCAAACACACAGACAACAGAGCAGACCACATCACTTCAGGAAACGGAAACATATGGTACACACTGACATACAGTAATAAAATATCACATAGAACTGGAAACATCTTGAAAAAGCAAGGGATCCCAATAACATTCTAAACAAACATCATAGTTCATAAAAGACTAAGACCAGACAAAAGAATCTCAGAAAAATTCAGCATGCTGGAATATACCAGCTCACATGTAACTGCTGTCAAGCCTAACACATAGGAGAAACAATCAAAAATATCCGAACGAAGTACACAGAGTCCTAAAAAGTGACAGCACACATTCCACTTTCGCAAGACACCCAATGAACAAAAACTGTACCTCTACTAATATCGAAAGTGATCTACACATAACAGAATGCACACACACGCAAAAAGACATAAACGAAGAACAGAAGTCGTCAGAACTTCCGCAAAAATTTTCGTAGCGTCCTTGTAACATGCGATACATTTCTCGCAACACATGCTAATGGCAAGATGGCGTAATGTTTTGGATTATGAACGAAGTGCGAAACTTACGTTTTTCTGTGTGTTAAATTAGCTGAAAGCCGTGCCGCGAACGTAAGTACACGAGAAACTATGTAACAACCGAGTACACATCAAAACTGTATCCACAACACTACGGCAATCCCAACTGTATGACGCTGACATACATAATGTTTTTGTATTTGTTTAGTAATAGTCGCTCATACAGTTGCAGATCACATAACCTATGTCGCGAAAAACGGCAACAGAGGCACACAGAAAATATGCCCCAAACACCAACAACAATCTTAAAACCATGCCGTACAGTATAATAAATAAGGTACTATGAAAGTACTCACGGAAAACAGGATTTATAAAACAAACAGTACACATATAATAATGTTTTACAGTATTTTATAACTATGCTATTCTCTGCATGTTTTAGATACAAAGACCCCATGACCCATTAATGATGGCGACATTTGTCGCTGAAACTAGATTGGGGAATAAATAACTAAACAACAAAATCGCTTTGCATCCAGAAGGACTCACAGTTCCCTTTTTTTGTATGCAAGCACCATCTGGAAGAGTTCCAAATAAAATTATTCTATGGAGACATGATTCACGACTTGTATTCACAGCTTCAGTTTTGACATTTTCTTTTCTCCGGCACCTCGTTCTCGGAATGATAAGATGTCAGCCACGGCATTTTGGTAAGCATGTTCCTGTCTTGGAAGAGGCGTATGAAGAGCTGCAAAGAAGACAGGACGACAGGCAACTCCTACAGATAGCTAAAGCAAGAGATAAGGCGACCAAGGACATAACATCAGTGAGGCTGATAAAGGATAAATCAGGTGTAGTATTATACGACCTTCAGAAAATCCTGAATAGGTGGTGGGAGTACTTTCAAAGGCTATTGAATGAGGAAAATGTATGAGAGAAGTTTGAGTAAGGAGATATAAATGAAAGAATGACCCAAAGTATAAGTAGGAAAGAAGTCCAACATATGGTGAAGAAAATTAAAAATGGGAGGCCCAAGGAGCTGACCAAATCGCAATAGAAGCATGGAGAAGTCTGCAAGAACAGGGTACTGATATTCTCTGGGATCTAATGCAGAAGATCTGGAAAGGAGAAAGAACGCCACATGTGTGGAGAAGCAGTGTGCTTCTCTATAAGGGCAATTATAGAGGGATAAAAGTGATGTCCCACATAATGAAGATCTTGGAAAGGATATTTGAGAACAGGGTGCGTCTAGAAACTGACGTATGTAAAGAACAGTTTGGATTTATGCCGGAAAGAGGAAAAACCAACAAAGGATGCGAAAAATCTATATATTGACCTGCAAGGAGAACAACTGATGATCAAGACATTTAAATATCTAGGCTCTTACATGAAAAGTAATGGAGGACTGGAGGTCGAAATACAGCAGAGGATAAATAGTTATGGGTAAACTGGAAGGAACTGAGCTGAGTACTGTGTAATAAGAAGGTTAGCTGCAGAATGAAAGGAAAGTTTTACAAGTCTGTGGTGAGGCCTGCGATGCTGTATAGTGCAAAAACTTGCCCAATCACAAAAGTCCAAAAGAAAAAGATGAAAGTGGCTGAAATGAGAATGACAAGGTGGATGAGTGGGGCGACACGAAAGGATAGGCTAAGGAAAGTGTACACCAGGGGAACAGTGAAAGTGGAGCCTATAGGGAAGAAGATCCAAAAAAGTAGGCTGAGATGGTATTTACACGTGCTTAGAAGAGGGGAGTACTACACGGGGAGAAGAGTTGAAGACCTAGAAATCGAAAATTCGAGGAGAAGAGGAAGACCGAAACTGAGGTGGAAAGACAAGGTAGCAGGAGACCTACGGGAGAAAAGATGGCTCAGAGAAGAAGCACTGGATAGGAGTTTATGGAAGAGAAGGATCCAGCAAAGCAACGCCGACCCCACATGATGCGGGAAAAGGCTGATATGACGATTATGAGGATGACAATGATGTTCCTGTCATTTGTTTGGAATGATCTGGGCAAAGAGTAGGAAGCGTAAGTCACAATATACGGATCAGGTATCCTTGTTTGACAAACAGTTTACGGGCTTTTCAAATCGCTGCTTCTGTCACTCTGACCTTGTATACAGGATGATGCTGGCTGTGTAATTCCCACCAGATGTTCTGATTATGTTACTTCGTGATCTTCCTAAATTACTTCAGGCAAATGCCCAGGTGATTCCTTCCATGACCTCACGGCCAACTGTCTGCTCATCCTCGTTAAACTAGACTTATGGGTGTCCACATGCCTCTATATACATGTTTTCAGTTGTCAACCTGTGAAGCAACCGATGCCCAGTTTTCATCAAAGATGGATCCTCGAAGGAATAAAATTGCACTACACCTGCTCACGAACCGGGACGAGGGTGCTCAGACCGGCTGATGGTGTCAGAACCCTCTCCACACTCGTCACGTGAGCTCGCGAGGGCCGCCTTCCAGGACTGTGGCGGTACAGGCCCGAGGAGCGACGGCTCGGCCATGTGTGGGCAGCACGACGAGGGTCACGGGCAGGCGTGTCGCGGGGCAGCTGCGGGGCTCCTGCTGCACATGTCGGACATTAATGATCTGGCAGACATAGTTAACAGTCACTGCACAGACGGTGTAATTGTCTGTACCAAAGTGAACATGGTCAGGGAAGGAGGGGAAATGTTTGATTGCAGTGCACACTGTGCAAGGAGCGCGCCCAGAGACGAAAGTTACCAGGTCTAGGCCATTCTAGGAGGCCAAACTACAATTGAAGATGGCAACGGAAGGGGAGGCGATTCACATTAACTGATGTTGGTGGCCGTTCGTGGAACGTCTCACAAGAAAGGCGTCTGTTCTGCTCGAGGTCTGGATCACGAGAGAGAGAAGCAACCGTGTTCTGCATTGCAGAGTGCTCCAGTGTCCACACACGTGACCTGTATCCCACACACGCTACTGGGTAAAACCGATGGCGTGAATCCACTAACAGTCTCAGCACAGGGCTCAAGGCGTCTCTTGTCAGCGGCTTCAACTGGACAGAACTGCCACAGACAGGCAACTTCTGTCACGTAGGCACAGCGTAAGTTGCTCTGGGAGAAAACTTGTAAAGATTTCATTGGGCCTTTGAAGTAAATTCTTTAAACCATTTCACTAAAATATTCCTTTACTGGCTATCAGCACGTCCAAAAGTACTACCTCAAAGCAAAAGCACCGCATGTACCTAATCACATCTGGATAAGATCTTAACCTTCGAGCTGGACAGTGTCATTTATCACAAATTTCTTTCTATATGCATTGTTAACTGTCTTACGCATTTTCGAGAACCACTTGAAACTTTCCACGTGTAAGCGCTATTCTCCCATGCCTTTTGCTAAAGAAAGCTGCGGTCTGAGCTGCAACTTAAGGTAGTGGATGTGCTTTTTCTTTTTCTCTCGTTCACATGTCACACGCCGTCCTCTTTTCTTGGTGGCAGGCTACCCAATTGTTTCAACCCACGGATCTTTGAATTTCTCTAGGAAAGTTGCTACGTTGACAGGAAGTGAAGCAACCTTATCTGTTTTGACTAGCTGAAGCCTCGCAAGGGAAAATGCTAAGTCTTTCAACGAAAATGCTCCTTTTCTGGATTTACCTCATTTGCGTCGAAAATGATTTGAGCTCTTATTCCAGCTATATCGATTACAGAATAGGATACGACCAGTGGCCATCTTCTGGTGACCCATGCTATGGAATACGCTCTTCCCAGTTGATCGACTATGTAGACCCCTCCATTTGTCACATTGTAATAACTGCCTTATTGCAACAAGTTTATCGGTTGCTCTCCCTTCTTGTCTTGAGCTTTTGTCGTCAAAACGGATGCAACGTAAAAGGAACAGCAGTCTTCTATAGCTCATCACATCTCCCGTAATCTCCATATTTCTGCCATCTGCTTTCCACAGTTCGACAACATTAGTGTGGCTGGCTTGCGTAATCCCAGAGAGGTAAAGCAATCCCAGTAATGCCATTATTTCTTCTTCTGTAGTGATCTTAGCATCCGTTTCTCTTGAATACTGTACACTTTCTTTCTTAGACTGAGTACAGAAGAGTGTATACTTAATATTTTGTCAATCGTTTCCGGCCTAAGTACTGTCCATTTCACTTATGACCTTTCTGGATACACTTTCTGACCCAGGAAATATTTTTAGAATAATCTTTCTTTTTGTCTTTATGACTACATTAACGCATAATTGATTCCATTTTCATTTTTCTCTTTCCTAATAAAAATATAAACAGCGGAGAGCGACTGTTCGCGGCCATCGTCTGAATTGTGTTCCCGTTCGGGATCCGAACCTCGATCACGTCGTGTGGCAAACTGTTCCTCTTCTTCCTCAGCGTCATTGCCAATTTCCTGGCCTGATTCGGTGTCGAACCCTGGATCGTCGTCGAGTGGCCACGCGGCCTCCTCGTTGTCGGCCAGCTTTGTTGTGGCCTGTACAGGGTGGCAGGGCCCGCTTGTCGACACAAGGTAACGAGATGAGAGTGAAAGGGACGCCACTTACACGACTGGGCGCGTTGTGTACCTTGTATTCTAAGACGGCACACGCGTTGTTTATTTTACGTTTCTGCTGCTCACTTGGACGTGTGACAACACAACTTACCACTGAGCTGGCTGAAGCTATAATGAAGGTATAGGTACGGCTGGCAATTTTATAACAACAATGCATTTTTTTATTTATTATGCAGAGAATTGGACAAGACAATGCCATATGCGGGTGGCGCATTTTATGCATAGTCGCGCTCAATCGAGAGTTAAACTGCAGTGAAAACTGAAAACTTCCTTTACTTGTTTGTAAACGTAATACTGTGCACTTAAGAAATAAGCAGATAATAGTTATCCTACACCTGCCATACCAGTGAGTAATATTTGGAATCAGTCGGTTTACAGAAACACGTAGATGCACGAAACACAGAAACCTGTACTGGCAGTCGCAAATATTCCCTGAGAGCCTACCAGTAAATAAAAGTTATTTGAAAACGTCCTGCCTTCAACAAAACGCAGTTTCTTCTTTTTCACCCATACATGTTTCGGCGAAGCTTTACCGTCATGAGAGGTTCCCTTCATTTTTCTGTCGAACAAAGAATATATTCAAACTTCCTGGCAGATTAAAACTGTGTGCCGAACCGAGACTCGAACTCGGGACATTCGCCTTTCGCAGGCAAGCGCTCTACCAACTCAGCCACCCAAGCACGACTCACGCCCCGTCCTCACAGCTTTAATATCGGTACAGCCATTCTTATAAGGGAAGGCATTCCGGTGACTGAAATCGAACGACTAGAATCAGGAAGAGCCGTAGGCATAAAAGTTTTCGATATGACCGTACTTAACCTTTACGTCCCATCAGAAAATTCCCATAAATTGAATGGTGTGATGTTTTTGCAAGATGAACTAATTTATTTATTGAGGAAAAATCCATGTTCTCTTATATTAGTTGGACAATATTAACTGTGTCTTAAACCAGAAAGATCAACAACCCAATTTCAACTACTAGCCACAGTTAAAACAGTTAGTAAGTGATCTACAACTCAAAGATGTATAGGAACTTCAGCACGCGACATCAGTCGAGTTCACGTATATAACCAGCCACTCCCGCAGCAGACTAAACAGAATTTATGTGCCACCAAATTTGCAAAAATTTTTATTAAACGTTGAAACAGTTCCCGTGTATTTTAGCGATCACAGTACACTTTTAACTTGCTTTAATTTAAGTGTACAGCCAACCCGTCGATTCAGAGGGCAATGGAATTTGATTATATCTGTCTTAACCGACGAAGAACTGGAACAGGAAATAAGAGTAGCGTGGACTATGTGCCTCCGCACAGCAGACAAGCACCCAACAGTCACTGACTGGTGGACTAGGAGGGCTAAACCAACGCTGCTGAAAGTTGTCTTGCAGCATAGTGTAGCGAGGCGCAGGGAGTTGAGGATCACGATGGAGTTTTATTATAAAGTTTTAAGAGACTTATATCAAGAGGCACATGATGACGTAATTCGTCTGAATGATATCAAAAAATAAAAGCCAAATTATTAAGCAATAAACAGCAACAGATGGAGGGACTAAAAATTAAATCGAAAGCCACATCAGTAGTAGCTAATGAAGCTGCTTCTCTGTATCACTTGGTGCGGCATGCTGAAAACAGACGTCAAGCTTTTATTGCTGAAGTCCAGACGCATACTGGTACAAGGCTCACATGCCAGAAAGAAATACTGGACCAAGTCCACAGGTACTATGACAACTTATATGCCCCTACCACAGTGGACGATGCAGCTCTCGAGGACTTTCTCACTATTTTAGGTCCACAATTGTCGGGAACAGAAAACGCTGACATCCTGCCACCTATTACCAAAGATGAAGTGCATGAGACAGTGCGTAACTCACCTCTCAAAAAATCTCCGGGACTTGGTGGCCTCCATGTGGATTTTTATGCCCGCTACTGGTCTATAATTGGGGACAAGATCACTTCCATGGCGAATGTGGTCCTGACCGGGAAAGCGGTCCCTGCAGAGTTTAAGGAAAGTAAAATAGTACTGATTCCTAAGAGTAAAGGCAAAACCAACTTAAACAATTTTCGGCCTCTTTCGCTACTAAATTCTGATTACAAAATAATTTCGCGTATTATCAACAAAAGACTCCGTGCCTTTTTCAACGGCAAAGACGAGGTCACACTAATTACATGGCGCACAGGAGCGAAGTGGCCGAGCAGACGGTCCAGTATGTGCTACTGCAGGAAAAACCCTCTACCTCGCTCTTCGCTGGGGTTTGTAGAGTATGGAAGTGGAAGTTGATTTAGATATTACCAACATGTTATTTTTGCAGCCTTGTGACTGAATATTTACTTTCGCACAGGAAAAAATAAATTTCACGAGCTAGGTTTCTGACGCAAAAGCGGTAGTGCATGATATAGAAAAATATACTGTCCCAAATAATTTATGATCTCAAGCACATGCACCCTTATTTATTGTGTAATTACTGGTTCCGTTTCCTTACAGTTTGCATCCTTCAGCTCTACCTTTAGTTTAGACTTTATTATTTAAACTTTTGCATATCCCGTTAACGTTAGTAACGTCTTCACATTACGACATTCAGTAAACATATAACTGAAGATTTCCGCTGCTCGCCTGGCATTGTCCTCGTTATATACCAGCGTAATTTGATGTTATTCTCAGATATGTACATACTACTCTCACAGCTGATACTATGAGCTGGTCTAATGACATTTCTCAATTATTGCAGTGTTCTCTGTTATTGTCTCTAGTTGATGGCTCTTGATACTGCTGTATTCCTTGGTAATATTATGCTTTTAATATGTGTTATTCTGATGTGTTGTGTTTTACACGCTTGCTGTTTGTCACTTGTAAAAATGGACATCTTTTTCCTGGAAAATATGAAACGAACATATGTGAAGTATTACATCTTACATCCAACCTGTGGCCACCGGTGACGCCTCAGGAGTTGACTGAGTGACTTCGCCACAGCTGGGTAGGGGCTCATAATCACAGCCGGCCGCGCCGTGCCACAAGTCAAGACCGGTTCCCACCAGAGCGCGGCAGCGTGTCGTGCGGCAGCGGCAGCGGCAAGCGTTTTCCGCGTTGACGCGGCGGCTCGCGGAATTGGCGTTCCCACCTGGAAGCGGCAGACGCTAGCGGTAGCCAGTGACGGACAGCCACTGAGGTACGGGGCGGGACCCACTGAAACTCCTGGTGCGTTTGAAAAACTATATCTTACACCTACATGGAGGAAAGACGAAGTTGGGTGAAGACATACCAATTTTTCATTTTCTGTACAACGTACTCTTTCACATATTCCATTATGCATGTTTTCTCATTTCACCATAAACAGATTTCATGACTACCATTCATCATTGTTCACTAACTAGCACATTGCTTAAGAATCATGAAAGAATAATACATATTTGGAACAAAGTTTTCGAAACGAGATTTTAAATTATAAGACATTTCCCGGTGCAGACGCAAACCTACAATACTTTATTAGTTACGAGCTGCAGTTTACAACTAAAGAGACAGTAAACGGTAGCAAATTAAGGAAATGGAACTTGAATAAGTCAAGACCCACAGTTTTTCGATAATCTTAAAGTTAGTGTAATGCAACGACTTACTGAAACAGAGGAAGGAATCCGCTAGAATACGAATGGATATCTTTGAGAGAAGAAGTGGTGAATGCAGCAGAGTATGAGAACGGTAAGAAGGTACAGTAGAAATCGTTAGATAAATCGTGAAATATTAAATCTGACAAGAGGGAAAAATATAGAAATGCAGCAAATAAAGTAGGCCATTGGAAATAGAAATGTCTAAACATGACGATGACAGAAAGTCCAAAATTGCAACGTGATTTTGCACTTGGAAAACATAAGGGAATGAAAATGAGAAAGAACAAAGAAAACTTTGCTCAAAGGAGAAGCAACTGTCAAGAACTCATTTGGCAAGCCAGAACTAAGCAAATAAGAGAAGGCTAGATAGTGGAAGGAATATGTAGACAGGAGAGGGGGAGGGGTTGTACAAACTAACATAAGTACAATGTTAGATTCCTGTGAGATGTCTGAACACACAAGGCAATACTGATCCTACCACTTAACTAAGTCGACACACTGAAGAACAGCGAAACTGTGTTTATAGCATTTGCATGTTTAGAGAAAGGTTTTGACAATCTTAATTAAAACATTCTTTGAAGCTCTGGAGATGTCATCGATAAAACACAGGGACACAAGATTATCTACAACTTGTACAGAAACCAAACTGCATTTCTAAGACTTCAATGACTTGAAAGGGAAGCAGTAATTGAGAAGGCAGAAGAAGAGAGGATATAAAATGAAGACTGTGAATAGCAAGAAAAGCGTTCTGAAAAAGAAAATTTGTTCGTATGGAATACAAATTGTAATGATTGGGTACTATTTTACGATGCTATTTGTGTGGAGTGCAGCCTTGTAAGTGAAACGTGTGCAATGAACAGTTCTGTCGAGAAGACAATGGACGCTTTCAAAACGTGGTGATCAATAAGAATACTGAAGATTAGATATGAGGATCGTATAACTAAAGAAGAGGTACGGAATTAAATAGAGTAGGAAGAGGAAATTACGGCACAACTTTGACTACAAGAGGGGTAAGTTGACAGGACATATTATAAGGCGTCAAAGACTGAGGACAAAGGGGTTGGGTGATAGTATTCTGATAATAATCATTTGTTCAAATGCTATTCTACTATTATATCTGTTAATGTAAGCAGTGAATTTAGTTTTCCATGCACTCCTCCACAAAACATTTAAACCAAAACTGAAATCAGCTGAACACCAAACCTTTCAACCACTGTCTGACAACTACTGCATTCACTTTCAACTTTCTATAACTATCACTGGCTAGCCCCACACATATACAGATATAAGGAGAACAGAAATAAACAAACAATTTCAGCATATAATTCTTTAGGTTGGCAACATGTACATAAACAAACCAAACAGGAAGGGGCATGAGGTGAACACACTGTAGTTACGACTTCAAATCAGTGTTTTCGGGAAAATGTCTACAGCTAGTGACAGAAGAAAAAAGAGCGAACATGAAAATGTGCTTATGTTCCATAATCTAAGTTTTAGTTCAACCTCCAGCATGTGACCAGGTGAGGGGAAACGTATATGTCCGCCAAAAACTCGATTCACTGTAAGTAATCAGTTATGCATTTAAAACAAAACTGAATCATTCTAGATTCCACCGAAAATGCCTTAAAGTAAAAGGGGAAACGTGTCTTGAACCAATAAAGTACACTCGATAAAGAAAAAAAACGTTTGTTACTTACTAAAGGAAATAATCAATAGCTGTAGATACTTAGCAAATTACATCTTATGACATACCAGCAAATTGGTTTCTGTTTAACTTCTCATTCCACACGCTATTAAATGCTGTTTGAAAAAAATCATCTATCCCTTCTGAAAAACTGTAGTTTCTTTCATATCTCGGTAGATAAACAGATTTTGGATATCTATCATGCGACGAAATACATGACTTTTTACAAGTTATCGTTTGAAAAAACACGCTTTTAGATTTCTTGAACCGTTTACGAAATTTGCAGTTGATACAACCACATGGTTTACAACGAGCAGGACGAAGTATCGGTTGCGTCGCGAGCGACCCGCGCACGGTCACCGCACAGCCCGTCCGCCGACATATCATTCAATATTTCGAGAACGGTGATAGTTATCGTTCTGCTCTCAGCTTTAAAAGCAATTTCAATATGTTGACTAAATTTCATACGCAATAATGTATTACTTAAAATGAACTGTACGCAAAGTCCACGCAATGCGTTTTTACCTCTGCACACTCATTAAAATTTCGTGTAAAGGTTTACGCAAATGCGATACAGAAAGTAACCACGACGAATATCGAAAAGAAATTCGGCCCTTTATCGAGAGAAGATATCAGGCTGTAACATGACCAAGAATCAAATTTTTCTACCGAATAGTTTCCTTGGAATCGGATGATAAGTATTTCATAGCTGTCGCCGCGTCCGCGCCAGCGGTTCGGCGAAAGTTCTTGTGGCCCGGGGTTGCGTACCTGACGTCACGCTCAGCGCGTTCTGTGATTGGCGGCGCGACCCCCTGGGGCGCCTCACGCGGCAGCGGAAGCGGTTCGACATGGTCAAACCGCGACGCAGAGCCCGCCGCGCCTTGCCGCTGACGCCGTTTCCATGGCAACCACGCCACAGACGCGCGGTTTTGACGCGCGGCAGCCCTAGTGGGAACCGGCCTTCACGCGTGCTGCGTGTCTGGGCCACGGGCGGCGCGGGCCCGGCCTGCCTGCCGCTCGGCTCCGCTCGGCTCCGCTCGGTCCTTCTCGGAGGCGCCCGGAAGAGCGCGGCGCTTCATCCGGCGTCGCGTTGCGGCGTGGCGTCTTTGGCCGGCACAAGTCTCTCCAGTTCGGCAGACTCGCGCTGTCAGCGCTGTTTACCCTTCGCTGTGTGATCTCGGTATGATGGAGGTTCACTGGGCCAGTGGCTGTTTGCACGAAGGAGGCAGTTGAGCGATCTACCGTCGCGACTCTTTAAAATGAGTGGCAGTGACAGATGAGAGCGAAGAGGTTTCCCAATTCATATACGTTACAGGTAGTGCATATCTACTGTGAAACGACATTAGATGTACATGTACATGGATGCTCTGCAGATCACACTTAAGTGCCTGGTGGAGGGTTCATCGAATGACCTTCACAACAATTCTCGATTATTGCAATATCGATCAGTGCGACGAAAAAACCAATGCCCATACCTTCCCCTGATAGCTCTCGTTTCCTTTATTTTATTACGACGATGGTTTCTCCCTAAGTATATCTGCGTTAGCAAAATATTTTCGCATTCGAAAGAGAAAGTTGGTGACAGAAATTTCATGAGATGATTCTGTCGCAATGAAAAACGCCTTTTTGATGTCCACCCCAAATTCTGTATCATGTCAGTAACAGTTTCCCCTATTTCTGTGTAATACAGAACGTGCAGCTCTTCTTTGAACTTTCTAATGTACTCCATTAATCCTATCTGGTGAGGATCCCACAGCGTGCAGCGGTACTCCAAAAGAGGGCATACAAGCGAAGCGTAGGCAGTCTCTTTAGTAGATCTGTTACATTTTCTAAATATTCTGCTAATGAATCGCAGTCGTTGGGTTGCCTCCCCCTCAACATTATGTGTTCTTCCCAATTTAAGTGGCTCGTAATTATAATTCCTAGGGTTTTAGTTGAATTTGCGGGCTTTAGATTTAGTGATTTATCGTGTAACCGAAGTTTGACAGATTCCTTTTAGCACTCATATGGAGGACTTCATTATCTAGGATCAATTTCCACTTTGCAAAATATACTGATATATTTTCTAAATCGTTTTGCATTTTTTGATCTCAGATTGTTCCTCAGACTGTTACGAAATCATTTATATAGATAAGAAACAGCAGTGGGCCTATAACACTACGTTGGGGAACGCCAGAAATCACTTCTGTTTCACTCAATGACTGTCAGTTATAAGGAACTGTGACCTCTCTGACAGGATATCACGAACCCAGTTAGCTAACTTAGATGATATTCCATAAGCACCCAATTTTGGTACAAGCCGCTTGTGTGTCAAAGGCCTTTTCGAAATCCTTGTCGATAGCACTCAACACTTCGCACTTCACAAGAATGATGTTTTTCAGAATCCGTCTTTACTGTGTGTCAGTAGACCGTTTTCTTCGAGGTAATTCATAGTCCTCACACGCAATATATTTTCCAAAATCCTACTGGATATCCACGTTAATAATATGGACATGTAATTTACTGGATTACTCCTTCGACCGTTCTTGAATATTGGTGTTACCTGTGCAGCTTCCCAATCTTTTTATACGGATCTTTCGTCCAGCGGACAGTTGTATAAGGTTGTTATGTATGGAGCTGTTGCATCAGCATACTCTGAAGGAAACGTAATTGGTATACAGTACGGACCGGAAGACTTGCTGTTATTAAGTGATTTAAGTTGCCTCACAAATCGGAGGATATCTGCCTCTAGGTTACTCATGTCGAGAACTGTTCTTGATTCGGATTCTGGAATATGCAGAAAGATTTTAAACATTTGATTGGCAATGAAACAGGATAAAATCACGAATGTCGACAAACGAGATTCCTTGTTTTGTACATCAAAAAGCACTTTGTGCCAAATTTGCAGGCCTTTGGCTCATGGCGAAATTGGAAGAAAGCATAGTATAATTGCTGAAGTCACACGCATCTTCCGTTTTCAGCTGCAACGGTTTTCAGTGAAACTGAACGATTCCTATGGAGACTTCATATCGTACTGCAAAGTACGTAGGTTATGTCGAGAGGCATACCTGGAACGACTTAAAACTTGCTAGCGTTTAATTTTTTGACGGAAAATGGAATGCGGGAACGAAAATGAAAACATGTGTGATCTAGTGCAGATTTCACATTTTAACTGGACTTGACTGTACACTGCCCACAGTAATGCACTGCAAGGTAACTTTTCCTCATTTGATGGGGATGCATTTAAAAAGAAAGTCGCGTTTCTGGAACGGACACATTCTGACAAAGACAGTGAATTTCCCTAAGATCACTGGTGTTAAACAAAATACGAAGTTTGAAGAATACGTTGTGGCCTAGAAAGAATTACAAGGGTAGTTTTATAAAGTTTTTGAGGTTTTTAAAAGTTTGTTTACATTAGCGCTTCATTGCGTATTAATACAGGTTATGTATCATCAGTGCTCTTGTGCCAAGTTATCCTCCTCCTTTGTGAAAATTTTTCTGTCAAAACATGTCTAGCAAATGTGATGCTTGCTGTAGAAATCTGCAGGCGGGGATGTGAAGACTGTGTAGATTATGGTTTATTGGGGCGAATGTAGCGGCGAGGAAACTGGGTAGATAAGACGCTCTCCATGGCAACGTACGTTATGTAGAAAGGACAGAAAAGTCGCTGAAAAGGAGGCAAAAATTTGTGCCCTTGAGGCTGAATTAGAAAATGAGGACTTGGAATTATGTAGGCTAAGGGAAGAAACAGGGACGGGAAAGGGAGAAGCAAAAAGAGAAACTGTTGAAAAAACTTCGAAATTCAGTTAGTAAATCAATTTGGCTTGCTATCTGAAGTAGTGGAGGAAGGGCCTCATCTAGATGTAGTTGAATGTATTTTGAAGCAGAATATTACCTTCAAGAAAAAAAGACATGTAGGGATCATATCAGAAAAGGAAAAGAAAAATATTGCTTCTAGTTAACAGTCAAGGCCAGGAGCGTCAGGAGGAATTAGGTGCAGCGTACCAGCTCACAAGTTTTGTGAAAACAAATGCTAGGAAGATGGAATTACAGTTGGAGCAGCAGGAAACAGCCTGTAGTATGAATCCAAGGTGTACCATTGCGAGAGACTTGGATGAAATAGGAACATGAACTGGCCACACAAATGTGGTGTCTGTGGAGGTCTTTCAGTGCCATGTTCGGTCCTGCGTAAACACTGCTGTAAGGCGTGATGACACTCTGGCTTGCTATCGGAAGTAGTGGGTAGTGGAGGTACGGGATGTTCCAGATACCCCCAAAACCTGACACACGCGATGTTCCTGTTGACACTACTGGTAGGTGAGGATACACTATGCATGGCCTGCACCTAAATAGGAAGGGGAAAGATAAGTCAGCTTCTCTATTAGCAGACACTGTAAGGGGGAGCCTCAGTCACACGAGGCTGACCCCTGTGGTTAATGGGACCAGGTAAACAGGTTTTTTATGTTAAGGTCAAAGTCCAAACAGGCAACACTCAAGAAAAATAGAATAACAGAAGCTTCATGTACAGTAAATAGGGATGAAGCTAAGGGTAGTATCAACTTACTTCATCAGAATATCAGGGCAAAAAAAAATAAAGTAGATGATCTGTTAGCATATGTAGATGACCTATTACGCTGTCCTTCAGCCAAAAACAGGAAGTTGTTAATCTGTGATGATTTCTAATTAAACTTTCTAACCAGTTCAGATCGGAAAAGTTGAAACATCCCCTTTGAAAAATTATACAAGACTGTGCTAAACTGACACACAGTATTTTTAGCGCAACGCAATGTGACTTTCAAAAATCCCTACAAAAGAATGGCCCTGAATAACATTAACCTATACCTTTCACAAATCACTTACAGCACCAAAAATCTTTGTTACTCGAACTACTGCAATACAGCGAGCGCCACTACTGCCAGCTAAATAAAAGATTCAAACTACAGAAGGCACTAACTACTGATAGGCATAGTTAGCAAATGAAAGATTTTAATAGAGAACAAACAATGTATTTACCTTAATAGTCGTAATATACACTCCTGGAAATGGAAAAAAGAACACATTGACCCCGGTGTGTCAGACCCACCATACTTGCTCCGGACACTGCGAGAGGGCTGTACAAGCAGTGATCACACGCACGGCACAGCGGACACACCAGGAACCGCGGTGTTGGCCGTCGAATGGCGCTAGCTGCGCAGCATTTGTGCACCGCCGCCGTCAGTGTCAGCCAGTTTGCCGTGGCATACGGAGCTCCATCGCAGACTTTAACACTGGTAGCATGCCGCGACAGCGTGGACGTGAACCGTATGTGCAGTTGACGGACTTTGAGCGAGGGCGTATAGTGGGCATGCGGGTGGCCGGGTGGACGTACCGCCGAATTGCTCAACACATGGGGCGTGAGATCTCCACAGTACATCGATGTTGTCGCCAGTGGTCGGCGGAAGGTGCACGTGCCCGTCGACCTGGGACCGGACCGCAGCGACGCACGGATGCACGCCAAGACCGTAGGATCCTACGCAGTGCCGTAGGGGACCGCACTGCCACTTCCCAGCGAATTAGGGACACTGTTGCTCCTGGGGTATCGGCGAGGACCATTCGCAACCGTCTCCATGAAGCTGGGCTACGGTCCCGCACACCGTTAGGCCGTCTTCCGCTCACGCCCCAACATCGTGCAGCCCGCCTCCAGTGGTGTCGCGACAGGCGTGAATGGAGGGACGAATGGAGACGTGTCGTCTTCAGCGATGAGAGTCGCTTCTGCCTTGGTGCCAATGATGGTCGTATGCGTGTTTGGCGCCGTGCAGGTGAGCGCCACAATCAGGACTGCATACGACCGAGGCACACAGGGCCAACACCCGGCATCATGGTGTGGGGAGCGATCTCCTACACTGGCCGTACACCACTGGTGATCGTCGAGGGGACACTGAATAGTGCACGGTACATCCAAACCGTCATCGAACCCATCGTTCTAGCATTCCTAGACCGGCAAGGGAACTTGCTGTTCCAACAGGACAATGCACGTCCGCATGTATCCCGTGCCACCCAACGTGCTCTAGAAGGTGTAAGTCAACTACTCTGGCCAGCAAGATCTCCGGATCTGCCCCCATTGAGCATGTTTGGGACTGGATGAAGCGTCGTCTCACGCGGTCTGCACGTCCAGCACGAACGCTGGTCCAACTGAGGCGCCAGGTGGAAATGGCATGGCAAGCCGTTCCACAGGACTACATCCAGCATCTCTACGATCGTCTCCATGGGAGAATAGCAGCCTGCATTGCTGCGAAAGGTGGATATACACTGTACTAGTGCCGACATTGTGCATGCTCTGTTGCCTGTGTCTATGTGCCTGTGGTTCTGTCAGTGTGATCATGTGATGTATCTGACCCCAGGAATGTGTCAATAAAGTTTCCCCTTCCTGGGACAATGAATTCACGGTGTTCTTATTTCAATTTCCAGGAGTGTATATAGCAGTTAATGACATCCAGTCTTACAAATTTCAAAACTCCGCCATCTCTCTCCCCACATCCGCCACAGCTGGCGGCTCACCTCCAACTGCGCAACGCTACACGCTGTTCACATCCAGCTGCCCAACACTACAATGGCAGACAACAATGCAAACTAGCCACAGACTGCACACAGCACAGCCAGTGATTTTCGTACAGAGCGCTACGTAACGTTACCAATAAGAAAACATAAACAGCCTACATACATAGCCCCCATGCTCCCCACAAAAAATTTTACAAATTGTTTTGGGCATTGGCCAATTCAGATTTGAAAAATTTTTTCATAATTACAGTAACAAAGAAATCAAATGCACACACTTATTGATACAATGTTGGTCAAAAGCTAAAATTTTCTCACAGTCCATAAAGACAGTCGTGATCATCCATCACAGTAAAATTGCAGTGTCTTTTTCTCAATGTCTGAGCAGTAAAAGAAAATGCACACAGAAGTAGTGGATTTCCATGCAGTCTTGAAGAAGTAGTGTTGTCCTTCCAACGGAAGGACAGTGCTGACTCTTAACATGCAGACAGGTAATGGTGCACAACAGAGCAAACCCACAGCAGAGTCAGTCGAAGTTTTGAAGAATTGGTAGGTAAGTCATCACAGAGTAGACCCACTGTAGTCCTGGTAGAGATTACGATATTGGTGGGCCATCAAAGATGCAGACCCACTATAGTCCTTGTAGAGATAATGGTATTGGTGGGTGATCAAAGATGCAGACCCACTGTAGTCCTTGTAGAGACGGCCAGCAGCCATCTGTTGCGACTGTGCAGGTGCACAATCACCATCGAAGAGTCTTGCGGACAATATAGTAAGTCCATAAACCACCACTTGTGCACTCACAAAGTTTTTTGGAATTGTCCTTAGAACCAGCAATGCTGTTATCCAGTCCCTTGCTGAATTATTAACACATGTGCAAACACTAACAGTCCCTATTTCTCACATATTGTCCATATACAATGACCAACAGAAACGTGTGCAGTGAAATGTAACTTACAAGTTACTTAATTTGATAAACTGGTGTCAATTACAATTTTATAACATAAGAAAACAATAACAAAGGTACAAAATACATCATTAAAGTACATAACAATACAGATAACATTTGTGGTAATGCAGGCTTTACAAAAGAATAGAAATAAACATGTACACCAGTGTTACAAGAATTATGACATAAGTACATGCATAAAAGATCACAATAACTTTTGAAACATCAACATGAGCATTACAACAAAACAGAATAAATAATGTCTAAACATCCTTACAAAGAAAATAACATATTATTAATGCAAATTATATTTGAGTATAACAGTATTCCTCATCATAGTGAATGTACCTTAGTACTAGAAAAATTCTACAACATAAATCGTATTAGCTAAACACATAAAGACAGGAAGAACACAAATATACAAGAGTACACAAACACATAGCGGAATAATACAAAAGCAAAGACAGGATTCGTTTTCAGTGTGACATTTGGTACTGCAGTCCATCCCAAAACTTCGTTCTGTAGATTTTTCCCCTTATTTCAACATTTGTTTCCACCAAAAAAAATTCTATCCAAGCATGCTTTCTGTATTCTGTTCACATCCTCTTTCAAAATTCTTTTTTGGCCAAACCATTTTCTTATAGCTTCCCAATGCATTTCTTCCAATTCATCACAACTCGTTATCACATATAGAATACCCCATCTTAAGCTAACTTAAATCTACTGAGCTCAGATGCTAAATTAAGAGACGATGCAATGCAGCAGCACAAAACAATTAAAACAAACAGCAATGGCAAAAAAAAATGAAAATTGGCAAAGCTAGGAGCAGTAAATATAAATTTGAAGAGCAAATGCAACATTATCACTAATATGAGCCAATGTGCAGCAAAACGAAAAATAAATCATTAGTAAAACGGGCTTCACAGAGTAATACAAAGTGAAATTTAGTAGCACTATGCCTCGCAAGCAGCAGCAGCAAATGCAATATTACAACTAATATAAGGCAATGTGCAGCAAACAAGAAAAATAAATCCATAGTAATACTGGCTTAACAGAGTAATACAAAGTCAAATTCAGTAACATTATGCCTGGCAAACAGCAGCAGCAAATGCAGTAACTTATATCTAAACATAACAAAGCTCAAGCAGAAAAAATATTACAGTAAAAATGTCCATGTTTAATACCTATGTCACATCTTAACACTAGAGTGATAATCGTAAAAAAATTATTTATGCAATTCCCGTGAAGGGAAATGTCTATTTATGTGCCCTCGTTTTCTTGGAAGTAGATCATAAATTTCTTATTGACTGGATCTGCAGGCATAAAATAACTATATTAGTACATCTATTAAATTTTATTTTAACCAATGCTGCAGTGCAGCTAGAAACTAGATATTAAACAAAATGAGCAATCTCTCCATTAGAAAGACAATAGATGTAAACTGTTTCTCATCATTTCATTAGGCATTTTAGAAAATATCATAAATTAAGAGCTCCACAGTGTAATCATATGTTTTCAAGTTTGAGCGTATCGTATTTGCGATGCTTTCGACAAAGAAATGTCAATAGCGAGGATAATGGCCTCTTTTTTTTTTACTCCACCTGTGCCTCTGAAAGGCACACACTAATGGCTTTTTTTCCAGGTGACTGTCGCACAGCTGGGTGCTTACAGAGACCTACCTTTCTTCCCGAAATATTTACGGCAGCAGTTTCCGCTACAGTGGCAGTCTCCTATCAAAAAAAAGTTTCACAGGTTGAGAATTTGCGTTAGAAATGTGTAGAAACAAAATCCTATAAATATAACGGTACCCAAAAAATTTTCGTCGGCATTGTGGTACATTCACACATTTACACACATTTCATAACTCTTAAAGTACGATTCTTGGTTTCCAACATCCTTTTTCACAAGTCAGATCCCCTAACCACTACTCATTAGTCCTTACCTTATTACACATATACATATTCGTCGACACTTCTTCAATATTTCATCATAATAAATACGTAGCATAATCTAATTCCTCATATATGGCAGCATCATCTTATTGATCATAAACATATCTCAACAGCATAATACACATCGCCATTGTAATAATATCATAACATCTCAGTCAATTCTCAAAATCGTTGTAGCTTCCTCCAATAATTTCATAACCTAAAACAAATTCTCTGCTCATTTCAATAGTGTCATCTACCTCAAACATAGTTTAAAGTCATGAACCGACACCAAATACGTCATTCAGAGCTCTCATAATATCACAATGGTTCCGAAAAAATATGAACGCTTCACAAAGTACAGACAAAATACAATTTCGTAAGTTTGAAGTTATCCAGCAGTGTACTTATGTAAACATGTGTCACTGACGTAGTAAAAATATGTTTGTTTCTCTGTTAAATAATCAGATAGCTGTGCGATTTTGTGTTGGAGAAATATGGTACCGATGTGTAAAGTTGTATAAGCAAATACCATATTAGCTAGAGCTCCTTGTGCTTGCCGGACACATGGTACACAAAGTAGGCGTGTACCCCCCTGAGGATTAATGAGTAATACCCTCAGGTGTTACAGATTACAGCAATGGAATGAAATGTATCACGGAAAACCTTTGTATCATTGTACTTCAAATATCTTTAAAAATAAATGTTTTAAGTACAAAATTAATCACTCAAATACGTGTACTGAAGCACTAAACTGTACGTCTTGTTGTAAGATAATCTCTGTGGAAGTGTCGTAGTTCTCGTCCTCTGTAAGCAAAGTCTGCTGAAGTCAATGTAGTCACCTCATCATAAACAAAAGTGAAATGCTTTATGTATAGATATCGTCGTCATTATGCTTATTGCCATGATGAAGAAAGTACTGTGCTGTAACGTATTGTTGTGCTACGGAAAAGGCTGTCCCATTGTAGTTACTAGTAAAACATGTTTTACTTTCCAGAATAATTCAGAAAAACTGTGCAGATATAAAACAGAAACACCGCAAAAGCAACAATGTAAATTGTGTCACACATTAGTAGCGTCATGATATAATCGTGTAACTGTCAAATAAACTAACCACTGTGTCATATGGTATCCCTCAGAAAGTACTTTAAATAAAGATTGTCTATTCAAGTAAACCAAAATGTTGCATTAAAATCTCATTAGCAGTATATGTTCTAAGTATGTAAGCCATAAAGTCGTTTCATAATCGTGCAACTAACAAGCAAGAATGTACACACACAATAACACTGTGTCGTCTGTTCACAATAGCAATGCATTCGTAATTTCTGTTTAAATAAGTTCTCTTGGTTCTTGACTGGATATTTAACTTCAAACATTGTTGCATGTTAACAGTTTCTCGGTGTGACAAATTGTACTAGTAGTGTGAAGTGAAAAATTTTATGGCAAAGACTAAGTTAAAAAGCAGATTATCTTTCAATAAAGTTTTACATGTGAAATGTGGTGTAAACCTTTACTCCTCCGAGTATGCACAGTTTCAATTTCAACGCAATTATCATGTGGTATACGTCAGTAAGGAATGCTAAAATTTTTCTAAAGGTTAAAGTCTACGTTATTTTTCTCGGAGCCAGCCGGCGCTCGTGTCTGCCTGCGGTGTGAGTCATTGTCTGTTTCTTTCTTGCCGCGCATCGTTACTGGGATTTGAAAGGTCTAACATCTACAAGTTCACCTTGTCAAGAGGGCCCTGCCCTGTTTGAAACCCGCCAGTTCTGATTAAATTCTGGTCTGTTGTTACGATTATATCGTCTGTCGTCACGTCGATAGTCCCTGTAGTTTCTTTCTTGTCGGTTAAGTGGTGGAGAATTTCTCCCTGAATTGTCACACCCCGGTGGACCGTTGCGTCTGAAGTTATTCTGTCTACCTTGATAACAATAGTTCGCGTTGCCATATTGTCTGTTTCTATGATTGTTTCTGTCATATTCATTACTTCGGAAATGCGATCTTTCTCTGTAACTATTACTCTGCCAGTGGTTGTCATATGGGTGGTGTCTGTTTTGGTCAAAATTTGCGTTGTAAGAATAGCCTTGACTAACATTAACCTATACCTTTCACAAATCACTTACCTCACCAAAAATCTTCATTACTCGAACTACTGCAATACAGCGAGCGCCACTACTGCCAGTTAAATAAAAGATTCAAACTACAGAAGGCACTAACTACTGATAGGCATAGTTAGCAAATGAAAGATTTTAATATAGAACAAACAATGTATTTACCTTAATAGTCATAATATATATAGCAGTTCATGACATCCAGTCTTACAAATTTCAAAACTCCGCCATCTCCACATCCACCACTGCTGGCGGCTCACCTCCAACTGTGCAACGCTATGCGCTGTTAACATCCAGCTGCCCAACACTACAATGGCAGACAACAATGCAAACTAGCCACAGACTGCACACAGCACAGCCAGTGATTTTCGTACAGAGCACTACGTAACGTTGCGAATAAGAAAACATAAACAGCCTACTTTCAAAGTGTAAGTGTTATTAATTACATATAACATAGAATCAGCAATCAATTTCCCTACATGTATAGCTCAAGGCAGTAGCGCTCTAATAGATAATGTATTTATACAGCAAGAGGGTGTAAAACTAGCACATGCTTTCCCATTGATAAATGGATTATCAGCCAATGATGTACAATTGATTAAATTAGAAAACACAGCAAGGTGTACAGTTCAGAAACCATGAAATAAAACTGTAAGGTTGCTCAACCCAGTGTTTATTGACCACTTCAGAGAAAATTTAATAAATGTTAACTGGGGAGATGTATACAATGAGCCAAATGCACTTATGCCTGGGCATGGCCCGTGAGCCAATGTCTTGGCCACCCCATTTCTACACTCCTCATTTCATTTGTAATTCCTACAAACACTAACACCTGTATTCGTACTGATAACTAATTTAAATACAACCTACGGGTGAATTTTGCTTCATAGGTATTCGGCCACTGTCCATGGCATATTTGTGTGTCTAAGACTTCGTCTCCTAAATGTGGAGGCACCACCAAAGACACCACCAGAGGCAATAAACAATGACACAACACTAACTTGTGGAAAGAGACCTATCTGAGATTTCAATTTTGATGTATTCTAGAGCTTCCAGCAGATAAGGGAAACGCTACAATGCTCATGAAATAATGAACCTACTGCAGAAAAACTTGCGTTGTATTACAACCAGGAAAGTACAGTGAGATTAAAAGCAATCTCCCAACATCAGTACTTAGGGTAATGCATCAGCTAGTAAAAGCCTCTTTGATTTCTCTCACCAACCAGAAATGTCTTACTAAATCAGAACTGGCCTGATCAAGATTGTGTGGTATACCAAAAATTCACAAACCCCTCATTCCATTAAGACCAGTTGTTAGCGCTATGGACTGTTCGACAAGCGTGACTGCCAAATAGCTGGCCAGTCTTCTATGGACCTCTGTAGCAAAAAAAGACATATAAAAGGTTCAGTTCATTATACAAAAAATAGAATCCTTCATGTCCATCAGATATTAGCCCATTTAGACGTTCTATTACTGCTTACTATAGTTGCTCTTAATAAAACGATGTCACATATGGAATTTACACTCTTAGACAAAAAAAAGGAACACTCCATGAAGGAAATATCCGAAAGGTACAGAAAGTAGTAGTTGTGCTGTACATGAACAGACAAACAAGTGGATGACTTCTTCAAGAGGGAAGCTACACAAGTTAAGTAATTCAGTAATGCGTCCTTATGTAAACAATCTTAACATTGATTTACAGAGTTGTTGAATGTCTCCCTGAGGAACATCATGCCATATTTTGTCCAAATGCTGCGGTAGATCGTCAAAATCCCGACCTAGTAGGGCGTCCCTGCCTATATTGCTCCAATTATTCTCAATTGGGAAGAAGTCTGGCAACCTTGCTGGCCAAGGTAGGGTTTGGCAAGTCTAAAAACAAATAGTAGAAACTCTCCCCATATGCGAGAGGGCATCATTTTGGAAAAAAAGTTAGCCAAGAATGGCTTACCTTGAAGGCAGAAAAACGGGGTGTAGAACACCATAGACGAACAGGTGTGCTGTAAGGGTACCACAGATTACAACCAAAGAAGTCATGCTGTGGAAACAAATGACACCCCACACCATAACTCGAGGTTGTCAGACCATATGGCGGACGACAGTAAGGTTGGTATACTACGACCATCTGGGGCATCTCCAGACGCGACTTCGGCCAGGAATCTCATTGACTGGAACAGCCTTCTATGATGAGCCTCACTTCTAATTGAGCCCCAATGTCCAGCAAAGATGTTTCTGGAAATGCCTTGGAAACTGGGGGGGGGGGGGGGGGGGTTCCAATATGACTGTCGTCCGCCATGAAGCCCAACAACCGAGAGTGATGGTCTGGGGTGCCGTTCACTTTCAGAGCAGGACCACTTTAGTAGTCACCCACACAGCAGAGCGATACGTCGACGATATTCGATATTCCACGTCCAGTTTTGTTCTCCTTCATGGCAAGCCATACTGACATTATATATCAGCAAGGTAATGCCTGACCACACACACAACGAGTGTTTCTATTGCTCGCCAAACATACCTTGACTAGGAAGGGCGCCAAACCTCTCCCTAACTGACAACGTTTGGGGCATACTGGGCACGGCCCTCCAACCATCTCGGGGTTTTCATGACTTAACCTGCCGGCTGGACATGATTTCGAACGATGTCCCTCCGTCCCTCAGGAGGACATTCAACAGCTCTGCCAATAGATGCGAAGCCGAATAACTGAGGCGGACCAAAGCGTTACTGACTTCGCTCAGTTTGTGATGCTCTCGAATACATCATCCAGTTTTCTGAAACTGTAGTCATTACAACATTACAGGAAACACACTCAGCACAGTTACAACAGAGTTTTATATGTAAAACTGGAAGGAACAGCTCATCAGCCCAACAAGAAAAATCACTATCGTTGGTTTTGTTATATTGATGACACTCATACTTCGTTATATAGCCTCATGGACAAAAAGAACTCAGAATTTCTAAACTTTCCGAATGATATTAGTTACAATATAAAATCCAGTAAAGAAAAAGAGAAAGAATCTGAAATATTTTAAAATATATGGCTACTTAGAAAATGCACATATGTTAGGCACAGAAGGTCTGCAAAAACCTCACTCACACATGTGGATACATTCACAAAAATTCCAGTCATTGTCCCAAACTCAAAAGAGCAGTGATGAGAACATTGGTGGTCTGGGCTTAAATAATGTGTCACCACAGTAGTTGGAGGAACACCCTGACCATTTAAACACTACTTTCAGAAGAAATGATTAATCTGAGAAAGAGATAAATAGGGCAATAAGTCCATAAAGGTATGGGGCTTCTCATGAAGAAGAACCAAAGATTTACTCCCATTCGTAAAAGCAGTCATGGTTCACATTGTCAGAGTACGAGGAATACATAGTATTGATGCAGCGTTTATACCAATTACGAAGGAGCGTGAATGTTTTGAGCACTGTAAAGAATGTACGGCCAGCACTTGCCACAGGAGGAATATATAAATTGTCTTGCACACACAGTCAAGCACACATGTGTAGTGCAAACAGAAGTAATGATTTCTTGCTTAAGGAACAGAAGAACAGTTGTCATCTGCGAAATAGCAATAAATCGGCAGTTGCAGAACATCCACTGGGACCAGGGAAACTAAAAATTCGTCTCTGTGATTCGGATCCAATATTACTGTGCTTGAATTTACAGAGAGGGCATTCAAATTCCAAAGCACGAAAGCAACTTTAACGGAAAGAAGAATGAGAGAAATTAGACTAGTTGCTGACCTCAGTGCTGAATACAGAAACCAGCGCCAAGTGTTCCCCAGCAGAAGCTCGACAACACACGCACTCGTGACTCTGCGCTCTTAAGCAGCCGTCTGATGACATCACAGCCCGACTGTGGCAGGGATCCGAACAAACAGTTCAGCTTGTAGAGTTTATAGAAGTTTCAAACTGCTGCCTGAGCCTTTATAGCCTCTGAAGTTGTCTCCAGCTTTTGGAGACGAAACGTTAGAGACCTTTCCTGGTTCCTTTTTTTTTTTTTTTGAGTATCAGTCTTCTGATTCTTTTGATGAGGTCCACCACGAATTCCTCTCCTATGCCAACCTCTTCATCTCAGTGCAGCACTTGCGACCTACGTCCTCAATTATTTGCTGGATGTATTCTCTAATTTCGTACCATGGAAGTCATTCCATGATGTCTTAGCAGACGTCCTATCATCGTGTCCCTTCCACATATTCCTTTCCTCTTCCATTCTGTGCAGAACCTCCTCACTCCTTACTTTGTAAGTTGACCTAATTTTCAGCATTCGTTTGTAGTACATCATCTCAAATGCTTTGATTCTCTCCTGTTCTGGTTTTCCTACAGTCCATGTTTCACTACCATTCAAGGCTCTGCTCCAAACGTACATTCTCAGAAAATTCTTCCTCAAATTAAGGCCCTAATAGACTTCTCTTGGTCAGGAATGCCTTTTTCGCCGAGGCAAATCTGCTTTAGATGTCCTCCTAGCTCCATCTGTCATTGGTCATTTTGCTGCCTAGATAGTAGAATTCCTTAATTTGATATACTTTGTGACAATTAATCCTGATGTTATGTTTATCTCTGTTCTCATTTCTGCTACTTCCAATTCCTTTTGTCTTTCTTCGATTTATTCTCAACCCACATTTTGTACTCATTAGACTGTCCATCCCATTCAGCCCATCATGTAATTTTTCTTCACTTTCACTTTCAGAATAGCAATGTCATCAGCGAATCGTATTATTCATACCCTTTCACCTTGAATTTTAATGCCACTCCTGAACCTTTCTTGTATTCCCATCATTGCTTCATCGATGTACATACTGAAATTACGGGCGAAACACTACATCCCAGCCTACATCTTTTTTAATCCGAGCACTTCATTCTTGGTCATCCACTCTTATTATTCCCTCTTGGCTTTTGTACATATTGTGTATTACCCGTCGCTCCCTACAGCTTACCCCCGTTTGTTCAGAATTTCTAACACGTTGCGCCATTTTACATTACTCAACGCCTTTTCCAGGTCGACAAATCCTATAAACGTAAGTTTATCGTTCTTTAGTCTTGCTTCTATCACCGACAGCAGCGTCGGAATTGCCTCTCTGTTGCATTTACCTTTCCTAAGGCCAAATTGATAGTCATCTAACTAATCCTCAATTTTCTTTTCCATTCTCCAATATATTATTCTTGTCAGCAATTTGGATGCATGAGCTGTTAAGCAGGCTGTTCGATAATTGTCGCACTTGTCAGCTCTTGCAGTCTTAGGAATTGTGTGGATGATATTTTTCCGAAAAATAGATGGTATGTCGGCGGACTCATACATTTTACACACCAACGTGAATAGTCGGTTTGTCGCCAGTTACCCCCAACGATTTTAGACATCCTGATGGAAAGTTATCTATCCCTTCTGCCTTATTTGATCTTAAGTCCTCCAAAGCCCTTTTAAATTCTGATTCTATTACTGGATCTACTATCTCTTCTAAATTGACTCTTCTTTCTTCTATCGCATTAGACAAATCTTCCCTCCCCATGGAGGCCTTCAATGTACTCTTTCCATATATCCACTTCCTCCTCCTTTTTGGCGGTGAAATTCCCACTGCACTCTTCATGTTACCACCCTTTCCTAACAATTTCACTCAAGGTTGCTTTGACATTCTTATGCGCTGACTCAGTCCTTCCAACAATCATTTCTTTTTCGACTTCTTTACATTTTTCAGGCAGCCATTTCGTCTTAGCTTTCCTACCCATCCTGTCTATTCCATCCCTCAGGACTTGCATTTCTGTATTCCTGAATTTCCATGAACATTTTTGAACTTCCCTCTTTCATCATGGGTAATAAAAGAAATATTTCAGTTATTTATTTTAATTCCCATGGTTTCTTCGCAGTTACTTTCTTTGTACCTATGTTTTTCTTTCCAACTTTTGTTAATGTCATTTTCAGAGATATCCATTCCTCTTCAAGTGAACTGCCTACTAGGATATTCCTTGTTTCTGTATCCATAGCCTTGCAGATCTGCAAGAGTATCTCGTCATTCCTTAGTTCTTCTGTAACTGACGCATTTGCGTATCATTTCTTTCTGACTTATCTCTTAAACTGCAACGTACTGTTTATCATTACTACATTGTGATATGAGTCTATATCTGCTCCTGCGTATGCCTTACAATTCACTATATCATTTCAGAATCTCTGTCGGACCATGATGTAATCTAACTGTAGTTCCCCATGTCACCCAGCCTTTTCCAATTATACATCCTCCTCTTGCGATTAAGAGTATTCGCTATTATTAGCCGAAATTTATTACAGGACTGAGTTAGTCTTTCTTCTCTCTCATTCCCTATCCCAACCCCATATTCTGCAGTAACCATTTCTTCCACGTTTTCCCCTACAACTGCATTCGAGTCTCCCACGAGTAATGGAGTTTCATCTCCCTTTACGTACTGTATTACCCTTTCAATACCTTCATATACTTTTTCTGTCTCTTTATCTACATCTACATCTACATCTACATTGATACTCCGCAAGCCACCCAACGGTGTGTGGCGGAGGGCACTTTACGTGCCACTGTCATTACCTCCCTTTCCTGTTCCAGTCGCGTATGGTTCGCGGGAAGAACGACTGTCTGAAAGCCTCCGTGCGCGTTCTAATCTCTCTAATTTTACATTCGTGATCTCCTCGGGAGATATAAGTAGGGGGAAGCAATATATTCGATACCTCATCCAGAAACGCACCCTCTCGAAACCTGGCGAGCAAGCTACACCGCGATGCAGAGCGCCTCTCTTACAGAGTCTGCCACTTGAGTTTATTAAACATCTCCGTAACGCTATCACGGTTACCAAATAACCCTGTGACGAAACGCGCCGCTCTTCTTTGGATCTTCTCTATCTCCTCCGTCAGACCGATCTGGTACGGATCCCACACTGATGAGCAATACTCAAGTATAGGTCGAACGAGTGTTTTGTAAGCCACCTCCTTTGTTGATGGACTACATTCTCTAAGCACTCTCCCAATGAATCTCAACCTGGTACCCGCCTTACCAACAATAAATTTTATATGATCATTCCACTTCAAATCGTTCCGCACGCATACTCCCAGATATTTTACAGAAGTAACTGCTACCACTGTTTGTTCCGCTATCATATAATCATACAATAAAGGATCCTTCTTTCTATGTATTCGCAATACATTACATTTATCTATGTTAAGGGTCAGTTGCCACTCCCTGCACCAAGTGCCTATCCGCTGCAGATCTTCCTGCATTTCGCTACAATTTTCTAATGCTGCAACTTCTCTGTATACTACAGCATCATCCGCGAAAAGCCGCATGGAACTTCCGACACTATCTACTAGGTCATTTATATATATTGTGAAAAGCAATGGTCCCATAACACTCCCCTGTGGCACGCCAGAGGTTACTTTAACGTCTGTAGACGTCTGTCCATTGATAACAACATGCTGTGTTCTGTTTGCTAGAAACTCTTCAATCCAGCCACACAGCTGGTCTGATATTCCGTAGGCTCTTACTTTGTTTATCAGGCGACAGTGCGGAACTGTATCGAACGCCTTCCGGAAGTCAAGAAAAATAGCATCTACCTGGGAGCCTGTATCTAATATTTTCTGGGTCTCATGAACAAATAAAGCGAGTTGGGTCTCACACGATCGCTGTTTCCGGAATCCATGTTGATTCCTACATAGTAGATTCTGGGTTTCCAGAAATGACATGATACGCGAGCAAAAAACATGTTCTAAAATTCTACAACAGATCGACGTCAGAGATATAGGTCTATAGTTTTGCGCATCTGCTCGACGACCCTTCTTGAAGACTGGGACTATCTGTGCTCTTTTCCAATCATTTGGAACCCTCCGTTCCTCTAGAGACTTGCGGTACACGGCTGTTAGAAGGGGGGCCAGTTCTTTCGCGTACTCTGTGTAGAATCGAATTGGTATCCCGTCAGGTCCAGTGGACTTTCCTCTATTGAGTGATTCCAGTTGCTTTTCTATTCCTTGGACACTTATTTCGATGTCAGCCATTTTTTCGTTTGTGCGAGGATTTAGAGAAGGAACTGCAGTGCGGTCTTCCTCCGTGAAACAGCTTTGGAAAAAGGTGTTTAGTATCTCAGCTTTACGCGTGTCATCCTCTGTTTCAATGCCATCATCATCCCGTAGTGTCTGGATATGCTGTTTCGAGCCACTTACTGATTTAACGTAAGACCAGAACTTCCTAGGATTTTCTGTCAAATCGGTACATAGAATTTTACTTTCGAATTCACTGAACGCTTCACGCATAGCCCTCCTTACGCTAACTTTGACATCGTTTAGCTTCTGTTTGTCTGACGGGTTTTGGCTGCGTTTAAGCTTCAGACGTTGGCATGTACTATCTGAACTATCGTTGTCGGGATTGGTTTGCTGTCGATTGTGATAAGCGTAACTGTATCACTGAACTGTTCACTGCAACACACTCTCTGCTCTACCTTCCTAAAGAATCCTAATCCCGTTCTACTGTTTTCTGCTACTGTTGATAATACCATAATAGCAGCCCAAAATACGACCGTTCCGCCCCACAGCAGAACCCATGGATAGAGACCTGCACCGGTGCCTGGTCACCTACACAGCCTTGTACGATGATCCCCAGTCGACATTCGAAACCTGTACTCGCCGGTGAACACAAGCACACTCCACCGATCCAGATTCCGTTTCACGTGTCCCCTTAGGCAATTCCTTCGCACTCCAAGGTCCCAGGTAGTTTTTTATTGTTGTTCGTAGTGGTCGCCTAGTGACCAAATTCATCGTGTGAAACTGGCTACTTGTGTCGACGAGCCTCCGAGTTGACAACAAACTGAGGGAGTACTTTTACAGATAGAGACTCCAGCAAAACACAAGCATAACTGAGCCCACAGAGTCCTACCTCCATGATACAGAGGCACCCAGGCAGTCATATGTGCCCCTGGATAGGACCAAAATTTCCTGCAGCTACTTCCTTAATTACCTTGGTGACTCCCCCTTCCTGTCACTGTCATTTATGCAGCACTGCGCGGACCTGTGAAAGTCGTTTGGTTCTATTCTAAATCAACTGGACTACATTCCTGCAAAAAAACTGGCGAGCAAATGTAGACAAACAAAACAACGCTGCAATTTCTCTTGGTTATTGAGCTGTCGCATATTGTGCTAAAGCATGGGAGAATGGCATTCATACAGTTAAGACGTAAGGAGCCATGTTAACTATTAATGACATTGCTACAACAGCTCCCACTTAGGGGTTGCATGTTCTGTCACATTTTGTCCCTGCTAATCTCACAATCAAGGATGCCAAGGTACCAATTCCTAAGACAGAGTGCAGTACGTATTCAGTCTAACTGAGTAAGGTAGCGCAGTATGGTCTTTTTTGTCACAAAACGGCACAGGAGAGACATGGCAACGTCTTGAAAACGTGGTATTATAGTGGAAGTGCTGCTCTTGACTATGGCGCCAAGGAGCAGACGGTGAGCCATGTTGTGGGGGAGCGCCCACTCCATGCCTTTGAAGGCGGTCTGCAGTGCTTGTCCAATCAGAGTTCTGGCTGCATGTTTGTATGTGAATTCTTGTATTTCATCAGAAATTATCAGTTCACCAGAATATGTTAGCAGACTCGCATACCAGCCGTAATGTACGCAACGATTCCTGTCTGACACCTCGATTCGTCTCTAATGGGCTGGCGACCTCAATCAATGGGAAACGTAAAAGCTGGAGAGGGGAAAGTTCAGTTTAGTTTTCACTATTATAGTCTACAAAATACAGTCAAGTTTCACAATATCATCTGTCACATAAACTGACTCCATTTTATTTTGAAAGGTTGAACAACATGGAATGGAACATGACAGCGCTGCAAAAGGATGATCTGAGGCATCATATCCTGTCAGTTAATGCTGTTCGACGCATCACAAGAGCCACGGTCGGCAGGGTGAATTGTGAGTGGCAGCGTTATGTTCAGTTTGAGTGGAGGGATGAACCTGGTGAGTATATTATTTGGAAGTTCGTTATTGTTAAATAAAGCGTAATGTGCTCATTTAGGTTTTCTATGAAAACTCACGTCGAAGTTAATCAACACATGGAGTTGCACCACATTTGAAAATTCTGTCCTAATTAAAGTGCATAGAAATAATCACACTGGAGAAAAGAAACAGTTATCTAATCACAACCGATTTCATCTAACAAGAGAAGATCACCAACCTGGTCTCATATACAAAACGCACACTTGCAAGGTGTGAGCCCCAGCTGTCTATGACGCGCGGAGATTTGGGCCACGATTATGACTGTACGCAGTTAAGACTTTCTGAACACATAGCTTTTCAACGCTCGTGTACTACTTGTTTCTGGCACGCTCCGCTGCGTTCGCCCATTGTCGGAGCTCGAACTACTGTACGGTACGGTGAGTAAGAGGTTCGCGTTTATAGTGCCGGTGAACCGACAAGCGACAGTGTGGCAGCTCCAGGAGCAGTATACAGTGACGGTCAAATTGCCACGTTTAGACGTCAAAGCTCGCGACAGTTGTGACCGGTAAGCGTCTTTATATGTGGCTATTCGACTAACTCTTACACGAGGCAAAAGAAACTCTATGAGCGTTTCTTTGTGCTACTATTTGTAACTTGCGATTTAGTTGCGGCAGTCATAGAGAAGACCCGTTAAATGGAGAGAAGAATAGTTGATTGACGTTAGACTATTCTTTATGAGAGGATGGTGGTGACAATGATGACGATACCCTTTCACCACGATCATTTTCGTCAAACAACTTCATTGGCACAATGCGACGGAGACGTAAAATCACGAAGTGACTGTTTAGGAAGCTTGCTTTGAAGAGGGAATATTGTCAGATTTTACCTTGCCTCTGTCCGTAACAGAGATCTCTGTGTGTGTGTGTCTGGCGTGTGTTTTATAAAAAACTGCTGCAGAATACATCCTAAAATATTACTAAACAGTGTTGACCATATATGTGCATGGCATTGAAATACTATCTGTTCATATTGCTTACCCATACAAATAACATGTGTTCTACTTGAAGAACAAAGTTTCGAAACACATGGGGCAGACGTGACCGGCTCCACACACGTCTTCCCACACTTGCGACATGAAGCAGGTATGAGGGCTCAGGACGTCACCCCGCTGCACAGTACTCTGCACTCGTGCATCAGGCAGCTGCAGTGCAGCGGAGCCAGTGGCAGGCAACCTGCACCTACAGAACTTTAAAAACTCTGCATTCAAGACGTCTAAAATGAGTATTATCTTAAGTATGGCCATTTATTTTAAGAGAGGGCGGGTGTTTGGTATCTAGGGTTGAGATCTCGCAAGTGTACGTTTTTCTCCTTACAAAACAAGGTCGAGTTAGTTATGTTTATGTGGAAGGTTACAAGTAATAAACATGAAGGTTGAGGACAGATTTCATTCGATGTCACATAAGGAGAGATCATGCTGACACAGGAGTTGAGCACACCACCTCTAGCCTCGACAAGGGCCTGAGTTGGCCGACAAGGAGAGTCCACGAGTCTCTCCAGCTGTGTCGTGTTCAGCTGACGTCACTCAACAGGTCCCGTAGAGCCGCCAGATCGCAGCGACGTTGAGACCGCCGCTGTCCACACGCTGGAGCCAAACATTTCCTGTGAGGCTGAGACGGGATGGCTTAGCGGGCATGTCGGGATGCGGCAGGACGGCTGAGTGTTCGGTCCTCCAGCCAGGAGCGTGTCCACGCGGTCTGTGAACACGGCTGCTGTCTTGGGAGCGTCCCCAGGATACTCAGCATGAAGGTAGCGCACAGGTCCGGATTAAAAAAATCACTATGCAATGTGATGCGATCTAGACTGCTCGCTCACTGAACTTCAGCACAGATCCCTGACACGTGACGTTTTAAGACTCCCGTTCATTGTCGTTGCGATAAAAGTGACAATGCGGGAAGGTACTGTAACTTTTCCGAAATTTTTAGACCTTTAATGCCATACGCTACAGAGCGTACGGGGATCCACTACACGAAGACAACTTCAGCAGAACAGACACTAAGAGTCGCAAGAAACGACAGAGCCCGTGTCCTTAGAAATAGTGTAAAGTGCGTTATAAAAAGTAGCGGAATTTGGCACATTGTGTACATTTATTTACTTCTTTATGCGTTTATTCCACCTGATAAAATTAAGGCATTCGTGCACTCTCTTATATATAACCTGACATTTCAATGAGTCAACATTACGACATGCGAAGTACACGGGCAGCTTACGGTAGTGATAATTATACTACTTCTGCTAATAACAACAACAACAATGGAGACACATAAGAACACACGTTTCTCTTGATGGGACATGCACAACTGTTGATACACATCCCAGTGATAAAATCAACTGCTGATGTACAATTTTGCAACTGTAGCATGTTATGCTTTATATCAGAATACACATACTACAAAAATTGTAGCTCTGCATCTTTAAGTTGACTTAGATGTAAAACAGTGTAACTATTTCAAACTGTGGATGCATTACTTTTACATATTTGTTCCCCTTTCTTTTAACAAATTACATGATAAAAATATCAAAACTTCACGTACTGCAGTTACATAACATTATTGCTTCAGAACAAACAGTCATGATTGCACACGACGTTTGGCCTTGGAGCGGAGTGGAAGAGAGGGGAGTCCCTTTCTCTCTCCCTCTGTCGCTCTTTGTTTTAATTCGCAACCGTCGGTAGCTATAGAAAACTCTCGCTTCCCCACGGGAGGTATGCTTCGAAAAGGATCGAGGCACAGGAAAGTTCCAACTGAGGTTACGTCCTGGTGAAACACTTGTTAATACTCGTACATCTGTATTTATGGGAAAAATTGTCCGATTAGTATGTCTAGAAGTCGAAATCTGTCGTTTTGTAAATCCTGCTCGTAGATTGTGTGGCACGCGTAGGGCCAGATATAAGCTCAGATCTCAACTGAATTGCGATGAAGAGTGGATAGGAGTTTAAGAACATTCTCTGGAAGAATAAATGCGGGAAGCAGTGGGACACTGAAGTGGAGGGCATTCATGAAATGCCTCTGAATTTCTCTTGGGCTGTAGATACTACGTTGATGAATACCACACAGGCAGTTAATTTGAACAGGAATGGACATCTGTGAAAAGGGCATCACAGAAGTTGGACAAACAAATAACTGGCAACCAATGCTCTACAATCGCTATAAAGTTAAGAGATGTTCAATTGACTCTTTTATTAGAACATGTTACGCGTTTCAGGTTTAACACCCATCTTCAGACATATGTTACAAACACGTACAAAACATAAGCGAACAGCACACTCAACGCGTCTCAACGTTACAGAAAGTGAGATGTAGTCATATGAGTTACATACCACAAACTTCAACTCCTTCCTACCCAACCAGGCGTACAGCCTTGACAACTCAAAGAAAGTGTCGAATAACATATGACTGCGGCACGAGCAGTCTTGAAGCAGAGCGTATACTGACGCTAAACAAGTCAACCAGCAGGGAAGCGCCCTCGGTACATGTGCTCCATGTGTTAACATGTAATTTAAGAATAATGTACTCATCATATAAATCTAACAGGGTGTAATTACGACTAGCAGTCGGAATAGTACTTCTGTACACGTTAACACTAAAAGTTTTTTTAATTTTTTTTAAAAACTCCAGATTTTTTTACATTGCCATACTATGCCTATAGCCAGTAGTGGCACTAAACACAACTCAAACCATATGTCAATATAACATAAATAATAGGGAGAGGGGGGGGGGTTTCTTGGTGAATAAACGTTTCAACCTCTCAAATCTGTAAAAGAATACCACCAAATTAAATATAACCAACATTATCCATCATAAATTAAAACCCTGTGATCAGCTCGCGTACACAAACGTCTTAGGCGCCATCTGTTATAGCCAACGGCAACCACATCGGCGGAAGACTTCCGCCTATCGAGTTACAGCCAAGTGTTACTCATGGGCCATGATTGCCCAAACAGAAGCCAGCAAACAGCAACTTACACCCCTCTACCACATGGAAAAAGTTTAATGGTGAGAGGAAGAGCATTTTAATAAAATCCCAAAAGATACGTGGGCTATACCTCATACATTCCTTATATAAACTAGTGGCACGACAATTACCCGAGATCTACGTATGCTATCCGGATACCGTAGAGCTACAGAGTTTTAAAAAACAAATACAAAACATTAAAAGTGTTAAAACTTTAGTCTAAAATCAATAAAATAAACCATGGTGTCACCAAAGAGCACCCAAAGGGCACTGTGGTGGACAAATCTGTAAATGCCAACCTATACGCCCATCTAACTTTCCCTGTATGACGATAAACTAGCCAACCACTCGGCAAAAAAACCTAGCTTATCATAGCGGTACGTGGACAGAACACCACCAGCTCCTATAAAATACACAATCATACTTCTAATGAGGGGATGATAGATACCAAGTTCAAAACAGTATCCGTTCAAACAAGCCAGAAAACCAGTTGTTCCCACAGGAAGCCTGTTTATTAAATACTGGGTGTGCAGCGTGCTGTATACGTGCGTAGATCTCCAGATCTTCAAAGTTATCTAAAATCTTCCCTTTAGGTTACAAATGCTGAATTCTTAGGCTATCTTCTATCAGGGCCCGCTTTTGGCCAGTCTCCCTCATATGGCACCCCAGCCCACTATTATTACTCTAGTTATGTTCTGTAAACCTTGTGGCAAAATCCCTACCCGTCTGGCCAATGTATGTCCCAGCACATCCCCCACACTTAATTTCGTACACACCGGATTGCTTAAACTTATCTGTTTTCCCTTCGTCCGTATGTACTAATATTCCCCCAACTTCTTCCTTATATGGAAGCTTACGCTAACGCCAGCCTTCCCAAAGGCTCTAGTTATTTTTTGGCAACATGGTCCAACATATTCCATTGGCACAATATTACTATTTAATTTTTGGCGGCCTGACTGCCGCGTCTTGTTAAGAATTTTAGCTCCTAACTGTCGTATAAATTTTTCCGAGTACCCATTAGCCCGTCGTAATTACACCCTGCTAGATTTATATTCTGAGTATATTATAATTGAATTACATGTGAATGCTTGGAGCACATGACCATGCAGCGCCCCGACACTTTCTTTGAGTTGTCAAGACTGTACGCCTGGTAGGGTAGGAAGGAGTTCAAGTTTGTGGTATGTAACTCATATGACCTGATCTCATTTTCTGTAACGTTGAGACGTGTTGAGTGTGCTGTTCACTTATGTTTTGTACTTGCTTGTAACACATGTCTGAAGATGGGTGTAATCCCGAAACGCATAACATGTTCTAATAAAAGATTCAATTGAACATCTCATGCGATTGTACAGCATCGGTGGCCAATTATTAACATAAAAATGATCACAGGCCTCAGACGGGATTTTATGTTCCATATATCAAACAAAGATAGATATAAGGAGCTAAAGGAAAAGAAACCTTGGCATACAGAAAAAAACACTGCAACTAATCGGTAAATGTATAAGGTGCAAAAACGTTCAGAGGAACACAGGAATGCAGCAGTATAAGTCACTTGGGAACGACGTAACTAGGGATAGATGTGAAACCAAAGCGAAATGGTTGTTGGAAAAATGTGAAGAGAGAGAATAACACATGGTCGTCTGAAAGATTTATTCATTGTACAGATTACTCAAAAGAACGACGTAATTAAAAGTGAGGACGTCATCTTTAAGAGAGCATTGGGAATTCCACTGTCAAATGCAGAGGAGAGTGCAGGTAGATGGAGAGAGTAAACTGAAGGCATCTACGAAGGGAAAGACCCGTGTGATGACTTGACAGAAGAAGAAATGAGAATCACTGTGGAAGACACTGGAGATCCCACATAAGAGTTGAGTTGAGTTGTTTGGGGAAGGAGACCAGACAGCGAGGTCATCGGTCTCATCGGATTAGGGAAGGAGGGGGAACGAAGTCGGCCGTGCCCTTTAAAAGGAACCATCCCGGCATTTTCCTGGAGCTATTTAGGGAAATCACGGAAAACCTAAATCAGGACAGCCGGACGCGGGATTTAACCGTCGTCCTCCCGAACGCGAGTCCAGTGTGTAACCACTGCGCCACCTCGCTCGGTGACCCCACATAAGAGTCAGAGCTTAACACAGCTTTGGAAGACAGAAGCGATAGGTAACATACCTTCGGAGTTTCCGAAATCATTGGCGAAAGTGTCAACCAAGAACTACAGAAGTTGGCGTCTAGAATATACGAGAATGGCGCTATACCATTAGATACAACGCTGAAGATATAAGCAGATACTTGCGAGGCCTATCACACAATGAGCTTAACACCTCACGTATGGAATTTGTCGACAGGAATAATATATATAGAGGAATGGAATAGATAATAGAGGATACGATAGATGGCGATCATTTTGACAGTCAGAAGGCTAATAGCATGAGAGGGCGGTACGTCTGATATTGTGACTGATGAGAGAAACAAAACTTGGAAAATAAAATGGCCACATTCATAGGCCCTGTAGACCTAGGAAAAGCATCCGGAAATGTAAAATTCTGCAAAATGTTCGAAATATTGAGCAAAATAAGAGTAAGTTGCAAAGAAAGACGGGTAATACGTGGCATGACCAAGAACAAAATGCTGTCCCATCGTCCTACCAAAGTATTTGGTATGTTCCATTCTTCACCGATTCTGCTGAGAACCTCATCATTTCTTTTCTTATCAGTCAATCTAATTTTCGACATTCTTCTCTAGCACCACATATCAAACGCTTCGATTCTCTTCCGTCCCGGTTTTCTCACTGTCCATGTTTCACTTTCACAGAATACTGTGCTCAAAACTTAACGGGTAGACTTTGGGAAAGTCACCCAGAACTGTGGGTCAGGGGAAACTTACTGTACGAGATGAGAAGGGAAGACTAATTGTTGAGGACTGCATCGGACGAGATTTGAAAACCTAAGAGCTTAAGACAAGGTGATATGCACGACAGAGATTACTGCTAAAACATTGATCACAAGTTATTAAGAGTGAGAAGGTAAGCACATTGTACATAACAGAGGTGGGATGGGGCGGTGAAAAATAGATGGGAATGACAATGAAAGATGCAGGAAACTGAAACGGAGTGAAGCAAAGAGTAGTTACAGTGATAGAAAGCTGGATGGCGAGAACCAAGGACACGTTGTACAGTTAGTTCTCACCTACGGAGTCCTGAGATACTGGTGTCTGGGGGAGGAATCCAGGTGGTGAAACAGGCGCTGGTGTCACGAATGTCACGTTGTAGAGCACGCTCTGCAACAGGATATTGTGAGTTACCAGTATACCCTCAGCCTATGCCCATTCATCCTAATTGATAATGTGATGGTAGTCATGCCTATGTAGAAGGCCAAACAGTGTTTACGCAGTAGCTGGAATATGACTTGTATCTTTTCGCAGCTGGCTCTCCCTTTGATATAATATGTTTTGCCAGTTACAGGGCTATTGTAGGAGGACACACTCTTGTTAACTCGAGATCAATGTTTTAGCAGTAATCTCTGTCTTGTATTACCCTATCTTCCACCTTTAAGCTCCCTGGATGCGGTCCCCAACATTCCTTCTCATCTTGTACGGTAAGTCTCCTCTGACCCGCGGTTCTGGGTGACTTTCCCAAAATCTACCCCTTTTCCCCCTTTTCCTAGACCTGTCCAGTCCTTTTCCTTAACCCTTCTTCCTTCCGTTTCAACCCTTTTACCTGCAGAAGGAGCCACTGGCTCCGAAAGCTTGCCAATCACAACAGTTTCTATGTGTGTTCTGCCGCTGCTTCGTGAGTCGATTCTTTTATCTATCCTATTAAATAATTTTATCAATGATTGTTTGATTTCGTTGTTACAAAACTGACAGTTGATGTTAGTTGACTTCGTTTGGCCGTGAACATCCTCTTTGAATGTTCTTCTCTACTCTTTATGTTCTCTTTCATTTTTCCATTATGAGTTAGTTTGTCCTTGGTTAAAATGGCTCTGAGCATTACAGGACTCAACTTCTGAGGTCATCAGTGTCCTAGAACTTAGAACTACTTAAACCTAACTAACCTAAGGACATCACACACATCCATGCCCGAGGCAGGATTCGAACCTGCGACCATAGCAGTCTCGCGGTTCCAGACTGCACCGCCTAGAACCGCACGGCCATTTCAGCTGGCTACTTTGTCCTCAAGGTAGCAGAATTCTTTCAGTTCGTCTTGATCCTCGTCTACAATTCTGACAAGTTGAACACTGATCTGATTTCTGCTAGACATCATTAATTTAATCTTTCTTTGGTTTAGTCTTAATTCATAGAGTCTACCCATTAGATTGTTCATTCTACTCAACATCTCCTACTGTTACCTCTGACTTCCATTGAGAACGGCAATGACATCAGCTATTCGTGTCACTGATAACCTTTCAACATGAATTTTAATTCCATTTCTGAACCCCATTTTTAATTCCGTCATTGCTTCTTCGATGTACAGATTGAATCGTAGGGGCGATTAGATGTATGTCTTTTACTTTTCCTAACCTAATCTGTTTGTTACTGGTCTTCCTACTTTATCCTCTTGTTTGATGTACAAATTGCACGTAACCCTTCTTTCCCTAGAGGTTACACCCATTTTCCTTAGAGTTTCGGAAATCCTGCAACATTTTAAATTATCGTACGATTTTTGTCTAACTACAAATCCTACGGACATGCCTAGATTTTCCTTAAGTCTCGCTTTAATCATCAATCGCCAACTGAGAAGTCCTTCGCTGATGCCTTTATCTTTCCTAAAACCAAATTGATCGTCATCTAGCACTTTCTCAATCTGCTTTTTCCTCTTATATACATATTCTTGTCAGCAACTTGAGTGTGGGAGCTCTTTAGGTAATTGTGCGGATGTCCTCGGACTTATGTGTCCTTGAACATACAGAACTATGCGAATGATATTCTCAAGAGATACTGATTGTTTATCTGGAGAACCAGTTCGAATAATAATTTGGCTTCCAAATTTCTGAACAATTTTCGAAATTCCTAAGAACTCTTCCACATGCCTTCCACATGATTTGATCGTGAGTCTTCCTGACCCCTGTTTGTTTCTGTGGGCTGCAGAGCTAGGCATCTCGACGGCCGCTGCTTCCCGTGAAGTCTCACGAGGCCACCTGAGGACAGAGCAGCGTCGACCTGACCGCCGCAGGCAAAAGCGACTCCCGCCGCTGAACACCACAGAACGCCGCTCAGTGCCCCAGCTGATTCTGGTCCTACACTATGCTGCTTGTGGCGTGGTGTCAGTGGTAGCCACAGATCTCAACCCAGGTTACATCGGTCTGTCTGAGATGGCTGGTGAACTCAGCTCTCTGTTGTCTCCACCCCAACCCGTGGCTATACATTCTGCAGTCGTTGCCCTACAGCCAGATGCCAGTGTAATGTGTCGGTACGATGCTCTCAAGTCCCTCATGCCGATGATTCGTTTTTTTTACAGAGTAGTTAAGATGCACGTTCTTTGGACTTTCTCTTTTGCGATTTGCGCTGAGTAATTCCAATAGCATTAGGAACAGAACAAACATCGTGTACACACATCATTCTCCATCTGTAGCAATGTCTTTTTTGTACTGAAAATAGGCTCGCATAAGAACAAAATGCCAAAAATCTGGCACGGGCATAAAAATAATGCAGTATTTTTCTTAAAGACGTTGTATCTGCCATTAACTGTAACATTATTTGTTTTCACGACTACATTTTCGATCCTGTGCCCTTTATACAGCTATACAACAATAACCGAAAAGTGAAGTGCAGATGGCATGTATAGAACGCCACTATCCTCCCATACATGAGGCAGTTATATTACAAAAAATGCTAAAAACAGCACATCACTTGCATCGGGCCACTGGAGGTGTCAAAATTTACGAATCTTCTGACGTGTGTATATCTCACTGTTGTCTCTGTATGTTGAGTCTCCTAACTGCGAGTGTACATCAACTTTAGATGAGCGTAAAGATCATAGTTATGCCATAAGATAAATTTATTGTTACTGGTGTTAACTTCACTAACATGAATACCCTCAAATCACTGTTCATGTTGTTTATACGACAACTGAGGTGGTTGGTGGGGAACATACTCACATGTCGTTTCTTCTTTGCCCTTAGCAGTGATTGTACATGCCACAGTAAACGTTTTATACCAGAGTATATTAATATCGTGTTTACATTTGTTAACAAAATTTGGCATTCTGTTTACGATACAAGCATTTGGTGTAAAGAAATAAGATAAGACATTTCTTTATTGTGATAGTGCGTAATAGTACATATGGTATCCATCGTCAAAGGCTTACAGTAGCTTGACTGCTCATAAAAACATGGCAATAATAATTATATATATATATATATATATATATATATATATATATATATATATATATATAATTTCACATGTGTATTCTTTGTACCACATTAACATCACAAAGATATAAATCGCATTCACAACAACTTTCGTACATGAATTGATCCGGTGGACAAATAAAAAGAAAAAGGAGTACAAAAAAAGAGATAAAAACATGTGATGGGATACATGTCACACATTACAGAACATTATGTGTATCATCATGTAATTGTAAAATGTACTGTTAATATGTAAGGTACTGTACCAGTACCAATGTAGTCATACATTTCCATGGTCCTTAGAAAGTTTAGGCCGAGAATGGCTTTTTCAGCTACACTTGCAAAACACCTTATTCAATTTTTTACTGAATTACTAAAATATATTACTTATGTTAAAATAAATACATCCTAAATATAAAAACGTTTGTGAGTGGACATAATTCTTCCTCATTTCCATACATATCATACAACTCACGGCACGGGAAACGTCATAAAGACTACTCATATTAAAAAACCAGCATAGACACGATTCTGTGCAAATCGTTACGTCCTATGCTTGTCAGTAAGTCAAAGTCAAATAGCCAAACTATACATTCTCATTTGTGTTACTTTGTATTATTAGCACATAAAACAGACTGGAATTTATCTCGATGTCTCTTATTTCTTAAATCTGTCTTATTGTTGGGGAAGCTGTGTGGGTGATTTTTGAAATAGTTGTATATTTCCACTTCTTCAGGTATTTTGATACTTCTACCATTAGGTTAATTTTTATTACTGGATCTACGTTAGGTGATGGTACTCCTCTCTCTTTGCTTGATGTGCTCTTTAAATTTTCCGCTGGAATATGAGCTTTGTAACGTCCGGTCAAGGTGTCCGTGCTGTAACTCATACGATTACTGACATAGTGTTTTGATCTAGTTTCAAAAGGTAAATGCTACCTGCATACACTTTGTGGGGGCAGAAAGTGAAAGCTGTGCTTCTACAGAAATCTGATCCACTGGCTTGTTCACCAGTCCGTCGTCTCCCGTCTTGTGCAGAACTGCAGGCCCAGGCGGCTGTTTACCGGGAACGCCTCTCCAGCTTCTGGCGGGACTTGGCGCAGCTGCTCTCACTCGGCGCGACGCACGCCTCGCAGCTGTTGGTTCCCCTCGCATTCGAACGTATGGTAAGTGGAGTTTTTTCCTCCTCTTATAAACTGTATTATACGTACAGGGGGTGAGAAAATGACACACACCACCTAGTCTGTTCTTGGGGAGTGTTTCCCAGTTTACCTTCTTCACACTGTAGCTATCTTTGGCTCTCCAGTTCTAATACTAACCATCTGGAAGAATTCTGAACCAACCTCTACTTCTGTGAGCCTTTTTGGGCTAAGATACAGGGATGCTAAGCTCGGAATGGTTAGAGATCGAAGAAAATCGTCTGTATCTTACTTTTCTCGTATTTGCTAGCTACTTCTTTTACAGATTCAGATAACTTTGCATCCAGTCCTGCTTTACAAGCTGAAGCATATTAGCTTCATATTTAGTGGAGAGTGGTCTAGAGTCTCAGTGTGGCATTTCAAGTCTCCATCAGAATTTTATCTTCCTAAGAATCTCTAATCCATATGGGAGGCCTATAAAATTACTTATGCTCAACATGGAGGTTCGTCAACTTCAAATCTCGTAATGAACCTGTATACATACCACATAATTTATACAGTTCGTTACAACTGCTCAAACTCTTCCCACCTTAACATTCACGTGACCATTTCCCACGACTTCATGATCAGACGATAGCGCAGCTGACACTTGTGGCTCGACGCCATTGGTGGCCCCCTGTGCTCACCACTGCCAGCCAGCACGGCAATGCCCCAGCCGCCGCAGCCACAGAGGACGCGCGTCAATAACGAAAACCTGCAGTTGGGGTCCACCAGTTAGCGCGTGTTGCGTCAGCGAGTGGCTTTGTTAAAGGCACTGTGCTACTACAGTCACAGGCGGAATATCTGGTGAATGCGTCAAGGCCAATGAAAATCTGTGCCAGACTAACGTGAAACCGGATGCTGCTTTCTGAGAGCATTCATCTTAGTCGTTAGCCTCTCTGCACGTGTCTCGTGGCCTAACTCGAACCATTATCGAGTTTGAATTCTCTGTCTATGATTCATGAACACTACCACCAGTGATTTTCACACTACCGAGAATAACAGCTATGTGGTCTTAACACATACACTGGACTCGCATTCGGGAGGACGACGGTTTAATCCCGTGTCCGGCCATTCTGATTTAGGGCATAGCCGATTTCCTTCCCCATCCTTCCCTAATCCGATGAGACCGATGACCTCGCTGTCTGGTCTCCTTCCCCAAACAACCCAACCTCAACACATAGAATGGCCACTGTGCATTATGACTGTTTGGATTCTGACAGTAGTATACATGGAAAGCAAAAGGACGCAGTATGATCTGTGTCTTTGTGTAAGTTTTTGTGGCGTATGTAGCAATGTGCCGGTCCCTAAAGTATCGTGTGAGCCTCATTTTGGATCCTTTGAGAAGAGAATTAGGCGATACCTGTTTTGTTGTTGTTGTTATGGTCTTCAGTCCTGAGACTGGTTTGATGCAGCTCTCCATGCTACTCTATCCAGTGCAAGCTTCTTCATCTCCCAGTACCTACTGCAACCTACATCCTTCTGAATCTGCTTAGTGTGTTCATCTCTTGGTCTCCCCCTACGATTTTTACCCTCCACGCTGCCCTCCAATACTAAATTGGTGATCCCTTGATGCCTCAGAACATATCCTACCAACCGATCCCTTCTTCTGGTCAAGTTGTGCCACAAACTTCTCTTCTCCCCAATCCTATTCAATACTTCCTCATTAGTTATGTGATCTACCCATCTAATCTTCAGCATTCTTCTGTAGCACCACATTTCGAAAGCTTCTATTCTTCTCTTGCCCAAACTATTTACCGTCCATGTTTCACTTCCATACATGGCTACACTCCATACAAATACTTTCAGAAATGGCTTCCTGACACTTAAATCTATACTCGATGTTAACAAATTTCTCTTCTTCAAAAACGCTTTCCTTGCCATTGCCAGTCTACATTTTATATCCTCTCTACTTCGACCATCATCAGTTATTTTGCTCCCCAAATAGCAAAACTCCTTAACTACTTTAAGTGTCTCATTTCCTAATCTAATTCCCTCAGCATCACCCGACTTAATTCGACTACATTCCATTATCCTCGTTTTGCTTTTGTTGATGTTCATCTTATATCCTCCTTTCAAGACACTGTCCATTCCATTCAATTGCTCTTCCAAGTCCTTTGCTGTCTCTGACAGAATTACAATGTCATCGGCGAACCTCAAAGTTTTTATTTCTTCTCCATGAATTTTAATACCTACTCCGAATTTTTCTTTTGTTTCCTTTACTGCTTGCTCAATATACAGATTGAACAACATCGGGGAGAGGCTACAACCGTGTCTTACTCCCTTCTTAACCACTGCTTCCCTTTCATGTCCCTCGACCTGTTTTAGTGAACTGAAAAGGTTCTGGGTAGATTAAATCTTTTTCCTATAAATATTACGGATGTTTACTGGATGGTAATTTCAACGATTGACAGTAGCGGGTTCCGTATTTAAGAATGGTTTCTGCCGACATCGTATCATGTCCTGTCATTGCATCTTGTTTTCGTTACCATCATCTATGCATTTCACTGCAGCAAAGGCAATTTACCTGATACGTATCCAATATTTTGTAGAGTTACTACCTCATAGCTTGCGAGAACATTTAATGGATGACTTCTTTATTACATTAGCGGTGCAGCTACGCTTCGTTGATCATACACTGCACCTGCTTAGGAAAAGTGTAATTGCGAAAAGTTATTCCGTGAAACCAGTGTTGTACAGATAGTTTCGATTTAAAGACACACTTTGCTTTCTGAATGAAACTTAAGTCTTCAGACAGCTGCAGCAGTCCTGAGGTATTCGTATTCGAGATAATTCCTCTCGTGGCTCTTCACTACAGCCCTGCAGAGTAGTACGGCAAAGCGTGCTGTGGCCCAGGTAACGACGCAGCTTACGATTTTGACCCTGGTAACTGGGCTCTCACATAATACTGTGAACAAATATGTATGTATGTATGGTCAGAATAGTTCAAATGGCTCTGAGCACTATGGGACTTAACTTCTGAGGTCATCAGTCCCCTAGAACTTAGAACTACTTAAAGCTAACTAACCTAAGGACATAACACACATCTATGCCAGAGGCAGGATTCGAACCTGCGACCGTAGCAGTCGCGCGGTTCCAGACTGAAGCGTTTAGAACCGCTCGGCCACACCAGCCGGCATAGATTAGGTCTAGATGGCAGAAAGCGCAGTGGCGGCATGGCAAGGACGACGGATTCAACGTATTGGAGGGTGCAGATACAATGCACCACCTTCCAATTCACTGCTCCTGCACAACGAGGGAAATTCTGAATTTTATTTTTCGTTTTCTATACTGCTTATCGACGTACGGGTAAGAGTCGACTGCAGCCATGTGTCACCACTGCAGTGAGTTTGGGTTTGTCTCTGCGCTGCACCCCCTACTGTGTGGACTCGGCCCGTGTCGCTCGCTGGCCTCCCTCGCCCTGTGTTGTTGTCTGGCCTCCCTCGCCCTGTGTTGCTGTGACGCCCACAGCCGGGCTGGCAGAAGCACGGAGCGGCTCAGACCGCAAACGGGATGTTAGCTGCCCGCTGACCGCTAACCGCATGCTGTCACAGCGAGGACGTGACGCACGTCCCACACACACACACACGTAAACGCGTGCAGTATTCCTGGCGCACATCCGCAAAGCTCTACTTACGCAAATACGAACTGGAGGCGATAAATCGCGATCCCGTCTAGAACCGATCGGCCATGTATGTATGTATGTAAATTTAAAAAATATTGTATTCGAAAAGGATTTCTTTTTTTGTCTGGCTCCTGCCATCAATATAAAACTGATAAAGGAGGTATTTCATTCAAAAAATATGAAAAAGATGAACAACTGTATTGTGAAAACAACTGAAGGCTTTTTAATTTCCATTTTTTCTCGTATTTGTTATATACGTAACAGTTTTGTTATTTCGTAATTGATTCATTACAATATACACATTCTTTAGTGAATAAGGTAATTTTTTAATTTCCAATGTCTATTAAACACTTATTAGCAACTCAGAGAAAGAGAGAGAGAAGTTTTCAGTGTGTACATACTTAGAACAGCAAAAGCAATGGCAGCTCAAAAACAATACACACACACACACACACACTCACACACACACACGCACCACAAACATATAAAATACTTTCTTTACACGGATGCATATTTTACATGTTCCACACGAAGTATATACTCTGTCTCTCTCTCTCTCTCTCTCTCTCTCTCTCTCTCTCTCTCTCTCTCTCACACACACACACACACACACACACACACACACACACGCACACACACATGTACGGACGCAGTGTGCAATGAAACATGCATAATCTCAAACATGCAGTCAGAACTGTGACAAACAGTTCATCAAACTATTCCACACACACCCAGTCAAGTGGAACACCTTTTTATCTTTTTACTAACAAATAAACCCACCCAGACATATCAGTAAATAGTCTGGGTGCAGCAGATTTCCACACCTATGCCCCCCGATGAACCACTTGTGATCGTGATAGGACACCCCCGCTTCCAGCTGGAATTGCAGTATATACCTCAGTATATAACCTCAATCGAAAGGTCTCCTGATAAGCATTTGTGGTGCAGCGCCAATGCCCTAAAGGAGGCACCTGTTGAAGTCCCTGAACGTGAAAGTCTTTCAGGCTGTGCAAATCACCGTGTTTGTCATGCAGACTTGTGGGATAGTCCAGCTCTACCTCTAGGACATATCCCTCACCAGCACCAGCAGCCACATATTTGATCTCTTTCCTCAGTCTGGTGATTTCCCCTTTGGACATCCATGAGAGCCCTTGAAAACGGAGACTTTGTTGCATGGTTTGCTTTGAGAGACAGTTTACATCCAGGTAAAGGATGAAACTGAAGTCGTGAGACAACCTGTACTCCACTCGATTATTTGCAAGTTATTTGCCTTGGCATAGCTGCGCACACATTGGCAAAGTCACTCGTGGACCGCATGTTCCAGGAAGACATGCATCTCAACGTTGGCAAGAATTCGCTGCTGGCTTGTGTCTTTCTTAACATGGCATCCCACGAAATCTCAGCCATATGCTACAGAACTTCTCGAAGATGTTGCCGGTCAGATGTACATTCGTGTTCATCATTTTACATGTTCTGATAAATCAGAGATGCCGATGTCCTGCTGTTCATTCACCAAGTGCCCGTTCTTTCCATTCATTATGAAAATGCCTCTTAGTTTACGAGCGAATCCAGATATTCGTATGGAAAGACCCCTTCTCCGTCACAAGTTGAAACTCTTGAAACTCTACATCATCGAGATATGTGGCTCCCTTTGCTGAGAATATCTCCAGGACGCGTTGGTTCAGCAAATTTCTAAAGAGACGTGAGCATGAAGCGTTGTGAATCCAGGAAGTGATGTGATCCCCTGTGAAGCGGCATGTATTTGCCAACGGTGTCAGCAATGACACTGATCTTATCATCCTACTACCCAGACTCGTCAAAGTGCTGAACTAGAAAGTGGGCATCATGCTGACCTAAATTGTGGAAAAGATGGCTGTGTGCTGTGGCAGTAGGTACTTACAGTTACATGGGTTGTCAGCTGCACTCTGGGACTTCCCCGTTACGTGGCAACAGTCTCTACAGGGAGCTTCCTCACCTCTGTCCAGTCACAGTCCCCAGATATAACGATCAGCTGCCTGCTTGCACAGTGCATCATTCTCCTTCACGTTGGTCATGAGGACGTTTTCACTATAAATGTTATAAACATCCCGGACAAGACTTTCAAGCTCAGTGAGCAGCCATCTCGCACTATTCCCTTGACATACGATTTTAATTTTAGTGCACAGAACTTTATGGCTAGCCACATATCGCATGCATCATTTTGTGACAGTGATATGGGAGGCAGAGGCACCACGTTCACACTGTACCACAGGAGCTAGGAGGCGCTCTAAATCGACGTAAACAACGAAGGGACAGAAGTGTTGGTGAGAGGCATTCTTAAACTTCGAGAACCGTTTATCCTTGATAAGCATTTCCACACCTATTGTTTCCTGGCTCTAGCAGCCAATCAGGTGTCTTTCAAGATACATGCTCTTGGTAAACGACTTGAGACATCTACAGCAAAAATATCATGCACCTTTTTTGTTTTCATTTCAGAGGAACGTAGGTGGGGCATGCATTTTATCCATACATTGTGTTGCTTATCGTCTTTAGAGATTAGCAGCACGTCTACACTTTTTGGATGTTTCTCGGCTAATATGGACAAGAAGAGGGGACCACCTAATTTACGCTCGACTTCTTTGTCGATGTACCACACATCGTGTTAATGTTTGTCTTCTTCTTATGGCTTTCCTACATTCGGCCATAAATGAGAAATTAGAACGTCAGTGGACATCTGGTGTTTGTTGTGTATCTGTATGCCCTGTATTTTTTGGTTAATTTCTATCGCTAGCGAGAAGCAACCATGGAAATCAATTTAAATTCCTCTCGTCATGATTCTGGGCATTAGGACATGCTTTTGGTTAGCAGTATATACTTTTGAAGATAGATGTAACTGGACCTGACAATAAGTTGATCAAAATCTTATGAACATAAATCAAGGCAGAGCGTACAGCTGAGTGTCTTACAGGACCCCCTTTCCTGCACCTCAGAAAAGTGACTCAGTATGACCACTCTGGTATCGAGTCACCCCATGATGTCACGACAGCTCTCCCCCTAACTTGGACAATGCTCTTCTCCTCGACAACACGTCGAACTCCTAATAACTCTGCACACAAGAAGGAGAAAGAGACGCAGTTGATAAGTATCTAAGGAAGGAGAAATAAAAATCCGTATTCGTATAATAATAGTAATAAATTCTGAGTACTTACAAGCAAAACTGTTGTTGTGTTCGTTACTGGAATGCTCTTCCAGCAACTCATCATCAGTGGGCATGTTTGTCATTAAGGGCATATCCAGCATGGGTACTGGAGGAGGTGTATGACGTCGGTAGGGGAATGTGTCTGAAAGAATATGGACTAGCCCAAACGAAAACACAGGTGCAAAAGAACTAGTAGCTGGTGGTCGCGTCAAAACAGCGATAATCGCATTGAGTACAAACTAGACCATCTCAAAAATAACAAACAAAACATTTAATACTGTAGAATAAGCGATATCTGCCTCTGAACGATCGAAGTCGTTCCCCAGAGATCATCATCATCGCCATCATCATTATCAGCTGCTGGGTTCAGATCCCACAGCGAGTAACGCCTGCTGACAGCTAGAAAAGAAGAAGTAGAACCCATAAGGATCACTTACACTACTAGCCATTAAAATTGCTACACCAAGAAGAAATGCAGATGATAAACGGGTATTCATTGGACAAATATATTAATCTAGAACTGACAGTGATTACATTTTCATGGAATTTCGGTGCGTAGATCCTGAGAAATCAGTACCCAGAACAACCACCTCTGGCCGTAATAACGGCCTTGATACGTCTGGGCATTGAGTCAAACAGAGCTTTGATGGCGTGTACAGGTATAGCTGCCCATGCAGCCTCAACACGATACCACAGTTCATCAAGAGTAGTGACTGACGTATTGTGACGAGCCAGTTGCTCGGCCACCATTGACCAGACGTATTCAATTGGTGAGAGATGTGGAGAATGTGCTGGCCAGGGCAGCAGTCGAACATTTTCTGTATCCAGAAAGGCCCGTACAGGGCCTGCAACATGCGGTCAGGAGTTGTCCCGCTGAAATGTAGGACTTCGCAGGGATCGAATGAAGGTAGAGCCACGGGTCGTAAGACATCTGCAATGTAACGTCGACTGTTCAAAGTGCCGTCATTGCGAACAAGAGATGACCGAGACGTGTAACCAATGGCACCCAATACCATCACGCCGGGTGATACGCCAGTATGGTGATGAAGAATACGCGCTTCCAATGTGCGTTCACTGCGATGTCGTCAAACACGAATGCGACCATCGTGATGCTGTAAACAGAACCTGGATTCATCCGAAAAAATGACGTTTTGCCATTCGTGCACCCAGGTTCGTCGTTGACTACACCATAGCAGGCGCTCCTGTCTGTGATGCAGCGTCAATGGTAACCGCAGCCACGGTGTCCGAGCTGATAGTCCATACTGCTGCTAACGTCATCGAACTGTTCATGCAGATGATTGTTGTCTTGCGAACGTCCCCATCTGGACATGGCTGCACGATCCATTGGAGCCATACGGATAAGATGCCTGTCATCTCGGCCGGCCGCCGTGGCCGTGCGGTTCTTGCGCTGCAGTCCGGAACCGCGGGACTGCTACGGTCGCAGGTTCGAATCCTTCCTCGGGCATGGGTGTGTGTGATGTCCTTAGGTTAGTTAGGTTTAAATAGTTCTAAGTTCTAGGGGACTTATGACCTAAGATGTTGAGTCCCATAGTGCTCAGAGCCATTTATACTATTTGAACCTGTCATCTCGACTGCTAGTGATACGAGACCGTTGGGATACAGCACGGCGTTCCGTATTACCTTCCTGAACCCACCGATTCCATATTCTGCTAACAGTCATTGGATCTCGACCAACGCGAGCAGCAATGTCGCGATACGATAAACTGCAATCGCGATAGGCTACAATCAGACCTTCATCAAAGTCGGAAACGTGATGGTGCCCATTTCTCCTCCTTACACGAGGCATCATAACACCGCTTCACCAGGCAACGCCGGTCAACTGCTGTTTGTGTATGAAAAATCGGTTGGAAACTTTCCTCATGTCAGCACGTTGTAGGTGTCGCCACCGGCGCCAACATTGTTTGAATGCTCTGAAAAGCTAATCATTTGCATATCACAGCATCTTCTTCCTGTCGGTTACATTTCGCGTCTGTAGCACGTCATCTTCATGGTGTGGCAATTTTAATGGCCAGTAGTGTATAAACAAAAACACTGTAGAAAATATGTATACTTGCTTTCATCCTCAGCCAAGCTGACCATGATGAATGACATCACACCGTCGTCGGTAAACAGTGAGAACAGTGCGGCGTCATCATTGTTATCCAACGTGCGTGGCCATGACTGCAGTCACCATCGTCGTCACGGATACCGCACGACCGCTTGACTCCGATATCAGGGCTGGCTGGCAGTCGGAGAGAGAGAAAGACTCGGGTCGCCCTCCGCAGGGCTGTTTACAAACCCCTTCAGCCACGCAGCGTGCGCTGATCAGCAATTCAAGTCGCAGTTCATCACGCTTCTTCTCTCCCCACTAACATTACTTACACATAGCGCATTGCGACAGTGCCCAGCGTGTTGGTACACATTTGAACATGCCTCTCTCAACTTGCTACTACTCTCATTAATTACCAAGCGTGGACGCAAGGCAGCACAAACGGGTTTATTTCTCGTAAGAAGAAGAACTTCCACATATTAAACGAGTGGGATTGTGCTGTGACAGAAATGCACGAAATGGAATATGCTGGCTACAAGTAGCTGCTGATCGGTTACGTTTTGAGTGACACATTGCAGAAACTTGGGAAATCATCTCGACAGTTCTCCAAAAAGAGTGTAGATGTCACTTGGTAAATAAACGTAGCTGACAAAAGAACTGTAAAAAATGAGCTCGGGAGTATCTAAATAAATACAAAAATTTTATTAAGAAAATAATATTTGCACATATCTGCAACACAAGTAAATCCGTTTTTCTCTCCACCACCGTGCACTTGCCTAAGGTGTCTGACTGACATACAGTTGAATGATTCCAAATTCAGGATGGCAGTGTTCTTGAAAATATCCCGCATTCACACCACCACCTCACGACCTTTGACGTGCATGACGCTCTCTCTGTGATCACAGTTTCGGAGTGATGTCAGCATATCCTCACAGGTCATTCCTGTATCGTGGCGGCTACTGCGATAGTGGAATCGAGTCAATCACGCTACTGTCTTCCAAGACATGTCACACCTCATTGTTCTGAGCAGCTGGGCAGAAGTGACAACTGTGTAGAAACTTGTCGAAACACAGACTGAGTCGATGTGTGTGACAACAGCCGCACCTTTAATCATCTTTAAACATGAAGCGGCCGCACTCGTCGTGGAGGCCTCGCCCGTGAGCACCAATGTTGTACCAGGAGACAGGCAGCTTGGACCCTGGCAAGCAGGTCTTCAGCTGTATCTACAGGTGTTTTGTACATAACCTCAGAGAATGAGGTCTAGGGTTGTAAGATCCAGCGATCGCAATGGCCATCAGAGAGGACCCCCCCCCCCCCCCCTTTCCAGTCCTACAATGAGTGTGAGTATTCTTCAGGTGCTTGCAAACATTAACATCAAAGTGGAATGATCTTGGATAATGCCCGAAAATACCTTGACAGAATCTTTGCTGTTGGCCTCCGATATGGGTGGCGTGGGTGTTGTCCTCATTCTGGATCTGCCTGTTTGGCTTTTGAAAACAACATCACGCATGAATGAGGCCTCATCCACAAACAATACAAACTGTATGAAGTTGGACAGTACAGCGCTGTGAACGATACTGGATTGACACAAGCAGACATAGGGCTCAAAATCCGTTCGTCGCAGTGCTTGCACATTTCATCTTTGATTACTCATTGTGCGCTGTACACAGCAACACACCTCACCATGAACACGACACAAGCTATCTGATGCAATGGACAGCTGACAGCAGGGTCAGTGGTGTGCTTGCGGCACAGGTTAATGCGCCACTGCGATGCTTGACTGCTACGAGCCTAGTTGTGCACAGTAGGTCCGTTTGGTGGTCAGGTGTGTACACTGTTTATCAGCTGCTACTGTTCGAGTGCACAACGGACACCCGAGATCTTTGCAAGGGTGTGAAGAACTGCAGGCATCATTGCAATACATGCATTCATTCAGACTGACAGTCGTTACTTTGAAGAATTGCTATGAGCTACATTGTTGTTAGGTGGTGTATGCTGTGTATGTCCTTAACACAATAAATATGCACTTTCGAGTATTGGTTCCCTATCTCAATATAATCTATTGTGGAACCACTGTCACCTGTTTCAGTGTGACCCAAAAGGATTGGAGACTCCACGTACAGAGAACAAGAACAGTTCTGTCCCACTTCCCTCAGACACACCCATGTCTGTGGTGAGCACTCACCTTCCAGAACAACATACTGGGTGATGCTAGGGTAGATAGAAGAAAGGAAAACAGAATGGGCAAGTGCGAGAGGGACTCACGCACTAAGGGTTCTGTACAAACTCCCAATAGTGGGAATCGAGATTCCCAATGATTTTTACCTGTTATCGACACTTTGTAACTTTACTGGCAAGATACTGGTCCCAGGAATACCAAGATCGGTTCAAAAATTCTACGTTATTTCCTCAGCCCAGCCCAAACAAACAAGAACAAGCAAGCAGTGGACTTTAGTTTATGTATGTAGGGAGAGAAGATTTAATAACACATTTCTGTTTACGTACTAAATCATGAATGCAACATACATTTTAAGTTTGGATGCAGTAATGTTCGTATGTTATACTTTCAACAGGTGGTGAATACAATGTATGTCCAAATCGAAAACGACATTTTTATGTGATATAATTACAAGTTGACAAGTTTCAGATTTTTTGCTTTACTTGCACCGGAAAACTTAGTTGTTGCCAAATCTCATGATTCCAAGTCAATGGAGGGCACCCTATAGGCTTCGATGAGTGAGTTTTCGATTATCAAAACACGAGACACAAACGGCCGTCCGTATCTGTTGACTGGAGTGAGTTATAAGCTTACAGTTTTTACGCCGCCAAGGGTCCATATACCTTTGTATGTCACATAATTTGAACATGATACCCAGAACGTATCCAGAGAAAAAGATTCCTAACAGATGGACAGACAAATAGACAGACTGATAAAAAATAACACGAAAAGTATTTTCTAGAGTTATATAGTTACCAATTATGGATTTTAAGACTTTGTCCTTTATTTGCACTGTGAAATCTGGCTTCTTCCAAAATGTCATGATTCTAAATCAACACGGAGCACCTTATGGATTTTTGTGAGTGATTTTTCAAGTATGAAAATATGTAATTTAAATGGCCATATCTTTATTGCCGTGACTTAGAAACCTACAATTTGTACAACGCCAAAGGAACATAGACCTTAATATGTGATATAAATGTGAACTTCGTACCCCAAAAATGGTCCAGAAAAAATGATCTTAACGCTCGGACAGTCAATACATTCCTTCAAATCTGCAATATTCGAGACGTGTTCAGATACAGACGACATCGTGTTAGATGACGAGCAACAAACGCAAATTTTCGGCAAAAGCGATGAGCCAGGCAATAGACAAACGATACAAAATTTTGAGTCAAACTGACATTTCCCGTGTGCACAACTAACTCAGATAATGTTTCAGATATGGAGCGGCTGATGTCTATCGTTGCGTTTGTAGAAGGTCATAACATGTGTTCAGGTTTCTCACATCGTTGGTAACGAGTAGGATTTTGACGGATTTGTCAACAGTCTGGCCATTCTATTTTCGAAAATCGTTCAAAAGTTTGAATAGAATCTCGTCAGAGCTCCAGCCACGCCATGTGGCTTTACACGTAGGAACTCGACGCTGCTGGCAGCTGCAGAACATTTCAGTTGGATGCATCGTCACGGGAGTATACATTCATACATTCAGACGTCTGTAGTGTCAACTACCAAGAAATATCTGCACCTCTCTTATCGGATGTCACAGTTTGAGTAATGTATTTATTTAATAAAACCCCACTAGGCATCTGCTGTGCATTAATGTTTTTATGCCTGCACAAAACTGAATGTACTACACTCATGCGCTGGCAGTAATTTCAGTGTCATGTAATAGTGCTACATTTAACTGTATATTAAGACAGGCTGCTGCTTGTGGATGTTATGAAAGTAATTTGAACTATTTTCTGTGTGTCTCAGGGTAACCACGCAAGTGATCAGCAACTCCACGGTTGGATTAAGGACATGGAACGTGTGAAAGACATGCTGCGCACGAAATTAACTGGATGGGTACATGACATGCAATTAGCCAGCAAACAGGTGGAGCACTACGAGGTGGAAGAAGACAAGGACAGGCCAGGGCACTTGATAATCAGGTATAAACCAGTGTACACTCAAATGTCTGTCGTACTCACTATGGTTTATTTGAGTTTATCTCACTTTTATCCATGGAAGTATGCATTAAAGTTATAGAAAACACAGGGATCATATAATTCAAAATGGAGTAAATAACTAGCATTAATAGACAGTAGTGAAGGACATGGTTACAGAAACTCGTGATTTACAAAGGTTTTTGACTCCGTTTAGCCTTCGATTTTTTGATTTGCGAGCGAGAGGAAAGCGGAATAGTCTCTCGAGTGTTTGACATATGGGGCTGTGGAATGGAGTAGTGTAGGAGATGTGTTGGCACTATGGAGTGTGACCAGGTGGCTTCCTATGTGGGAATGGGCAAGCTCCCAGCAGGCACCCCAGGTCTTGTGGCGGTGTTCTTGGATTCTTTTAGGAGGCTTATTGTGAGGTAGCTATGGAGGTGGAAGACGTGGAATAGGATGGACAATTAGACTCAGCCGTGATTGCTATCAATTGGATGAAAGACTTCTGCAGTTATATCTGAAGAGGTCGGTAGGGGAGCTACTTTGGGATGAGTGTGTCTGGGAAATGGACTAGGTCTTCTGAAACGAAGGTGAACAACCGACATCCACAGTTAAGTTCATCATGAGAACTGATGTGGGTAAACAGCTGTGGAGAGGCAGTGGTCAGTGTGAGGAACGAAATTATGTGCTATAGGATGATGACAGAGACAGGCAGTAGGACAGATCACGGTCAGGGTGGTAAAATACACACTCAGGATAAAGTATTATGCAGGGTGATTGAACATGATTTGTAGCCAACTGGAGCTGTTTTTGAGGAACGGTATTGTTACTCCGCAATGTTTATTGTGTGGGGATTTTTGGTTTGCTACTCCACATCTGTCATCAGAACTGTGAGTGGGTTACCGGTTCACTGTGTACGGACACATGCAGATAGTGTGACGGGATAAAACTATCGACATTCGGTCAGGCAGTGGGAATGAAGGTAACAGTGGTTGGGAAGGTGAACTGAAAATCGGAGATGCGTAGATTTGAGGACAGGGGTGCACTACACAAAGGAAGCAGCTGATCGGATAGCAGAGTACTTGTGGAGCGCACATGGGGGGTTTCAGGCTAGCCAGTAGTTTGAGGTACTCTCATGAACACTCGCCAGTTGGTACACATTTAGGGAAATCAGATAGCTTTCAGAGTAAAGTCAGTTCGACTCTGAAACTATTATCAGTCAACTGTCGAAGTATTTGTAACGTAGTTCCCAAATATGCTCTCCTCCATGAACGTTCTCAGCCTCAAATTATTCTTGAATTGAGAGCTGGCTAAGACCCAAAGTAAAAAAACTCTGAGATATTTAGCGAGTCGTGGAATGTTTATCGGAAAGACATATTCGACGCCGTAGGAGGGGAAGCGTTCATTGCAGTTGACAAAAAATATTCTCTTTACTGAGGTTGAATTTGAGTGCAATAGTGAAGTTACGTGGTCGCACATAACAGGACTAGGTGAAACCATATCAGTTGTTGGATGTTTTTACCACGCACCCGACTGCGCTGGGACAGATTTTGAGCCATTCAAAGAATCAGCATTGCATAAATATCCAGATCACGGGACACTAGCTGGCGGTGACCTTAACCTACCGAGTATAGACTGGGACGTCTATGGATTCACTGCAGGTCGTGCACACAGACGGTCTTGTAAAGGACTTTTGAACACGTTTTCCGAAAACTGTGTTGAGCAGCTAGTTCGTCAGCCAGCACAAACAGGCAGGACCTTATCGATGGCGTCACCATAGAGATGGGGATTAGTGATCATGATGTCATCATAGCGTCTATGGTTACGAAAGTCAGTAAACCAGTCGAGAACGCTAGGAGAGTTGATATGTAGTTGTCAGCGTCTCACTTAGACAATAAAATACAATAATTTAATTCCAGAATTATGGCCATAGAGGAATTATGGCTAAAGTTTAAAGAGACTGTAAATCGTGATCCGGAAAGTATGCGCCTACTAAGTGGATCAAAGGCGGAAAAGACTCATCGTGCTTTAATAACAAAATTCGGAAAATGCTGAGGAACGAAATGCTGTTACATTCTCGGTTCAAAAGAGAACGCGAAAATGAGGACAGCAAGATTTGTAGAGATTCGTGCGTCTGTGAAAAGATCTGTGCGCGAAGCATACAACAGCTACCACCGGATAACCGGAAAAAGTTTTGGTCTTCTGCAAAATCGTTAAGCGGATATAACGCTTCGATTATAGTCACACGTTGACCAGTCTGCTTTGGCGCTAGAATATTCCAAAAGGAAGGCAGAAGTTAAAAATTCCTCGTTTAAGAAATCGTTCACGCAGGAGAACGGTACAAACGTACCGTCGTTTGACCATCGCACAGAGTCCCGTATGGGAGAGAAACAGCTGAAACAGCTGAAAATAAATAAGTGGCAATGCCTAGATGGAATGCCAATTTGGTTTTACAAAGAGTAGTGTGCGGCACTGGCCCCTTACTTAGCTTGCATTTACCGCGAATCTTGCGATCAGCGCTAAGAACCAAGTGCAAGTGAAGAAAGGTAAAAGAACGGACCGAGAAAATTGCAGGCTAATATCCCTAACACCTGTTACCTACCGAATCCTTGAACATATTCTCAGTTCGAACATAATCAACTTTCTTCAGACTAAGGAGCTTATGTGCACAAATCAACACGGTTTTGGTAAGCATCGCTTCTGGGAAAGTCACCTTTTCCTTTTCTCGCATGATGCACTGAGAGCTATGGATGAAGGGCAACAGGCAGATTCCATATTTCTAGATTTCTCGAAAGCATTTGACACGGTGTCCCATTGTGGGGTGCTAACGCAAGGACGAGCATATGGAATAAGTTGAGTGACTGCAAGTTGACACAAGATGACAAAATTTCTAGTTGGTGTGATGAATGGCAGGTGGCTCTTGCTGTAGACGAAAGCGGATGAGTGGCAAAAACGAACCCGCAATATCCGGATAAGGCACTCCAAGTGTCCTGCTTGCCACAGTCACTTCGTTGAAATATCTGGACGTAATGTTGCGAAGCGAGATGAAATTGAATAAACGTGTGAGGATTCTGGTAGGAAAGGCGAACGGTCGACTTGGGTTTATTGGGAGAGTTTTGTGAAAGTGTGGTTCGTATGTAAGGGAGACCCCGTGTAGGACGCCAGAGCGACTTCTTGTTCAGCATTGCTCGAGTGTTTGGGATCTGCTCCAGGTCGGATAGAGAGAAGACATCGAAACAATTCAGGGGGAGCAGGTAGATTTCTTACCGGAGTTTCGATCAGCATGCAAGTGTTACGTATATGCTTCTGGAGCTCAGGAGGGAATTGCTGCAGTGAAGAAGACACTAAAAAAAAAAAATGGCTCTGAGCACTATGGGACTTAACATCTTAGGTCATCAGTCCCCTAGAACTTAGAACTACTTAAACCTAACTAACCTAAGGACATCACACACATTCATGCCCGAGGCAGGATTCGAACCTGCGACCGTAGCAGTCCCACGATTCCGGACTGCAGCGCCTAGAACCGTACGGCCATCGCGGCCAGCGAAGACACTCATTTCGAAGAAACCAACTGAGGAAGTGCAGAGAACCGGCACTTGAAGCTGGCTGCAGAACGATCCTAATGACGCCAGCATACATTTCTGGTATGGACCACGAAGACAAGATACGAGGAATTACGGGTCCTAAGGAGGCATATAGACAGGCGTCTGTCCCTCGCTCTGTCAGCGAGCGGAACAGGAAAGGAAACAACTAGTTGTGGAACAGGGTACCCTCCGCCACGCACCGGACGGTAGCTTGCGGATTATGTATGTAGATGTAGATACAAAGGACGATAGTTGATAGGAATTATTGGTTTCATGTTCGTAAATTTAGTGAAAACACTTTTGGCTTGGTTTCATTTGGAATCGTGATGTTTTATCTATTCTATTTCATTTGTTTGGTCTTATGACTGCATGCATGAGGCTTGTGGTGTAATAGGTGGCCCCAGTTGTGTGTAGATAAGGACATTGACAGGAGTTTATGACGGCGGTGACGAAGCTACAATGGTGGTGGATGTGGTTGGAACTTCCGGCTCCGGCAGTGGTGGGGGCGATGGGGCGGGCCGCGGTTTGGGGCTGGCGACGGTGATGGCGATAGAGCCAGCGACGCTGCTGGAGAAGGAGTCGACGGTGGCGCAGGTGGCGGCGACGGTGGTGGAGCATTTGACGGAGGCAGTGGCGGAGGAGCTGCCAGACTACGGCTCTCTGTGAGTGGTGAAGCAATGAAGACGACGGCGAAGGGTGGGAGATGATCGGCGAAGAACCACTGGCAGAGTCCAGCCGAGAGATGAGGTGCTGGTGAAGTATAGTAGGGCCTGTCAGTAAAACGGAGGGTATACTTCGTACTGGAAATTTTGGGAGGACATTTTGAGGTTAACATGAGTAAAGCGAGTCAGAGTATATACTCCAGCCGAGAATGTGCTCATCGCGAGTAAAAGGGTGAGGGATGTTGCTCAAAACAAAGAACGTTCTCCGATTTCGTGTGAACAAAACTAGAGGAGCTTCTCACAACCGGAAAATATTGAAGCGAGATCTGTAGCATTCTTCGGGCTGAGTAAGTTCTGTTAAGTTTTACCTACATTTTGGCAATGATGGCAGAATTCATAATGCTTAGGAGGCAAAAAAAGAAATATATAGCCCAACGAAGTGCTGAATTGAGGAGCTGTAGAAGTTTATATCGCTTTGACAATAACAACATCATCTGCGGACGACCTCTTAAAAGAAGTGAAAATTGAAACATTTTTATGCTATTTAGTAGACCCAAGTTTTCAGGCTGACGTACGAGAACATTTAGCTGTAGACCTACACCAAACAACCGTGTCGCTGCCCCGCTTGTCGACACTCCAGCTCCATGTGGCGAGTATTTATTGCGACCTCTGTTGATTTGCCACTTTGTGTTGCAACGCACTTGCTCCTAAACTGAATATGGCAGTCAGTTTTGTATCATTATAGCAGTGTAGTACATTCGCAACTGTCCAGAAGTTTCGAGATTTTCTTTAGAGATTGTTTCAGTGGATATTGTTTGTTCACTTCCTTGCTGCATTTAAATCCGTTCTTTCGTTGCCTTAGGGAATGAACGGCTCTATTACGTTAAAAACAGCCCTTTCCCGAAATTCTTCCCCAACCAAATCTCCGTATAATGTTTATTCAGATCATTGTCAGTATGCACGTACATCCTCCATCTGGGGCGTAGAAATGATGATTTTCATCACGGCACGGGTTCTGAGTCCCAGCTTGTCAGTGGAGTAGGTGTGGTACTGTACCTCCAAGCAGAACAGCGTGCTGGTGTACGTAGCGTGGAAATGATTTGCGAGCCTTAGCACCATGGCACCACATGTCTTATGGGAGGGACAGCTCTCCGGTCAAACTGGGGACCCAGACATCACACGGAACTCATTATGATGCAGCTTTATGCTTTAATTGGCAACGTCGTTGTCAAGTAACAGTGATAACCAAGGACCATACTACAAGGAGTACAGGGAGTACTGATTGTTCTGCATTGTATCTGGCAGTATGGAAACTTTCCATCGTTGATGGGTTATTGGGAATGCAGTGGTAGATTAATCAGGAAAAAATTGTCTCATACCCGATTCTGAAGGCTCCATTCTCATCACAACATGTACCTGACACATATGCATCGAATCGTTGTACGGAACACTGACCTTAGGACAAAGTTTTACGGCCAACAATTTCTGTATGGTAATTTCCACTGCCAAACGAGAGACCCGCACCAACCACTCACGAAACGAGACCGAGCGAATGCTTCAGAGTCAAGTAAACAAACATTTGTATGCAATACTGAAGCGTCATTTTGTCAAGTTTTACGTCAGCAGACATGTACTTCTGCACGTCATGCATACAAGTGTGAGATGGTGGGCTGCGCACTGCCGGAAGTAAGCGGAAACATTATAAAAATGCCACAACTGATAAGGGTATAATGAGTAAAGCAAAACACGTATTGAGAAATAAAAACACATGTTTGGTATTTGCAAAGACGGATTTGAAATAGTTTAAGTCATCGTATCGCGCTGTCCTTAGCCGTTGGATTAAGTGAAAGGGACTGAATAAGTGGACCTGCTTGACGGTACATTCACGATTGTCCACTGAACTCATCTTCCTGTGTCATACAGTCTTTACGGAAAATTATCGCAGATGTCACATCACCTAATTCAGAAAGGAAACTCCCTGGCAGATCGGATCCCCGACGTTTCAAGTGACTGCACTCTCCACTGCAGAGTGAGGATTCGCCCAGGAAGCAACTCCCGAGGCCTCTGGTCACTGCAGTGCCCATCCTTCCGGGAGCGCTGGTCCCGCCGGCCGTGCAGGGGAGCTTCTGTGACGGCTGGAAGGCAGCGGCTGAGGCACTGACGGAAGTAAGGCTGTGACGGCGGCTCTCGGTTCCTGCCTGCCCAGCTCTAAGAATTTTTTTAAGGACGTCATATTCGCTATTGACTATAAAAATTGTTTTACAATTGCAGTTTCGACCTTATGAGTCATTTTCAAGTGGTAATGAGGACGATTTTGCTTCAGCTCATGACAGGCATGTGTACATCTCAGCATCTAAAATCATTTATAACAAATTCGAACAAGTCATTCATATCCTTAACATAAATATCACATGTTCACTCTCTTGCAATGCATACGAAATTCTTCTTTAAAGAAAAGAGGTATTCTGCGGCAAGCGCTGCAGTTCTGCTGTTTGATGTGTCTGAAACCAGTTAAAACGATATAGCAGCACAGAACGGATTGGATGATTTGCAAGAAATAGTTACAATCGGTATCTCACTCAAGTATTCTGAAATCAAAAGTTGAAATCTCGATGCGCTAAAATGCTAAAAAGACCAATGGGTTTGCGTTTGTTTGCTGTGTTTCTATGCATCCTTTAAAGAATGAAAAAGTTCTAGGTTTTTGTCCCAGTCTCGAACACAGTACTGATCTGCCAGGAAGTTTCTAATCCACTGCTGAGTGGAAATCCGTTCTGAATACTTGTACGTTCTTGCTAGACTATACATGCTAGGTTTTTAACTTTTAACCTGGCACCTTGTGTGCTACAGGCGGCCGCTGTTGAGTGAACGCCTGCTGAGCTATCAGCCGTGGAGCCTCTCCTCTGACGACGACTTCAGTGCGCTGTGCAAGGAGCGGCAGCCAGAGGCCTCGCAAATGTTCAGTCTCGCTGACGAACTGTACGCCTTCTATCGTGTCTACTGCGTCCATGCACCGGAGTACATCAATGCATTCTACGAAGATGACGTCAAGATTGTAGGTAAGTTTAATACTGGGACCCGGCCACTTCACGGTTATGCGCTGACAACTGTTCAGTTGTTCGAGGAATGAGATTCAAATATCCTTCTGAATGTGTAGTTTTAGCTCTTGCGTGATTTTGCATGCCACGCAAGATAATCTCTGGTGCTCTTTCCAAAGTCAGTGTTTAGATTCCTCGGCAACTCTCCGTCTCGATCTATGACAAGCTAACTACTTAACTTCGATGTATTATTTACTTCTTCATTATGGAAGGACTAAAAAAAGACTACATACACAAAATTTTGGATTGTTTACAGAAGATTAAAAAGAACAAATTGTATGTGACACAAATGCCACAGGTGTGATGTTTTAGAGACGTTACTGAATTGCCAGCTGGGCGCTAACACACTCGAAACAAGTGGGCGTCTCACAAATAATGTTTGCAGCCTCAGGCTAACAGGCAACCACCTCACCTGGGGTGTCTGCCAGTGTCTGGTACACTGAACAACTCGTCTCCCTCCCGTAGGAGGCACGCAACACCTCTAAAACAGGGCCCATCCCACAGCACTTTGAACTCCGTCTCTGAACGCCAGTGCAGACAAGACCTTCATATATGTGCGACACGTGCCTCATTGAAAAAAGTGTTCCTTCTTATCTTCTATAAACGCTCTAAAATTCTGTACACGTAGTTTTTTCCAGGCCTAGTCTAAGGCTTTTTAAAAATGGCGAATGGTCTCTGCAACATAACGGCTACAGACAAGCTAATTTTCTGTCAATACTGTAACTGGTGTAGTGATCTAAATTTCTCGTGTGTGATCCTAGCACGATACTGTTCGTATTTACTAATTTTCTTTGACGAACAGTATTTCGATTTGTAACTGAACAGTTAATTGTATGACGTACACTGTTAATATTATCCTTAGAAGTGTTAATACTATGAACTGTAGTAGGGCTGAGGAAACACGGCTATCGCACCTGTCTGCTAAACAACTCTATTTGTTCGAATCACTATATTTTTAAAATTTATTATTTTATTCTCGTTGTTGGACTTTATCTCTTACTCGATCATCTATCTATCGTGCACCAGACATGAAACGAGTTGTAATCGTTTAATTCTCTCTTTGTACCTGCCTGATAGCTACTTGTTCGGTAGGGAGTAACTCCATTTAAATGAGAGGAAGGGAGGACAGTGGGCTTGTGCTCTCTCAGCGGAAAAATTATTTATGCCTGCCGTTATCACTCTTGACCGCTTCAGGCAATCGAACTTGCAGGGTTTCAATTGATAGTAAGCCGACTAATTAAGAAACTAAGGTGGTCGAAAAGGGTTACAACAGATAAGGAAGTAAGTTATCATAAGAATATCCGTATAGTAGAACCAGGAACTGTAATACTGAGAAGAAAGGCGTTTCCAAAATTTCGGCTGTCGCCGATAATTTACTGCAGACACTCATACGAATAATACTGGCACATAAAAGGAAATACGCATTGTTAGCAAGTTACCAAACAAGCAGACTCTTATCCCATCAGTTGCTAGACTGAGCTGCACTCTGCAGCATGTCTATAATCATGACTGAAACTGTTATGGACACCGAGAACAAACGTGTGAGCTGTAGTTGATGTTTCAATTCCTCACGAGTGGCGACAAGATATTAAAGAATGAGCAGCGACAAGACCTTACAGGGTTGTGGACAACTAGCCGTTTGTCTGGAAGCTAACTTTAAGCCCGACATTGAAGATATCTTCAGGGGAAAGTTCTCGTGAAAATCCAGAGAGATCGGAGAGGACGTGGCAGTTGGGTCAAGATGGGGGGCGGGGGGGGGGGGGGGGGAGGGAAAGAAGAAAAGAAGAAACTGGTGCGAATCTCTTCTGAGCACGTGGCGATGTTCGAAATGGTTTGCACCATCCAGCAGGCTGCTACAACGGCCCTGTCTGAAAGAGTTGCCCTCGCCACTATTAAAACCGTGGCGCTTCTCTGCCGGCTTCTTTACGCATCACTGTCCAGCAGAACTAGATGCTTGCCCACAACAGACCAACGTGTCGAGAACTGAGCCCTGATCTGTTGTCGCTGCCATTGTGTAAAATCATCTAAATCGCAAATCCAAGCCTACAGATGTCACAAATACTTCCTGTGTGACGATTATCTGACCCAGTATCGCCGGCCGGTGTGGCCGTGCGGTTCTAGGCGCTTCAGTCTGGAACCGCGTGACCGCTACGGTCGCAGGTTCGAATCCTGCCTCGGGCATGGATGTGTGTGATGTCCTTTGGTTAGATAGGTTTAAGTAGTTCTAGGGGACTGATGACCATAGATGTTAAGTCCCATAGTGCTCAGAGCCATTTGAACCTTTTTTGACCCAGTATCGCAGAACCACCTGGCCTATCCCAATTACAAACAAGACCAGTCCAAGTTGCAAATTTTTATTTTTTATTCATTCGATGATTTGTTTCGGACCGAGACCCATTTTCAAATCACCATTACATAGTCGAAAATGGCATTTCCGAAGATGTCAAAAACGTGCAATGAACATTTACAGTGCATAGAGATAACTCACCGAATGAACAAAAACTTGGAACGGTTTTTCGTTCACTGGTTACCAGAAGTTGCTGACCCAAACTACTGCAGCATACTGGAACCTCCCATGTTAACTGTGCCCAAATGTACAATCCTTGCACAACTGCATCATCTACACAGCCTCAACTCGAATAATCTAATAAATATAAAGTAAACGCATTATTGACGACGCTAAACTTACATTCCGCATCCCAACAACTACATGCATTGCATCCTCACCATCAAAGATATTGAGTTCAGATACACAGTTTTCTACACCGTCAGTCGAGCTCACAGTTTTTTGTGTCGCATCCCTAACATGAAAGACATCCAGTTTTTCCACAACATTCACTCTCTTTCAACTCTCGTCCAACAGATGACGATAACAGCCACAGTCACCTTCCACTTTTAACATCCAAGTCACCTGCTCCAAAAAGCAATCCAACTTTATCTTCAGCCACACCAAAACATCAGCTTAAAACCTATACCTAACCTTGTTTCGCCACATAAAACATCAAGACAAAGCAGCAGCATAGCATTCCATCCATATGTCTGTTCCCTTAGCTCCAACGAGATCTTCATCACTCACATGTTATCTCAATGCTACAACTATACTTTAATGAAAATTGTTACAGTTTCGTAACACAGTCCCAGTCACTATACACTCTACAAAGCACAGATAATTGCTACAACATACAATCAGATGGTACTGCCAATGGGTGCTTGTGAGATATCCTGATACCAGCACCTCATTCTGCAGATCAGAAACCCAGGGATTGGTGATACACATGAACAAAAACACTGCCACATTTTCCATAAACTGAACAATCTATTGAAAAAGGATTCATTCTCCTCTCATCCACAACAACCACACGTTACCAAACAACCTCAACAAGGCAGACTCAGTGCTTCATATCTTAAAGATATACTCATTGTATCTAATGACTGCTCGACAATTTGGTACATACAGTGTCACACAAATACGACCACCATATCTCTTGGTCCCAGTTTAAAATACCTGTCTATAACGCCACAAAACGAATTAAATATAGCATTTAGAACACAAGACTATAAAGTGAGTGTGTGGGTTGGTGCTATTCTGTCATTCTGCGCAACAGATTAATCTGAGATGTACCCTTTACCCTTTGGCACCTGCAAGATGCAATTTCCACCCCCACACTACTACAGAAGTCAGACGGACACTCCTAAAGTACTAAAGAGAAATGCCTGAATAACTTTCAGCAACAAATACCTTCTGGAGTCGTCCACTGTAAGGAAATGACACAAAAATTCACAAAATGTCTTACGTAACTAGTGGGATACTTGGGTACTGGAGTAGTGCTAGTTAGTGTAAGATAAACATGGAAGTAACGAAAATTATCATTTATTTTACAAAAATTCTGAGAAATCACAATAGCACTTTTAGTTATAAATTGAACACGTTATTTGCGGGTTCTTTTCAGAATGTGAAGTTACCTCTTATGGATAGGATTCGCTAATGAAATTTCTATACAAAGTTTAAGATTGTTATTGACTTGGCAGAATGGCTGAGAGCCGCACCTACTCAACTTGAATAATTATCGGTTAGAATGTTGCTAGGTACAGTCGAGGCTGTCACGTGTGATATGCAGTGAAGGGTACTGTTGTGGATGAAATGTGGGGGTCGCAAGAGCTGTAGCTGTGATGACTGCTGTCTGCGCCACTCGCTGCCAACAAATAAGATAACTCTCGTTCTATCTGGATTGACCATCGCCAATCAAACTCTCCCTACGCCTTGATGAAGTCAAGGACTCCTATTCGCCCCTAGTCTATTGGCGTGGTACACCGGTCACATAACCAGTCCACCACGATGCCACTCAAAAATTCGCTCGCAGGCGTTTAACTATTACTCAGTCCATTCACATCGCACAATAAGTGTGGCGGCCAACACAGTGAACAACGCTTAATCGCAAGGACTCAATATACAGTTGCACTTCGATTCGCTCTCGACAGAGGTACTCTCCCAGTGAAGTACTGAGGAGAGACTTGTTCATCGCTCTTTGAGTACATGCACGAGCGCACACGCTCTCGTTACGTGTTCTCGCTCCAAGAGCGACAACGGAACGGCCCCTCTGCACGCCAGACGTGAAGGGGTATATCTTTCGATCTCTTCCATTACTCCTTCAGCTCAAGGCGTCAGAAATATCGTCTGCCAATCAGCATTGCTCTTCTAAAACGGGAGAATGACATTTTGTTTAAGGTGACCAATCCGGAAATCTGTAGTATCGGTGTTTGGCGTTTGCTGTCTCCCTGTGAAAATCTCTGAAACTGCGTTCTATATGTAAAGAATGTGTAGGCTAACCGCTCCCACACAATGTAGCGGAATTTGCTTTTAAGCGGAACACGGGGTCGTCCTTTCACTCGGGCTAACGCTGTCTGCTCTACAGGCGGTCACTGGCCGACGTAGATAGCTTGGGACCGGCCTCCTGGGGTGCAGTTGCCTCTCTCGAGCTAAAAGCTCCTGTGACCGTCGAGTCTGGTATGTATGTGTGTACGCCAGCCTCGAGTGTTTCAACCACAGTGCGCACTTGCGATTTATTAGTTATTTGCATATCGTTTACATGAATTCATCTAATACTGACTTTATCTTATCGAGTTTGGGCTCGAATGAAGCGTCTTGATGTACAGAATATGATTGTGAGGGCGGAATATGTAACCAATGAAGGAGACCACGACGTCTTACAATTTCAGGAAATTCTTATGAGAGGCTGCTCATGACTCCATTACTTTCGACCTCATTAAGAAACTCTTATTTCCTACTAGCTCTAGTCAAGTTGTGTGATATCATACTGTATGCAAGTTTATATCCCACGGGTCACCTATGATTTAAGGGTAGTGTCTTTGTATACTAATCAAAACGTCATGGGACCCAGGATCAAACCTCGCTACTGCTTAAATTTAGGATAAAAATCATCAGTAATGATGGATGGGCGGATAGAGCTTCAAGGCACTTTCTTCCCCTGCTCCTAAAACCCTGAAGAGTCAGCAGTGCTCAAAGGCATGAGAATGCAGAAGGTAATCGGAACCACTGGTATCTGTCCACAGGACATGTGGCCTATAATTGAAAAGTGGTATGATGACTGCTCCATTGGCGAAATATTCCGCAATAGTCGCACATTCGGATCTCTGGCAAGTGCCAGGTGTCCCAATGAATTATGTTTACTGTATAGCTCCTTGTCTGGCACACCATGCTTCTTTTGTTACTGTAAATCTCACTCAACAGCATATCTCCATCTGCCTCGATAACTTCACCTCTTGGTGTAGCCTCTGCTACATCAAAATCACTTATGTTAAAAACCCAAGGAATTATTACAATAAACACCACCAATCATTTCTCTCTCCCTAACTTCCACCATGGCACACATAAACATGACTGTGTGGTGGTACCCTCTTCAAAGGTAAGCTGGTTCGAATCCAGGTGATGGAAGAAATTTGCATTGCTGGTATTTCCCCAGTAATGGGAGCGGGAATTGAAGGATAAAGTTTCTCATCACCAGTCCTAGTGTCAGTGTTGTACATTACATTACCTCTCCTCAGTGTAACATGATACACTGATGAGGCCTGTGACACTGTTGAAGGTGACACATGTGGTGTCGACGATACTCGCCTGCAGCAAATCGTCAATCGACCACCGCTGTACACCTAAGCAGCATCTCCACCGCCTATGAGAAAGAAGTAGTAAGCCACTCCTCCTGTAGCTTCGAGGCGCCACACACGACAAGTATTTCCAGCCAGTGCCTGGTACGAGTTCTGCCAGAGTCCAGCCTGACTTCTGTTCCGTCTACGAGGGTATCAACAGTTCCATGACGACTGCAGAGAAGCGACGAATTTCTGCCTTCAGAGTGCAGTGTCGGCGTAACGTCACTCAGTCAAGCCTAGGCCAAGCATCCACGTACAGAGAGTCGAGGGCCAACAACAGACACATATTTGGCACAGTTGTAGTAAACGTTCAGTGCTCATCATGTGCAGACTTGCACTGTAATGCCGCTCAGTGTTTTCAGCAGCTCCTGTGTATTTGGACCCCAATTAATACCACACGTGCTCACCCAGCCACAGCCACGACGAGCTAAAGATAAGTGTATTGCTTTCCAAACAATAAGGCGTTCTGATCATTGACTGTTTCATCTATCTACTTGTAAATTTAATAAAAGCATGAGACAACAACATGTGTGTCAGATGTGGATGTTAAGCTCTTAACGCATCCATTACAGTCATGTACACTTGAAACGTCCCCTTTGAACAATTATACTTGACCGTGCTTAACCTGACACACAATATTTTGTTAGCGCAACGCAATCTGACTTTCAAAAATCCCTACAAAAGAATGGCCCTGACTAACATTAAACTATACCTTTCACAAATCACTTACCTCACAAAAATCTTCGCTGCTCAAGCTACTGCAATACAGCGAGCGCCACTACTGCCAGCTAAATAAAAGATTCAAACTATGGAAGGCACTAACTACTGATAGGGATAGTTAGCAAATGAAAGATATTAGTAGAGAACAAACAATGTATTTACCTTGATATCATAATATATAAATATAGCAGTTCATGACAAATTTCAAAACTCCGCCATCTCTCTCCCCACATCCACCACTGCTGGCGGCTCACCTCCAACTGCCCAACGCTACGCGCTGTTCACAGCCAGCTGCCTAACACTACAATGGCGAGTATTACAACAATGCAAAGCAGCCACAGACTGCACACAGCACAGCCAGTGATTTTCATACAGAGGTGGCGTTACCAATAAAAAAACCTAAACAGCCTACTTACATAAAGAAAACATAAACAGCCTACTTACATAGCCCCCATGCTCCCCACAAAAAATTTTACAAATTGGATTGGGCAGTGGCCAATACAGATTTAAAAAATTTTTTCATAATTACAATAACAAAGAAATCAAATGCACACACTTATTGATACTATGTTGGTCAAAAGCTCAAATTTTCTCACAGTCCATAAAGACAGTCCTCATCATTCGTCACAGTAAAATTGCAGTGTTTTTCTCAAAGTCTGAGCAGTAGAAGAAAATGCACACGGAAGTAGTGGATTTCCATGCAGTCTTGAAGAAGTAGTGTTGTCCTTCCAACGGAAAGACAGTGCTGACTCTCGACATGCAGATAAGTAATGGGTCACAACAGAGCAAACCCACAGCAGAGTCATTCGAAGTTTTGAGGAGTATTGGTAGGTCATCACAGAGCAGACCCATTGTAGTCCTGGTAGAGATTACGGTATTGGTGGACCACCAGAGGTGCAGACCCACTGCAGTCCTTGTAGAAATAATGGTATTGATGGATCATCAAAGATGTAGACCCACTGTAGTCCTTGTAGAGATAGCCAGCAGTATTCTGTTGTGACTGTGTAGGTGCACAATCACCATTGAAGAGTCTTGCGGATAATATAGCAAGTCCATAACCACCACTTGTGCACTCACAAAGTTTTTGGAATTGTCCTTAGAACCAGCAATGCCGTTATCCAGTCCCTTGCTGAATTATTAACACACGTGCAAACACTAACAGTCCCTACTTCTCACATATTGTCCATATACTATGACCAACAGAAACGTGTGCAGTAAAATGGAACTTAATTTGAAGAACTTGTGTCTATACAATTATAAATTTACAACATGAAAATACAATTACAAAGGTACAAAATACATCATTAAAGAACATAATAGTACAGATAACATTTGTAGTAATAGGGGCTTTACAAAAGAATAGAAATAACATATACATCAGTGTTACAGGAATTATGACATGAGTACATACATAAAAGATCAGAATAACTTTCGAAACATCAACTTCACACATGAGCATTTAAACAGAATAAATAATGTCTAACATCTTTACAAAGTAAATAACATATTATTAATGCCAATTATATTTGAGGATAACAGTATTCCTCATCATAGTGAATGTAGCTTAATATTAAAAGAAGAAAAAATTCTATGAAACTACACAGAGACAGGAAGAAAACAACTACACAAGGGTACACAAACACATAGTGGGATAACACAAAAAGAAAGGACAGGGTTTGTTTCCAGTGTAACATTTGGTACTGCAGTATTTTGTGAACAAAACCTTTGTTGTTCTTGGAGATCTCCCTTCGTTCATCATTATTCCCAAAAAGTCCAGTCTGTACCTCTTTTCTGTATTCTAACCATATTTCTTTCAAAATAAATATGGCTCATTGTACAATACTCATTTAGGCCCAAATCGTTTTCAGATAACTTTCAAAGCATTCTTTCCCTATTCTCCGTAGTCAGTTTCTTATATAGTCTACCCCCTCTTAAGCTAACTTAAATCTACTGAGCTCAGATGCTAAATTAAGGGACGAGGCAATGCAGCAGCACAAAACGAGTAACACAAACAGCAATGACCAAAAAAATGGAAAATTGCAAAGCAAGCTACAGTAAATCTAAATCAACAGAAAAAATGCAAAATTACAACTAATATGAGCCAATGTGCAGCAACAAGAAAAGCTTAACAGAGTAATACAAAGTTAAATTTAGCAGCAATATGCCTGGCAAACAGCAGTAACTTATACCTAAACATGACATAGTTCAAGCAGAAAAAATATTACAGTAAAAACAACAATGCAGATAAGGGAAATATATATTCACATCTTAATGTCTATGTAATTAAAGTGGTGCACCACAACAACTTATTGTAAAAGAAATATTACCATGTACTTGAAAAGAAAATTATGTGTTACTGTTACTAGTTCCTTCTCATTGTTCTTTCCTTTCCAAGTGCTCCTTTTTTAAAGAATGTGGATCATAAAATAATTATTTAATAGATCTGTTGACAGAAAGTGTTCACATTAGCAAATGCATTTCATTTTATAAAAGCAATGCTGCAACACAGCTGGAAACCAGATATCAAATGAAATAAGCAACTATGAAAAGCAAAGTATAAAAATATCATTCAGTAGTCATGTGACATTTCATAAGTTAGTAGAAACTCTCTCAACTCTCGTAGAAAGACGCTTGTCATAATCAGGTGTGCAGATGTAAAAATATTTCTCGTCATTTCATTAGGCATTTCAGTAAATATCGTAAATTAAGAGCTAGTGTAATCATATGTTTTCAAGTTCGACCGTGTCGTTTTTGCGATGCTTTCTACAAAGGAATGTCAGAAGCGAGGTTAATGGCGTCCCCTTTTTTTTCTACCTGTGCCGCTGAAAAGGGCTCGCAATAATGGCTTTTCCTCCAGGCAACTGGCACACCTGGCCGCTCGCAACGCATTACGTCACGGTCACTTACCTTTCTTACCGACATATTTACGACAGCAGTTTCCGCTACAGTGACAGTCTCATATAAACATTTCACAGGTCGAAAATTTGCGTAACAAATGTGTAGAAACAAAATCTTGTAAATATAACAGCGTCCAAAAAAAAAAATTCGTCAGCATTGTGATACAGTCACACATTTACACACATTTCATAACTCTTAAAGTACAATTCTTGGTTTCCAACATACTTCTTATTCCTCATATATGGTAGCATCATCTTATTGATCATAAACATATCTCAACAGCATAATACACATTGTCGTCGTAATAATATCATAACACCTCAGTCAAATCTCAAAAATGTCGTAGTTTTCTGCAATAATTCCAAACCTAAAGAAAATTCTCTGCTCATGTCAAAAGTGTCATCTGCCTCAAACGTACTTTAAAAATCATGATCTCATACCAAATACATCATTCAAAGCTCTCATAGTATCACAATGGGTCCGAAAAACTATGAAGAGTTCACACAGTACAGACAAAATACAATTTCGTAAGTGTGAAGTAATCCAACTCTGTAATTGCGTAAACATATGTCACTGATGTAATAAAAAAAGTTTATCTCTCAGTTACATGATCAGATAGCTGTGTAATTTGTGTGTTAGAGAAATATGGTACCGATGTGTAAAATTGTATAAGCAAATACCATATTAGCTAGGGTTCCTTGTGGTTGCCACACACATGGTACACAAAGTAAGTGTGTACCCCCCTGAGGATTAATGTAATTAACCCTCAGGTGTTACAGATTACAGCAATGGAATGAAATGTATCACGGAAAACTTTCTTTGTAATTCAAAAATCTTTAAAAATAAATGTTTTAAGTACAAAATTAATCACTCAAATACGTGTACTGTAGCGCTAAATGTGCGTCTTGTTGCAACATAATCTGTGTGGAAGTGTCGTAGTTATCGTCCTCCGAAAGCTAAGTTCTGCAGAAGTCAATGTACTTACCTCATAATACACAAAAGTGAAATGCTTTGCGTATAAATGTCTTAGTTATTACGCTTATTGCCGTGATGAGGAAAGTACTGTGCTGTAACGTATTATCGTGCTACAGAAAAGGCAGTCTCATTGTAGCTATACCACAAAAGCTATTACTAAAACATGTTTTACTTTCCAGAAGAATTCAGAGAAACTGTGCAGATATAAAACAGAAACACTGCAAAAGCAACATTGTAAATTGTCACTCATTAGTAGCATCGTGATAAAATCGTGTAGCTGTCAGATAAACTAACCACTGTGTCGTCTGGTATCTCACAGAAAGTACATTAAACCCAGAATGTATTTTCAAGTAAACCAAAATGTTGCATTAAAATCTCATTAGCAGTAGCAGTATGGGTCCTAAGTACGTAAGCCTGATAGTCGTTACGTAATCGTGCAACTAACAAGCAAGAATGTACAAATACAACACTGTGTCATCTGTTCACTATAACAATGCATTCGTAATTTCTGTTTAAAAATGTTCCCTAGGTTCTAGACTGGATATTTAACTTCAAACATTGTTGCATGTTAACAGTTTCTTAAGTCTGACAAAGCATACTAGAAATGTGAAGTGAAAAGTTTTATGGCAAAGATAAAGTTAAAAAGCAGATTATCTTTCAATAAACGGTTTTACATGTGAAATGTGGTGTAAACCTTTACTCTTCCTAGTACGCAGAGTTTCAACTTCAACGCAATTATCGTGGTATACGTCGTTAAACAATACTGGAATTTTTCTTCAGGTTAGCGTCTATGTCATTTTTCTCTGAGCCAGCCGGCGCAAGCGGCCGCCTGCGGAGCGAGTCATTGTCTGTCCCTTTGTTGGCGCGCATCGTTATTGGGATTAGGAGACCTAACTTCTACAAATTCACGTTGTCGAAAGTGCCCTGCTCTGTTTGAATCCCGCCAGTTTTGATGCAATTCAGGTCTGTCGTTACGAATATATCGTCTGTCGTCATGTCGGTAGATTCCGTAGTTTCTTCCTTGTCCGTCACGTGATGGAGAGTTTCTCCCTGAATCGTAACTGTGCGCCGAACTGTTGCGTCTGAAGTTATTCTGCCTCCCTTGATAATAATTGTTTTGGTTCCCATATTGTCTGTTTCTCTGATTGTCTCTGTGATAGTCATTACTACGGAAATGCGATCTTTCTCTGTAACTATTATTACTCTGCCAGCGGTTGTCATATGGGTGGTGTCTGTTTTGGTCACGATTTGCGTTGTAAGAATAGCCTTTTCGTGTCCAGTTATTGTTTCTGTCATCACGGAATTGTGACGTATGTGACCTGTAGTGATTGTTTTCCTGTTTTCGCATCCGGCGACTGTCTGTGTCAATTTCTAATTCTTGTAAGAGTCCCTGAAATGCTTCAATGTCGTCTTTGCAACGTCCTGCCAAAATAATATGTCGTAAATGTTCAGGCAGTTTGATTAAGCAAATGCAGATGAGTTCTGAGGGTCTGTATGGGTTTGAAAGATACTGATTCTTATGCAACATGTCTTCAAAATATTTCATAAGACTGGAAAATTCAGATTGTTCGAAACGTTTCATCATTATGATGCTATGTTTTACTCGGTCTTGTGTGGCTTGAGACCAATATGCTGAGAGGAAGGCATGGTAAAACTCTCCTTCACTGTGGCAATCGTGAATTACCGATCGCATTGTTACAGCTGGTTCATTCTCCAAGTAGCCACACATAAATTCTAATCTGTGTTCTAACGACCAGTTGGGAGGAAAACAATGCGAGAATTGATGGAGCCATGCTTGTGGATGAATGTCGTTGCCAGAATTCTTAAATGTTTTGAATTTACGTGTAGTAATGAGCAGCTTATAGTCAAAATCATCATGTCGGCGAGTCGCATATCGGTCATTGTTAGGTCGTGTCGGCCGTTCCATCTCAAAATTCGGTGCACATTGCCAATTTCTTTCATAACTTCCGAAATGCCCTGTGTTATTATTTTGTGGCTGTTCCGTATTTCTGTGTCCCTCTTCCCGTATTGGGGTGTGAGTATCCTCTGAAATACGTAATTCTTGTATTACCTGTGTCAGCTGATCTTGTACTTCCCGGATTTCTCTTTGGTGTTGTGTATTGATTTGATTTTGACTCTGTTTGAATTTTCTAATTTGTTCATACTCTTCTGTGTCAGTGAAGGCTACAGGTCTTGTGTCTTTCAGATCATCATCTACCTTTGTAGATAAGTTAGTGACCTGATCCGAAAGTTCGGCTACTTTCTCCGATAGTGTACTTATTTCTTCAGTGTGTTTTTCTGAACGAAGTTTCAGAGTATCTACTGTGTCCTTAAAGTTTTCCTGAGTTTTTGCAAGTTGCGTAACCGAATCGGTAAATGCAACTGAGTCAATTTTAGCCCACAAGGTCTCATGATTTTCATGAACAATGGTTTGCAGTTCTTTTATGGCTGCTTCGTGATTCTGTAATGCATTTTCATGCCGCGAAAAAATAGGTTGAAAATGCTCACAAATTTGTGTTTTTACGTCATTACAGACTTTTTGACATTTCGATTCAATGTTATGTAACTCAGTAGTTAAATCTTCATGTGTTTGTTCAAGTGTGGTGTCTAACTTTTGAAGATTTTGTTCCATTGTGTCTAACTGTTGCTGTGTTTGTCTCTGGTGTTGTTCCATTGTGTCTAACTTTTTAAGATTTTGTTCCACTGTGTCTAACTTTTTAAGATTTTGTCCCATTTGTTTCTGATTTTGTTCAAGTGTTGTGTCTAACTTTTGTAGCTTTTGTCCCATTTGTTGCATTAACTGTAATAACAATGCACTGGTGTCTGCAACATGTTCCTCAGTGCTTTTCGGCAGTAAATTTGCACCGGCAACATTGACATTTTGACAAGCAGAAAATGTGTCTTGACTTATTTGAGAAAACGGTGAGGACCCAAAACCTAAATCTGCAGTATTTGCAAGATTGTGTCCTGTCATTTCCGATTCCTGAGGCGAGCTGTTGCCGACCGATCGATCGATAATGCTTCCCTGTTCACTATTTGTTTCACTGTCTGCGCCATTGTTTGCCGCCCGCTCCATTTCCCTATGCACTATTACCAAATTACTACTTTGAATGTCTGTTACTTCATTACACAGTGGTGCTGATAAGCTATGCTCGTCGTCACTATTATTTCTCAGTTTACTTTGGAGCCTAGTGTTACGTTATTTACACGCCATTATTGTCACAATATTTCACACGATAACACAGAAAAGCACAATTTGAAGAGCAAAATAAAATAACATAGCAATGGAAATAATGTCTACTTAATTGCCAGCGCAGCTGCGAAATACTTGGTGCAAATCTACATGCATGCCACAACTCTTTTACTGTACAACAATGAAAAACTACAACTACAAAGGAAATTCTCTCTATGATTACGCGCTATCAATAAAAATAGCTACACCAATTACACAAACTACAAGAAAAAAATCAGAAGATTCCAGTGAGGTATCCTCGGCTAAGGGTCGACATATGAAACGTACCCCTTTGAACAATTATACATGACTGTGCTTAACCTGACACACAATATTTTGTTAGCGCAACGCAATCTGACTTTCAAAAATCCCTACAAAAGAATGGCCCTGACTAACATTAAACTATACCTTTCACAAATCACTTACCTCACAAAAATCTTCGCTGCTCAAGCTACTGCAATACAGCGAGCGCCACTACTGCCAGCTAAATAAAAGATTCAAACTATGGAAGGCACCAACTACTGATAGGGATAGTTAGCAAATGAAAGATATTAGTAGAGAACAAACAATGTATTTACCTTGATATCATCATATATAAATATAGCAGTTCATGACAAATTTCAAAACTCCGCCATCTCTCTCCCCACATCCACCACTGCTGGCGGCTCACCTCCAACTGCCCAACGCTACGCGCTGTTCACAGCCAGCTGCCTAACACTACAATGGCGAGTATTACAACAATGCAAAGCAGCCACAGACTGCACACAGCACAGCCAGTGATTTTCATACAGAGGTGGCGTTACCAATAAAAAAACCTGAACAGCCTACTTACATAAAGAAAACATAAACAGCCTACTTACACACTCAACAGATAAAACACCGAGTCACAGTTCTCTTACAATGCATGGACAGTGCCCAATTACGTGGAGGAAGATAAGCGCTTGCAGTAAAGCGGTGGACTTGCTGCTCCATTCCTCTCTGCTGACATGGGCAGAGGACTCTCCCTTTCTCGTATCTTGGAATAATCACGCATCCCCAGCTTACAACAAACTCAAATTAAGAAGACAGGAAACTCGACAATGTGGGGTTTCCCTCATTCAGCCATCCTCTGTACTTGGGTAAAACCCACTGAACGAGGCGATGCTGTGGTAAGCTGTTGGCTCCAAACTTGATTTTCGACCATATTTAGTTTCTCTGCGATGTCCCTACACAGCTTAAGGTGAATGACACGACGGTTCCTATGGATGGACGCAGCTGTCCTGCTTCCCCGTTCTTCCCAATTCTGGGTTATGCTCTAATAGCTGTTTCACCAACAGGACGTTAACCCCTGATCTTGTTTCTTCCTTCGTCTTTCCAAAAACCTTAGTGGCCCCAGTGTTACTTTCGCCAATATAGCTTGGATCTCAGCACTCTCAAAAATTTACCATTCCTTAAAGTCTTAGAACACCTTGCATTCTGTATCATATTTGCAGTCTCAGACGCAACCTTTGTCACAAATTGTAAACGTCCCATAAACGTGGGGAACAAAAGCAATTTTTCTCGCCTATCCTCTGGATACCTAGGCTTCTGGTGCGCCTATACCAACATGTCATATCCACCCTCCACTTGCCACCCTTCTGTATCCTATTCGAGCGGAACTTCAGCTGGCTGGTTCTTCCTGTTCCAGAATAGTATGCAGACACTTACTCCTCCAACCAGCTATAATCCTAGCGTCTACGTCTCTTCAATATGTAGATGACCCCGCTTCCAGCCTCCTGACCACTGTAATCCCTCCCTCACACCTCCCTCTACGCACATCAACTTGTCAATCATACTTCCCAGCCCACTCCAACACCTTGAATACATACACCCTTTCTGGCCGGCACCTGCATCATATTGTATTACCCTCGTAGTATTATCGGGAACTGACTGCCAGTGACTTGCCAGAAGCAAGAGCCTTATCTTCACCATAGCACCATCATCAACTTCAATGTACATGTGTTTATGTAGAGACGCTATGGCTTTTATTTTTTTGAAACCTATCATTTTATTCATTCTCCCTTAAAAGCTATACTGGCCTAACTTCAATAGGCTGAAGAGCAGCAAAGTGTCCGAAGCTTGCGCACCACACGATAATGTGGTGGGAGAGGAATGAATAACAAAGAAAATGGAGTGTTTACGACAAAGTCGTGCATTCGGCCTTTCACAGAACGTGCCTGTGTATAAGAATCTTTCAGAACTTATTCGTCTTACTGGGTATACATTTGCGCTCAACACGCCAATGAACTATACAGGGTGAGTCACCTAACATTACCGCTGGATATATTTCGTAAACCACATCAGATACTGACGAATCGATTCCACAGACCGAACGTGAGGAGAGGGGCTAGTGTAACTGGTTAATACAAACCATAAAAAAAATGCACGGAAGTATGTTTTTTAACACAAACCTACGTTTTTTTTTAAATGGAACCCCGTTAGTTTTGTTAGCACATCTGAACATATAAACAAATACGTAATCAGTGCCGTTTATTGCATTGTAAAATGTTAATTACATCCGGAGATATTGTAACCTAAATTTGACGCTTGAGTACCACTACTCCGCTGTTCGATCGTGTGTATCGGGAGAGCACCGAATTACGTAGGGATCCAAAGGGAACGGTGATGGGCCTTAGGTACTGAAGAGACTGGAACAGCACATTACGTCCACATGCTAACACCTTTTTATTGGTCTTTTTCACTGACGCACATGTACATTACCATGAGGGGTGAGGTACACGTACACACGTGGTTTCCGTTTTCAATTACGGAATGGAATAGAGTGCGTCCCGACATGTCAGGCCAATAGATGTTCAATGTGGTGGCCATCATTTGCTGCACACAATTGCAATCTCTGGCGTAATGAATGTCGTACACGCCGCAGTACATCTGGTGTAATGCCGCCGCAGGCTGCCACAATACGTTGTTTCATATCCTCTGGGGTTGCAAGCACATCACGGTACACATTCTCCTTTAACGTACACCACAGAAAGAAGTCCAGAGGTGTAAGATCAGGAGAACGGGCTGGCCAATTTATGCGTCCTCCACGTCCTATGAAACGCCCATCGAACATCCTGTCAAGGGTCAGCCTAGTGTTAATTGCGGTATGTGCAGGTGCACCATCATGCTGATACCACATACGTCGACGCGTTTCCAGTGGGACATTTTCGAGCAACGTTGGCAGATCATTCTGTAGAAACGCGATGTATGTTGCAGCTGTCTGGGCCCCTGCAGTGAGGTGAGGACCAATGAGGTGGTCGCCAATGATTCCGCACCATACATTTACAGTCCACGGTCGCTGTCGCTCTACCTGTCTGAGCCAGCGAGGATTGTCCACGGACCAGTAATGCATGTTCCGTAGATTCACTGCCCCGTGGTTTGTGAAACCCGCTTCATCGGTAAACAGGTAGAACTGCAACGCATTCTCTGTTAATGCCCATTGACAGAATTGCACTCGATGAGTAAAGTCATCACCATGTAATTGCTGATGTAGCGACACATGAATGGGGTGACGATGCAGTATGCGCATGACACTACTTTGACTCAGTCCACCGGCTCTCGCAATGTCCCGTGTACTCATGTGTGGGTTCATGGCAACAGCAGCTAACACACCAACTGCACCCGCTTCTCCTGTGATGGGCCTGTTACGGACCCGTTTGCGTGCTACGACCATACCTGTTGCATACAGTTGGCGGTAGATGTTTTGCAATGTGCGGCACGTTGGATGCTCTCTGTCCTGGTACCGTTCTGCATACACCCTGCAAGCTTCAGCTGCATTTCGTCGACACTCGCCATAGATGAGTATCATCTCCGCCTTTTCAGAGTTCGAATACACCATGGTCACAGTTCCTACAACACTACACTATCACAGACGTCTGGTAACACGGTGTACTACAGTTGGTCTGCGTGCGGAGACGAATGCAGAATAACAATAGCAGCAAGCGCTACATGCAGACACTGCGACAGCTAGACCAAACCACAACAGTGCACTGCAGCCACACTCGTAAACACGGTCGTCATCGTAAACATGTCCCTGCAGATGCTGCCCGCCGACCGTGGCCCGTGTTTGTTACAAGACGCAACTGAATGTCGGAGGTTTCAAGCGTCAACTTTAGGTTACAATATCTCCGGTTGTAATTAACATTTTACAATGCAACAAACGGCACTGATTACGTATTTGTTTATATGTTCAGATGTGCTAACAAAACTAACATGGGTACATTTAAAAAAACCTAGGTTTGTGTTAAAAAACATACTTCCGTGCATTTTTGTGTGGTTTGTGTTAAACAGTTACACTAGCCCCTCTCCTCACGTTCGGTCTGTGGAATCGGTTCGTCAGTATTTGATGTGGTTTACGAAATATATCCAGCGGTAACGTTAGATGACTCACCCTGTATACATTGGATGATGTGTAGCATATGAGTATCATTCTCCTTTGATTTGTACTCTGAACAGGAATAGTGCTCGAGGAAAACGACCATCAGGACTTCTCAGAATGCAGTAGGTAAAGCCGTCATCAAGCTGAAGCCTGGTTTGGTCACCACAGTGCTTCGCGAGCCACTGTCCTACTGCAGGTTGTCGTCACTCGCCGTCTTCCTACTTCTGAACTAACTTACCCAGTTAATAATTGTGGGACACAGTTAGTTATTGGGTCTCCGAACAATTCTACAGTTACAACATTTTCGATTTCCATAAATCAATGTCAGAGGTGAAAGAAGAGATAAGTGACAGAAGGAATCTCGGGAGCAATGGCTGAATCCCAAATCTCTGGAGTTGTAATCCCACATTCATCCACTCAGCAGCTGAGGCATGTATGTCCCAATTGCATTTATTGCTGCATTATTATCATTACACTAGGTACGACTGAGGCGACGTAATTACATTTTTGTGCGTGTTTTTGAATGTATGCAAACAGAGTATTAACAGTAAATCGTTCATTGTGGTAAAGGTACTTCCAAAATCGTCAGTTACTATATTTTGTTGTGCTTTTTCTCGACAATCTCGTGCTAACGAAACAAACTGGTGACAAATATGCTGCATCACTTTTTTTTACGCTGCGTGATGGGGTCACTAAGTTCACGGAGGAAAGTGAAATATCACAAAGTCGAGAATTCAGCCTGCATCCTATTTCTCTGTACAGGACGCCTATGGAGTTATATTCAAAAGAGTATATTCTATATGGACGTAGTTAGATATAAAAAAAATACGTATCCAACGGATCAGTGTATGGACGATCACACCTTCCTCAGATATCTATGTGTCTCGCTGTCCCCCTTGCTATAAAGCAAGTAATTCTGCTTAGAAAGACTTCCTCAACACTTGTGTCAATTTTCCATTAATCTTTCAACGTTGAGCCACATGCGGCTTTATTATTCTTCATATTCAGTTACTTGTGTGGTAAGATCAAAAGTTTGTCATGACGATTTCAAAAGGTTGTTGAGGTGGTAATGTTGGGATTTCGTGGTAACCATTTTAATATGTCTTTAAATGCTGCAGAACCAAATAGAATCCGAGAATAAGTTGTTCATTAAGAAACCCACACATCTGAACAACAAAACGAGACTCAAGCTCCTTCCTTCTACAACCACACAAGATCCGTGACTGCCTTGTCATGGAGCTGAGATACTGAAAACTTCTGTTGTACAGAGAAATGGAAGTTCCCATTCATGTAAGCTTCAAAAGAATGTGGTGCTAACAGGTATTCTGATCACACAATGGCCCACATAAGGTGAGGTAGGTTCCTTTCCAACTCAGGCTGATAATGGGTACTTTCCTTAGACAAGAATACAATATTTTTCCTGAGCAAACAGTGGTATATGGCACATTTATAGGTAAACAACACTCTTGAGCGAGACATGGCAGAAGTCACCGCAACGAAGTACGGTAGGTTACAAATCGTTGCTCCACATCATTGCCAGATAATTCTGTAACAAACATGGGCCTAAATTCTTTCGTATTCATATTTTTTCAGTGTGGTAGTGCATTGTTGAAGAAGATGCTTGAAGTCCAACTGCTCTTTTGCAAATTATTTTGATTGGAGACTGCTCATCTGATTAAGAGTGGGTGACACACGTTTCCTGTCACTTTTTATTGCTTCCAATATGTGGTCTGTCTTTGAGACAGCCTGAAAATACAGGACATTTATCTCAATCAGGCATGGCTACTTTACGAGGGGGACTGAGGCAAATGGTCTCATCATACCTTACATAGTTTTTCCTATCTGCGGATGTTCATGCACCCACGAATCCTCCACTGATCTCTCCTTTACAAGATAATTGTTGGTCCATGGATTCGGAAATCAAAGACTGCAGTTCTGAAACAAAAATATAATTCTGATAACATTGTTTTTTTAACATCTTCAGTGCAGGACTATCAATAAAACCTATTTACCTCCTCATTTTTACTATGTCAAGAGCGATACAGGGACTTCTTGGACACCCTGTAGATGAAATAGACGTGCATAGTAACATGATACCTGTCTTTGTTAATACTCTTACTTTGTGTTGACATGCCGCCTTACATACTTCTGGGTAACTGAACCTGTATGATGCGGGTAAACGACGCCCAGGCTCGTCATCCAGAGAAGACTTTGGATTCAGCTGCCTGCAGTGTACGGCCACCACCTACTTGCTGTCGTTTTCTTGCAGACGAGAAGTGGCAGCTGGAGGACAGAAGCCACGATACGCTCTCCGTGGACACTGACTGCGTGCAGCTGTTGGTGAACGCCCTGGACCACCCCACGTGTCCGCTGGAAGACCTGCCACTGGAAGCCGTGAAGCAGCGCGAGCAGTGCCGCGAGCAGCTGTGGGACGACGTGGTGCAGAGGTCGCCCCACATACCCGTCACCACCTACCTGGCCTACACGCAAAGGATAAACGTCAACCTCTGTCTGCTGGCGTGGATGGTGGTCAACTCGTACGGCATTTGTCAGGACGTCCCGTTTAGTATGATACAATCTGTGCACGATGCTCGCTGCTATTTCGATAGTACTAACGATCAATCATGTCTGCAGTCGAACGCTACAGACGCCATCTGCTCTGTTTCCAGAGCTATTCTGTTGCTAAAGTGTCGCGACTTTTCCGTCATTCGGACTTCCCATTATTGTAATTTCACTAGTTTCGGATTTGGAGCATTCCGTAGTACTAACAGGGTGCTCTATCAAAAGCTAACAGAAGAAACACTGAACTACAAAAACAGTTTAAACAACGCCACCTTGAAATACAAGGATTTCAAAATTGACAGCTTGAAGCCTTTAGAAATCTCATTTATACTGATAAATATCATTTTCCGTTTATCGACTGCCGGAGTATACATGTACCTTCCCCAGTTACGCAACTTGCCTGGAAAGATACTCGTGTCCTTTCAGATCACGTGCATAGTCCAGATCCTGTGTTCTGAGGTCGTGTATCGTATGGCAGGCGTCCCTGACTTACCTACAGCAGTGCTGATAGACAGCGCCCTCACACTTCTCAGCTGTTTCTGGCTGAACTCATTCTGCTACCACATGTATGCTTGTGTTCGCCATCTCAGGCTTCCTGACCAGCTACTACCTGCTGAAGTAAGCCAGTTATTCTGTCGTGAGGTGCTGTGTGTGCTTATACCGTGGAGTATAGTATGTGTGGCAGCTGTTGCTTTGGAAAAGACGAGTAAATATTACCTGATCTACAGTCGCATAGTAGTCCTTGCAGGGATTTCAGTGTCTGTGGCATTCAACTTGGTTTGTCTCGGACTGATTGGATACATGTACCTACGTAATCGGTGCTCCATGCGGCAACTCGAAATTGTTGATGACAAGAAATTTGCCTCAAAGAAGGAATGTATTTTTATGTCAGTTAAGGCCATTATATTAAGTGGAACAGGAATTATTATTAGAATTGGGTTCCACCAGGCTCAGGGAATAGCGCAGTTAGTGTACTATATGCATCTAGTTACGATGGTGCAAGGACCAGTGCTCTTCGTCTGTTTCGTTTGCAATGGAACGACGCTCCCCATACTCAAGAACAGGATACTTCTCTGGTGGAACCCAACCAACATCCCTGCAGGTCTAGAGCTGTGTTCGGCAGCCGAGAGGAATCTGGCCAGGAGAAACAATGAACAGTCTCCCTTTTCAGAATCCTCGCTGTAGGCTCCTTCAGTATTTTTCGCAAATAACTGTGTCCACACTACACTGCATTACGCCCAGCAATAAAAATGGACTCTACCTGGTATGAGAATGTTAAATGTCATTAAATCTGATATGGTACAGCCAGTACTTCTCTTTCCTAACGTCTCCTTCATTTATAACTGTGTGCTTATTTGTGAGTGGTAGCCTCTGTCTACCTATTCTAATGCACTGAGACTACTTACTAAAATTGTTGGGAAATGCTTCGTGTATACAACAGGCTGCGTCAATCACACGGCCTGTTATATACAAGTAAAACGCATCACGTTGTCGGAGGAATTCCCATTCGTCAGTGTCATCTACCGTGGCGATGGTGCATTTCTGGATACATGTTCGTAGGACGTTTTTTCTCCGTTTTCCTTCGAGGATCTGTCTTTGCAGTTTGTCGGTTGTATTAATGTATGATGTATGATATTAGTATATAACATTATGTCTGAAACAAGGAAATTTTCCATATGTGTGTGAAAGATGTACTTTTACATGATTTGTAATTCAAGTACCATGACAAGAGACATTCAGATACTTATAAAATCAAAAGAGAGGGGCCAATGACTGAAGTGGTGTGTGCATGAAAGTGTAAATGGGTTTGTTCAGCTTATTAGTGGTTCGATTACATAGAGTGGCTCAAACAGGTATAGTAATAAAGTAACACATGACTTGTTGTGTGAAATGTGGCTTGAAGTGAACGCAAAATGTCGAATGGCAGAGTTATATGAGATTAGCATTATTGGGTTTGTGAGACAAGACGGTGATTTGTTAAGCTAGAGGTTTGTAAGGGTACTATGGCAGATGTTAAAAGTTAATGTTCCATGTGCCACTCTTGAGCAAGGAAGAACATTACTTAAAGGCGTATTTACAGAAACAGTACTGTGGAAGGATAAACTTGTGCCAGTACTGTGAGTCCTGGAAAACATGTGCCATAGTAGCTTCACTAGAAGCACACAGTACGCCGAAATTGTTGTGATTCGTAATCAATAGACGATCTCCCATTTGTTTAAATAAAACCTGAGTGAGCAAAGTAAAGGAGTGTCTGTGTGAATTTAGTATCCAGCCCAACTGAAAATCCTGTGATAAATAGTACTACGTGGAGTGATTTTCGTGAATTGTGAAACTACAGGCATCATCGCGCACTTAGCAGGCACCCGCAGTGTTAACCGCGATTTCCGTACTGGACGCAGTGGAACCAGAGGCCGCAGCGCCACGAGGGAGGCAGGTGCCGGGTGCAGCCCGCCAGGCCGCAGGGGGGCGCCGGCAGCTCAACACATTCTGTAAAAACGTTTGACGAAGATTTGCAGGCCGTGCGCCTCGATTCTGTCAGCGCAGCGCCAAGCCAACCCTGGCCCGCTCTGCGTGACGTCACAAGAGCGCGCCGCGGCCTTCTCTTTAGGTGGTGGCGGCCAGAGCCGACACGGGGCCCACCCACACAAGCGTCCTGCACCACCGGGACACGCGTAAAGTCAGTCCGACTCAGTGGTCGCCAGCCGAGCCTCGACCCGCTGGAAAGTAACGGCCCTCATGCTACCTACTTACCCCCAGGCAAGATCCCGAGTTACGACCGCAGTACTGGGAACATTCACAGCCGAGTCCAGGAAATTACTTTCGACTGGCTGTACGAAATACACAGTTCAAACTCAACAGGAAGACGGTCACTCAAAAAACATTACTCCCAGATTTGGATAACAAACTGAGATTATCGCTATCCAATTACCCCAGCCAAGTCAGTCTGAGTCGGAGGACCACTACCACTTCGCTAACATCACCGAGTTTTCCCTGAGCTACAATTCGCCTAAACGCCCACACTAATTACTATTTCAACATTCGCAGATAACGACAGGAAAGTTCTTAAGCGGTAATGGATGCGCGCAAACGAGAAGGCGTTTGGAAACTCGAGAACACTGTGCGTCGCGACACAGAACTCCGCTCCAGAGCGCCCGCGACCCGCCACGTCGGCCACACGGGCGCCGACAGCCAGCTCTCGATTCCCCGAGCTCCGAGCCTCTCCACGAAATCCTTCTACACGTGGGCCTTTCAGCCAATCAGGAGCAGCAGAGGACTGCAAGCCCCACCACTGGCAACTCCCTGCTGCTGCTTACAGCCGCTGCTGTCACGTTCTGATCTTCAAAAAGGCGAACCAGCGAGCAGATATCGGTGGTCAGGGAATCAACTGTTACAACCCTTTCACTCGTGGGGTATCAAGCATTAACTTCTGCAACCGATATACTTATTAAGGGTTTTCCTCTGATATATCCGGAGGCAAGCATTCTCGCAGCCGAAACTGCTTGAACTGTTGTTACATGTACGTAGTTGTTCGACAGCACACATGTTACTCAGACGATGTCCCCTGCAAAGTGCATCATGCGTAATTCGCGCCACTGTCGTCAAATGCAGCATTGTCAGAGCAATTCAGACTTGGGATCGGCAGTCTGCACAACCGCCACACTTTGAGACGGGGACGACCAACTCGCATCTGCCGTGGCTAAAGGCACAGAACGCTGACTGCGGGAGTTCTCAAGCAGGGCGTGGGGACTATGGATAATAACAGTTTTCAGCGCACCAGACTGAAGTAGAAAACTCTGTCTCCACCAGATCTCCAGAAGCGCAACGCTACGCCAAAAACCCAGACAAGAAACCCGAAGTAAACAGGCAAAGCCGCCACAAACGCGATACTCCAATTACAAATAGTTTACACTCATCCAAATACATCTCACGAAGAACAAGGTTTACAACTGGTCGGATGCAGATGGAATTAAAGCACATCCAACACAACTTACGGCACTTTAGCACACCCTTCAATAAACTATAAACTAAGAAGGTGGCAAAGAAACCGCCAAATCATTGTAACCTGCACTAAAACAGTTTCCTGGGCCACCAAGTCGTTCACAAAAAAAATCCGAAAAAATTTGCCAACATCACAACACACCCATCAGATATCGAAACCCGAGAGAACAGTTTGAGTTACTTAACGATCTGAAGCAACAGTAACAGAAATCACACCGCACGCCAAACACTAAGCAAAAGAGAAACCACACAGACTCACGCTCGCCTTTGTGATAACCAATTTTGACCGTGATACAACAAACGAAAAAACTGAAGGGGACCTAAAGGTACCGGGAAACTAAATCAAAATTTCCCGCTATTCCTTCCAGTCATCTATAGTTACAAAGAACCAACTAACAAGCCACTTGTTCACCATTTCAGAATGCACTGTGTACCTCACAAGGTTGGACTATTTAAACACTACCTCCTCAATAACAGCAACGTCCATATTGCAAAACTTTCCAATAAGCCACGAAAAGCTGCGATATAAATTGAGATGTGAAGAATGGAGTCGAGCAAATCCAATTTTTAATTGCAAAATAGACCCGAAACAAGAAGCACCAAAATGCAGGAGCTGCAACACTGATAACGTTAATAGTGATGAGAGTCGCAAAGAAAGACCAAAACAGCCTATCTCAGCAAACAAAACTGAAAACATTAAGCGCATTGATCGAACTATCACGGTCTTCGTCCAAGAATGTCACGAAAACAATCAAACGGGAAACATACTCTGAGTCTTCACTACAGCCCTTCGCACCATAATATTTGAAAGAAGGGAAATAATAACAGCAGCTTCTAAAAAGCTCCTACTACGTTCTTTGGCGAACACGGATCCACGTCTATATCGCCATATTGAAAGACAAGGAGGCCTATGCCCAACCTAGCCTGAGACACCAGGAAACAAGAATTAACCTTCACATTCAAGCCTAAGAAAGATATTGCCACTATTTGCATTGTCAACACACTGGGTTTCTGCTCTAAAAACAAACTCCCTAAAGGCATAGTAAGAGAAAAAAAAGTTGGTATTATTGTCGCAGCACATACCTCATGAGCAGGTAGAGAAATCAATCTAGATAAGTGTATCTGTCAGCGACCTGATTAACCCAAACCAGACCATAGTAGAAGCTGAGATAGATGCTTCAGAGTCTTTCATATAAAACACCACAACGATGTATCCTGCCGCGGTACTGCCAACTGATCTCGTGAATTATATACTCTCATTTTGCCCAGCTAAAGGAACACGAGACTCAGTGGTGGATCTACGATATTTGCTGAAAAATTGAACAAGAAAAACATTAAACTTGTTGTAGCCATTTTGAATCACGCAAGACTCAGAAAGGACTCGCCGCCTTTTATCAATCACTATGGCACTTCAATCTTAGAACATAAACTACGTACAACATAGATACCCAGATTCTGAAGCTACACTGAATTTAGCGACTGCATAGCTAACGAATACCTCACATTTATTATGCTGTGAACCACAAAAACTAGGAAAAAACTTAAAACGATCATAAACTCACGAAATCGGATAGTCGAAAAATTCAGATTGATACGTTTTAACACAAAAACTAACAAATCAACTATTCAAACCGCTCCTTAAGACTCCTGACGTACATAAGAAACAAAATTAAACAGTAGGGAAATTTTATAGACCATACGGCACTAACCAAATGGATATGCTATGATTGGCTTGAATGTTTTCAATTACCTAATAAGAAGAGAAACCCACCAAATGATGCGCGAGGTAATCACAAGAATTAGGTCCCACAATAGCAGTAGTTTTTGGAAAAAAGTTCCAACAGCCATAGCACACCCTTTGCGAACAGCCATCCTTAATAGCAGATGAGAATGTCATTCATTACTGACGACCTCAAAAAAGTTCCTCAAAGTGCTCGAAAATCCGAATGCAACTGCTTAACATCCACTACTTTATAAGATTGACGAATATGAAATGGAAAGAAAGCAGCTCAGAGACTGGAGGCACTGGAAGATAACAAAATAAATCACTCCTCTCACAAGACACTGGCCTTAAACACATCAGACGTTTCTTCATCGCGGCCATGAAACTGAAAATAGTCTCTCTAAAATAGAAGCAAGATAAAATCAAGATGATTTCCCAACCCGAAAGACCAAAAAACAACACCAAATCATAGGTTACCGTGCTCTCAGTGACAGGGAAAGCTTTCGAGACAGACCAAAGTTATTCAAGCAATAGAGCAACATAATCGCACACGAACAAGCCGGGATCAGCGGTAACCACAGCACAGGTGACCCGGTCCCAGGACTGAGCAGCAGAGCGACGCAGGCTGAACGCAACACAGCAGGCGCGACGCCAGCACGCTTTCTCGTGGACGGCGAACGCGCCTTCCATTGGTTGTGGAATGCTGGGCTGCTCTTTGAAACGTTACTTTTGAACTTCCAATGCCAAAGTGTGCAGCTTACTAAAAACGTTGCTGGAAACAGGTAAGTACAAGCGCTGCTTGGCGATCACCATTCGACAAGTATTATGCCAGAAGCAGAGACGCCACGTGGAACAGTCACGTCTCCACTGCTACACACCAACAACACGACTGACATCGCTAAAGGTCGAGGATCGAAAGAAGAGCCCTGTACACAGACGACACTGCGTACTGTTGTCGCGGCCCGACATGCGGCAGAATTAACGAGTAGGTCAGCCCCTTCACAAACTAGCAGGAATCATCGCTAAGCAAGTCGAGTATATTAAAATACAGTGGATCCACGAAATCTATAATTCAGCACCTGTGATCTTCAACTACTCCTACTTTAAATAAATATGTATTCCTCACGTCATCTTCAGAGGTACTCTGACAGTCAGTTATAAACAATGAAGAAATACACCAACTGGAAAATAAGCTGTTATAACAGAGAGATGTTGTTCCGCCCCTCAGTGTGAAGACTGGTTTTAAAAATAGCTCTCCATTCTACTGTATAACTTGCAGGCCTCTTCAAGTACATACTGCAGCCCACATCCATCCCAATCTCCTTACTGTATCCACCACCTGGTCTTACTCTACGATTTTCACCCACACTTCACTTCAAAACTAAATTGGTTACCTGTCGACGTCTCGGAACGTGTCCTACCAACCGCCCCTCCATTTGGTCAAGTTGCGCCTCGCATGTTCCCACGTTTCTCGGGAATCCAAACTTATCTTCCCTGAGGTCGGCGTCTACCAGTTTTTTCATTCTTCTGTAAAGAATTTGTGTTAGTATTTTACAACGACGAATTATTAAACCGATAGTTCAGTAATTTTCACACCTGCCAGCAACTGCTTTCTTTGGAATTGATAACGTTACATTCTTCTTAAAGCCTGTGGGTACTTCGACTATCTCATACGCCGGGCACAACAGGTGGGAGAGCTCCGCCGTGGCCGGCTCTCCCGAGGCTGCCTGTAATCCTGCCAGAAGACTGTTTACTCCCTGGGCCTCGTTTCGACTTAGATGTTTCAGAACACTGTCAAATTTGATCTCGCACAGTTACATCTTCCACCTCATTTACATCCATGACCACTTCCCTATCTGTAATATTACCTTCAGTATGATATATATATATCTGACATAACTACATTAGCAAAAAACAAACCTATCTGATGTCATGACAGCAGAAATTCTAAATATGATGTAGCTATGCTATTGACTATACAAAGACATAGATCACTACACCATTCAGACAGCAGTTTCTCCCACATAACATAGCACACCTCCGACCTACAAAGTTATCTTACAAATCCCTTCGTATCATACTAGAGTTTAGTTCCTAAGCATTTGTCTTAAAGACTACCAATACAATGTAACAGGAAACAAAATGCCTTAACGATGGACAAATAAACGCAGGTGCTGCTTTTTTAAAGTAAGGTTTTAACCCACTCATAAGGCGAATGCCAGGACTCAGCTGTAAGAATAACATCGTTCTCCAATCCGCCAGGATTACACGCTGCGTCAAAACCAAAGAAGAGCGTCAGATTAAAGATGAACACCGTCACCACATCTTTAAGTGCATTTCCGTTCAAAGAGTAACACGTTTGGTAAGGCACATTGCTGCTTGTACTAAACTTAAACATTTTCATTTTCACCTCTCCCCTGTCAACAGTGACTGTAATTGGGATCAGCAACTGAGAAACAGACATTCTTTAACAAAGTCAATCTGAAGTACTCGACGAATGATCTTGACATTAATGACATGTTATTAAGACCTGACTTATCAGGTGCTGCAGATAAGTGATCTTATGTATTTCTGAAACATTAAAACTTAATTACGAAACCTTTGAATTTTCTTGTTCGCAAAACCACATTGCTTTACCAATCATTACACGTTTTGGTTGCCAATCAACTATTGTTAGCTTGTAAAAGAAACAATAAACAGGGAATTGCCTTAGATTTAACCAAATTTAAGGAAGTTACGTAGTATTGCGTAATGATATGCCAATCATGGTAAATGCAATGTGCCTATGAATTCTGTAGGCTTGAACGCCATCATCTAATAGCATATCTTGGAACTATGTAAGTAATTGGAAAGTACCTATCGGGCGAATGTGAATAGTAAACTGTTTTCAGATATTAAAGAATTAAGCAAATAGAAATAATGAAAACATCCCATGCTGACTAATAAACCACATTTTCCATAGACTATTGGTTACACCAACGAAGTTACAGAGTGCAACTCTCAACATATAGTAACAATTGAAACACACTCTTCCGTTAAGAATAAATGCGCTAGCCCAGCTTAAGAAGCGAAAGTAATTTACGGAAGAGACACTCTCTCTAGTTACTCATATCGAAAATGAGTATGAGCAGAAATCAGTAAGTGTAGCTGCCTTTTTGGCCCTATCAGCTGTTCTCGACACTGCTTGGTGAGAAGCACTTCTTTAGAAATTCACGATTGTGTCGTAAATTTAAGGACTTACTTAACAACATGCTAAACAATAGAGCATTTCATATCCATTCTCACAATGACAGATGCAGGGTAATTAAACCAAATGATAGTTTACTTCAAATGTCTGTTCTGAGTCCACTACCTCTTTGGTCTGTACATGCACAGCTTACCAAAAGTCTTCAAAAAAATTGATTTATACTGATGACATTTGCTTGGTGGCCCAGAGCCTCAACGTTTATGATGCTGAAACCTCTTTGGCCACTGATATGGAAGTCTTAGACGTATACATCAAGAAATAGTGGCTCCACCTAAATCCACAGAAAATAATTGTATCTACATTACATCTATGCAGAAGATAGTCAGAGTGCACACCAGAAGACAGATTCAGAGACCAAGTCTCGTTGTACTGCATTACACCATAATACACAGGAACAGCGCTAGATAGAACTCTTGACTTACAAGTAGCACCTGAACTCAAAACGAGAAACAACAGTCTTAAAAATTTGGTGGTATCTTATGGGGAGCTAATGCTCGTGTTTTGAGATCCACAGCTCTAACCCTATCATAGGTGCTCTGTTGCTGAAGCTTACTGTTCGACCAGGATCCATATTGCTCATACTAAGAAGATAGATGTCCAACTGAATCAGGTATTATGGAATGTACTCAGAGTACAATAGCTCTAAGACTTCCTGTTCTCAGCATCATCCCACCCCCAGCTCTAAGAAATCAGCTCTCCTAAAGGTCTGGAAGAACATTCTGAAGAATCCTCAGCTGGCCAGTCATCGAGATGCTCCACAGGCAGAACATCAACACTTGAAATCAAGGAAACCCTCATCATGCACAGCAGAAAACCTCGTTGTGTTCTCTTTGATTGTCAACCGTTTACGGGAAATTCAGTGGAATCCGTCACCAATAGTCAACAAGCATCTAGTCAAGGACCCATTCATGCAGACAGCATTCGATCTCCCCAGACATCAGTAGAGGATCTTGAAATGGATTAGCAGTGGAGAAGGCTGATGTCCTTATCTCAAGCATGGGGTGAGTGCTCTTTTTACAGACAATTCAATGTCGCTTTCTAAATATTCCAGTTTCAATGGCCTCAGTATTATCATAACAGAAACAGGGTCACATGCTGCAGCACGCTTGAGGCAGCTGCACGTCCTGCCCGCTGCTGTGACGTCACATGATCAAATCGTCCTAATTCCAGAGATCTCTTTATCCTCACATGTACTGATTCGATTATTTACATGCTTAATCATCAGGATATGTAATTACCCAGGGGCTGTCTTCTGGATCCTGAGGTGTACGTCATAATTTCATCAAATAATTACATATGATTTATCAGTTATGCTTCTCCCATGGTCTTGGTCTCTGTATCCTGAAGTGAACTGGACTGTGGATACTGAAATAGTACTTACCGACGAGAGTCGTGGCACAGTGTCATTTTCACTATGTCTTCACTGCTTAGAAAGTGTGTTAACTGCCCTGTCGTCGTGCTATATAATTTTTGCATGTTATTGCATTAAGTCTTGGGATTTCGAGGTCATCTATACTGCAGAGAGGTATATAAACCATACAGCTCTATGATATTTCAGTTCGTTTCAGAATGCTACTATTTATCAGTACATACATGTTAGCTTATGGTTCAAAACATGTAAATGTAGGATTAGCATGAGATCGTGAATGTGAAGTTATAGTAGAAACTGAGGATGTCCGTCGTAATGTAAAACACAATTTACAGATATGAGTTAGGGGGAGCATTGTTTGCCGATGAAGCACACTGAGAAGTTGATGACAACAGACTACGATCCTTTTCAACTTCCTCTTCACATGAACATCTGTAGCAATAAGGCAACCATCATCGACCTGTATAAAAGTGTCGTGAAGTTGTATTGGTTATGCAGTGCACTACGAATTGCAACAGACAAATACGGTGGCAAGTATATGTGAAAGCGTTACTAAACGATGTTGTATGTTATGTAAGTGAATGTTGCATACAAGATGATTTATAACAATATGTAAACACATGTATGCTTGCAGCACCAAGGGCTGCTACTATAATCCCATAAATATTGAAACTGTAGAGCCTGGTTTACAGACAGAGAACGGAGATACGTCGTTGCTCCTGTTGGATTGAACACAATGGAAGCAGAATTTGTAGCATAAAAAAAACAGTTATTTAAAGAATAATGTAGGGATATAAGATAGAATGAATAATAAAAAATGTGTCAACAATTGTTTTTTTTATTTTGTGCATGTATAAAACGTTAATAAACAAAGTTATTTAAAATGTGTATTTGTCTTTCATTGAAAGAGCACCAGTGCAAAACAAATATTATGCAAGATATTTACAGATATGATAAATACGTTATACTATTCTGCAAACCCTCAATCATACATACAGTAAATATATTCACTCATTGAGTAAATAGAGCCAGTATGGTACAGTGTCAAAAAATTTCGACGATATAAACACACATTTAAAGCTTAAGAAGGGTTCAAGTTACTTGCACATACTTAAAACAGAGATATGAGCAACTGAAGACGGTATTGACTTTGTATGTGGAGGTCCAATAGTACTACTTTCAGGCTTTCTGTTAGGACAATGCTTAGCATTTGATGCTAAAAGGTTTGCAAATCCTATCTGCCTGTAGATACACGCATCAAAATGTATTACATCACCTCGGTTCCGAGAGATCCAGAACCTGTACAGAAAACTGAAGTAGAATCAAGATAAACATCATTTCCGCTCTTTTTATTGGTCATGAAAACCACACATTGCATATTGTTCCACCTTACAGCGAGACCTTCAGAGGTGGTGGTCTAGATTGCTGTGCACAACGGTATCTCTAATACGCAGTAGCACGTCCTCTTGCAATGATGCATGCCTGTTTCATCGTGGCATACTATCCACAAGTTCATCAAGGCACTGTTGGTCTAGACTGTCCCACTCCTCAACAGCGATTCGGCGTAGATCCCTCAGAGTGGTTGGTGGGTCACGTCGCACATTAACAGCCCTTTTCAATCTGTCCCAGCCATGTTCGATAGGGCTTGTCTGGAGAACATGCTGGCCGTGAGATAGAGGAGGATTCCAGTTACATTACATTATAGTCAGGCAGAGGTTCCGAAATCGGGTATTGGATTGTAAGGCATACCCAGGAGCAGTTATAGACTCAGCTCACAATTTAATAGTGGTGAAGAGTAGACTGAAGTTTGAAACATTAGTCAGGAAGAAACAATACGCAAAAAAAGTGGAATACGTAAGTACTAAGTAATGGAGAGGCAAGCTTAAATGTCTCCGAAGCTACTGATACTGCAATATAGCGCATTAGCCAGTTCAGTAGAATAAGAAGGACACTTCTATAAAGAGCGATCAGAGAGAAACGGTCCAGTAAACGAAGTTCTAAAATGCATACCTTATGAGCTATGAGCACTTTTTCACGTTCGATACTGCGGAACGAGCACTAAATGGTTTACCTCTCGCTCTTTTTGACGTGTCAGTCCTTTTGTATTTCGTTCTTTGTACCTTACGAATATGTCTATAGTAGTGGAAAAGGGCAGTCACTTGTGTCCTGATATCAAAGTTTAATCTTCCTCCGCTCGACCGTCATTTCAGCATCGTCAGAGTTCTGAGGTGCAGCGATCATGGTTCATGAAGTTACTTTTTCAGTTTGCACACAAACCTGCAAATCCATCGCCATCTTCCGGTGGAAATGATGAAAGTAACTGTGACTGTTGACATGTATGAGCTACGCGTGGGCATTTATCGAGGCATTTCGAGCCGTGGAACAGAGAATAATTTTAGGAACTGGAAAATATATTTTAGAAAATGCTGCTTGTTCCAGATATAGGCACAGAAGCTCAGGACGACTCGCGAGAAATATGCACAGACAGTCCAGTTACGCTGGATTCCCTGAAAAATTACAGCAATCTTAGATAAATAAGGGCATCAATGAGAACTGCGCAAGGGGAAGTGGCACCTCATCTTGTGCAGTCCTGCGAATGAATTAGGACATAAGCCGGCCAAAGAGGGAGCCCGAGAAAGTGCAACAGGAAACTAAAGCGGAAATTTTGCGTCAGTGAGGAAATGACAGATGCAACGCGAAAGAGATGTGAGAAAGAGTGGTCTGAAACCATGAAAGAAACTATGACAAAAAAAATTTTTTTCAGCTGTTCAACATCGCCATTCTACCATTTACCACTGTCGCCTAGTCTTACAGCTGTGTCGGCTGTGCAGGGGAGATTAAAGGCTCTCTCCAGATTGCTGAGACAGTTGAGTCTGGTGGGCCTGGCGGAGGGGCGCGAGCCCGGAAACCGAGGGGTCACTCGACGAATTCTCCTCGGGTTATCAGCCGAGTGGTGGCGTCGTCTCGTCCCAACACTCTCTTATACTATGGCTAGCAACTCGCGGTCGCGTAAAAGCAGTGAAATTTGGGGTTTCTTCGCCGATTTAGGTGATGGGAAAGCAAAGTGCAGCTGTTGTTCTAAGTGTGTTTCATATAAAGAAGGAAATACATTTAACCTAGCACGTCATGTTCGAGTGCTGCATCCAACAGGGTCATTGTCAGTCAGGCGCTTAGCACCCCCTGCTCCTGCATCTTCCGATATTTCTTGGACAAATAACGCGGACAATCCGGAACCAACACCTGCAATTGTCAGAAGCGAACAGCAGTCGGTGCCGGAAAATAGCAGTATCACTTCATTATCAGACAGCAGGCATCAATAACACAGGACATTACCTACGTATTTTTCGAAACCTCTTTCGAACAAAAGAAATCAGGAGATAGATTTCACACTTCTGGAGATTGTTGTAAAGGATTATTTGCCCTTCAACATAGTGGAAAGCAAACATTTCCAAAGTTTTGTAGGCAAACTAAATGGTGCTTACAGAATGCCAGCTCGGAAGACCATTTCCAATACACTACTACAACAACAGTACACCATGATGAAAGAAATTGTAAGAGTCAAAACAAATTCTGCGGAAGCGGTTGTGCTGACAATTGATGGGTGGACCTCAACCACAAATCAGAGTTATTTGTCGGTGACAGCACACTACGTTAAAGACCTGGAGCTGGCATCTTCCATCCTAAAGTGCTTTAAATACGACGAAAGGCACACGTCAGAAAAACTCTCCGAAGAACTGCGACATGTAACAAGGGAATGGGACATTCAAGAAAAAGTCGTGTGTGTTGTAAGTGACAATGCTGCTAATATTGTGGCAGCTATAAGACTCACAGCCTGGAAACACAACCCCTGCTTTGCACACACAATCAATTTAATTGCTCAGAATGGGCTTCCACACATTCAACCCATTCTGAATAACGTAAAAAAAAATTGTTCAATTTTTTTAAAAAAGTTCACAGGCCTGCATGAAACTGAAAATGATGCAGTAACAGTTAAAAGAGCCAGTTCTGACACAAAGACAGGACACTGTTACAAGATGTAATTCAACCTATGATATGCTGCGAAGAATAATCGAGCGTAGGAACTCCCTAATGACAGTTATCACTCTGAATTATCCGGATCTTCCAAATCTGACTGCAGAGAACATTGCAAGGGTAACACAGGCCTGTGACCTGTTGAAAGTGTTCAAAGACTGCACGGAGAAAAGGTCAAGTGAAAATGTTTTCACTGCTTCTAAAGTTATACTCCTTAGTCGCTTGTTGAAAAAATGATGTTGCAGGTTTGTTAATAACACTGAAATTCATGTAGATGTGCAGCAAATGGCCGAAAAGACAGCTAAGGACCTAAAATGACGGTTTCGAAATGTAGACGAAAATTCCATTTTCGCAAAAGCAACTTCATTAAATCCCCAGTTCAAATTACATGGTTTTTCTGATAAAAATTCTGCTGAGAAGGTGAAATTAAACCTGATCAGGCACTGTGAGAAATTTGTGACGAACACATCCACTGCTACTGCAACAATCTCAGTTCCAACCACTGAATCTACTTCTAGTCTCTGGCTCGAATTTGACGAAGTGTTTTCCAGGCTGCAGAGTAGTCCACACCCGAGAGCTGCTGCAATGGTGGAAGTGGACAAATATTTACAAGACCCCTGCTACAGAGACAAGGCTGTCGGTATACCCCTCGCTCTTTGAACTTGGAAAAATACGACTGTGTATTGTTGCAACCTCCACGCCGTCTGAAAGAGTGTTCTCGAAGGCAGGACACCCTATAACAGAAGAAATCGCCTAACAGGAAAAAGTGGAACAAATCATGTTATCAAACGGAAATCTCTGAACATTCGCCAAATCCGTTGATGTTTATTCATAAATATATATGTATTTTTTTATAATTAGGACAATCCTTAAATTGACATTTAGTGTAATTATTTCAATAATGTGTACGAGATAAACAATCCAACATGAACGATTATCTTTCAAGCGTGGATTCGACTGATGCTTCAGTTCCAGACTCAGAAGGTAAGCATTTTACTTTCATATTGGCAGTGCGTGCTCACACAGCCAGCCTCTTCGTTTGTATCTTTAATTCATTTGTCTGCAAGCGCTGCCAACGGTAGGCTACCCGTAGACGCGAAGTATAACTGCACAAAGAGTCACGGGTAATGTTGTTAGCACTGCAAGAAGCAGCTGACGCTGCCTTCCCCTCGCCCCTCACCTTCCCAACCCCTCCTAACCCTATCGTTCCCCACAAATACCATGCGATTCGTCGACAGGCAGTAGAGGGAGGACTGAAGGGAGGATGAGCGACGTGGGTGAGGGAGAGGGGAACAGAGTTAGTGAACTACAAAAAAGTGTGGAGTGTGCTATCTGTGAAGAGTTTGAAGTACCAGTTCATTGAAATTGAGTGGTTAGTTCACTTCACTGGAGTATAGCGTTCATTTGAACAACTCATTCACGAGCTCCCCATCACTAGCCGGCAGTCAACTGTTTCGCGATGGCGATCCACCTGCCCAGTCGTCAACCGGTCAGACTTTCGTGTCCTACATGAGACTTCAACCTTGAACCTTGACCCTAACTTCTTACCCGATGAGCAACCCGGCCACATCTAACGACACTGGTCAAAACACGTCTAGACGTGGAATGTTTACCTAAGCCGTACGCTCATGTCTATGTGAAACAGTTCTGTACTGTGGCACGTCGGTTGTAGTTCACTGGCACTGTTAACGGGTTGCCAGAGTACAGACACACTTCTACAACTATGACTTGTGACGTTTTTACTTTGACCAACGCTTGCCCTTAACAGGTAATTTTATATAGTCAAACTCTGCTGTCTACTATTTGTAGAACTTTTGCCCTACTTCGTTTTCTGAGGCTAAAGTGTCAGTTTTTATGTAAGAGGACTATTCTGAGCAAATCCTCACTTTGCTTTTGTTTTCATTCCATCACCTGGTAGCAAGGTGAACTGATGCGACGAAAATGACGTCAATAAAGTAACATCCTATGTTCTCCTACATTTTGAAATCACTAAAAGATTCTTTTACACATCAAAATGAGAAAATATATAGATTTGCGAAATTCGCCTGTACTTCGCCTCTCCATACACTGATGTCAATAGCGTTAGCAGATTTTTGTGAATCGAGCTTACACACTCCACGGTTAGTGGCGCCATCTGGCAGTCGGCGCTTTCGTGTAGTAAAAACATACATTCATATATACATTACATACGCGGCCAGTTCCCTGACGGCCATAGTGCAGCCACTCCCTGGTTCCTGCAGCGTTGCGAGTGACGGGCCATATCTACATCCGCACATGGGCTGAGTGATAGTTACCTCTGTCAGAGTCTGTGCATTCCAACACAATAGTGGCATTATGAGCAGTGGACCTGTATGGCTGACGTTGCACACTGCGTATCCAGTACGACCTACTTTCGGCAAGTTCAGTGCTTGATTTGTGACGGTACGCATAGGTACTCCCCACTGGTGTCTCGGTCTTGGGGAAAAAAAAGGATCGATACCGCAAATTTTAAGATGTGGTATGATAGAACATTATCTTTTTAGTAGTAAAGATGTTGTACTGTCACTTTTGAAATGCGCAGAAAAGCGTTAAAATACCGTCTTAAGAGGTCAATTGCAGAAACACACTCCTGACCCCCCCCCCCCCCCCCCCCGCCCCCCGCCCCGCTGCCATCTTGGAAGGTCACACCAGTATCGGAACCCGTTTTTTACAAATCAAGCACTAGCTGAGGTTAAAGCTGTACAACACTTACCAAATGCACTTCATGTCATTATTTTTGTCACGGTATATAAAATTTTTCAGTGTGTGCATGGCAACAAGAGCGATTCAGCTCAACAGATTACGGCGCTGTGTAATGCCTGGTGGCTGATACGTACCAATAAATATTACTACTTCCGTGTGTGAATGGAATTTTAAGCATGCTACCTTTTTGTATTTTAGATCTGCAAAAGTCTCGTCAATGATCTGAAACTAATAATCAGTAGAGGAGTTTTAGCGATCTTGAAATACGACTTTTATCCACACATTTTAACGTAACAGATCGCCCATCATCCCTTTTGAAAATGGGAAATAATAACGAGAAAAAGTGTAACTTTTATGCCCAAGGGCATATTTTGCACTGGGTTGGCGCCACCTGCGACCGCAATAATTATTCGGTCTAAATTTCTTTTGGCTACAGAGAATGCAAGTTTGATGGCGCATTGTTGAATGTCTAGTTGCTTAGCTTCATTTTCATGGTTGATTTATAGACTAACCATTATTATTAGCAGTTTGTCACAGTAGAGTAAACAAATGCAGGAAGTAATTTATTTATCGTTGATTACAGATTTCCTTTAAAAGATAAGGAAATTACAAAAAGATGGGTTATAAATATGAAGCGAGAAAACTGGTTTCCTACTACAGCCAGTTACCTCTGTTCAGCTCATTTTGAAGAGAAATATATGTACCACACAAATGTCCAGAGGCGCCTTTTGTCAAAACCAGTACCTACTATCTTTAACTTTCCACCACATTTACAAATGCAAGATAAAGTATTACGACCACAAACCAGAAAGCGATCTTTCGACAATTTGCAAGATAGTGCTATTACAGTGACATCATTAGCACAAAGTAAGTCAATAATTTAATTTTACTCCGTGTTCTTATTACTTTGAATTACATACTTTAAATTATAATCTTATGGTGTAACTCTGTTACAAACTTATGATGTAACTACATTCTTTCAGTGCCTGTATGACCCACATCTGTTTCTGCTGACCACAATTACTGTCTACCAAGCCCTAAGAAGTTGAAAACACAATATAACAGAGTACAATCAGAGAATGTGCGACTAAAGAAGCGGATAAAGCAAATGAAGCAACTTAGTGTACAACACAAAAGAAGAATAGTGCAGTTACAGACTTTAGTTGCTGGTTTGAGGAGAAGGCTATGTAGTTCAGTTTCTGATATGTTAAACAGTGAACATGTAGTTGGTTTGTTGAAGGAGGTATTGGAACTTCAGTGCAGTGCTAAAGTATGCCATTATTCTCAGCAAATAAGGAAATTTGCCCTGACCCTACACTTTTATTCTGCCAGGGCATACAGCTACTTACGAAAATTTGTGAAATTACCCCACCCAAGAACGCTTCGACTTTGTTATTTAATTACTATGCTTGTGTTAACTGCTTGTAACACATATTTCAAATAAATTCTCGTTCACATTGTACCGGTTTTTGAGGCTTTGACTGTTTACTTTGAAATAGCGACAAAAATATCGCATTTCTGCGCCCGTTACAGTTTCTAATAGTTAACCACAGCATGTTTAGAAGTTTCACCGTCATATTCTGGTGGTACCTGCTCTAATTGCATTAATTTATGGGCGACAAGTAACGTTATAGTGGATGGACAGATTTATTTGAGTTGTCTTGTAGTGTTATCTACATCGAAAAGTTTAGCCATATTTCGACAAAAACATCTCTTTTTGCTGTCAGTGTACACTGAAATCACTGCTGTCTATTGCTTATTTTAGAAAAAATAAAGCTAGTGTGGGCTATTTCAAGTAATTCAAACGCAGTTACAAGGGGGTGGGACACAGCAGACGAATGCCTTGACTAAAGAAAACATGGCGGCCAGAACTTCAATTTGCTTCAAACATGGCGGACCTATAGCCACTCTATGAAATTTTAACTCGATGGTTGCAAGCTCGGCCCGCGGCATGAGAGGGAACGGCTGCAGCAGAGCGAGCGAGGCGTCTACGTCCGTGTCGGCACTGCCGGACCGACTGCGTCCATCCACGACACAGTCCGTTCATCTCGTTCCGTGCTATACAGTTGGTAACAACCCCCCCCCTCCCCCTTCCTACAAGGGGCTCCCAAAACCGGACTTCGTAAACCGATTTCCCAATACCACTTCTGGTGAACATAACAATGGAACCAAGACGCTGTATTTTCGTCACGGGATGAGGATAGATGCGAACAGAAGATTGTATTCGTACTTACGCATTAGCTATTCACGGTCATATGACACATTTGTAGTCGATGCAACCGACGTGGTGGTGTTGGGTCCCTATGGGACTAAACTGCTGACGTCATCGGTCCCTAGGATTGCACACTACTTAATCCAACTTAAACTAACTTACACTAAGGACAGCACACACACCCATGCCCTAGGGAGGACTCGAACCTCCGAAGGGCTGAGCCGTGCAGATGCCACCGACGCGATGTCTCCGGACTGTTACAGACTACAGTGAGAGGCAGGCGGCAGTTGCAACACAGGTTTCGGCGAGCTCGCTTGAGTGCGCTTCATTGTCTGTTGACTGTTGTGTGTAAAACTAACTCGCGTCCCTTAATACGAGGAGAAGAAAGTGTTCTTCCTCTAAAACGATGAAAGAAGAGTTCCCTTTCTTGAAGTACACCACGACTATACAAACATACGCTGTGTCGTTCGGTGTTTCTCACTGAATATGGCGGACGTGTCGATAAAACACAACACACAAAGGAAAACAAGCACCTGTTGCAAGTTTTTGCAAGAATTTCTAGCAGCGTAACTTTCTTTTCAAGTACGAATAAACTACAAACAGAGGAAGACTTTGGCGTATCAAGTTGAAAGTTATGTCACATTCTAGCGTCGATGGCGTGATGGCATTGGAAAAGTTTTGTGCTTGTAGGTGAAGCCAGGGAAAAGTTACGGCCACTTACGTGACACGCTTGGACAGTCGGAACGACGAGCGGTCAAGAGGGTCTTTTAGATCTGACGACCAACATGCATCCACACCTTCAACGCATGCAAGGATTTTTAAACAGGTTTGTACAGTCATTTGGGCTAAAACTGTTTCTTTTGAAAGAGAGTGTTCAAGCATTCCTCATTGCTCCGTGACTGGGCAAACTATTTCGACTTTTGATCCACGTGTCAGTCTGCAACCACTTGCATATTAAGCACTGCCGATAATTCACTGCCGTGCATCCAGCCCGGGAAACGCATAATGCGGAGATGTAGACACCTACTTTAGAAAATGTACACGTATCCTGCACTCATCGCGGCCGGCCACGTTCCGTGATACACAGCCGTGACGTCACAACATGGACACACTCGTCCTGTTTATTACGACCGACTCTGCAGCACCACGTATACAGCCCCTACCATCGACAGAGCTTGGCCTTACAGTCTTCTTACTCACGATGATATGCTTAGTATTGCAAAAGATTTGTCCTATTATTAAGTTTTAGCATTTGAATCGTGTAATTTTTGTCCTACTACAGCTTTAATATACTCTCAGTACATGCAAATGGCGTACATCTTATCGATCGTTACGAAAACGATGATCACAAGTGCCAAACGCACAAATTTCCATTTTATTTTCTGCATCGACAATAGAATCGTACAACCTTTGTTGTCAAAGGGTTTTTGTTGGAGTATGCTTCCTCCTCCGCCAAGTAGTACTGTGATTTCTTACACATTCCAGCCAAGTATCAAATCGGTATGAAAGTTGCCTTGATGACAATAGAGTGAAAGTTATCATTACTAGGTGCTCGTACGAAATTTGGTGTCCGCTCTCCGACGTGTCCGAAAAGTCCATACTAGAAAAATGTAGTACAAATTGGCACCCATCGTACATGTACCTAATCTTTGAAAACCATGTCCCAATTAGGGCAAACACAGTTGCTAAGCTAAAACTACTGTGTACTACTAGAATCTTTAATTTGTTTTTAATACACTGACTTTGCATAAGCAAGCGTGTCAGGTGCTCAGCACATTTCTGTGGATGACGCATACTACTTCTGTTTCGTTCAACTCGATGCTTCGAAGTAAATGTCGAAAGTAGCAGTTACTGTTTTGGAGTTTATCCACATACGATTTAAGAGGCAATATTAGCAGCTTTCAGTGTAATCAAGATTTGTAACAAATGAAGCTACGTTGTCTTCTGATCTTAAGAAACTGATAGCACCTCTTAGTTCCGACAGATTATATTTAACCGTTCCTCTACGTGGACCACAACGTCACATATGCTATGAAAGTGTTGTGCCGCAGGTATATATTGAGACCAGAAAGAAAAAAATACGATGAAATCGTTATAAATAAGTTCCTCTCATTGATTTCTGTGTATGTTATTCAGCTTTCTGTGTATGCAATGCTTTATTTGAGAAGTAAGGATGCGTCTCTAGTTAGTAACGGTAGCAAACTTTTGCCCACAGCTGAAATTCCGGTCGCAAACCACAGACGCCATGAAATGACGTCGCCCTTACTAACGAGCCCATGAAGCGAGTTCATCAACTCTGGGTAAATTTTCTGTTTTTTAGTTTCATCGCTTGCGGGAATAGACTGAAAGAGCATTGTGTTGTCTCCCTCAACCCACAGATAACGCGATAAGAAATTTTACGCTCTCCCGATCAAACTACAACTAAGAAAAGCCTTCACCTCATCACCGTAATCGCAATTCCTTCCAGTTCGCCGCTCGGTAGTTCGTCAGTATCATATAAACGGACGATTAAAACGGCACGGCGTTTATAATAAACTGCCCCGACACCTGCTGTGGCCAGAAAAATCCGTTACAACTGGGAACGGAGTTGCTCGCGACGGCATTTTTTGCGTCAGACGCCGTCCGTGCTCTTGTCGAGTTAAAACTTTAGTAGCAGTTCGACATTATTTTAAAAAGGTCCATCGCCCTTTTCCTCGGCAACGTATGGCCGCCGTCGTGCTGCCAGGGAACATGTCGGTGGTTGCGACGCTGTTTCCTCACGTAAGGACGTAAATGATTCGACGAATTGGTCTGGAGGAACGCCGCTGTCTCGATTGAAATTACTGTTGCGAAATCCGATCAGTGTGGCCTCTCTGATAACAGAAAACGTTAAGCAATATTATGATTTAAAAAAGTCTGTACCCCCGGTTTTGCGTCGATAACAGTACTGCAAATATTTTTGTCTGAAACGAAAGTGCGAAACATTATACACATATAAGTCGAATTTATTTTTTCGTTGACACAGCTTTGTCACTGCCTCAGCGACTGATTGTTGCTGTTAGCATCGCGGATTGTTGCCACTAGTAACTCTCCCGCGAGTAATGGCTGTTATATGAAGTAAACGAGAGCGACAGAGAAATTTGCATGCATGAGTTAATTGTCTTAATAAGAGCGAATCTATATTTGACGCAGAGACTACATTTTTAAAATGTACCCACACCACAACCTCGCGTATCCCTCAAGTTGCGAGACGCGTGTCCACTCCCACATATGAGTCACACTGACAGTCGCTGGCCAGTTTTACCATCTTAACGCATCCGCACACTTCCTGTTTCGCACTCGACACGTTCATGGATGGCCTTCTGTCTCAGCTGCCTCCAGCTGATGTTATTCTACAGTCCCGAGAAGGAGGCGATTGTGTGAGAAGATCTTCCGGAAAACGTGTAGAAATCGTCAGAAAATACCGTCTAAACGTTTTTATCCAAACCAATTAACGCATGTGATACGTTTATTATACTCACCTGGATGACTTGCGCAGTGAGGAATAGGAATAGCAGTAAGGGGTGGAACGCATTTACAGTCCATGGTTTTCAAGACGTGTAACTGCCTAGCAAAATTCCTCTAGAGTCAAGGCGAATTCCTAATCACGTACATAGTATTAGCGGATATGTCACCAGCCACAGTTTGAGAACAAGTAATAATGAAGTTGACAGCATCATCTGTTTTTTATCGATGCGAAATCTAAACCCAAGTGTGAGGCCTTGTTTTACTTCGTGGCAATGTATCAGCTGTTCACCTTCTGTTTGTACAAATTGCATTCGTTAACGGTAACAGATAAAAAACGATTCGTCGAGGGTCTTTACACACTCCACATTAGAGGAGGAGGGCCACATACGAGCCAACAATTGATCTCTCTGAAAAGGCGATGAACAGGGAAAAGCTTTTTTCAGTGGTATTGTCGTGTCGCAGGGCGGCGCCGATCGAGAGAACGAAGATCACCAAAGCTTTATTTTACTGCGCGTGATTGCGTTATAGGCCGCTCGTTGGCGCATGTGAAACTGTGGACTCACACCAAGTTTCATGAGTTCGACCACAGAGGTACACATATACACAGCGGGTGCATCTATACTGGCTGTGAGGTTCGGAACCAAATGGATTAGACAGTTACATTATCTACACCTGGAATCAGTTACTGATTTCAAAACTGATCTTGTTGTGTTAGTGTCACACATGTAGTAAGTCAATTAACCTACTTTCTCCAACAGTCGCAATGTTAATGCGACAACTGTCCTTGTTACGTTTGGCCAGGTAGAGCGACAGCAAACGTTTCAAACACTGTCCTGACAATTCTTTATTTACACAAACGACAGAATTGCAGTAATTTGAGAATTCCTGTTCTTGTTGGACTGTGGCTCATTTAGGTGGCCGCTTCCACAGAAGACTAAATATCAGTTCCACGGGAAGCACATATTTTTCTGGCCCTTTCCTCAGGACTGCGTGTCATTATGCTTTAAGAAGAAACATCCTTAGTGTCCTGTTTTTATACGGAATGAAACGCTATGGCTTATGCTTAATCCAGTACAGATGCCGACACAATATCGAGATGACGTTACTTGAAGAGTAAATTCATAGTAGTGGGTTAGAGAGAAACGTTCTGTCGTGTCAAAAATTTTCGCCATTCGTAGAGCTTTCGATCTGACGACCGACATAGCCTACATCCCTACTTTCATCCAACCCAAGGATTTTGGAAACTGTTTGCTGCGTAGCTTGTGCTGCCATACGGCTTGAGATTCCTCCTTTTGAAAGAGAGTGTCCAGACATCTCCCAGTGTCACGTCAATCATCAAACTGTAACGACCTTCGTTTCACGTGTGTTTGTGACGGTCTGCATGCTCATGTATGATAAGCCAAAGCGGGAAGTCACCGCTGTCAGCCCGGCCCTAGAAACGCATATGCAGATGTATAGACGTACTTTGGAAAGTTTACGTATGTTCTGTACACATCGCGTTGCGTGGTACATAACAGTCACCTTATAACATCTGCACTCGTGTCCTGTTATTACGACCGTCTTTCAAACGCTACATATGCGCCCCCTACCTTTTGCTTTGTTCACTAACATGATACGTTTACTGTTCCAAATGATTCCTCCTATTATCAAGTTTGAGCATTTAAAAGGGTTACTCTTTGTTCAGTTAAGATTTTATTTACTCTTTCAAGATATAAATGGCGTATAACTAAAAGTTGTTTGGAACATTGCGGGTTACAAGGGCCAAACGCACGAATTTCCATCCCTTTGATTTCTGCCTCGACAATCGACTCGCGCAGTTTCTGTTGCCAAAGTGTTAACGTTGTAGTTGCATCTTCCTCCGCAAAGTATTTCTCTGACATCTTATAGATTCCGGGTACATATCAAATCATATGATAGTTGTCTAGATGGCGACACAGAAGACATTTATTGTTAATATCTGCTTCTAACAAATGTATTGTGCACTCTCCGTCGTCTTTAAATAGTCTTTACTACGAAACTGTAGTAGAAATAGGTGTCAATCGTACATGTGCGTAATCTTCGAACACCGTCACCCAATTACAGGAAGCACGGTTGCTGTACTACAATCACTGTGTACTACTAGAATTTTTAATTTTTCGTTGATACACTGATTTTTACGTAACAAAGCGTCTCTAGCACTCAGATTTCCATGAATAATGCATAATACGACTCTTTTGTTTTTGTGAAATCTGATCTGTGCGGCCTCTCTGATGACAGAAAAATGTAAAGCCCTTTTATTATGTAAATGAATGTCTATATTCCTCGAATTTTCGTTGATAGCTGCACTCTAAATATTCTTGCGTTAAGCGCTTGGCGAAGTGTTGCACTTAGATGAGGGAAGTAGAAGACGGCGGAAAATACTTGAAATATTGCGCACTTCCCAGAATTAGCTGTTCCCTTCGCTTCCGTTGTTACATATATTCAAGTCTCGGGAGGCGTCTATTGGTGACACACTACGGCGACGTCCTAACGTCGACACTCGCGACTCATTCATTACGAACGATCCTGCACTGCCTAACATGCTACCCCTGTAGTCGAATGACCCTGGCCTCATATTCTTCTTATTAAAGTACTGAAGAAAAAAATTTTTTTTCATTTTAATATGTCTCATTTTTCCTTTAGTATACGTCAGATACACCTTGAAATCGCAAACAGCGGACGTCTTTCCGACTGGTTTTACCTCTCCCTGTTACAGCTGCCAACGATATCATTGTAAATCGCTCTATCTGCTGACTCAGCGAAAGGATCGCGCGAGCATGTGGACCACATGTTTACATCGCTGTGACATCTTCTATCCGGAAATGTTCCTGAGGTTGTATATAAAAACAGGCCCGTACTCATCTTGCTGACAATGTGTAAACACGTAAAGTTATCATTTTTGTAACCTCTTGTCGAGCATGCCGACCATTCTCCATCGTGTTTGAACAGTCGATTACCACCAAGCCATGTAAGAAATCGATGACCATTTTACATCTACACCTAATTGACAACCGTGCGCCAGTAATCGTAGCTTTGGTCACTCAATATAGCACCTCGGAACACGTCAATGGACGTGGATAATACTTTTGAACGTCCCTTTACATGCAGTTTCCCCCTCCTCCTCCTCCTGCTCATGATTTCATTTGTTAATGTCTCCTCTCGATATTAGGAAAACACTGGTAAATCCGCTGTACGAAGGACAGTCGCATTGCAGAGATGATGCGCGTATAAAATATGGAACTCGCAACATGCACGTTTCTTCAGACTATAGTGCGCGTCATTTACGATGGTGGCTGAGTTTATGTTCGTTCTGTACGTCTGACGTCACAAAACACAGTCAGCCAATGAACAGAGAATGACGTTGCCAGAGCTCGAGTGCAATGCAGAGCACTGACGAGTGTCTTCAGGTTTAGAAACGGTCAGTCATAGATAAAGTAATTGAACAATAGCAACGTCTTGATAGCAGACTTTCTTTTATAGAAAGTTTGGAAAAAGCATTCTTTATACCAGTTGCTTCATATTCTATTAATTAATTAAACCAAACAAGCAATAAGCCTCCTAATTCAGGTGATAGCAAGGAAAGGTGTTTGTATCATTCTCACGATCTGCTTCATCGCAATAAAGAACAGCGGTAATTGTTTATTTCCTATTGTACTACGATGAAACGTGATAAATTCATAATCATACCAACTGTGTTTGTCGGTATTTTGCGTGACATTTTAGTGTCCTCCAGGAGCTCGTTGAATGACGAGCTGCTTTAGCATAATGGTTGAGGTGTTCGACTTTCAAGTGAAAGTTTCTGAGTTTAAACCTTGATGAGTGCCGAATATTGTTTTATTTAAAAACAATATCGAAGTGTCTTACTTGATGAGTTTTATTCATTTGAATGTAATTTTTTGAAATTTATAGTGCTTTGTCTCTTCATTATAATCACAATAAGGTTTTCTAATTTTGTCCTCCAATATTCCTTTTCACAGCAATTAAAAACAATGGAAAGGCACACATACAGTATTCATGTTATCTGTTCAGTTTGTATATCTTATCTTCCGCAGTCGCTGTTTTACTATTCACATTGAGATATATTCTTTTGCGACAGTATTAAAAGTATTATTTAGAGCAGAATTTCGGCTCATACGTTGCCGAGCTACTTGACTGTCTGACGCAATTCTTTGCTTCGCTGCTTTGGCAACATCATATTCAATGTTTTCGTCGACTGATCGATGTTCTGGCAAGTATTTGCTGTCCGTTGTGACAAACACAAATTGTTGGAGCACTGCACCTCACTGACAATATATTTTAGTTTCTATGTTTTATTACGTCCACAATTCAGTTTTGTGTGCTTCACCAACTTTGTTTTAATCAGAACGTTTTAGAAAAAAGCGAAATGACTCTGGTATAAATAAAAGTTTTATTACAGTCGCTAAAGATGGAATATTTCCCAATTTATAAACACTGTTTATGTTATAAAGGACTGGCCGGAGTGGCCGAGCGGTTCTAGGCGCTACAGTCTGGAACCGCGCTACCGCCATGGTCGCAGGTTCGAATCCCGCCTCGGGCATGGATGTGTGTGATGTCCTTAGGTTAGTTAGGTTTAAGTAGTTCTAAGTTCTAGGAGACTGATGACCTCAGAAGCTAAGTCCCATAGTGCTCAGAGGCATTTGAACCATTTTTTTGATGTAAAGGGTGTTCATTTTAACTGGGGACACTGAAATCTCTTGAAAACGACACACAGAGCCAAAAGAAATCCTAATAAAAATTAGTTCCTCTCGGAAGGGGACATCAAGTTATAACAAATTTGACCACAAATTCGTCCGATTTGGTATCATTGGATTTTAGTTATAAATTTGTTTGATCTGATGTGTAGATTTTCGGATGTTTCAATGTCTCCAATTAAAATGAACACTTTGTACAGTTGGAACCATGAACGACTGCGGTCGATTTAAGGCTCGTTCTACGCACCTGACATCACGCATCCGCTGACAGCCAATGAGTGTTCAGCAGTTTTCTGAGCGGTCTGCTGTGAATGTCTTGGTGAGTGCGATTGTTAAATGTTATTGTAGTAATTATTTGGTGAATTTTTGTCACGTTTGCTGCAAGTTGTCATGGTTGGTGATGGTGGTAAGCGACAAACTCTCCATATACAGGCGAGGGAGATAATTTACAGGATACATGCTTTTTTCAAGCGTGGACCAGAAAAGGGTGGACCTATCACAGACGTCGCCAGATCTCAGGAACGCACTGCAGGAGCGACAGGCGTTAGCTTGAGAACCGTTCATCGGATTGCCAATGAAGGAAAATAATCTACAGAGACCTGTGGAAGTCCACTTTTCAGATCGCCAGGGAAATATCGCACTCGTGAGAGGACTCTAACCAATTTACATAACTTCGCCAAAGATGTTCTAAGATGTTGCAAGACGAGAAGTGCTCAACATGTATAACACAGGCGAATTTCCTACTATAAAAAAAATCACTGTGAAAATACGCGAAACCATAAATTTTAAAGGTAGCATGACTTCAATGAATAGAATACTTAGAAACATTGGATTCAAATACGTACATACAAATGACGGAGAAAATTTTAATGGAACGTAGTGATATTGCTGCTTCAAGGGCACAGTTTTTAAGACGTATTATTGAAGTAAGAAAATCCGGGAATAAGAACATTTTTTTCTCGGACGAAACATGGGTAAACCAAAATCACACAAGGAAAACGTGTTGGAAAATTAGTGATGGTTCGGATGGGTGTAAAGTACCAGTTGGTAAAGGTGGACGAATAATTGTGCTTCACGCTGGTTTTGCTTCTGGATTCATTCCTGAAAGAAAATTAGTGTTCCGGGCAAAAAAAAAAGACCGTTTGGGGGATTATCATTCCGAAATGAACTCGGAGACAATTAAATTGTGGTTTAGGAATTAGTTTCTCCCTTATTTGCCTGCAAACTAGGTGATTGTAATGGGCAATGCTAGTTATCACTCCGTTGTTGTTGACAAGACACTCACAACAAGTACAAAAAAAGCCGATATCATGTTGTGGCTTGCACGTAAAAATATACCACATACTGCCAACCAAACTTGTGCTGAAATGCTGAATGTTGTAGCGTTCCATAAGCCTTGCACAAAAGTTTATGAAATCGATTGTATTGGATAGAAACATGGACACATAGTTTTGCGTTTGCCACCGTACCATTGTCAATACAATCCGATAGAGTTAATTTGGGCACAAGTGAAAGGCTATGTCGCAGAACGAAACGTGACATTTAAAATTGCCGATACAGAAAGGCTTTTGCACGAAACACTTGACAGAAATACTCCTTCAGCATGGGCTGAATTTGTATGGCATGCACAAAGGCTGCAGGAGAAGGAAATGGACAGGGAAATTGTAATTGACAATCTGCTTGAACCCATAGCCATCACTCTAAGACCTGATGACTCGGGCTGCGACACTGACTACAGAAATGCAGATGACAATCGCAGTGATTGACAACAATGAAAGTTAAGGCACTTACACAATAATACTGATGTTCTCTTTTTTGTTTTTGTTTCACAGTCGCCGTTTTCCCAATGACATTGAAACATATTCCTATTCTGCAACTGTAATAAGCGTCTCATTTAGATGAGACGCGTTTTTCTCTTTCGAAGCATCTTCAGTGGACAGTATTCTGTCTCCTTCATTGCCAAGTCACCTTTCGCAATTTGGTGCTGCGGTAACACAATATTCAACGTTTGTGTCGGCTGATCATCGTTTTAGCAAATAAATGCTGTTTGTGTATGCCACACACAAAAGTTATATTTGACATAGCTCAGAGCACTTCACTGATACACAGTATATTCAAGTCCTAATGTTTTTGTAAGTTCACAGTTTTGTTTAATGTATTTTGTCTACTTTCTTTTGACTGATTGAAGTGCTTAAAAATAACGCCAAACGCGCCCGGTGTAGATAAAACTTTTATTACAGTTGCGGAAGATGGAATATTTCTCAGTATTACATACGACACCTATCTGGTACTTAAATTAAATGAGATAATGTTATACAGTATATTTTATATGAAATTTAGGTATCTTGTCCACATTTCATTCTCAACACTGTGGCAACTAAAATCGACCATACGGAAAGTATACGCTATGGACTTTTATCTATGCAAACTAAAAAAATGGTTCAAATGGCTCTGAGCACTATGCGTCTTAACTTCTGAGGTCATCAGTCGCCTAGAACTTAGAACTAATTAAACCTAACTAACCTAAGGACATCACACACATTCATACCTGAGGCAGGATTCGAATCTGCGACTATAACGGTCACTCTGTTCCAGACTGTAGCGCCTAGAACCGCACGGCCACTCCTATGCAAACCCTTGCTGCTCAATAACTGAGTTGAGCATCGAAACAAAATTAAGTCATTTATGGGGGGAAGTTATCAATCAAGAAGATGTGTAAAAATCAAATATTTGGGCGAAATAGTTTTTGTGAAATCGAATGATAAGTTTGTCAAAGCAGACGGAACACCATGTGTCAGCACAGGCGAGCAGTGCAGCGATGACAAAATGGCGCACAGCGCGGAATGCGGGGACCACGTCTCTGTAGAAGCGAAAGGGTTAATGCGGCCATGGTGGCTTTACTTCATAAACTGCGCGCTCCCCCCTAAACGGAAGTTTGCGAACTAATACTATAGCGCTGCTTCTCTTGGCGCGTGCGTCGTTGCAACTGGCAACGCAGCAATCTCCCGCGTCTGGACGGGCATGCGCGAGCCGCCAAGGTAAAAGAACTGAACTATAGTAGCAACAGCATGATCAGCAAAGGTATTGTTGCTGTCTGATGCATTTTACAAATCACATTCCTGAGATTTCATCAAGGTGCGTGATTTGTTGGCAAACATACTACGCGGCATGATAATAGAGAAATATAAAAACAAAGCACAAAATCACAGATGTATAGACAAGGTCCAGAACAATAATATCAAAGCTGAAAGGCAAATCGCAATATTAGCAAAATACGCGTTGCTCTAAAGTACAATAATAATTAAGACGCAGCAGTACACAATTGCTGACTGTTTCTCAAAATATTACAATGTGCTGTACAAGGATGTCGCCAAGTGAAAGTTATCTAAATAATTAAAAAGTAGATCTGCTGTACTCTGCTTCTGGTTGTAATCCTCAGCTGTGTACTGAGAAAAATCGCTGAAAACAGATTTTAAATGTAATGAGCCAAACAATACACTTTCCTAACTCTCAAATCTAACAACTTTCAGTACAATAACCAAGTTCCTTCAATGGCGCAGCTATATTAAAAAAATAAAGTCATCATTATTATATTTACCTTACATTCCATCAGTTTTCTTCATTAACAAATCTGTTTCATAGTCACGTTGTTTAAACAAAGAAAATAAATTTTAAGTTCCATCATAAAATTGCCATAGCTTCCTCACTAACACTGCTCAAAACTATCAGCTTAACTCTAACACAGATGTACGTCGACTCCACTCGCTACGAGAGCTGAACATTGTCTGCTTTACTCAAACGAAGCTAAACTTCGACTGTTCCCCTGCGCCCTTGCGCAGCTCAAAGATGTTGGTTAAACTTCTGTGATACAGCTTACCATATCGCTGCTCGCTTACAATCGATTCAGATACCAAAAATTCACATTCCATAATTAAACATGTCACCTATCAATATATGCACGGAGTTTGTGTGATATACAAAGGATACCGGCCACCAACCAACTTCCTCTCCTTGCTTCCCATGATGCAGCTTTACAGTGAAAAATAGACGACACAAAATTCCTAATCCCTTAGAATACTGGATACATTTAAATACGTTGCTGGATTCCACACAGATGGACAGCGAGCGGAAGTTACAAGAGCGTGGGTCGCAAGAACGCGACCAAAGGTGAGAGCAACCATGTCTGGTCGCACGAGTTGGTGATGCTTTGTCAGAGAAGGTTAAGGGAGGAGCGAGAATGGGTGATAACCACACTGAACATCTGCTAAGCCGTTAACCGACTTACGACTCCATAGAACAGAATGACCCATATCTGTATTTTTCGTTTCCAGACAGCTATTTGCTAACTTTCTTTCTGGAATTGGTATCCGGTTCGCTCTAATATCAGTCTGTGTTTGTTGTACAAAAATGTAAAAGTAGGAAGAATGCATTAATATATATAACAAAAGCAGATGCTGTTCCTATAACGAACTGGCAAGCGCGACATCGGCACGTCCCATCCGTCGTCGGATCCAAATTGTGTTATATCATAATGCTTAAACGTGGAAAAGTTATGTGCTCGGTAGCTCCCATCTTTCCATATTCAAACCTAACACCGTCAGACTGTGTATACTCTGTACGCCACCTACACATTCGACCAAAATACGGTCTAGTCACAGTGTTCCGTCGGCGAGTCCATCGCCTCGGACGTGCACGGCGATACCGACGGGTCATCTTCATCCGACGATATGCATACAACGTCCTCTTCGGTCTCAACGTCCGACGCGTACGACGCCATCTCCTCCTTAACATTCAAACAATGCACTATATGACAATCGGCATGTACTACATGCAGCCTCGATATTAATGCTTCATCGCCTACATTAAACTCGTTTGACACAAATATGACAAGTCCACGATGTTTAATAGTCAATCCCGGTTTATTCTTAACGTTCACAGTAACTGGGCGTCCTTCAACAATTCTCTTCAATATAGAGGCATATGGACGCCAACGAAGCCAATCGAATTCCTCAAACAATATTACATGATGAATACGGCTATCATACCCACCAAATCCGAATTCGGAACAAAATGGCAAGTACATATGTACTCCTCTAGGAATATGGGACTGTTTTTCTGCAAGCATTCTGTGTACTCCCAATGGAAGAGATCGATACGTGATGGAGGCCGCTCCATACCATTGTTATCCAGTCCCAGTCCTGTCCTACTCGTATACCGATCAAAACAAAAGCGGCTGTTGGCATACCTTGGTACAATCTCTGGTGTGTTTCTCTCGCATCCTGTAGGAGACACACGATGGAGACAGCAGAGTATTTCCACAGCCTACAGCGTAAATTTGGAAACTGGAAATTTGCGGTAAGTTCTATGTTACCAAATTGCTGAGGTCATCGGTCTCTAGGCTTAACACACTACTTGCTCTAACAAACTTACGCTAAGGACGACACACACACACTCACGCCCGACTTAGTACTCGAACTTTCGATGGGTGGAGCCGCATGCCTGTAAATTTGCTCTGTTAACGTAACCAGGAGGGTTACAAGGAAAATCCGTACCCCTTTGTTTCAGAGGTCCCCATTAAAGTATGCTGAGCATCTCTTTGACATTTTCACTAGGCTGGGAGAGAAAGGAAGAGAAGACTATGATTGGTCTCTTGTGACTGGATTGTTGCTGCTCGGCATGACTTTCTCTCATCTCAGGGTAGCTTTAATAGTTGAAGACCTCAACTATTTGTTGGATACATTCCCGTTTCCCCCTGCTGCCTTTGTCCTGTATGGCATCCACCAGATTCTGGTTTAAAGTACACAGTTCAGTCACATTAATGTGACCACAGCCTATGTTGAACGTCAAAATGCAGTAGCCATTCATAGGCGGCATGGTGCTGCACTAGCAGTGGATGGTATGTAAAACGTGTAAGGCGGACGCAGGAAACAGGGCTGTTGTTGTTGTAATGTGGTAATGGAGCGATTTATTTGACATCCACAAGGGCATCACCACTGGCTTTCAGGCTGAGGTTGGAAGCATTTCCGAAACGTCTACGTTTGTAAACGGTGCACGTGCCATCGTGGTTAAGGTATGCTGCGCATGGCAAAATGGCGCTGTCCAAAACTGGAGCCAAGGTGACTATGGTGTACCATGGGCCACAGATGACAGGATTGAACGGTGGCTGTAGGGATACTGTTTTTTTCTTTTGGTCATCACTCTACTGACTGGTTTGGTGCGACCCGCCACGAATTCCTTTCCTGTGCTAACCTCTTGATCTCAGAGTAGCACTTGCAACCTACGTCCTCAATTATTTGCTTGACGTATTCCAATCTCTGTCTTCCTCTACAGTTTTTGCCCTCTACAGCTCCCTCTAGTACCATGGAAGTCATTCCCTCATGTATTAGCAGATGTCCTATCATCCTGTCCCTTCTCCTTATCAGTGTTTTCCACATATTCCTTTCCTCTCCGATTCTGCGTAGAACCTCCTCATTCCTTACTTTATCAGTCCACCTAATTTTCAACATTCGTCTATAGCACCACATCTCAAATGCTTCGATTCTCTTCTGTTCCGGTTTTCCCACAGTCCATGTCTCACTACAATACAGTGCTGTACTCCAAACGTACATCCTCACAAATTTCTTCCTCAAACTAAGGCCGGTAATTGATATTAGTAGACTTCTCTTGGCCAGAAATGCCTTTTTTGCCATAGCGAGTCTGCTTTTGATGTCCTCCTTGCTCCGTCCGTCATTGGTTATTTTACTGCCTAGGTAGCAGAATTCCTTAACTTCATTGACTTCATGACCATCAATCCTGATGTTAAGTTTCTCGCTGTTCTCATTTCTACTACTTCTCATTACCTTCGTCTTTCTCCGATTTACTCTCAAACCATACTGTGTGCTCATTAGACTGTTCATTCTGTTCAGCAGATCATTTAATTCTTCTTCACATTCACTCAGGATAGCAATGTCATCAGCGAATCGTATCATTGATATCCTTTCACCTTGTATTTTAATTCCACTCCTGAACCTTTCTTTTATTTCCATCATTGCTTCCTCGATGTACAGATTGAAGAGTAGGGGCGAAAGGCTACAGCCTTGTCTTACACACTTCTTAATACGAGCATTTCGTTCTTGATCGTCCACTCTTATTATTCCCTCTTGGTTGTTGTACATATTGTATATGACCCGTCTCTCCCTATAGCTTACCCCTACTTTTTTCAGAATCTCGAACAGCTTGCACCATTTTTAGCTGTAAAGTCAGAATTGCCTCTCTCTTCCCTTTACTTTTTCTAAAGCCAAACTGATCGTCACCTAGCGCATTCTCAATTTTCTTTTCCATTCTTCTGTATATTATTCTTGTGAGCAGCTTCGATGCATGAGCTGTTAAGCTGATTGTGCGATAATCCTCGCACATGTCAGCTCTTGCCGTCTTCGGAATTGTGTGGATGATGCTTTTCCGAAAGTCAGATGCTATGTCGCCAGACTCATATATTCTACACACCAACGTGAATAGTTGTTTTGTTGCCACTTCCCCCAATGATTTTAGAAATTCTGATGGAATGTTATCTATCCCTTCTGCCTTATTTGACTGTAAGTCCTCCAAAGCTCTTTTAAATTCTGATTCTAATACTGGATCCCCTATCTCTTCTAAATCGACTCCTGTTTCTTCTTCTATCACATCAGACAAATCTTCACCCTCATAGAGGCTTTCAATGTATTCTTTCCACCTATCTGCTCTCTCCTCTGCACTTAACAGTGGAATTCCCGTTGCACTCTTAATGTTACCACCGTTGCTTTTAATGTCACCAAAGGTTGTTTTGACTTTCCTGTATGCTGAGTCTGTCCTTCCGACAATCATATCTTTTTCGATGTCTTCACATTTTTCCTGCAGCCATTTCGTCTTAGCTTCCCTGCACTTCCTATTTATTTCATTCCTCAGCGACTTGTATTTCTGTATTTCTGATTTTCCATGAACATGTTTGTACTTCCTCCTTTCATCAATCAACTGAAGTATTTCTTCTGTTACCCATGGTTTCTTCGCAGCTACCTTCTTTGTACCTATGTTTTCCTTCCCAACTTCTGTGAAGGCCCTTTTTAGAGATGTCCATTCCTCTTCTACTGTACTGCCTACTGCGCTATTCCTTATTGCTGTATCTATAGCGTTGGAGAACTTCAAACGTATCTCGTCATTCCTTAGTACTTCCGTATCCCACTTCATTGCGTATTGATTCTTCCTGACTAATGTCTTCAACTTCAGCCTACTCTTCATCACTACTATATTGTGATCTGAGTCTATATCTGCTCCTGGGTATGCCTTACAATCCAGTATATTTCGGAATCTCTGTCTGTCCATGATGTAATCTAATTGAAATCTTCACGTACCTTCCGGCCTTTTCCAAGTATACCTCCTCCTCTTGTGATTCTTGAACAGGGTATTCGCTATTACTAGCTGAAACTTGTTACAGAACTCAATTAGTCTTTCTCCTCATTCATTCCTTATCCCAAGCCCATATTCTCCTGTAACCTTTTCTTCTACTCCTTCCCCTACAACTGCATTTCAGTTGCCCATGATTATTAGATTTTCGTCCTCCTTTACATACTGCATTACCCTTTCAATATCCTCATACACTTTCTCTATCTGTTCATCTTCAGCTTGCGACATCGGCATGTATACTTGAACTATCGTTGTCGGTGTTGGTCTGCTGTCGATTCTGATTAGAAAAACCTGGTCATTGAACTGTTCACAGTAACACACCCTCTGCCCTACCTTCCTATTCATAACGAATCCTACACCTGTTATACCATTTTCTGCTGCTGTTGATGTTACCTGATACTCATCTGACCAGAAATCCTTGTCTTCCTTCCACTTCACTTCACTGACCCCTACTATACCTAGATTGAGCCTTTGCATTTCCCTTTTCAGATTTTCTGGTTTCCCTACCACGTTCAAGCTTCTGACATTCCACGCCCCGACTCGTAGAACGTTATCCTTTCGTAAATTATTCAATCTTTTTCTCATGGTAACCTCCCCCTTGGCAGTCCCCTCCCGGAGATCCGAATGGGTGACTATTCCGGAATCTTGTGCCAATGGAGAGATCATCTACATCTACATCTACATCTAAATTTATACTCCACAAGCCACCCAACGGTGTGTGGCGGAGGGCACTTTACGTGCCACTGTCATTACCTCCCTTTCCTGTTCCAGTCGGGTATGGTTCGCGGGAAGAACGACTGTCTGAAAGCCTCCATGCGCGCTGTAATCTCTCTAATTTTACATTCGTGATCTCCTCGGGAGGTATAAGTAGGGGGAAGCAATATATTTGATACCTCATCCAGAAACGCACCCTCTCGAAACCTGGCGAGCAAGCTACACCGCGATGCAGAGCGCCTCTCTTGCAGAGTCGGCCACTTGAGTTTGTTAAACATCTCCGTAACGCTATCACGGTTACCAAATAACCCTGTGACGAAACGAGCCGCTCTTCTTTGGATCTTCTCTATCTCCTCCGTCAACCCGATCTGGTATGGGTACCACACTGATGAGCAATACCCAAGTATAGGTCGAACGAGTGTTTTGTAAGCCACCTCCTTTGTTGGTGGAATACATTTTTTAAAGAATCTCCCAATGAATCTCAACCTGGTTCCCGCCTTACCAACAATCAATTTTATATGATCGTTCCACTTCAAATCGTTCCGCACGCATACTCCCAGATATTTTACAGAAGTAACTGCTACCAGTGTTTGTTCCGCTATCATATAATCATACAATAAAGGATCCTTCTTTCTATGTATTCGCAATACATTACATTTGTCTATGTTAAGGGTCAGTTGCCACTCCCTGCACCAAGTGCCTATCCGCTGCAGATCTTCCTGCATTTCGCTACAATTTTCTAATGCTGCAACTTCTCTGTATAGTACAGCATCATCCGAGAAAAGCCGCATGGGACTTCCGACACTATCTACTAGGTCATTTATATATATTGTGAAAAGCAATGGTCCCATAACACTCCCCTGTGGCACGCCAGAGGTTACTTTAACGCCTGTAGACGTCTCTCCATTGATAACAACATGCTGTGTTCTGTTTGCTAAAAACTCTTCAATCCAGCCACACAGCTGGTCTGATATTCCGTAGGCTCTTACTTTGTTTATAAGGCGACAGTGCTGAACTGTATCGAACGCCTTCCGGAAGTCAAGGAAAATAGCATCTACCTGGGAGCCTGTGTCTAATATTTTCTGGGTCTCATGAACAAATAAAGCGAGTTGGGTCTCACACGACTGTTGTTTCCGGAATCCATGTTGATTTCTACATAGTAGATTCTGGGTTTCCAAAAACGACATGATACTCGAGCAAAAAACATGTTCTAAAATTCTACAACAGATCTACGTCAGAGATATAGGTCTATAGTTTTGCACATCTGCTCGGCGACCCTTCTTGAAGACTGGGACTACCTGCGCTCTTTTCCAATCATTTGGAACCTTCCGTTCCTCTACAGACTTGCGATACACGGCTGTTAGAAGGGGGGCAAGTTCTTTCGCGTACTCTGTGTAGAATCGAATTGGTATCCCGTCAGGTCCAGTGGACTTTCCTCTGTTGAGTGATTCCAGTTGCTTTTCTAATCCTTGGACACTTATTTCGATGTCAACCATTTTTTCGTTTGTGCGAGGATTTAGAGAAGGGACTGCAGTGCGCTCTTCCTCTGTGAAACAACTTTGGAAAAAGGTGTTTAGTATTTCAGCTTTACGCGTGTCATCCTCTGTTTCAATGCCATCATCATTCCGGAGTGTCTGGATATGCTGTTTCGAGCCACTTACTGATTTAACGTAAGACCAGAACTTCCTAGGATTTTCTGTCAAGTCGGTACATAGCATTTTACTTTCGAATTCACTGAACGCTTCACGCATAGCCCTCCTTACGCTAACTTTGACATCGTTTAGCTTCTGTTTGTCTGAGAGGTTTTGGCTGCGTTTAAACTTGGAGTGAAGCTCTCTTTGCTTTCGCAGTAGTTTCCTAACTTTGTTGTTGTACCACGGTGGGTTTTTCCCGTCCCTCACAGTTTTACTCGGCACGTACCTGTCTAAAACGCATTTTACGATTGCCTTGAACTTTTTCCATAAACACTCAACATTGTCAGTGTCGGAACAGAAATTTTCGTTTTGATCTGTTAGGTAGTCTGAAATCTGCCTTCTATTACTCTCGCTAAACAGATAAACCTTCCCCCCTTTTTTTATATTCCTACTAACTTCCATATTCAGGGATGCTGCAACGGCCTTATGATCACTGATACCCTTTTCTGTACATACAGAGTCGAAAAGTTCGGGTCTGTTTGTTATCAGTAGGTCCAAGATGTTATCTCCACGAGTCGGTTCTCTGTTTAATTGCTCGAGGTGATTTTCGGATACTGCACTCAGTATAATGTCACTCGATGCTCTGTCCCTACCACCCGTCCTAAACATCTGAGTGTCCCAGTCAATATCTGGTAAATTGAAATCTCCACCTAAGACTATAACATGCTGAGAAAATTTATGTGAAATGTATTCCTAATTTTCTCTCAGTTGTTCTGCCACTAATGCTGCTGAGTCGGGAGGTCGGTAAAAGGAGTCAATTATTAACCTTGCTCGGTTGTTGAGTGTAACCTCCACCCATAATAATTCACAGGAACTATCCACTTCTATTTCACTACAGGATAAACTACTACTAACAGCGACGAACACTCCACCACCGGTTGCATGCCATCTATCCTTTCCAAACACCGTCTGTACCTTTGTAAAAATTTTGGCAGAATCATCATGATACTTCTTCAATTACAGGCCACATGTCCTGTGGATACACGTTACGTGTCTTTAATGCAGTGGTTTCTATTGCCTTCTGCATCCTCATGTCGTTGATCATTGCTGATTCTTCCGCCTTTAGGGGCAATTTCCCACCCCTAGGACAAGAGAGTGCCCTGAACCGCTATCCGCTCCTCCGCCCTCTTTGACAAGGCCGTTGGCAGAATGGGGCAGACTTCTTATGCCGGAAGTCTTCGGCCGCCAATGCTGATTATGTATCAAAATTCATACAGTGGCGAGGATCGAACCCGCGAACGAAGACGTTTTGATTATGAATCAAAGACGCTACCCCTTTTTTTTTTTTTCTTTTTTTAGAAAACAAAGACTCCGATTATACTGGTTTCTCCTTCCAGTAAACAAAAATGAGTCTCCTTCGTCTTGTTGGCGAAGAAGCAATCCTTTGGAACAAAAAAATTTTTCTCAAAGCCAAAATCAAATTTCTTTTTCCTTTAAGAACAATCTATGAGGAAGAAATAAGGAAAAGCTTTTTAAGTCGTCATGCGACTTGTAGTTAAAGTCTAGTTCTTACAGGAGCTACTGAAGTGTATCCGCCTACAGCATGCCAGCTCGTCCAAACGCGTCTTCCTATGGCGTAGGCGTGAGTTCTGGGTAGCAGATCTATTCAGTTCGGTTCGTTTTATACAGTTTTCAGCTTCTCAGGGCTTGGACGTTCCAGCTACTAGGTGGGTCATCGAAAGTGCTCCGTAAGAAATTAGAAAAATATTGTTTATAGCGTGGGTTGCGTATCAGGACGCAGTGACGTTCGTTGAGATAAGTCCAATATCCTATCGTAGACTTGTCGCCTGAAGTAAAAAGATTGCGGATGGTGTGGCCACAGATCCAATTCACAGAGTTAGTTTTGGCGGAGGGGTAGAAAGTCTTATCGGGGTACAAAAGCATGTGGACGTCGATCTGAGCCGGTGTCTGGAGAGTAAGAAACGCCAAAATTCGCCGCGCAAGTGTCCAGACGTCTAGCGCTGTGCCACAGTGGAACCGGTGGACATCCGTGTCATCCACGCCACAGTGGGTGCAGACGGATGAATCGGCGAGATGGATGCGGTGCAGACGATCTCGGTTAACTTGTTTGCCATTCACGGTGATGTACCACGCTGATTGAACGTCTGATGCGAGAAAATGCGCATGGATCGCCTTCCATATGTGTCGCCACACGTACTGTGGATACTTACGTTCGATGGGGTTGGACGGGCGGCACTGTTGTAACAATTCGGAGACTGTTTTCGTGAGGTACAAACGTGGAAGTGGTAAGGACCGGTAGATATAACTGAACTCCAGGAAAAATCGTTGGATGTAATAAAAGGGGGTTGGAATGGTCGATATCAGTACTGGGGCGGACAAGGAGGCCGGTGCAAAGTTGTGAAGCAGGAGGCTAGTAAGGCTCTGTTGGCAACGATGCCAAAGTTTGAGTTGGGAGCTGACGTATAGTGCCTTGACACGAGTCGGCACGTGGATGAGTCCCACCCCGCCACGATCTCGTGGCAGTGCAAGGGATTCATACTGCACCTTGAATAACATCCCCGAGCTGACGAAGGAGCCGAAAGCCATCAACAGTCGTCGCGCCAGGAGATTTGGGACTGGTAGTACTTGAGCCACGTGTGGTATACGGGAAGCATGATACATGTTCACGTATTGCGCGCGTTTGATAACGTCGAGAGCTCGTAGCCGGTTATCTGCGAGATTTGCTCTGATTGTCTGTAGCAAGCGTCTACCATTGATAGCCGCTGAGCGGCGCAGGTCTGCTGTGAAATCAAGTCCAAGACACCGTATGGTGGCGGCGACACTAAGGGGGGCAGCGCATCTCTCCGGCAAGCCCTCACCAATGAGCAGGACCTTGGATTTTGACACGTTGAGGCAGCTTCCCGACGCTTCTCCGTAAGTCGCCACCCATGTCAGTGCTGCTCGTACTTCATCTTCACTGCGCAGATATAGTACTATGTCGTCTGCGTAGGCTGTACAACAAAAACGGTGGCCTTGCACAGCCATGCCTTCCAAACGTTGACGCATGCCCTGGAGCAGGGGTTCCAAGGCGAAAGCATACAAAATCGTGGAAAGAGGGCATCCTTGCCGTACAGATCGCGCGATGACCAGGGACGGTGTAAGACGACCATTGTACATGATTTTAGAGGTTGCACTACTCAACAGGCGCATAACCACTGTTACAAAACCGCCAGGAAAACCCATATGCTAAAGAACTGTCCGTAAATAGAAGTGGTCAACACGGTCGAAAGCCTGGCTAAAGTCCAGTGAAGCCAAGGCCCCAGGGAGACGCTGATGATGCGCTAATGCTATCATGTCTCTGTAACGGCAAAGGGCCGTACGGATGTTGTTGTCGCCTCCTAGGGAAGTCTGGTCGCAGGATGTGACGTAACGTGCGACCTTCTTGAGTCGCGATGCCAGTAGCCGTGTGAATATTTTCATGTCGCTGTTGAGCAAAGTAATTGGTCGATAGTCCTGGACCCTCGATAACCCGCGCGGTTTATGTACGGGGATAATAATTCCTTCTAGAAAGGCGCTCGGGACCACTGTCCTCGGTGACATCAGCTCTTGTGCGATTGCCGTCCACGTGGAAGCCAACAAATACTGAAAACTTTTATAAAATTCGATGGGTATGCCATCAGGTCCAGGAGACCTGTTATCGGAACCCGCCTTGATAGCATCTACCACTTCATCTGTGGTTACGTCGTCTTGGAGATCATGCACAGCATCCTCCGGAAGAGTGTTCGTAGTGAGCTGAGCGACTTCTGTGATCAGTGTTGCAGAATGCGGTACGGCTGCGTATAGCCCGGCAAAATGAGCATGGAGAGCACGACCGATGCTTTGTTGGGTGTCGTGCCGGCGCCCTTCCACATCAGTGAGGACTTGGATCAGAGCTCGTCGTCGTCGTTGTCTTTCCTGAAGGAGGTGGTACATCGACGGACGTTCTTGAGGGATTCGATTAGAAGCTCGAGAACGGACTACAGTGCCTTCCAAGTTACGCCGCATGATCAAGGAGATCTGCGCCTTCGTGCGATGGACCATCGACTGCCGGGCTGGCGAGAAAGGCATCGTCGCACAGTCACGTAGAATGGTGTAGTAGAAGTGCAGGGTATTAGTTTGCCACGCCTTTAATTCCTTCCCAAAACTCATCAGAGTCTTCCTGAGGGTCGGCTTTGCACAGGAGAGCCACCATGATAAGGTGGAGTCATAGGCTTCTCGACGATGGTGGCAGCGTGCCCACGCTTCTTCGACCATACGGCGACAGTCTGAGGAGGTCAGGTGAGCGACATTGAGTTTCCACAGACCACGACTATGCCACACTTGCTGTCGGGCGAGAGTGACGTCGCAGAGGTATGCATAATGGTCTGAAAAGGCCAAGGGCCAGACTTCCGCATGACGTGTGCCATCAGCAAGGGAGCGGGTAACGTAGATGCGATCTATGCGGCTTGACGAGTGAGAGGTGTAGAATGTATAGCCCGGTTGAATTCCGTGGAGCTTCTTCCATGTGTCAACAAGTCGGAGACGGTCGATGACCACTGAGAGAGATGCACAAGGGGAATGTCGCGGGAGTTGGTCCGCGGGCTCTTGTGTCGAGTTAAAATCCCCACCGAGTACCAAATCGTCCTGTGGACCGGTGAAGAGGGGTGTGACGCTTTCGGCAAAAAAAGTTTGTCGGTCATGACGGCGGCCAGTGCCGGACGGAGCGTAGATATTAATAATACGCACGCCGAACAGTGTGAGGGCCATACCTCGCGCAGTGGGGAGGTAGATGACGTCCTCTGCAGGGAGTCCGTCGCGTAGCAGGATGGCGACGCCGCTACCGGTATCGGATGCGGGGGAAACATGGGCGTTGTATCCGGTGGGAACTAGGAAGTCAGCCACAAACACCTCTTGTAAGAGTGCTATATCCACATCCGCAGAGTAAATAGTGTCTCTGAACATGGCCAGTTTATGGGGGGCACGAATGGTGGCAAGATTCATCGTGGCGATACGGTATTGCTGCGTGCGGCCATCCTCAGTATGTGCAGAACGTGCGGTAGAAGTAGCCGGCAGGTGGAGACCCGCCGGTGGTCCCGCAGTGGTGATAATTACTGGCGGGGCGCCAGCCCCAGTGTCGCCGAGGTGGACTCCTGTGCAGACACGCTGGCAGTCTGTTCCGCTTCTTCTTCAACGTCATCGGCCCAGGAAGCTGACGACGTGGACATGTGACGGTCACGTACTTCCGGAACGGGTGTTGTGGATTCCGCAACATGAGTGGCAGGGGGACCGCCGTCATCATTCGTTGACAACGGCGAGGACACGTCCCTGGCTGGGAGAGTAGGCGTCACAGGAGGGGCTCCTGTTGCTGCCACATCGCGTGACTGGACGCAATGTGGGAGATCACCGTCAGACATCAGGTCGACATCTCGTGGGGCCGTCTGAGAAAGGGCGTCATCGGAAGGCGTTCGTCGTCGTTTCCTGTGTTTGCGAGGCGACCGCTGTTTTCTGATGTGACCTTCTGAATCAGAATGTGGTCGCCCGTCGTCTGACGCCGAACCCGTCTGGACAAAGGCAGACGTCGGCACGACACCGAGGTCGACGTCCATGGTTCCAACAGGAACATCGGTTTCGGTCTGCAAACCGGACGGTCCTGAAGCGAGCACTGGAGGCGACGCCGTGCTTGTGTCCTCGGCGCGTTGTGCTGCGGCGGGTGGCGTTGACGATGCTGCTGGCGCAATCGAGATTGGTACGACGGGGTCCTGTGCAACCTTGGCGTAGGTGATGGGTAAGGACGTGACCGTCGAAGCCTGGGTCTCTTCACGTAACGGCGTCTGTATTAAACGGCGGTGTAAGCATTCGGAACGTACGTGTCCCTCCTGGCCACATCCTGCGCACGTTCGTGGCTGTCCATCGTACATGACGATGGCCCTCACACCGCCAATCAGCAGGTACGATGGGACATGTTTCGTCAGCTCAATTTTTATTTTCCTGACACCATTTAATACGGGGTAGGTCGTAAATGTTTGCCACTTCTCCGCGACGTGACCCAAGACGGTGCCATATGGTTGGAAAGCGGCAATGACCACATCCTGAGGCACCTCGAACGGGAGTTCAAACACCCGCAATGTCCGGAGACCGAATCCAGCATGGGCGACTGTCACAGCACCCATATGTCCATCAGAGTGCTTAAATTTTAGTCCGGTGGCATGACGGTGAATTATGTCATTGCAAATTTCCTCCGTCGACATCTTGATGTAGACAACACTTCCAGTGATGGAAAAATGTATGCCGATTACGTCCTGGGGGTTCAAACGTAGATCCTCACGTATGAACTGTTCGACTTCGAAAGCTCTGGGTCGTGGATGTTCGGCCTGAAACGTTACTTTGATCGTTGCACGGCGGTACGAGTGCGCCATGGTGTACGTTAGTACTGGACTCGATAGATACAAACACCGCGACGCGGAAGTAAAGACCGCCAAGAGCGGAGCGTCACACGGCGCGCGGAGCAGCTCCGCACGCTAGCACGGCTGCGAGCCGACTGACCCTAGACCACGGGTACACATACATACTGTATGTATGGGCGAATAGACGTTCCACGGTTGAGCAACCGACCAAGCACATGGACCGAGGGGCTAACAACAGTGTCTAATCAACGACACGTAATTGAAGTACGAGTGCAGGTTGTAGACATACAGTTGACGACCTGCGGAAGTTGGGATCTGGCTGCGAGTGTTGCTGGGGTAGCCAACTGCTGAAGCGACCACTGGTGGTAAGAGGAAAATCCGGGTTCGAGTCCCAGACCGGCACAAATTTTCATTGTAGTCCATTCCATTATGCACAGATTGTTGTCCATATTCGCAACTGCAAACTCATTTCACATTGCAGAATCATAATGATGTCTCAGAAATAGCATAACAATTTAATACTTTATTAGCTTTTACGCAACAATCTAATCTGCCTCTTGCGACACACCAATGGAATTTCTTCATGGTTTTGGAGAAGTAACTTTCATCGTATAGAAGAGTCTGCGATTTCCTTCTACTTTGTTCGGTACGTTGTAAACATTATTTTTTGATTTCGACAGGTAGAATACCATGAACGTCCACACTTGAATCTGCCTTTTTTCTGATTGCGAGGAAACTCAACGTTACTTAAATGTGTGAATTCCTAAGGGACCAAACTGCTGAGGTCATCGGTCCCTAGACTTACATACCACTGAAACTAATTTATGCTAAGAACAACACACACACCCATCCCGAGGGTGGAGTCGAAGCTCCGGTGGGAGGGTCCGCGCAGTCCTCAAAATTACTTATTTCAAAATTAAATATTGGTCTCGGTTGAGGTACCTAAAGCGAAATACGTCTTCTCAGGTCATAGCTACAGACAGTAAAGCTCAATCAAAGTATAAAAACATGCATTTATGAAATATTTTCCACAAGAATAAAACATCGATGTACCGACATTACAAATTTCACTGAAAATGATCGTTCGCGAAGTATGTCAAGTACTATTTTCTGAGCTTCCTTTTCAAGCTGACTTTTGATTTTCACAGCTTTAACTCTCATTCCACTTTCTTTCGATCGCTCTAGAACGGGTTAATAGTCCCCCCCCCCCCCCCTCTCCATCATGGTGATCAAATGAGCACAGTCATGCAATCAACACCGCGCTGTGAGCTGCAAGATAAATATTGGGAACAAGAGCGGGGAATAGGCCTTGAAGATAATACGTGCTGAACTGTAGGCTGCTGTGAATAGCAATTGATCTGATACATGTTTAATGGCACTAAATTACTATGGGAAAGAGTAAAAAATGACCTGATCTGACTTATCGTCGTTAAAGATAATACCACAACTGGGGTGAAAACACATCAGACTGTGTTTTCCCCTCAGCTGCGTTTAATACATTTTGAGACGGTGATATGGGCCAAACCCTGGAGCAGCATCCTGGACTCGGTCACATGACACTGCCGTAACAGCTAGCAGAAATATTGCATTGATCCTACCATACGCTGGTATTACTCGAATGTGAAAGCAGTTGTTTCTTCGAACTGTACATCGTATGGGCAAATTTACGGAGAAATATGTGGGTTACGATCCAATAGGGTACAAGTGACTGGAAGTTCAAATAAAAAGAAAGACATAATTAAGGCATGACCCCTCAGAGAACTTCTACTGTGATACTTCTATTCTGCTATTCCGTGGATGTATTAATGATGGGCCAAAGCAACGCTCACAAATTCAAATACGAGTTGAGGCACATGAAGCTGTGGTCTGCTTTCATCAGAACTCCACGCTGGAGGCGAAGTTCGCTTCCGTCGGAGTCAGGCACCAGTCAGCATATTGCTGTGTCAAGTAGAAGCTAATAGCCAGCGCGCTCTAGCTGGTGACAAAACCCACACTGTCCGTGTAGAGGACTCAAAACCGAATGCCTCTTGAAATTTCCTCCCCGTGCACTGTTCAGTAAGTCCAGGACTGAATCGATGTTAAAATATTACTTTAGCCAGTCAGAGCTGGTCTTCAAAAGGTGAGTTGAGATTGGGACGTCTGATCTTCCTCTTGACCAGATTTCGAAAAAAATACATTTGAATGGAAAATTCCATGGCGGAAAGAGAGAGAGAGAGAGAGAGGAAAAGAGAGAGGCTGAGTTGGTTTTAACAGCTGAGTTGGCGTCAGCTAGTCGCAACATTCTGGTATTCGGAAAGTCTGTTTGGCGCAAGAAAAAAAGACTCCGAACCTAGCCGCGTGCGACCGCTTTCGTGCTGCCAGAGACGTGAAAAATCAGCTTCAGCGCAGGTGAGTTGCTTTTCCCACATCGACTCTTTAAAGCCACCCCCTTTGCGAGTCTTCAGAACAGCAAGTAATGCGGGGCCCAAGGCTCCTCCTGATAAGACTTCGGAAACCATTCCATTATCTACCTGTCTGTCAAGTTATTTCTTAGGCGCGACAGGAAAAGTGCGTCCACTGACACGGAAGGCGGCAGAGTGGCGTCAGACAGGGTGTGTCAGTGTTTCCTCCTGGGCCTCCCAGTACACACCTTTCGAGGGCGTAAAGGATATACGAATGGTGGCAAAGAGGAGCGTTTGTGAGACTCCGCCAGCACGGGCGTTCATGCGCCGCCCTTGCACACAGGACGTACGTAGGCTGTCTAAGTTGCGAGTCCGCACTTTGAGTCCAGACGATTTCCCTTTGTGTGGCCTTACAAAAGACGCCATTGCCACCCGCAGGGCAGCCGATGGCCAGTCCCGAACACCAACTCCTATCTACATCTACATCTACGTGATTGCTCTGCTATTCACAATAAAGTGCCTGGCAGAGGGTTCAATGAACCACCTTCATACTGTCTCCCTACCGTTACACTCTTGAACGGCGCGAGGGAGAAACGAGCACTTAAATTTTTCCGTGCGAGCCCTCATTTCTCTTATTTTATCGTGATGATCATTTCTCCCTATGTAGGTGGGTGCTAACAGAATGTTTTCGCAATCGGAGGAGAAAACTGGTGATTGAAATTTCATGAGAAGATCCCGTCGCAACGAAAAACGCCTTTGTTTTAATGATTGCCACTCCAATTCTCGTATCATGTCTGTGGCACTATCTCCCCTATTTCGCGATAATACAAAACGAGCTGCCCTTCTTTGTACTTTTTCGATGTCATCCGTCAGTCCCACCTGATGCGGATCCCACACGGCACAGCAGTACTCCAGATTAGGGCGGACAAGCGTAGTGTAAGCAGTCTCTTTGGTAAACCTGTTTCACCTTCTAAGTGTTCTGCCAGTGAATCGCAGTCTTTGGTTTGCTCTACCCACAATATTATCTATGTGATCGTTCCAATTTACGTTACTTGTAATTGTAATCCCTAAGTATTTAGTTGAATTTGCAGCCTTCAGATTTGTGTGACTTATCGCGTAATCGAAATTTAGCTGATCTCTTTTAGTACTCATTTGAATAACTTCGCACTTCACTTTACTCAAGGTCAATTGCCACTCTTCGCACCATACGGATATCTTATCTAAATCATTTTGCAAGTCGTTTTGATCATCTGATGACTTTACAAGACGGTAAGTGACAGCATCATCTGCAAACAATCTAAGACGGCTACTCAGATTGTCTCCTATGTCGTTAATATAGATCAAGAACAATAGAGGGCCTATAACACTTCCTTGGGGAACGCCGAATATTACTTCTGTATTACTCGATGACTTTCCGTCTATTACTACGAACTTTGACCTTTCTGACAGGAAATCACAAATCCAGTGGCACAACTGAGGCGATACTCCATAGGCACGCAGTCTGATTAGAAGACGCTTGTGAGGAACGGTGTCGCTAGCCTTCTGGAAATCTAAAAATATGGAATCAATTTGACATCCTCTGTCAATAGAACTTATTACTTCATGAGTATAAAGAGCTAGTTGTGTTTCACAAGAATGATGTTTTCTGAATCGGTGCTAATTATATGTCTATAAATCGTTTTCTTCGAGATACTTCATAATGTTTGAATACAGTATATGTTCTAAAACCCTACTGCAAATCGGCGTTAGTGATTAGGCCTGTAATTCCGCGGATTACTCCTACTTCTCTTTTTGGGTATAGGTGTCACGTGAGCAGTTTTCCAGTCTTTAGGTACGCATCTTTCTGTGAGCGAGTGGTTGTATATAATTGCTAAATATGGAGCTATTTTATCAGCAAACTCTGAAAGGAACCTGACTGGTATACAATCTGGACCGGAGGCCTTGCCTTTGTTAAGTGATTTAAGCTGCTTCGTTACACCGACGGTATCTACTTCTATGTTTCTCATCTTGTCAGTTGTTCTTGATTGGAATTCAGGAGTATTAATTCGTCATCTTTGGTGAAGCAGTTTCGGTAAACCGTGTTTAATAACTCGGCTTTATTGGCACTGTCATCAGTGACTTCACCGTTGTTATCGCGCAGTGAATGGATTGATTGTGTCTTGCCACTGGTGTGCTTTATGTATGACCATAGTCTCTTTGGGTTTTCAGCCAGATTTCGAGACAGAATTTCGTTGTGGAATTTATTAAAAGCATCTCGCAATAAAGTACGCGCCGCCGGCTGCGGTGGCCGTGTGGTTCTAGGCGCTTCAGTCTTGAACCGCGCTACTGCGACGGTCGCAGGTTGGAAACCTGCCTCGGATGTGCGTGATGTCCTTAGGTTAGTAAGGTTTAGGTAGTTCTAAGATCTAGGGGACTGATGACCTCAGATGTTAAGTCCCATAGTGCTCAGAGCCATTTGAACGATTTTGAAGTACGCACCATATTTCAAACTTCTGTAAAACGTTGCCAGTCTTGGGGATTTTCCGTTCTTTTAAATTTGGCATGCTTTTATCGTTGCTTCTGCAACAACGATCTGACCCGTTTTGTGTACCGTGGGGGATCAGTACCATCACTTATTAATTTAACTGGACGTAAGCTGCAAACGCATCCCCATACTGGACATACAGGGTTCACGTTAATACGGGAGGTGGAGAACATCAAACCAAATAGATTTCATTAAGGATCATATGGTCTCTGAGGTCAACTTGTAATACTATGGAAAACGTGGAAAGCGGAGCAAGTGTAAGCTGTTGTGCCATTGTCACTGACGGGGATTGTGTACTGACTTTCAAAACTGCTCTCTGTACAGAACATGTTTGGCGAGAATTGCTGGACGATGTACCTCTGAACGTTAGGTAAATGACGTACTTCCAAGAAGACACGGCGCGTGCTCGTTTCAGCATTACTGTGGCGAGTCATCCGGGAGTCTGCTCGGGGAATCGATGGATCGGCCGAGGTGACGCTATGGCCTGGTCAAGCAGGTTGCCTAACCTCACGTGCCTCCATTTCTTCCTCCGGGGCAGCTGGAGTGTCAAACCACTGTGGAAACACAAGAAGACCTCGTCGCTACAGATACCGTCGCTCCTGGTACCATTGTGGAGAGGCCAGGAATCTTCAAACGGACGTGGCAGTCAGTGGTCTAGTGATGTACTGCGTGCATACAGGCCAACGGCTGCACAATCGAGCAGTTCCTGTAAGTGTCACTACTGCAGTCAACATGCTGAACTACCTTCTGTGTTAAAAATTGCCATATTTGTTTTTTAAGTCCTCTGCCTCCTGTGTTAATTTGAACGACTAGCTCCGGAACTCCCAGTATGAAAATTTGGCCATGCAGTTTCTCTACTATGAGAGTCAGCTACCTCACAGTGGCATAAAGGATATTAAAGAGGGATAGATATGTTCAATTGGAACAATTGACTGTATTACACTTTGAATATCATTTCCAGTCCACATTTTCGTTCCTTTTGCCATATTCGCGGAAACTGGTATCGTATAAAGAGACTATGAAAGGAAGCAGCCAGAGAACTGGGTGACACCTTTCAATCTGTACAGCACATTCTAAGAAACCATTCCTCACATCATTCATCACATTTTCCTGTTGTATGAGCATTTTCACACATTCTGTCAATTTCATATCCCTTTTTAGTAGTACAGCCGAGTGTTTACACTTTGGGAGATGTTCCATATATATACCACAAGACTTGTAAACACATACCCTTCAGAGGTGATAGAAGAAATTTAAATAAAGTTTGGAAGGTAGGAGACGAGATACTGGCAGAAGTAAAGCTGTGAGTACCGGACGTGAGTCGTGCTTCGGTAGCTCAGATGGTAGAGCACTTGCCCGCGAAAGGCAAAGGTCCCGAGTTCGAGTCTCGGTCGGGCACACAGTTTTAATCTGCCAGGAAGTTTCGATTTAAATAAAGCTGTCAGTCAGAGTAATCAAGTGGAAATAGCAGCGAAGTCCTCCCATGTAACCTCTTAAACATCCAACATCGACTCTCTCACATCTATATCAGCATCTTCTGACAATTTAGCTGATCCTGTCTTCCAAAACCTGTGTGGAAGTCGAGATAACTAGATTCCTTCCGTATCACACAAAAATGATGGGACTTTGGTTTCCATTTAGCTTTCGCTTTCTATTATAATACGACGGTCAATCAATAATTAAAGAGACAAATCCGTCTGGAGAAAAAACAGTTTACTTTTGCAAAACAATAGTTTTTCTGCATTTCAAAATAATCTTCTTGAATATTTATGCACTTTTTCCAACGAACTACAAACTTTTTTTTATTTTGGATGCAAAGAACTCTTTATCTTGATGTTTGAACCAACTCCCCACAAACTTTTCCACGTCTTTATTGCCCTGGAATCTCTGCCAACGTAATGCCTCCTTCAGTATACCAAACAAATGGAAATCACTAGATGCTAAATCAGGACTGTAAGGGGGATGAGGCAGCCCTTCCCAGCCCATTATTTCGATGGCCAGCCGCTGTGGACGAGCGGTTCTAAGCGCTTGAGTCCGGAACCGCGCTGTTGCCACGGTCGCAGGTTTGAATCCTGCTTCAGGCATGGATGTGTGTGATGTCCTTAGGTTAGTTAGGTTTAAGTAGTTCTACGTTCTAGGGAACTGATGACCTCTGATGTAGAGTCCCATAGTGCTCAGAGCCATTTGAGCCATTTTTTTGTCTATGGTTTCACGGGTTGGTTGAGCAATATGAGGACATGGGTTGTCTTGCTGGAGAATCACATCTCTTCACTGACGTCCACGACATCTCTCTCTCATGGCTGGCTTCACCTTCTTTAAAGGCAAATCGAGTAGTATTGACTGCTCACTGTACGCTGCTTTTCGAGATAATAATAAAAAAAACTGAGTGTTCAGCAGCCCAAAACACTGTCAAGATGACTTTTCCTGCTGATGCTTTGGTTTTGAATTTTTTCTTGGCTGGTGAGTTGGTGTGCTCCATTATTTGTCTTTTTGTTTCGGGCTGAAGTATACCTCACTCAGAATACTTCCACAAGATCACGGGTAGATGGAGCCAAACTTTGTTTATTTCAACAAGTACAGTTCGAACACAAATAGTCTGCTGTTTTTGATGCAGTACAACAAAACAAACTAAACTTTCTCAAGAAATTCTTGTTCAAAAATGTTCAAATGTGTGTGAAATCTTATGGGACTTAACTGCTAAGGTCATCAGTCCTTAAGCACACACACTACTTAACCTAAATTATCCTAAGGACAAACACACACACCCATGCCAAAGGGAGGGCTTGGACCTTCGCCAGGACAAGCCGCATAGTCCATGACTGCAGCGCCTGAGACCGCTCGGCTAATCCCACGCGGCAGAAATTCTTCTTAAAAGGGAAACTTCCTACCGCACCCCCCTCAGATTTATTGGTAAGTTAACCCAGTGGACACCCCGTCAGAAACTGACCACAGATCAAACATGAGAACGGGAAGAAGTTGTACTGAACTGTGAGAAAAGAAGCAAAGTAGAGGCAGTGAACGGTCCAACCTTAACAAGTTGAACATCGAGTGAAGTAGAAGAGCCACAGCATCGTGGTTAAGTGGTCACGGTGTTCGACTGCAGAGCAGATGAGCCACATTGAACACTCCCTCCTACCATTTATTTTAATTCTTTTTTACTGCATTAAGATCTCTCCGTCCGATCACTCAGTTGTCTGTTCTCTGTCTGTAGTCTTGGCAGGTGTCGTACTGTGCACTGGTTGTAGAATATAAATCATGTGTTAATAATACATTACCGTCGCAAGTAAATGTGATGAATAGTGAGAGCAGGCGAGTTAGCACATAGACGTCTCACAGAAATGAAAACAACGATTAAGCGGGTGTGAACTATGTTACAACAAACGAATTCAAAAGACCAAATTTCCGAACCTGAACGCAACTTCAAAATCGTTAAGAAAGTATGTTTTGACAGAGCACAGAGAAACTGCGTGATTGTGAAGCTGTTGCGTTCGCTTGTTGAAGCTTATGTGACAAACTATTATGTTTTCATCATTTCCTTGGCAGCGATCACACATTCATACGAACAACTATATCGGGCAAGGAAGCATATCTCGCTCAGTTTACCAGGCGTACAAATTAGGTGTGTCGGTAAGAGATTCCTGTCATATGACTCACGTCCTGTCACTAATGCCGTGTATGACACACTACATGTGTTTTCCGGTGGAGAATACCGTTGACTTGTCGGCTTGTTATCAAAAGTTTGCCGTTCTCATTCGAAATCCACTTCCTTTCGACTGCTAAGAGACGTTACAGCACGACACACGCAGAAATTTATATACAGCAAGCAGCAGAAAAAAGAAATTGGCACGTGGGAGCTTCGAACACGGCTCGCCCGCTTTGCAGTCCAACATCGTGACCACTTATTTGTTTTCTAAATCTCATTGTGTTCGTCATTGTTCGTTGTACCAACGGCGTTGCAGCGGTGGAACACCGGTTCCCGTCAAATCACCGAAGTTAAGCGCTATCGCGCTCGGCTAGAACTTGCATGGGTGATCATTCGGTCTGCCAAGCGCTGCTGGCAAGCGGGGTGCACTCAGCCCTTGTGAGGCAAACTGAGGACCTACTTGATTGAGCATAAACGGCTCCGGTCTCGTAAACTGACATACGTCCGGGAGAGCGAAGTGCTGACCACATGACCCTTCATATCAGTATCCAGTGACGCCTGTGGGCTGACGATGACACGGCGGCCGATCGATCGGTACCGTTGGGCCTTCCAAAGCCTGTTCGGACGGAGTTTAGTTTAGTTTATTATTCGTTGCGTATGTTCGGGGCCGTCCCATGACACCCGTTCAGTTTCACCATTGATCTATTCAGCCACATTTTTCTTTTTTTTATCACCCGAGGGCAACTATCCCTCTGAACGAACACGCTGAGCTTCCGTGCCTGCGCTAACCACGACGCCTCGATTGTTTCAGACTGCTCTGTATTGCAGTGCTTGTGCTTGGACCGGTCGGTGTTTCCATTTTCCTTTTATTTGGACAGTTCAGTACACCACCTCGGTTCAAATGGCTCTTAGTACTAAGGGACATAACATCTGAGGTCATCAGTCCCCTAGAACTTAGAAATACTTAAACCTAACTAACCTAAGGACATCACACACATCCATGCCCGAGGCCGGATTCGAACCTGCGACCTTAATTATCGCACGGTTCCAGACTGTAGGGCATAAAACCGCTCGGCCACCCTGGCCGGCTACACCGCCTTCCTGTTCTCATGCTTGATCAGTGTTCAGATTTTGACGGGCTGTCTACTGGGACCTCTAACCACTGAATGTCAGGGGGATGGGATGGGGAGTATCCCTTGATAGCAATGTGGAGCTACAGTCTGGAATCGCGCGACCGCTACGGTCGCAGGTTCGAATCCTGCCTCGGGCATGGATGTGCGTGATGTCCTTAGGTTAGTTAGGTTTAAGTTGTTCTAAGTTCTAGGGGACTGATGACCTCAGAAGTTAAGTCACATAGTGCTCAGATCCATTTGAACCAATAATGTGAAGGAAAAGTTCGTCACAAACTTTGTTCTTCAACGAAACGAAAATAGATTTTTGAGAGCCCAGATTACATTCTCTTGATCAATGAAAAAACTACACCTTCAGAACGAAGTATGCGAACTGTCGGTGGCGCAAACACTTTTGAAATCCCTGAGCAAGCAGGACACAGAGGATGCGGTTATTTTTGAGGAAAGGGGTCAAAGTAAGTTACTGTCAGTTGCACTCAACATATAAACTTTATTCCTTAAAGCACACAATCACACAAGCAAGAATCAAAACTCTCAAGCTTTTAACGAATGACCTCCTTTGATTTAATTTGTATCGGCTGAAGGCCACATCGAAAATCCAAGGCACAAGGCCTAAAAGCAAGAAACTGATGTACAGGAATTCTTCTGGAGGTTTCACTTTTTTACAAAGAAATTTTTTTATCTTCATTGTAAATAGGCTGAAAGCCTTAGCTTAAATTTTTTCATAGAACTCGGCTGAAGGCCTCACATTAATCAAGAACAGTGTTACGGCTTAAGGCCGAGACTAATATTTTCAATGCTTAGTCGAAATAGGCTGAAACTCGGCTGAAGGCTGCATATCCACAAAACAATGTATTGGCTTAAGGCCTAGATAGAAGAGCTTTCAATTTGGAAAGGCTGAAGGCCTTATCTTAAAATATTTCGTGTAAAACTCGGCTAAGTGCCTCATACTAGAGAATAACAATCTTATGAGTTAAGGGGAAGACAAGAATTTTTAATTTTTAATTTAAGAGAACTAAAACTCTCCTGAAGGCCGCACACCAAGCTGAAAACAAATTTATGGCTAAAGACCTAAAGGGAAGAGGTTCTAAATTTGAACTATAATAGGCTAAAGGCTTTATCCTAAAACTCGGCCACATACGAAACCCAAACAATCTCACCGCTTAAAGCCGCTACAAAGAAATATCCAATTTTTAGTGTAAACTGAAAAAATCGGCTGAAGGCCACATACAAACTAAAAATTATTTCCTATGGCTTAAGGCCTAGAACAAATTTTTCAACTTTTGCAAAGGGTGAAAACTCGGCTGAAGGGCACATACCAACCTGAAACAAATTTATGGCGTAAGGCCTAGACACAAGGAATTTTCAATGTTAAATTTGAAAGGGTGAAACTCGGCTGAAGGCAACATACCCAACAAGAAATATTTTTTTACGGCTCAAGGCCTAAAAAAAGGTCTTGCAATTTTAATAAGCTAAAACTCGGCTAAAGGCCACACAGAGTACTTAAGACTAAACAGGAAGTCACTATGTAAAACACAAGGAGCGGTGCTCAGAAGGTTCCAAGGGTCGGCCTGGGAAGTAATACTAACGCATGTTTAGGTGAGACAGGCAGCCACACCGGCAACGTTTTAATCGGAAGCCAGCCGATGAACCAACCAACAAGATCAGTTCTGATCCACCTGCCTCGGAAAACGACAACAAGATGTCAATAGCGCAACTGGTGCCCAATCCATCCAAGTCAGAATAAACGCCCAAAAGTGCCAAAAACACCTCAGCTGTCGAACTACACGCCATGTGGGACAGCATCAACACGACGAGGAAAATACACTGCCAAAAATTACGTCAACGTCCAAGGCAGGTAACCGGAATGTCAACGGCCACAAGACAGAAGATACCGCTGGTACACTTAACTAATGAAGGAATGAACTAAATTAAGTTAAACACCACACAGGAAAACGGCTGCAACTCTAGCCGACTTCAATGCACACACGTTGTTGCTCGCGGGAATCTCCAAGAAAGCGAGAACCAGGATAAATCGAAGAGATGTGATTGCAGTTCTACATCTACATCTACATCTACATCCATACTCCGCAAGCCACTTGACGGTGTGTGGCGGAGGATACCCTGAGTACCTCTATCGGTTCTCCCTTCTATTCCAGTCTCGTATTGTTCGTGGAAAGAAGGACTGTCGGTACGCTTCTGTGTGGGCTCTAATCTCTCTGATTTTGTCCTCATGGTCTCTTCGCGAGATATACGTAGGAGGGAGCAATATACTGCTTGACTCTTCGGTGAAGGTATGTTCTCGAAACTTTAACAAAAGCCCGTAGCGAGCTACTGAGCGTCTCTCCTGCAGAGTCTTCCACTGGAGTTTACCTATCATCTCCGTAACGCTTTCGCGATTACTGAATGATCCTGTAACGAAGCGCGCTGCTCTCCGTCGGATCTTCTCTACCTCTTCTATCAACCCTATCTGGTACGGATCCCACACTGCTGAGCGGTATTCAAGCAGTGGGCGAACAAGCGTGCTGTAACCTACTTCCTTTGTTTTCGGATTGCATTTCCTTAGGATTCTTCCAATGAATCTCAGTCTGGCATTTGCTTTACCGACGATCAACTTTATATGATCATTCCATTTTAAATCACTCCTAATGCGTACTCCCAGAAAATTTATGGAATTAACTGCTTCCAGTTGCTGACCTGCTATTTTGTAGCTAAATGATAAGAGACCTATGTTTCTACGTATTCGCAGCACATTACACTTGTCTACATTGAGATTGAATTGCCATTCACTGCACCATGCGTCAATTCGCTGCAGATCCTCCTGCATTTCAGTACAATTTTCCATTGTGACAACCTCTCGATATACCACAGCATCATCCGCAAAAAGCCTCAGTGTACTTCCGATGTCATCCACAAGGTCATTTATGTGTATTGTGAATAGCAACGGTCCTATCACACTCCCCTGCGGCACACCTGAAATCTCTCTTACTTCAGAAGACTTCTCTCCATTGAGAATGACATGCTGCGTTCTGTTATCTAGGAACTCTTCAATCCAATCACAAAATTGATCTGATATTCCATATGCTCTTACTTTGTTCATTAAACGACTGTGTGGAACTATATCGAACGCCTTGCGGAAGTCAGGAAACACGGTATCTACCTGTGAACCCGTGTCTATGGCCCTCTGAGTCTCGTGGACGAATAGCGCGAGCTGGGTTATACTCGAACATAATATGTGTTCCAAAATTCTACAACTGATCGACGTTAGAGATATAGCTCTATAGTTCTGCACATCTGTTCGACGTCCCTTCTTGAAAACGGGGATGACCTGTGCCCTTTTCCAATCCTTTGGAACGCTACGCTCTTCTAGAGACCTACAGTACACCGCTGCAGTTGAGGCTTAACAGTAGATTAAGTGCGCACTCAACTTTAGTGTCCAGGTTCGGTGTGCGATGAACTTCGTAACCCTTGCAAGAAGTGGCCCACAACTCCAACCGCACATGCACGCCGCCAGCGGCTCTGGCCTGGCTATGCGCCATGGAGACTTCCTCGCTGCTCTGCCCCAACCGACCGACTGCCCAAAACCTGAAAATGGTCAAAAGATCAAATACACGTCGGCCGATGAGATGACCGATGGAATGACCAACCAACGGTTGTTCCCACTCCAGTCTTCTTCAGTCGGACAGTCCATGTGTGTCTCCAGCAGTAGGCAAGTACATGGCTGTCGGCGCCTCACCGGTGCTCTGTCCCCGACTTCACTGCTGCTGCGTTCCGACTGAGATCCCCACTGAGCTTTCGACACACTACGACCCGGAAATACTATCGGTCGCTCCAGAGATGGCACCACAGTGCACTTAGCGATAAGCGCTGCTGCTGCCACTCACAGGCAGGTAAGGCAGGAAGTTAGCGACGCCAGTGAATGGAATAAGGAAACGAGGCAGTAGTACTGTAAGAGAAGATGAAAAACAATAAACGGCATGTACACGAGCCGCACACGGCTCAACTTTGTCTCGGAGCACAGGTGGCGGGAGTGCAGCCGTCTGGCGGCGAAGGCGACGTCCGATCTGAGGCGGTATCCAACCAGTGGTGGTACGACAGCAGCTGGCTGGTGAAGGCGGAACTGTCTCTAGCCAGCTGCACGCAGGCAGGGCACTTGCAGGGCGGAAGATGACAATTTTCCTAATAGCTATCGAAATTACGGAGGATGCAGCAGGAGGTTGTGATACCTTCAGCCCGGGCCTCCTTTGTCGGCTCACACTGCCAGAGGCCAGCCGGACCCCATGCGGCCACTCTGCAACCACACACGGCCTCCTTTAACAAAGGACACGTCGTGAAGCGGCCGCCAGACAATGAGAAGTGTGCCATAAACTGATGCACCCCTGCAGCCATTAGAATGGGACAGGAAGAACGCTCAGCGCTGCTGCCCTGTTGGAGATTCGAGTCCTCTGTCAGGCATGGGTGCGTTGTCCTTAGCGGAAGTTAGTTTAAGTTAGGTTAAGTACGACGATCATTCAATAAGTAAAGAGACAAATTGGTCTGGGGAAAAAACTGTTAGTAGGGCAAGTTTGGTATTTTCATGGCTTTGTCATCACTGGGGTGAGCCCAGATTAGCTGATGTATCAACATTGTTTTGTTTATAGCCTCAAAAATACATTTCAAGATGGAGAGTCCGTTTGAAACGTCCACGTTAGTTGAACAACGTTATTCGTTTTTTACTTGCTGAAGGCGAGAAACCAGTCAATATATACTGTAGAATGCCTAAGGTTTTTCGTGAAGGATAAATGAATCGTGCAATGTTTTACAAGTGGGTAGTGCAGTTCAAAAATAGTCGCGAATCAGTGACGGACGAACGCCGTTCTGGCCGACTAGTTACAGTTTCAACTCCCTCACTTTAAACTCGAACTGATGACATTATTCGGGCCGACAGTCGTGTGACTGTGAAAATGACGGGTGATAAGGTTCAGGTTACTACTCGTATGGTTCATAACATTATCTGTAACAAGCTGAAGCACCGCAAAATACGTGCAATATGGGTCCGAAAGGAGTTGACGTGGCTACACAAGAAAACAAGGTTGAGAGTGTGCACAGAGCAAAATGAACACTATGAAAGAGACGAAGACGACTTCCTCAACAAAATTTTAACTGGTGTTGAAACTTGGGTTCACTATTATAAGCCAGAATCAAAAACACAAAGCATGGAGTGGAAGCACACGAACTTACTTGTCAACAAAAAATTCAAAACCCAAGCATCAGCAGAAAAAGTCATGTTGACGGTATTTTGGAATGCTGAATAGCCAGTTTCTTGTGATATCTCGAAGAGCAGCGTATAATACTACTCAGATTTGCTTTTAAATAAAGTGAAGCCAGCCATGAGAGAGAAATGTCGTGGGACAACGCACGTCCTCATATTGCTCAACCAACCCGTGAAACCATCGACAAAATGGGCTAGAAAGTGCTGCATCATGCCCCTTTCAGTCCTGATTTAGAATCTGGTGACTTCAATTTGTTTGGTGCACTGAAAGAGACATTACGTAGCAAGAGGTTCCAAGACAACGAGGAAGTCAAACAGTTTGTGGAACATTGGTTCAAACATCATGATAAAGAGTTCTTTGCAGTTGAAACAATAAGGCTTGTATCCCGTTGGAACAAGGGCATAAACCTTGAAGGGGATTATGTTGGAAAGTAGAAAATGTATTGATTCGTAAAAATAAACGTTTTTTTCTCCAGACCAGTTTGTCTAATTATTGAACGACCCTCGTAATGTGTAAGTCTAGGGAGCGATGACCTCGAGAGTTTGGTCCCATAGCAACGTATCACAAACCTCCAAAATTTCAAGAACGCACAAGCGAAAGCATGTGAATTCTTCTGGCCTGGAAGTAATAGTTTTACTTACTACCTTAGAAAGCAAGAACCGGTCGACGATTCAGGCACCCCACAGACACCGAAAGGAGCGTACAAAAAACGTGAAGAATTACCACCAGTGGGACATGTGATAGAAGTCAGTCTTCTTAAACAGATGCTTTCTGGACTAAAAAGGACGTACGTTGTAAATCATGGGCGCCAGCAGACTTGAGAAGAACCCAAAGTATGAATCTGTCTAGGTCTCACGCAGAGATAGCGACTACAAATAAATGTGTGGCTCCTGTCGCAACAGCTTCGGAAAGCAGAAGAACATCGGAAAATTGTTCCACCAACTACGGCAAAATCGTGAGAAACACTCCAATTCCTGAGTCACACACCAGCCCACTCAAGATAGGAAATTTCCAACCTGCACTGAGAGGCGTAGTTATGAGACCGCGATCAGTCATTGGCTGGCACGACAAACAGTCAGCCAGTGACAACGCCGAGGGAGCAGAAAATTTCGAGGAAGCGATGAGTTGAGAAATGGATGAGGGTGTGAAGAAGGGCAAGAGGACGGGGGGGCTCTTCCATCCATCGCCAGCATCCACCTTCCGATGGCCGTGATATCGAAGCTTCGGCAACGCAACCGACAACGGGGAGACAACCCGGAGACCGTGCCTGGCGCTCGCCGCAAAGCCCCGGATGCCGATACGAGCAGCCGATTCGCGCCGTACAGCTCCGAGGTGACGCGCCGTACCGGCGCAGCGCCTGCCGCCGACTGCAGTGGGCGACGCATGATAATGGTGAGACGATTCGTCCTTCCTCCTCCTTCCCCTTAATAACTGAGTCCTATCCACACCCTTCCAAATCAGCGCTGAGGTTTGAAATTTTGTCTAAATGGTACTGAAATAAATACATTTAAAAAAATGTTTTAATCACCTAACCGACCTGTTCCATTCGTACATCAAGCCCTTAACCTAATAACCTTTTGTGTTTGAATCCATTAAATTACTGATATGAGTTGGATGCATGAGCTGTTTAGGCGACTGTGCGAGAATTATTGTACAATCAGCTTAACAGCTTAACAGCTCATACTTACAAGAATAATACACAGAAGAATGTAAAGGAAATTGAATATGTGCTGCATGACGATCAGTTTGGCTTTAGGGAGGTAAACAAACCAGAGAGGCAATTATGACGTTGCAGTTGATAATGGAAGCAAGGCTAAAGAAAAACCAAGACACATTCATAGGATAGTCGACCTGGAAAAAGCGTTCGACAATGTAAAATGTTGCAAGATGTTCGAAACTGAGGAAAATGGAGGTTAGCTACAGGGAGAGACGGGTAATATACAATGTTTACAAGAACCAAGAGGGAATAATAAGAGTGGACGACCAAGAACGAAGCTTACTGTACAATCAGTACATCGAAGAAACTATGATGGAAATAAAAGGAAGGTTCAAGAATAGAATTAAAATTCAAGGTGAAAGGATATTAATGATACGACTCGCTGATGACGTAGCTATCCTGACTGTAAGTGAAGAAGAATTACACCTGTTGAATGGAATGAATAGCCTAATGAGTACAAAATACGGACTGAGCGTAAATCAAGGAAAGATAAATCTAATGAGAAGTAGTAGAAATGAACAGCGAGAAACTTAACATCAGAATTCGTGGTCAGGAAGTAGGTGAAGTTAAAGAATTCTTCTAACTAAGCAGCAAACCGACCAGTGATGGATGAAGTATCAAGGACATCAAAAGCTGATTAGTAATGGCAAAGAGTGCTTTCCTGGCCAAGAGAAGTCTACTGGTATCAAACATAGGCCTTAATTTGAGGAAGAAATTTCTGAAAATATACGTTAGAAGCACAGCATTGTATGGTAGTGAAAAATGGACTGCGGGAAAAGCGGAGTAGAAGAGAATCGAAGCATTTGAGATGTGGTACTGCAGACGAATGTTGAAATTTAGGTGGACTGATAAGGTCAGGAATGAGGAGGTTCTTTGTTGCAGAATCGGCGAGGAAATACTGAAAATACAGACGACGAGAACGGACAGGATGATAGAATATCTGTTAAGACACCAGGGAATAACTTCCATCGTACTAGACAGAGTTTTACAGGGTAAAAGGTGTAGAGAAAGACAGAGATTGGAGTACATCTAGCAAATAATTGAGGACAGAGGTTATAAGTTCTATTCTGAGATGGATAGGTTGATACAGCAGAGGAATTCGCGGTAGGCTGCATCAAATCAGTCATACGACTGACCACTCAAAAAAAAAAAAAAAAGAGTTATTGTTGGCTTCTTAATTTTTGGCTCCCAACGTGGGCCGATCTCATTGGTATTTTTCAAGTTATATGATGTCACGAACAATTTCTCGAGTTCTACACAAGGAACATGTCCGGGGCTACCACTTTTGCTGTCTTCTACACTCTCCTGCTGGTTATCGGAAGCCCCTCTAGGCTGAACTGGATACTATGGAAACCAGCCTGAACGCAGGGTTTGAGCTGCTGATAACCCGCTAACTACAGATGCATTGCGGGATCGCGGCGGCAAAGGCGAAGCCAAGAGACACGCCGCTTCCTGTTCATCGGTGTTAACAGCTTTTGTGATATATCTGTGGTAAAAATTAGCTGTGACAATGCTAAGACAATGGACTCTAATTGAGGAGAACAAAAGCTCAGATCCCAGTTAGGCCATCCAAATTGTGTTTTCCTTATTTTCCTCTGTATCGGATACGGTAGACACCATCTCGTAGGATGAGAGGGAGCTTGCCCCTCTCATCAAAATATAAGACAAAAATTTCTCGGTAATGTCAGGATATATTCAACACTGCCTGTTCTGTTCCCCATTTTAAGCTTGTGCTATGAGGTTATTAACGTCGATGTTGACGGAACATTTGAATCAAAATATCCCTTTCTTCTCGGCTGTTACTTTGACAGATGCTAAGTTTGTTTGGTTTGCGGTTGATACAAACAAAGTCAAGTATGGATTTAGAAGTGGCTGCTAATCAAATTTTCACTGAGATTAATAAATGACTTAAAGCCAATTCCGGTCTCGTAAACTGACATTCCGCCTGGAGAGCGGTATGCTGATCACAGTCCATATCTGCATTCAGTGACGCCTACTGGTTTAGTACGACATGGTGGCCGGTCGGTACCGTTGGGCCTTCATGGCCTGTTCAGGTGGAGTTAAGTTTTTTAAAGCTAATTCAGTGTCACTAAACTTTGATAGGACTCACTGTAAGCAATTCAGAACCTGTACGAGATTTCCTCCCAGGATGTGTATAACATATGGAGTCATGTAGATCGCAGAGGTTGACAGTGTTAAATTTCTGGGGCAACAACTCCATATTAAATTCAGTTGGGGAGAGCGTACTACAGAATTGCTGAAACTGTTAAACATCTTATTAGCTGTGAGAATGAAGTCACATGTAAGAGATAGAAACATAAAAAAACTTGCATACTTTGCTCACTTTCATTGTATTATGTCATCTGGAATCATATTGCGGGGTAACTCGTAAAATTGAGGAACAGTTTTTAGCGTGCGAAAGCGCGTAGTAAAACTCATTTGTGGTGTAAATTAAAGAATATCATGTGGAAACCTGTTCAACAAACTTTGTGTTCTAACCACTGCTTCTCAGTATCTTTATTCCGTAATGAAATTTGTCGAAAGTAATATATTTCTATTTGTAACCAATAGTTCAATACACAGTATGAATACTAGGAACAAGAACAATGTACATGAAGACCTAAAATCACTTGCCTTGGTCCTAAAAGGGGTCCAATATTCACGAACACACATTTTCAACAAATTAAAGATTAAGAAGCTGGTTTCAGATAAAGCATGGTTCAAACAGAGGTGGATAGACTTTCTGGTAGGCAACCCCTTCCACTCTATAGATGAATATCTTAACAAAGACTGCTAAACAAGCTTAAGTAAACTTGATGTGAATCTTCAGGTTTTCGCGGCGCAAAGACTGCTCCATTAAGTTTCGGGAATGCAGCCGCATGTATTCTGCTTCTTCTTCTAATATTTCGGCTGTATACCTTTCAGCCATCTTCAGAGAGAGCCGTACGACTGACGCTCCAGCGCTCGCTCCATCCTTTTAAACTCGCGGACCGCGCCACTGCGCATGCGGCCACAGATAAACAAGGCGCCAGTGATGTTGATTGGTGGCAAGGAGGTACAATATGCATGAGTTACGTCTGTGACTGCGCATTCGATCCATGCTGGGAGGTCGATGTATTACTGGGACCTGAACTGTAGCGACGTCTTTGTAAGTTCAATATTGAAAGTGCCGGATTCCATGATTTATCTAATGTGAAACCGCTGTCTCTATTATTTAAATTCTTCGTCAAGCGGATTTCAATGGCCTCTTTTACTACGGAGTCACAGAAAGATGAAACATAAGTCAGAGTTTCGACATTTTCATATACCATAGAGTGACCAGAATCAATACAATGCTCTGCCACAGCCGATTTACTGGGTTGTAAGAGCTGTCTGTTACATTATAGTTTGGACAGCACTTGGTCACAATAGTCAAGGTTAGGTATTTTGCGTGTGATAAATGTATTAAAAGTGGACTAATTATGTAAATATTCGCAGTTCCAGTTTACAGTAGTGCATACACCTATTTTGACATTCTCCTGAGAAATGATCAGGGTAGAGAGAACTATATTCAAATGTCATATGCTTTTTATGTTATTCTTTCTGGTTTGTTCCACCCCCACTAGAAATATCTTATTTTTGTGTCTATCGAACGAAAATTGAATCTAATCTAATCTAATCATGCCTGTCATAGTTCAGTTACGTCAGCTTTTTTCCCAATATGAAATATTAATTCAAAACGTAAGATACGATAATGACGTGGGAAAGTTCTCTGGGCGTCAAGTGGGAAGAAAATCGTTTTATTAATCATTTTTTGATAATTTGTTTCACATTCTCGTCAACTAAGAGCTGAGAGAAGCTGCTGTATGATGGATTGAAACTGGCGCATTCGCAGAACAGTGACCCGGCAGCTGCTGCGCCCAAGCAGAACGTGGGAAACTGGTCTTTATTCTGGCCGTCGTTCTTTTCTGCTATTTCTGGTCTGACCGGATTATCATTGCGCCAGGCTTTTACCATGTACCTGGTCTACGCTCACGTTCAGAAAAAGCATAACACCTTGAACGACTCGAGGTAGGACGTTCATATTCACAGGGCATGAACATTAGTATGTTCTGCAGAAATGATTAGCAGTTCAGTCACCTCGGTTCGGCATGTGTCCTGTTACCTATCAGGTACAGGGTCCGCCATGGGACCTGATAACTTGTTCCGTGTATGATGGCAATGACGCGTATAAGGCGCGAATGGCGTCCTATTGTATAGTCATCCATGCTGCATTCACCTGCTTCCAAAATTCCATCTGTGGTGATCGGCACTGGGTCACAGCACTGTACCCATCGTTCCACTGTATTCCACTCACTTTCGATTGGCGACAAGTCTGGTGATCTGGAGGACCAGGGCAAGAGGCCGACATTCTGTGACACCCAGGACGGACGTGTTCGTGCAGCAACACGTGGTCGTGCATTGTCTTGCTGAAAATTGGCGTCTGAGGTATTGTGCAGAAAGGGCATGCCTATGGGCCACAGGATGGCACGTGGTTTAATAGCTGCGTTAGAAAAGCGCTACGTAAACAAAGAGCACTACACCTCAGATTCAAGAGAAGTAAAAACATAGCTTTCAAAAGCTGAAAGAAGCGAAAATGAGCGCAAGGAGAGCAATGGGAGAAGCGTTCAATGATTTTGAAAGTAAGACGTTGTCAACCGACCTGAGTAAAGACCCTAAGAGATTTTGGTCGAATATGAAGTCAGTAAGTGAGTCGAAATCATCTATTCATTCTGTCAGCGACCACAGAGGCACCAGGACGGAAGATAACAGAGAGAAGGCCGAGATACTGAATTCAGTCTTCGCGGAGCTGAAAAGCAGCTACAATAGCTCAGCAGCGGAAAGGCTTCAGGACCAGATGAGATACTGTAAGATTCTATCAAGATTATGCGAAAGAACTTGTTCCCCTTCTAGCAGTAATTTATCGTACGTCACTTGAGCAAGAAGAGGTACCTAACAACTGGAAAGAAGCGCAGGTCTTTTCCGTTTTTAAGAAAGGCCGTAAGACAGATCCACACAATTACATACCTATATCGCTGACGTCAATTTGTTGTAGAATTAGAGAACACGTTTTGTGCTCAAGAATTATGACATTCTTGGAAAATGAACATCTCCTCTATAAAAATCAACATGGATTCCGCAAACAGAGATCCTGCGAAACTTAGCTCGCTCTGTTCCTCCCTGAGGTCCACAACGCAATGGACGACGGAGCTCGGGTTGATGCCGTGTTCCTTGGTTTCAGTGAGGCATTTGACACCGTCTCGCATCGCCGTTTAATGAAAAACAAGTACGGAGGAAATGTGCTATTGGTTTCAAGACTTTCTTGCAGATAGAACTCAACACATCGCTCTGATCGGAACTAAACCGACAGATGTAAAGGTAATATCCGGAGTACCACAGGGAAGTGTGATGTGACCGTTGCTGGTTACAATATATATATATATATATATATATATATATATATATATATATATATATATATATATGAGCTAGTAGAAAGCGTCGAATGCTCTTAAAAGCTATTCACAGATGATGCAGAAGCAACGCCACAAGAGAGTAACAATTTGTAGAACGAGATACACAGAATTGATGAGTGGAGCAGACTCTGGCATTTGACCCTGAACGTAAATAAATGTAACATATTGCGCATACATAGGAAAAGAAATCCACTACTGTACAGCTACACTATTGATGACAAACAGCTGGAGACACCGTCTGCCGTAAAATATCTATGCGTAACTATCTAGAGCGACCTTGAGTTGAATGGACATATAAAACAGATATTGGGAAAAGCAGATACCAGACTCAGATTCATCCGAATATTCTGAAGGAAATGTAACTCATCCACGAAAGAAGTGGCTTATAAGGCGCTTGTTCGCTCGATTTTTGAGAATTGTTCACCTATCTGGGACCCCTGTCAGCTAGGACTGACAGAGGAGATAGAGAAAATTCAACGAAGAGTGGCGCGTTTCGTCACGGAATCGTTTAGCCGGCAGGCGTTACAAGAGAGACATCGTGCATTACGGAGAGAGTTACTATTGAAATTTCGGGACAGCACTTTTCAGGGGGAGTGGGACAACATATTACTTCGCCCCACATACATCTCGCGTATTGACCACGAGGAGAAAATTCGAGAAATTAGAGCCAATACAGAGGCTTACCGACAAACATTCTTCCCACGCACTATTCGCGAGTGGAACAGGGTTTCAGTTCCAGGGATCTGATAGTGATATCGGAAGGTACCCTCCACCACACACCATGGCATGGATTGCGGAGTATGATGTAGATGTAGATACGTAGGTCATACCGATCACAGTGTGCTGGACACGCACCAACTGTGATTCGTTCAAAAATGGCTCTGAGCACTATGGGACTCAACTGCTGAGGTCATTAATCCCCTAGAACTTAGAACTAGTTAAACCTAACTAACCTAAGGACATCACAAACATCCACGCCCGAGGCAGGATTCGAATCTGCGACCGTAGCGGTCTTGCGGTTCCAGACTGCAGCACCTTTAACCGCATGGCCACTGTGATTCGTGATTGTACCAACAGCACCCCACACCAACGGGCTCCAGTTGTCGTTTTATGTCTTACGCGAATGCAGTCACTGAGATGTCACTCCCTCTGTCTGTACAGTATAAAAATGCGGCATCATTTTCAAACAAGACAGGCCCTGGATTCGTCCGACAAAAGTGTCTGATGCCATTTCTGTCCACAGTGTCATCGTCCTATATGTAAGGTGGTCATGTCATTTTGATTTTTGTACGTTACCGCTGTGCATGTCAGGGAGAGAGCAAGTTATGTTACTGTTAAACAATCTTTGGTCTTTTCCTGGTACAGTCTTTGCCTCTGCCCAGTCAGACACATTCTTAGTTGAAATGTGGTAGGTGATGAATGTATTCAGTTGTGCTGTGTTGACTTGTTATTGTATCTGTTAGATGAAGAAAGATTTGTTGTAAGGCACAGCAAGGATGAATATGATCTATATATTGGATGGCGAAAAGAATATGAATTTTGAAGAAAGTTATTATTTTTGAAGGCAAGAAGTTTGAAGTAAGACTGAAGCACTGCGCAGCTAGCTTGTGGGAATAATTATTGTCAACCTTGTTCAGAGCTGAGAGAAAGTCCGCCCCACTTCCCCACTTTGACTCGTGCATTAACGTATGAAGTGATTAAGCTGTTTGGTTTTTTATAGCAATTCTGCGTTAACATTGTACCCTTTTCAATTCATTACTCACCTCGTTAAGCATAGTATTATTCAGACCAATGTAATGTGTGAAGATTACGTGAATTTTTACTCTGTAGGTGGAAATTTTGATAAGGGCCAGATAAATGTTTTACTTCTGTTGTGCATTTAATATAAAATTGGATTCAGATGAGTTACAGTTCAAATTATGTTCTGTTTAGTCAAAGGTTAGCATATGAGTATAAGTTGGGTAACAGTTTGTGGGGACATAGTTTTCGTAATAGGTACACTTTTATAGAGTGGGAGGTAAAGTTGGGCTAGTTACTCTGGATTTGCCTAATAAAATCTGAAAAAGGACGACTGATTGCTACACCCTGCAATCTATAAGTCACATAACAGTCGCTGAGTGCACCTACTTTCCCAATGGAAGGTAACGTGCAGGAGGATATTAATTGGGAAAACAAGCGTTATAGGAACATTATGAGTGAAACAGCGAGCGTGTTGAAAGAAAGCTTAACCGCGAAGACGAAAAGGACGAATTTGACCGTTTACGTTCATATTCAGGAAATTTTGGCGTTTATGTGATTTTCCACGAGAGCAGTACAACATATCCAGATACGACAATGAATCGCCTACGTGGTGGAATAGAGAACAATCTGGTGTGCACAAAAACGGTAACTTTTTGACAATAAGTAAATCCAAAGTTTTCAGGAATTACAGCGACAAAATTCACCCCCAAGCTTGGATTTATCAGCTCCTATATTTTTTACCACCAAATGGGCCACTTGAGCAAAAATTGGAATTTCTCTGTGGTTATTTGGGAAATGAAGCTGCACCAAGAATGCACTCACTAGTGAGACACTAAAAAAGCGTAATTGATTTCTACCGAGCAGTTTTGTTAGACTACTGGTCGCAAGCCACACAAGATCGGGTGAAATGCACACATCAAAAAAAGGTTTGTATCACTTCGGCTCCGAGAGTTCCCGATCCTGTACGAAAAACTGCAATAGAGAGCAATATAAACATCATTTCCGCCATTTTTATTGTTCATGAAAAGCACACATTGCATATTGTACCACCACACAGCGAGTACTTCTGAGGTGGTGGTCAAGATTGCTGGACACAGCGGTACCTGTAATACCTAGAAGGACGTCCTCTCGCATTGATGCATGCCTGTATTCGTCGTCGTATACTATCTGCAAGTTCATCAGGGAACTTTTGGTCCAGATTGCCCCCACTCCTCAACGGCTATTCAGCGTAGATGCCTCAGAGTGGTTGATGGGTGACGTCGTTCATAAACAGCCCTTTTCAATCTGTCCCAGGAATGTTTGATAGGGTTCGGGTCTGGAGAACTTGCTGGTCACTCTAGTCGAGCAATGTCGTTATCCTGAATGAAGTCATTCACAAGATGTGCACCATAAGAGCGCGAATTGTCGTCCATGGAGACGAATGCCTGGTCAATATGCTACCGATATGGTTACACTATTGGTCGGAGGATGGCCATCATATATCGGACAGCCGTTACGGCGCCTTCCACAACCACCAGTGACGTACGTCGGCCGAACATAACGCCACCCCAAAAAAACAGGGAACGTCCACCTTGCTGCACTAGCTGGACAGTGTGTCTAAGGCGTTCAGCCTGACCGGGCGATGGCATGATTGAAGGCATATGCGACATTCACGGATGAAGAGAACGTGATGCCAATTCTGAGCGGTCCATTCGGTATATTGTTGGGTCCATCTGTAATGCGCTGCATGGTGTCGTGGTTCAAAGATAGACCTCGCCACGGACGTCAGGAGTGAAGGTGTGCATCACGCAGCCTATTGCGCACAGTTTGAGTCGTAACACGACGTCCTGTGGCTGAACGAAAATCATTACGCAATATGGTGACGTTGCTGACAGGGTTCCTCCGAGCCATAATCCGTAGGTAGCGGTCATCCACTGTAGTAATAGCTCTTGAGCGGTCCGACGGAGGCATGTCATCGACAGTTCCTGTGTCTCTGTATAACCTACATGTCCGAACAGCTTCGCTTTGGTTCAGTCCGAGACGTCTCGACACTTCCCTTGTTGAGAGCGCTTCCTGGCACAAACAATGCGGATGCGATAGAATAGTGGTATTGACCGTCTAGGCACTGTTGAACTACAGAAAACACGAGCTGTGTACCTCCTTCCTGGTGGAATGACTGGAACTGATCGGCTGTCAGACCCCCTCCATCTAATAGGCACTGCTCACGCATGGTTGTTTCTATCTTTGGGCGGGTTTAGTACAGTCAAAGGGTCTATGTCTGTGATACAATATCCACAGTCAACGTCTATGTTCTGTTCTGGGAATCAGGGTGATACAAAACTTTTCTTGAGGTGTGTGTAACATTAAGATGTTAGGGAGCTTTGAACACTCTGACTTCTGTATTCCAGTAAAATATTTGGAAGACATGAACCGCAGAAATCAGTACTTATAAAACTCATACAGCCCGTCAGAAGTAATTCACATTTTTAAAGTAAGTAACCTACACATTTGAGACATTTAATTTTGTCCTTTACATGTAATGACGATTTAGAAGCATTGCAAACGTTACTGCAGGAACTGGGATTGGAGAGTGACGACGGTTTAATGAAAATACACAGTAATAATCACAACAGAGAGTATGACAGGTAAGACGCGTTTGTGCCACGTCAAAACAAAATCTATGGGAACATAATTAAAAATACTTTTTTTGACTATATGAAATAGTATTAAAAAAGACAGAGTGAAATTTCGCGTGCTCTTAGCACATAATATTGATCTGAACAATAGTATGCATAACAAAGTGAATATATGAAAAGGGTACAGTATTAGTAGAGATTTTCTATAAAATTAAATCAGTTTATATGTTAACTCATGACTCAGAGAAGTGCGGTGGTGTTTCTCCCAGCTCTGAGGAAGATAACCAGCTGACAACAATTATCTGGACAAACTAGATGCGCAGTGCTGCAGTCTTAGCTCAAACTTCTTCTCTTAAAAAATAATAACATTATTCAAAATTCATATTCTTTTCGCCTTCCAGTATATATGTCATATTCATCCTTGCTGTCCTTTACAACAAATCTTTATTCACCTAACTGGTAAAATTAGAAGTCAACAACGCACTACCGAGTACGTCCATCTCCTTCCACCCTTCAACTGAAAATGTATCAGACTGCTCTGAGGCAAAGACAGTACCAGTACAAGATCAAAGACTCGTTAACAGTAACATAACTTGCTCTCTTCCTGACATCCACAGCGATAACATACAAAAATCAGAGTGGCACTATTATCTTACACGAACAGAATTACCGCCACCATGTTTCTGCACATTCGTCATTGGTAGGCGAAGAAATTGACGACGCGCACGTAACCCGTGCCGTAATAAACGGCGATGGACTGTCACCCCTGATACTGTACGATGTGTCACCCAGTTCTGTCCTGCAACACCGTTAGGATGTCTGCCTCGATGTTGTAACCTGTATGTGTCCTAAGACCCGAAGATGGCGGCTTTAGTTTCACCGAAACTGGTAATCGCGGAACAAGAAGAATTCCTGCGATCGTGGCTACCAGTTTGTTAAGTTACAGCCGTTAGGGTGAGGTGTCGGTCTTCTCGGAGCTGGTCTGGGGGTGCGGCCTGATCCACCTCGTCGTGTTCCACGGCATTCCGCACACACCCGCTCCACTGCCGAAACACTTCGTGCCACACGAGCAGCAATCTCCCGTGTGTGTGCATCACGTTTTCTCATGCGCTCTTTCAAACTGACTGATGTGACGGTGCGGCTGGCGCACACGTCTGCGAGGCCTCCTGCACGTCTGCCCGAGTCACACCGAGCCACTGCCTCCGGTTCAGAGCGACAACCAGAGCCGCAAGCGTACTGTACCGGCAGGTGGTGTCGCGCTGTGATTTCTTTGTCGACCTGGAACCCGAGGGCGGACACGGTTCAAATGCTAATCATTTCTGCAGAACATAGTAATGTACATGTCATGTGAATATGAGCGTCCTAGCTGTAGTCGTTCATCTGTTCTGTTTTTTTTTTCTTTTTCTTCTGAACATAATTGTATTAAATGAGAGTTAGGCGTTTATTCCTAAAGGGCACTCTGCTCGTAATTTTTATTAAGTATCTGCAGACGTAAGTTTCCTGTACCATTTGATTCTGTGCAGAAAAACCTCAAGGAGGGGGCGCTAAAGTTATCTTGAACTACCTTCACTTTTGCTGTAATAAAAAATAAGCAAGTCACGTGCAAAGTTTAAGAAACTTTTACTTAAACTGATTATACACATATACAGGGGAATGCCATCTTATGATATAAAAAAGTTACAGTTGTGGTTGTCTTCCTTAAATGATGAATTCTATGTGCCTATCCTTACTGGCAAATTGGTTAATCACGTCGTCAACAGGACAATCACTGTGAGGGTGGATGTTCAAGAGAGCTGAGCCGTCAAGTCTATCCTGCTCCATCGTCGCCCTCTGCCGTCTCTCTGTATGCCACAGTGTTGAAAAACTTCTTTCTACTGTAGCAACAGATGCAGGTAGACAAGTAAATATTTTGTACAGCGTGTGCAAAGTAGGGGAGTCAAATCTCGGACAGACACACAACGCTTACATAACAGAATCAGTATCATTTATGCTCGTTTGTTTGTATCTCTTTTTTAATCGATTAGCGTGCGGGCCTACTGGCGGGGGCGGCGCGCGTGGCAAGGTCAGTGAGGTACAGCGTAGTATACTCGCATTGTGTGCTGAAATATATGAATAAAAAGAAAAAGAAAAGGAAACCAACATCGTTTTCTGATTTAAATAAATTTCAGGTTGTTATTGAAAGTGTGCGTTACACTGATTGTAACAGGAGAGACTTGAGACTGAACGACGATACGTCCGTCGGTAATGACACGCGTGAGGTGTAGTCTAGCCAAGTAGCTTCCGCGGGCAAGGCCTTGTGTTACCGTTGAGGGATGTCCGGTCATTTGGTTGAGCAATGTACCGTACCGAAGCGCTGGCATATGAACAGCTGTGGCCAGCATAAATGGGAGCGTATTGCCTTAATCAGGACATTCCCTCCTGGATGCCGTAGAGTACGTGCGGTGAAAGGCGGGCGGCTTCCATATGCTTGCGCTAGCCTAGGAGGTGAATCTATTTGCGCCTTGTTAGATTCTGGCAGTAATGTTTCATTGATTGATCATGATTGGTACGAACGTTACAAAGGCTTGGCTAAGTTGCTGAAATTAAGCACTGTTAATCATGTGTGTTATTCCACTGGTGTGTAAACCCTTGAAGTGGTCGCAAGGCACGTTTCAAGCTTGGCATTCAAAGGTTCTCTTGGCCACTTGTCAGTTTGGTGGTTAAAAATTTATCTGTGAGGTTTATTTTTGGTTGTGATTTCTTGAAATTAACTCAGTGTGTGATAGACCATGCGAACAAAAGTTTTTACTTCCAGTTTAGACCAGAGCTTAGTTTTCATTTCTGTGCTCATGGGTTGGGGGCTGGTTTGTGTAGAGTCGAGGCACAGCCGGCCAAGGTTAATGTTGACCATCTTACTCATGAACAGGCTAGGTTATTATTAGAGGCGTTGGATGAATTTCCGGAGGTGTTCACCGACCGGCTTGGGTTTCACTAATAAGATCGAATATAGCGTTCAGCTTACTGATCAGATTCCGGTGCGGCAAACTCCGTATCGTTTATCTCCGCCCAAAATGCAGGAACTCCGTAAAATCATTAACCAACTACCGGAGTATGGTGTCATTCGCCCTTCCGTATCACCTTATGCAGCACCTGTATTTCTTGTGCCCAAGCCCCATGGGGAAGGGTTTAGACCCGTGGTTGACTACCGTGCTTTAAATCAGAAGGTTGTCCTGGAGTCTATTCCTCTCCCGGATTTGCACAGTTGTTTTTCTTTGTTCGCGGGAGCCAAAGCTTTCACTGTCCTGGACTTGCACCAAGCGTACTATCAGGTACCGTTGGCTGAGGAATCTAAACCGATAACGGAATTTAGTACCGATTACAACCTTTTAGAGTTTAATAGAGTGCCCTTCGGACCAGCAGCAGGTGCGGCAGTCTTATCACACCTGTTACACTCGGTGTTAGGCGACTTTAAATTCAACTTTGTGTTCAATTATTTGGACGATGTTGTCATACATAGCGCGAACTTCGATGAACATCTGGAACATCTAAGTCAGGTTTTTGGACAATTGAAAGAGGCAGGTCTAACCGTTAAACCGTCCACGGTAAGTCGCCCGGAACGGAATATCCTTTTTGGGACATTTTGTCGTGCAAGGGAGTAACTATTGATCATAGCAGGACGCATGCTATTCATGCCTTTCCGATTCCTAAAGATAAAAGGGCTGTCGCGCGTTTCGCCGGCATGGTGAATTGTTTTAGGAAGTCCGTACTGAATTTCGATCAACTGGCCACGCCTATTAACCAGTTGCGCAGGAAAGGCGAAAGGTTTGTGTTGGGCGACTCACAACAGGCAGCCTTTGTCACCTTGAAAGCTGCAATAAGCACCACTCCAGTGTTAGGGATCCCTGATTTCAATCCTACATTCCGTGTTCAAACCGACGCGTCGAACGTAGGGGTGGCGGCTGTTTTGCTGCGGGGGAAGGACGGGGAAAGTCGTCCTCTTGCTTACGCATCACGAGCTTTGTCACCAGCAAAGTACTCAGTGTACGAATTAGAGGCTTTGGCGGTCATATTCGCCTTGGAAAAATATAAATTCCACTTGGGACATCGTCAGTTTCGTTTAGAAACAGACAATCAGGCCCTGAGTTGGGTGCTTGCTCGGCCACGCAAGACAGGAAGAATAGCGCGTTGGGCCGTTCCAGTTCGGTGTTTGTCATATTAGAGGGGGAAAGAATCAAGTGGCGGACGTTCTCAGTCGCATGTCTCAAGTCGAGGAAGCGGACGATCATTTCGAGCTAGCCACCTGTAATACGGCTGTGTTAACTGAAAATCCATCTCTGTTCAGTAAACTTAAGGAGGAACAATGACAGGACCCCGAATTGCGAACTGTGGTATACAGACGTAGTGCCGGGGAAACTGTTCCGGGTTACTCCTTGGAACGGGGGTTTCTCTGCTTTCGCACTAACCGCCATAAGGTTCCTAAATTATACGTACCCCGGAGTTTAGTGCCTGGAGTTTTCAAATATTTTCACCAGACCTTGTGCGGGGGACATTTTGTTGTTGTTGTGGTCTTCAGTCCTGAGACTGGTTTGATGCAGCTCTCCATTCTACTCTCTCCTGTGCAAGCTCCTTCATCTCCCGATACCTACTGCAACTTACATCCTTCTGAATCTGCTTAGTGTATTCATCTCTTGGTCTCCCCCTACGATTTTTACCCTCCACGCTGCCCTCCAATACTAAACTGGTGATCCCTTGATGCCTCAGAACATGTCCTACCAACCGATCCCTTCTTCTCGTCAAGTTGTGCCACAAACTTCTCTTCTCCCCAATCCTATTCAATACTTCCTCATTAGTTATGTGATCTACCCATCTAATCTTCAGCATTCTTCTGTTGCACCACATTTCGAAAGCTTCTATTCTCTTCTTGTCCAAACTATTTACCATCCATGTTTCACTTCCATACATAAATGACTTCAAATGGTTCAAATGGCTCTGAGCACTATGGGACTCAACTGCTGAGGTCATTAGTCCCCTAGAACTTAGAACTAGTTAAACCTAACTAACCTAAGGACATCACAAACATCCATGCCCGAGGCAGGATTCGAACCTGCGACCGTAGCGGTCTTGCGGTTCCAGACTGCAGCGCCTTTAACCGTACGGCCACTTCGGCCGGCATAAATGACTTTCTGACACTTAAATCTATACTCGATGTTAACAAATTTCTCTTCTTCAGAAACGCTTTCCTTGCCGCTGCATTTTATATCGTCTCTACATCGACCATCATCAGTTATTTTGCCCCCCCAAATAGCAAAACTCCTTTACTACTTTAAGTGTCTCATTTCCTAATCCAATACCCTCAACATCACCCGACTTAATTCGACTACATTCCATTATCCTTGTCTTGCTTTTGTTGATGTTCATCTTATATCCTCCCTTCAAGACACCATCCATTCCGTTCAACTGCTCTTCCAAGTCCTTTGCTGTCTCTGACAGAATTACAATGTCATCGGCGAACCTCAAAGTTTTTATTTCTTCTCCATGGATTTTAATACCTACTCCAAATTTTTCTTTTGTTTCCTTTACTGCTTGCTCAATATAAAGATTGAATAACATCGGGGAGAGGCTACAACCCTGTCTTACTCCCTTCCCAACCGCTGCTTCCCTTTCATGTCCCTCGACTCTTATAACTGCCATCTGTTTTCTGTACAAATTGTAAATAGCCTTTCGCTCCCTGTATTTTACCCCTGCCACCTTTAGAATTTGTAAGAGAGTATTCCAGTCAACATTGTCAAAAGCTTTCTCTAAGTCTACAAATGCTATAAATGTAGGTTTGCCTTTCCTTAATCTTTCTTCTAAGATAAGTCGTAAGGTCAGTATTGCCTCACGTGTTCCAGTATTTCTACGGAATCCAAACTGATCCACCCCGACATTTAGCTTTCCATAAAACCCTGCTCAAGGTGAGCGAAAGGTTAAACTTGGAAGGGATTGGTCCGCGATGTAATAAGGCTTGTTAAAGGGTGTGAGGCTTGTAAGATGGCGAAGCCGGATACTGGGCCCAAGAAAGGGTTCTTGCAATCTACTCGAGAATCTCGACCCTTAGATAAAATCTATATTGACTATTAGGGTCCCTTACCGCGTACCCAGAGAGGCAATCGCTTCGTGTTCGCCATGGTAGACACCTTCACCAGGATTGTGTGGTTAATTGCTAGCAGCGGTACTACTGCTAGTGTTAGTATTCAACATCTCGAAAGGGTTTTCGCTAGCCTTGGCCCGCCAAAGTTGCTAGTGAGCGATAACGCCCCCGCTTTTGTTTCTAAAGAGTTTAAACAATTCTGTTTTGACCGGGGTATTTCTCATATTACCACTACACCTTATTATGCCCAACCGTCCTTCGCTGAAAGAGTCCATAGGAATTTAACGTCCGCGCTCATTGCGTACCATTCTGGGTCACAACAACGGTGGGATTTCTCTCTCCACTGGTTTTCTTTTTCTTTTAATACCGCTCACCACGAAGCGCACAAATTTTCTCGTGCTAAATTAATATTTGCCTTCCCGTTGTATTCTCCGTTGTCCAATTTGTGTTCGCTTAATGATCTGCTACCAGAGCAGGTCAACCCGGAGGAAATTAAAGTAAAGTGGGAGGCAGCACGAAGAAACATGAGACTGGTACATCGCCGGGAGCAGCTGCGTTACAGTAAGGGTAGACAACCCGCGCAAGTCCAGATGGGGCAGGAAGTGTATCTTAAGAATTTTTGGGGTCAGAGTCAGGCCACTCAAGAAGTCACTGGGAAGCTGCTGCCTAGATTTTTGGGTCCATATAAGGTTATTAAGAGACTCTCACCGGTGAACCTTCCACTGCAGGACCCTAAAACAAAAAGGTGAAGGCACACCTGAGTCAGCTCAAATTGAGTACGATTGATCACCGTTCAGAATGTCAGGGGGCAAACGCAGGTTTTCCACCCCCATTTCCGCCTTTAATGGGGGGGGGGAGTAGATTGAACCGTATCATCTCCATCTTTGCCTAGGTTTGGTGTGTCGTCTTCCAGAGCCTTGGCTTTGCTCTGCCGCGATTGGTCCGTTTGCTTTTAAATTACGGAGGGCACTGCGTGCGAGGAGAAACCTGCTGACGACGTGAGTATCGAGTGCTGCTGCCAGAGTGAGACGGGGAGTTTTGTTTCCGGTTGTGTGGCAGCGCAATGTTGCGGGAAAGGTGGTACAACTTCCTGTGAACGCACGTGATTGCTACGAGCGTGTGTACTCGGGACGGTGGCAGTCGTTCAGGACGGGCTGTGTGATAAGGAAGCTCGGGGTGGCAACTGTTGACGCGGCGGTCCACGTTGCTATGGTGGAACTGGGGCGATTGACATAGCTCGAGTTGGTGCTGGTTGCAACCTGTCGCCGAATGCTTGTCTGCCTTCTGGACTAACGGTGGGAATTTCTTGACTTGAGGTGTCTCACTCAATTTCTGCCCGTGTCGTCGGGTGTGTTTTGCTCTAAGGTCGTGTGCCATGGTGTTTCGCAATTTTAGTAGGCTCAGGCGTGCCCGAAATCCCGATTCAGTGATCTGCTGTTATATTGTCAAGTGTAACTATCGCTAGAAAAGAGTGTTAACTCTCTGTGCCTTAATAACTGAACCTAAAATATTATCTGTGGTTGAAATTTTATTCTGACCCAAGTGCAATAACGATCTTGTATTTTACAATTTGTTGGGTGGTATTATTATTTAGGTCTGGCCGTCACATTTACTAAGTAGAAGTTTTACGAAGGCCAGTGGGCGTCATCACTAGTTCCTGCCTAGATAGGAGTTATATTTTGAACCATGTGTTTCAATGTTTAGTAATTTTTATTTTATGTGTTATAGAGAGTTGCTGTGAAGCCCTACGTGAACGATTCGCCACGTAGGTGAAGTTTCTAGTTATTCTGCTGGTCTGCGCCATATTGCTAAAGCAGGCAGTCCTAGCACAGCTGGCCGGCCGGAGTGGCTGAGCGATTCTAGGCGCTTCAGTCTGGAACTGCGCGACCGCTACGGTTGCAGGTTCGAATCCTGCCTCGGGCATGGATGTGTGTGACGTCCTTAGGTTAGTTAGATTAAAGTAGTTCTAAGTTCTAGGGGACTCATGACCTCAGATGTTAAGTCCCATAGTGCTCAGAGCCATTTGAATCATTTGAACCTAGCACAGCTTCAACCATTCTCAAATATTTATTATTACTGATATTCAGGCCCTTCAGGCCGAGTGGCGACGTCACTACCCTTTTTTTGGTTATTAATTTTATCTTGTTAGCTTGCTTCATTAAAAAAAAAACACCTTTGGGATATGAATTTTTCATTTTGTCTTTACTGCTCCTTTGGACGAAGTAAATTAACTGTTGGTTTTGCATTCATGCAGCATTATCAAAACAGCATTTGTGGTTATATTTGATTGGCCTTTCTGGCCTAATGATTAAAGTCATTCCTTTGAGTAACTTATTGTATTGGTGAATAATTAATCAAAAGTTTTGGGTCCTTTAACCGTGATTATCTCCTTATGTTCAATCTTAAGGTTGTCATTCTGACATTACAGTTGTGAATGTTCAGCGGCCCTTCAGGCCTGGAGTTTAAAAAATATTGTTGTGCTTTGTGATATATATATATATATATATATATATATACAGGGTTATTACAAATGATTGAAGCGATTTCACAGCTCTACAATAACTTAATTATTTGAGATATTTTCACAATGCATTGCACACACATACGAAAACTCAAAAAGTTTTTTAGGTATTCACAAATGTTCGATATGTGCCCCTTTAGTGATTCGGCAGACATCAAGCCGATAATCAAGTTCCTCCCACACTCGGCGCAGCATGTCCCCATCAATGAGTTCGAAAGCATCGTTGATGCGAGCTCGCAGTTCTGGCACGTTTCTTGGTAGAGGAGGTTTAAACACTGAATCTTTCACATAACCCCACAGAAAGAAATCGCATGGAGTTAAGTCGGGAAAGCGTGGAGGCCATGACATGAATTGCTGGTCATGATCTCCACCACGACCGATCCATCGGTTTTCCAATCTCCTGTTTAAGAAATCCCGAACATCATGATGGAAGTGCGGTGGAGCACCATCCTGTTGAAAGATGAAGTCGGCACTGTCGGTCTCCAGTTGTGGCATGAGCCAATTTTCCAGCATGTCCAGATACACGTGTCCTGTAACATTTTTTTCGCAGAAGAACTTTAAACCGTGAGATTGCACAAAACACGTTAACTTTTGGTGAATTGCGAATTTGCTGCACGAATGCGTGAGGATTCTCTACCGCCCAGATTCGCACATTGTGTCTGTTCACTTCACCATTAAGAAAAAATGTTGCTTCATCACTGAAAACAAGTTTCGCACTGAACGCATCCTCTTCCATGAGCTGTTGCAACCGCGCCGAAAATTCAAAGCGTTTGACTTTGTCATCGGGTGTCAGGGCTTGTAGCAATTGTAAACGGTAGGACTTCTGCTTTAGCCTTTTCCGTAAGATTTTCCAAACCGTCGGCTGTGGTACGTTTAGCTCCCTGCTTGATTTATTCCTCGACTTCCGCGGGCTACGCGTGAAACTTGCCCGCACGCTTTCAACCGTTTCTTCGCTCACTGCAGGCCGACCCGTTGATTTCCCCTTACAGAGGCATCCAGAAGCTTTAATCTGCGCATGCCATCGCCGAATGGAGTTAGCAGCTGGTGGATCTTTGTTGAACTTCGTCCTGAACTGTCGTTGCTCTGTTATGACTGACTGATGTGAGTGCATTTCAAGCACGACATACGCTTTCTCGGCTCCTGTCGCCATTTTGTCTCACTGGGCTCTCGAGCGCTCTGGCGGCAGAAACCTGAAGTGCGGCTTCAGCCGAACAAAACTTTATGAGGTTTTCTACGTATCTGTAGTGTGTCGTGACCATATGTCAATGAATGGAGCTACAGTGAATTTATGAAATCCCTTCAACCATTTGTAATAGCCCCGTATATATATATATATATATATATATATATATATATATATATATATATATATATCTGTACCAGTGCACAAGTGTTTTTCAATGTTTAATGAAATTATATACATTACTAGCCATTAAAATTGCTACACCAAGAAGAAATGCAGATGATAAACGGGTATTCATTGGATAAATATATTATACCATAACTGACATGTGATTACATTTTCACGCAATTTGGGTGCATAGATCCTGAGAAACCAGTAACTATAACAACTACCTCTGGCCGTAATAACGGCCTTGATATGCCTGGGCGTTGAGTCAAATGGAGCTTGGATGGCGCGTACAGGTACAGCTGCCCATGCAGCTTCAACACGATACCACAGTTCATCAAGAGTAGTGACTGACGTATTGTGACAAGCCAGTTGCTCGGTCACCATTGACCAGACGTTTTCAATTGGTGAGAGATCTGGAGAATGTGCTGGCCAGGGCAGCAGTCGAACATTTTCTGTATCCAGAAAGGCCCGTACAAGACCTACAACAAGCGGTCGTGCATTATCCTGCTGAAATGTAGGGTTTCGCAGGGATCAAATGAAGGGTCGTAACACACCTGAAATGTAACGCCCACTGTTCAAAGTGCCGTCAATGGGATCAAGAGGTGACCGAGACGTGTAACCAATGGCACGCCATACCATCACGCCGGGTGATACACCAGTATGGCGATGACGAATACACGCTTCCAATGTGCATTCACCGCTATGTCCCCAATCACGGATGCGACCATCATGATGCTCTAAACAGTACCTAGATTCATTCGTGCACCCAGGTTCGTCGTTGAGTACACCATCGCAGGCGCTCCTGTCTGTGATGCAGCGTCAAGGGTAACCACAGCCATGGTCTCCGAACTGATAGTCCATGTTTCTGGAAACGTCGTCGAACTGTTCGTGCAGATGGTTGTTGTCTTGTAAACGTCCCCATCTATTGACTCAGGGTTCGAGACGTGGCTGCACGATCCGTTACAGCCATGTGCATAAGATCCCTGTCATCTTGACTGCTAGTGATACGAGGCCGTTGGGATCCAACACTTTGTTCCGTATTACCCTCCTGAACCCACCGATTCCATATTCTGCTAACAGTCATTGGATCTCGACCAACGCGAGCAGCAATGTCGGGATACGATAAACCGCAATCGCGATAGGCTACAATCCGACCTTTACCAAAGTCGGAAACGGTACGCATTTATCCTCCTTAGACGAGGCATCACAACATGGTTTCACTAGCTAACGCCAGTCAACTGCTGTCTATGTATGAGAAATCGGCTGGAAACTTTCCTGATGTCAGCACGTTGTAGGTGTCGCCACCGGCGCCAACCTTGTGTGAATGCTCTGAAAAGCTAATCATTTGCATATGACAGCATCTTCTTCCTGTCGGTTAAATTTGGCGTCTGTAGCACGTCATCTTCGTGGTGTAGCAATTTTAATGGCCAGTAGTGTAGAAGTTGCCGACAGCAGTGCTGTATTCTGTCTGTTTACATATCTCTGTGTTTCAATAGGTATGGCTATACCAGTTGCTTTTTTCGCTTCAGTGTATATGCGGTGTCCGTCCTTTCAGACATGTCCTAAAGAACGGGCACCATATGTGTATTTAATAAGTGCTTTTGTCAAACTGACATACATATTTCAAATGACGACGTGATACTAGCAAATTCAGTAAGATGAGTTGTGGTCACTAGCAGGTTTGAAGTGATTGATGAGGCTGCTTCTATTACATGCGTTTGTGCTTTGCTTGCGGACTCTGTAGTTTTCGTCAAAGCCTGGGCAGATTTTCCTGTCTTGAGCTTCCATGCGATCAGCGCCTGCCTTTCCATATCTACATCTGCCCTCCGTAAGTTGCTTACGGTGTGTGGCGGAGGGTATTTCTGCTACCACTGTGATTTCCTCCTTCCCCCCCCCCCTCGCTTGTTCCATTCTCGAACGGTGTGGACCGAACGGCTTTCTATAAACATTCGCATTGGCCCTGCTTTCTCTGATTTTCTGGTTGTGCTGGTTTCACGAGTCACATGTGAGAGGAAGTGATGCGTTTCCCGTCTCTTCTTTGATCGCACGCTCTCGTTTCAGCAGAAGACCTCTCCATGGTACAAAGCAACTGTCTTGTAGCGACTGCCACTGCTGTCTGCTGAAAATCTCTGTAAGATTCCTGCGTCGAGTGGACGATCCCGTGGCGAAACGCGCCCCTCGACATCGAATGTTCTCCGTCTCTGCCACTCATTCTTCCGTATGACTCTCGTACGCTCGGGTCGGTGCTCTGCTGTCGGGCATAGGCTGCACAGCGCATCCGTATAGCCGGGGATTGCGCTCTATGCGTCTGAGTGAGCCAACACCGACATTAGTTAGTTGGCCATAAGTTTTCTTCGACTGCCAGCTGCTTATCCAACGACCATTTTCCAATTCTTGATTAAAAATCACTTATCTATACAATTTACTATTAAAGGAGAGATAAAAAGTACCACACAGGAAATTCGGGCTTTTACTTTAGTAGTGGAAAGTAATTAGAGCTAAACAGCACATTTTCAGTGGACTTGCAGACCTGGAAAAAGTGTCTGAAATCGTATAGTCGACACGTAAGGATATATAGGTAGAGGGTGACACTTGCTGGACTACATGAAACCAAATCGTCAGAACTTCTGAACGGTTTGCTTTAAGACGTTCGAACTGCACGGTTGGCCTCCGGGCAAGATGGGAATTAATATGCGCATGCCGGTTTGTTTTAGCAATGAAGCCCACCTCATTTGCTTGGGTTCGTCAATAAGAAAAACTGACGCATTTGGGGGGCTGAGAATCCACATTGCCTGACACATGGTTTATGTGAGTCGAAATAACTAGGGGTTCTTCTGTAGTGTCTTCCGACACACACGCAGTGAGACATGGGTTTCTGTTGAGCTGTCGCTCTCTGTTATTTTATAGTGTACGAGGTATGTTAAAAAATTTCCTGAACATTCGTAATTTCGGACCAATGGTGTGTTGGAACGAATTGGGTTGGTATCCCTGAAAACGCCTGTGTTTAACGTGTAACTGTCCGCCCCCATTAGCTGAGTGTTCAGCGCCACAGAATGTCAGTCCTAAGGGACCGGGTTACATTCTTGGCTGGGTCGGATATTTTCTCCGCTCAGGGAGTGGGTGTTGTGTTGTCCTAATCATCATCATTTCATCCCCATCGACGCGCAAGTCACCGAAATGGCGTCAAATCGAAAGACTAGCACCCGGCGAACGGTCTGCCCAAGGGAAGGCCCTAGTCACACTACATATACATTTTAACTTGTAACTACCGGAAGTTCCGTTAGTTATGGTTCAATGCTGTAGTGAGTAGAAAGTTGTGCGAATGTCGTGATGGCAAAGTTAGAGGAGCACGGCGTCTGCATTAACTTTTACGTGAAAGTCAGGGAAACCTTTACAGAGGCCCACCAAGTGATGCGGGAAGCCTACGCTGATGAGTAGTTAAGCCGTACTCGGCGTTACGAATGTTCCACATGGTTTAAAACCTGCCGGACAAAAGTTGAAGATGACCCACGCTCAGGACGCCCTTCGACGTCTACCGAAGACGCTGTCAGGAACGTGAACGAAATTGTGCCTGTCAATAGAAGACTGATTGTCCGAGAGAGTGCAGTAGAATGTAGCATTTCAGTTGGATCATGTCACGAAATCCTGACACAGCATCTTGGAATGCTCATAGTTACTGGCAAGTTCGTCCCACGGCTCATGAGTCAAAACAAGAAAGATCTTTACCTTGTAGCCTTTGAAGACATTTCGATTTCACAAATGAGAACGAGATGTTCTTTAAGAGAATCATAATTGTGATGTGACGTGGCTCTATTGTTATGAAGTTGATACCAAGGGATGATGTGGAAGGAAACATCAGAACCCTAGGAATCAGAGGATGGAGAAGGAAAGTAAATGGGAGGAAATTGTTGAGAAGGCTATGACCCATGCAGCTTTGTAAAGGCACGAAACTAATTAAAATGGTTTTGCAGCCTCATCAAATGTATATCTCACTTTTGTGTAGTTAAGAGTTGAAGTAATGAGAACTGGTCTGATTTTTCAACAGACTCTGTTAATAAGTTGTGTTGGTAGGTAAGTAATTATTGATTCTTCTCTCAGAAATATAACTCGTATGCATACAGGGTGTTTGGAAATATCCGTTACAAATCTAGGACTTACAGAGGTGAGTTCATAATATCTTGAATAGGAAACCACATCTGGAAACATACAGTTTCCGTTCTATTACAGTTTCAATTCAGATATTGAACTCATACACTTATACTTGATGAATTGAATGTATAGTTATCAGGTAACAATTCGAAATGAAACATAACGAAACATGGATTTATCACTTAGGCACATTTATATGTATTAGCACTTTAGCGTCATGGCCTGTGTGTTTGTACAAAGAGCTTATGTGGCTCACCATGTACTTTTATACAAGACAGATGAGGAAACAGCATATTTACTAGACGTTTTTGCAATACAGTATGTTTACATTCGTATCAAGTTTTCACCCAACACAAGAACATTTGCAGTATTCCACAGCATACTACAGTATGTAATGTATTGGTAAAGTATGTTATTTTCATCTGGTGTACGCAGAGAGCGTCAATGGCGTTGCCGCAGTGGTTACACAGTTTCCCGTCAGATCACTGCAATGCCTGACAGCTGGGCCTGCCATAGCCTGAAATTCGTTTCGATTGAAGTTCGCTGACAGTGCTGCCAACAGCCGAGCGCACGGCATTACCAATATTACTTTTGCTGTTGTTGAGGAGACTGAGGAAATAGGCCTTGTATTCAAGTGGCAAGTTTGAGCGTATTGTCTCTGAGAGAATCAGTTTGTTGTTCAGAACAGACCATTGTGTAACATGCACGCCACCCACTGCAGACTAAGGGAACGACTTAGAACAGTGTATCAGGACAGCAGGAAAGATGAACAGCTGTTCTTGTTCCAGAAACATAAGAAAATTCTGAGTGATGTTACATTAGTTGCTGACATTTTAACATATCCCCTACTGTACATGGTAGTAGCAGCTTCGTGTTCCTAACTATCTGCACTGTGATTTCTAAGTGTCAGTACGTGAGATATAAGAGTCTGTTTTCATTGAAGGATCGCAAACTCTAGTAATGGGCAGTTTTGAGAAGTATTATCGAAAAAATCCCTGGGAGATTCATACCATGATCCAACATGTTCAAATTTGTTTTAAAATCAACGTCTTCTGGCTGTTTGCCACTTTACCATAGAGAAAGCTAAAAAGGCGGTTATGGATTATCTCCAAGCTAATGGCAACAATACCAACCTTATAACTGTTAAACTATGACACATGGCTTATGGTTTCTTTCTTTTTTGTGTGCGGTGAGATTTACAAAGAAGGTTTGAGAAACCTCCATGTGTGTGATACCACTGTTAGAGATATTTACAAATTTTTTTTTGAATAATTTGTTTCATATTTGTCTACACTATGGCCTCAATAGTTTACAAGTGGATGAAGTTAAAATACAGCGACAAAGAGCATCAGCAGACGAGAGATCGGCGGAGGAGCGAGCCCCAGCAGCGGTTTTATAAATGTGTGCCTATTGTTCAGTAAGAATCTGGTGACAGTAGTTGTTACTGTATTTATAGGATAGACACAGCAATTTTTCAAGGTGTTTACTTAAATTATCTAGCAAACATAGGCTGTACATGCATAATCACTTTACACCAGTCTGCCATTTACTGTGCATTGCTCTGTTAGGTTCTTCAACACATCTACACCAATACTCACACTATACAAACCCTACAGGTAGGTGGCAGTGGACCATTACAGCTGTACCATATGGTACTCTTAGCTTCTGTTTTCTTTCCATTCCCATGTGGAACACAGAAAGAATGGTAAATTTAAATACTACAGTGAAATACTGTTTGTGATATCCTTTTTGTAAGCTTTTAAAATCTCCTGTTAGTTCTATTCTCTACAAGTCCAACATACTATATCAACGTTCAAGAATGGATACAAAGGAATTTTGATGGCTGTTTTCCTGTAGACTCACTGCATTTTCCCAATATCCTGTGAAAGAATCGTAGTCTATTATCTACTTTACCTATGACTGTGCTTTTGTGGTCGTTATGGCCATATCCCTACAAACAGTTATCCCTAGGTATCTGTATGGGTTGACTGATTCTAGATTTTATTCACTGATATTCAAATCATAGAACACAACATTTTCGCATTTTGTATAATGCACAGTTTTATATTTCTGATCAATTAAAGCAAGCTGCCACGTTTTGTAACGCTATTAAACGTTATCAAGTTGTTACGATATGTGCACTGCCTTTATCCATGGTCTTAAGGGTATGTTGCGAGGAAACCGTGAGCTGGAATTTTTATGACCAGTGTCTTCAAAGTCGATGCAAATTGACATGGATTAGGTTAATATTTTGTACATACTTATCAATGAATACTGCAGATAAACATCTCCAAAACATGTTTGCAATGAAATATCCTTATTCACTGTTGAACATCGAATGGTTGACTGATTATTGTGGAGGGTATAACTTACACAACATTTACATAGAGTAGTATGAGACATTCATAGGCTGCAGCTGATTTTGCTTGGAGCCGTATTGGATACCTTAACTTTTACAAAAACTGAGAAGAAATATTTTGCTTTAGCATCCTGCAACAGTCAGAGCCACTCTATAATTGCGATCAATAAACGTATCGACCTTTAATTTGATTACTGAAGCACTAACTTAATTTCAATTATATACTTGATTTATAGGCCAAAGTAGAGAATTTTATTGCCAGTACTCTAACTACAACCGTAATTGCACCCTTGTGGCTGATGTGTGTGTCCAGCATTGTGAACTATGTGTTGCTGTTTTGTGCTCATAGTTGACAGTCTGCCTTCTGTCTGAAGTGCAACTTCAGTTCTTTTGACGGTTGTACTTTGGTGGCACAAAATAGGCAGGACAATATTAAGATTATACTAATTTTATTTTTCGCATGCGCCATCTACCATTCACGGCTTTATTAGTGCATCCCGTCACCCCTCCAGCTTTCTTTACTCTAAACGAAATTGATCTGTTGTTCATATTTCATTGAATATAACTTGCTTTTGGATACTCAATCTCAAAGAGTATTGTATTACTTTCTCATTATATCAAAGATTGTTAGCTGTTAACTGGCAGTCCCTGGCAGTCCTCTGTTTGAGAACTGACTCTGCTCACTGTAATCTTCTACTGCCTGTTTTGGCGAAAGCGAAAGATCTCTCTAGCTTTGTAGCCATTTCTTTTAAATAGCCTGAGTGGTTTCAGGTTTTACCCCTTGAGAGTGGAGTGGCATTCACACACCATCTGACATGTTAAATTTTCTGACACAATCGCCTACACAAATTCCTCATTCACATGTACATTTCCTGCAAGCAGTAGTTGGGCAGACTGATGCCTGAGGCAATGGAGATGCTATCGGCAGGGGCGGCTGTCTGTCCAGGGCTGCTGTGCAGCTGGCAGCAGGGCGGCCCCTGCAGACGCGTTGCAGACGTGATGCCTGACAGAAGAAAATGCACTGAGGACGGCCAAATGGAATATGTGGAAAAAGAGAATAGTTTCTCTGGCTTCCTGTAATGTGATAGAGGAGATCAATGTTACATGATACCTGGTAATACATCTCCTAAGTGCAGTATTACATCTGTGAGTTTTATTTCTGATCATATGTCGTTCTACAATTCTTTTTAATTTAAGATAACCTATTGCGCTTTTCAAATGATCAGCACATAACTGATTATTGCTGCAGTTGCCACACTGTAATTATGCAGATTAATCACTGAACCATCTGTTTTCACATACATGAGTAAATTTGTTCTGGTGTAAAGTCAAACCCCATCACGCCAGTCAGGAACGTTAGAGCAAGAGGCTGTGGAGAAGACGTCAGCCAATAGCACGCCTCTCGAGGACGACAACGCGGCAGCAGCGACCTCTAGGCGAAGAGAACGTAAGCGCCGCGCCCATCTGGTCGCTGTCACTTCTACAGCAGCATCGAGATTAGGAACATCAAGACCAGCGACTCAGGAATTGTATATACTGAAGAGATTTCTTATTTGCATGTCGCCCTTTCCTTGCCACACTTCTGTGTTATTGTCAAAGTTAGGTATTGTCATTGATTCATTTAGTAATAAGTCTCTTTAATACTATTTGCTTCAATTGCTGTCTAGATACCCCCGAAGCAGGTTTCCTAGGCACCCCATTTGCGATATCGAGGGAGGATACAACATGAGCGATGAGTATTAAGAGGAACCCAGTGCATGACGGCCACTGATTCTCTTTCGTGTTTTGCTGCCGCCTTAAATCTACATTGGCTTTTCTTTGCAGAGGCGTGTTTACATGCTTGAATAGCGTATCTTATAGAGTTTTTGCTAATCAGTGTTTTCAGGAGGGCGCTGCGGAAATTTTCTTTGCTTTTGTACTTACTTTTTTGCTTGCTTTGTCTGTTTATTGCATTTCTCTCTTCCAAAATGAACAACCCACTGTTGTAACCGCAGGAACAAGCCAAGTCTAATTGCAGTACCTTAAGAATAGTACGTGGGACGAAGTTAAAACTGTAGCGTGGGACGCCAGGCGTGGCAGAAGGGCCAGCCGAGGCGGCACTCGAGCTGCAGGGCAGCTGGGTGCTTTGATAAGAAAGTAAAGAGCCGGTAGATACAAACGAGGGTCTGTGCAGGGACTCATGATAAGCATTCAATTAAGAATATCAACAGTAAGCATTCCTGGCTAGAGAGAGAGGTCTGGGAGTGGAGAGAGAAAGAAAGAAAGCCCTTGGTGGGGACCGCACTACGTCACGAGGAGCCAATGAAGGGCTCAGGACGCAGTGCGTGACCATATAGGGAGAGGCGCCTCTGCCCCTCCACTCAGCCTCTGAAGAACAATAGCAACAACAATGTTTTAACGATACCAAATAAGGGCACGTTGCCTTCGACGCTACGTCAGGCCAAGCGCTGGCGGGGTCGAAGGGGAAACGCTAACAAAACCCGAGAGCACGCCGCTCTGGGCAGCTAAGTTTTGTCTGGTGAGGGCGAAGAGTTAGATAGCAGCAGCCGACTTGGGCTGGGGAACGGGCTGTAGGCAGGCAGCCGGAGATAGTCGCTGGAGAGCGTCAGGGCGTAGCCGCGGGACTCTAACGTAGGGTGTTAAGAAACGTTGCAGAACTTCTAGTAGGCAGTCGGAACGGTGGAGTCAGTCACCGTCTCTGTGTTAGACTTGGCCTTCCTGTGAGTGCAACCACCGTCAGATAGGGCGATTTGTATTCACTTAGAATAAACTGCAATTTATTAAAGTTATCACGACTTTAATTTCTATCACCTTCCTAGCCTTGTGAAAACCAGGGATTATACATCTTAGCCAGATCAAAAGTCTCCCTCTCATTACGGTCAACCGGCTAAAATCCCATCCACGAACCGTATCGCCCAATCCCTCGCAATACCCACGCTTGGGACGCGACACCACCTCTCCCAGCCCCTGCTCCAGGGCCACAGCGGCAAGTTATAGATGCAACGCAGCTGACACAGATCACAAATGTTTCAGCTGCAGACTCAGCAAATCGCAACTCTACAGTACAGCAGGTGCTCACCGCTCAAGTCAATAATGCAGCCCATAATACCCGCCCTCCAGCTTCGAGTGCCGTACTGCCTTTTCCCCAGTTCAATTAATAACAAGAGGAAGGGCTCGAATGGTTGCAACAGTTTGAAGCCCACATACCTGGTCACGAATACCAGGTACTGTGAAACTCCATTATTTCTTATCAGCAGTAGGAAGTGCTGTGTTTCGCCTCACTCAGAGATTATTCCCTACCACAGCTCTGAGAGAACTTTCTTGAGATCAAGTTGTAGATTCGATAATTAACTATTATGACTAACAAGTCACTGTTGTAGAAGCTAGGTATCACTTCTTTCACTGCAAGAAACGGTCAGAACAAACATATCATGAGTGGTTAACAGATTTGGAGGGTATGATGAAGAAATTCAAATTAAAATGTGCTTTTGGTGCTCTATATTTAGATGTTATGTTGAGTGATGCGATCATTTACAATGTAACTGATGTCACACTTAGAGAACAAATCTTGAAACTGGCCGATCCACCATTTCAGCAAGTAGTGCAAATACTAGATCAGTGCAGTTCAGGTGCCATGTCGCTGATAAATCTGAGCGGCCACCAGTTTGTCGGGCTGAGTGTGTTGCTCACGAGCGGCCCGTCAGGTGGCGGCTGCCTGTGCACGCCACGCCTCGTAAACAGTTCTCTACTCAGTGTAAGCAGCTCTCTATAAGGTAATGAGAGTTGAGTCATGCCCTTAGTGCTTTTCACAGCACAAACGCAAAGATTGCCCTTCTAGACGAGTACAGTGGTATGCCTGGAGAAAGAAAGGTCACAAACAGTCAGTATGTTTGCAACGGAACAACCATAAGATTTCTGTTCACTCACAAAATTCTAGTCATAAGACCCATGTAATCAATGCAGTGTACTCAAAGCCTGCTGCAGGTATTAGCATAACTAGCAACCACAAACGTTTTGTTAATTTGCATATTAGTGAAAAACGTGTGAAATTTCAGTTGGACATGGGTGCCTCTGTAACGTACCTGAATCGTAACACATATGAACTTTTTGGCTCCCCATGCCTGTCTAAAACTAGCACGCACCTGATGGCGTATAATGGACAAGACGTTCATGTTCTCAGAAAACGTACTTTGCCTGCAATGTATCACTCACATACACGAACTGTAGCGTTCACTGTGCTACAGTCATGCGATTGTGAGAACATACAATACGTGATCGACAGTATCTGAAAACGTGGATGAAAATTACTTACAAAATCCTGACGCCCACCATCGATAATGCTGGAATACAGTATGGTGTTGGCCCACCCTTAGCCTTCATGACAGCTTCCACTCTCGCAGGCATACGTTCGATCAGATGATGGAAGGTTCCTTGGGGAATGGCAGCCCATTCTTCACGGAGTGCTACACTGAGGAGAGGTATCGATGTCGATCAGTGAGACCTGGCACGAAGTCGGCGTTCCAAAACATCTCAAAGGTGTTCTGTAGGATTCTGGTCAGGAGTCTCTGCATTAGAGGGACGTTACTGTCGTGTAACCATTCCGCCAGAGGCCGTGCTTTATGAAGAGGTGCTCGATCGTGTTGAAGGATGCAATCGCCATCCCCGAATTGATCTTCATCAGTGGGAAGCAAGAAGGTGCTTAAAACATCAATGTAGGCCTGTGCTGTGATAGTGCCACGCAAAACAGTAAGGAGAGCAAGCCCCTCCATGAAAAACACGACCACACCATTACACCACCGCCTCAGAATTTTACTGTTGGCACCACACACGCTTACACATGACGTTCACTGGGCATTCGCCCAATACACACCCTGCCATCGAATCACCACGTTGTGTACTATGATTTGTCACTCCACACAATATTTTCCTAAGAGGACAACACCTGAATTGTGCTACTTGATGTTGTCGAGTTCATTGGCACAGCCAAACGAAACTTGCTATTAGTGTATACCACAACCAACCAACGAGTGTTCCAGAAAGATCCCACAAAGTCTATGTTTTGCCTCGAATGCTTGCCTGCTGTCTTAGGGTTGGACAACGGCCCTGATTTCATGTCAAATGAATTTAGAACATTCTGTGTATGCTATGGCATACATAGCTAACTAGTGCACTGTTCCATCCACAGTCAAACTGGAAGGTGGGACGTTTTGTCAGAACTTTCAACCAGCAGATGGCTGAACATCACAAGGCACACACTAGGCATCGAGCAATGCAACTGTTTGTCGTCTCCTATCGTTCACGTCCACGAGATGGAACATCGCTGGCGGACACTGCTCCACCCTCCTCAACATCCAGCGCCCAAGTAAGGACGCAGAGGATAGGTGCGAGGCGAGATCGTTCGTCGACTTGGCACTTGCATGTATCTGATTTCAGGCTGAGATGGATTGCAGGGCCGACATCACAATCGAATTAAAAAAAAGTGTATGATATTTTATGGGACTTAACTGCTAAGGTCATCAGTCCCTAAGCTTACACACTACTTAACCTAAATTATCCTAAGGACAAACACACACACCCATGCCTGCGGGAGGACTCGAACCTCCGCCGCGACCAGCTGCACAGCAATCAAATTCGCCACTGTTAGTGCACAGTGATTCTTCTGTGCCTCTTCCCCAAGATTCACATATCCCGAAGACAGTGGAGCCACAGCAGCCATCAGTGGGTGTCATCACATCTTGGGACGCAATGATGGAGATGGTGCCTTCACCTCCTCTAGTCCTACCGATGGCGCTGGAACCACCCACACCGCAGCATCTGACGCCTTCTACATCTGGTTATTGGCTTCCAGAGGTGGATGCATACCCTTCTGGTCGTTTTCTGGGGGACGTTTCCGCCAGAGTGAAGGCCGTATGGTGGGGTACCACAGGAAGCCTGACATTCCCTGCAGCCACAGCTTCCAGTCAATCGCAGCGACCACGACCCTGCCTCCCCTCCACTCCAGACGGCAGTCTGTCGGTTTGGGAGGGGAGGAAATTTCCGGCAGAAAGCCAAGCGCCAGCACGTCAGTCGGGAACGCTAGAGCAGAGAGGGCTGTGAAGAGGACGTCAGCCAATAGCACGCTGACCGATCGACAGCAGCGGCCTCTCGCCGAAGAGAACACAAGCGCCGCTGCTGACTGGTAGCGGCCACTGCTACAGCAGCATCCGAGACTGGGTACATTAAGACTACCTCCTTAGGAATTGTATATGCTGACGAGATTGTTATTTGAATGTCACCCTTTGCTTGCGACACTTCTGTGTTGTTGTCAAACTTAGGTACTGTCATTTACTTATTTTGTAATAAAAGTCTTTTATAAATTTTGCTTGAGTTGTTGTTTACCAATCCAAGAAGCGGATTTCCTAGACACACCATATTTGGCAAATAGGCAGGATACAACAAAATTCAGCGTGTAATCGAAACTAATGTGCTGTAAGTACTGGTGATAATACCACTTTGAAACTACACACCAAAGATGCGGGATTGTCAGCACATTAGATACAGAAGTAAATTCGGTCGAAGATCTAAAATGAAGACGTGTTTTAAGTACAGAAGTTATGTGTCAGGAGTCTGGAGTTTTATACAAGTTCCAATAGCACCAAACATTTACCGAACAAGTATTTATTAATAAATGTTGTGAGAAAACTGGTGTTTATTAGTAATCGAGGATTACTCAATTTCTTTTGAATTTTCAGCAAAAGGAGATTCCTTCTGATATGGCGCCTGCCGCTATGCTGTGATGTTTAGAGCGCACGCTATAATCGATTATAGTTCACTGTTCTGGTGTGAGTGGCGCTGCTGTGGTGATTTGCTGTTACATCGCTGGCGTGTAATTGCAGTGGCCGGCGGAAAGTGACAGGGTAGTCGGTTTCCAGGTACTGCACGGAAGGTGAAGTTCGCTATGCCTGACCTGCTGGTGACTAGCGCTAAGGTTGTTGTGCTTCGCAATATGAGCAAGGTGGTCTGGGGCGGAGGCGACTCGCCGCTGTTCCGGCCATGCGGTGGTGAGTAATCTGAGTTGGCATACTTGTTCAGCCTGCCTGTCTGATGTGGAGGTCGGGTGGGGTCCTGTGATACTCTGGCCCAGAGATAACTAGCTGCTGAATTTTGGAGTCGTCTGCTAGGTTGGGATGTGAGCTCGGTTGGTTAGTCAAATTTTCCGCTGGAAGCCCCAGAACCGGTTTCTGAACTTCATTCTGATGTGGGACGGCGTTGCTGGAAGTTTGTGCTGTGTGTGTGTGTGGCACGTAACGGTATTTGTTGGTACTAATTTGTTTGCTCAACTGGAGTACCTTTTGGTTATCCCGCTGAGTGGGTCGTTGCCCACCCAGTCTGCTCAGCGTTACCTTAGGTGGTATCTGTTTGTTCCTTTTTTGAAGTAATTCACATAGGTGGTTCCTGTTACCCACCCGGAGTTGTGTTCATGTATATTTGGCATTTGATGTTTTAGGTAAAGTCTGCCTAAGAAAGGCGTTTTTGGAAAGTATATGCATACTGATTTACTGGTGCTTGGTATATGTGGTCTTCTGCGACCTGAACAACATGATCTCGTCAATTCGGTTTGTGTAACAGAATTTGGTGGTATGTTTTGTATTTTTTTCTCACTGTGTTATTATTAACTTGGTGGAATAGTTGTGTTTGGTATCGTTAAAGCACTTCTAAGACTGTGGTTTTACTATTCATATGCGCTTGGCTTTTATTGTTTTGTTTTAAGAAGCGAGAATTGCTTATTAATATTTGTGTGTGTTGGCTTCCAGCACTTGTTAAGAGCGCCCGAGTTAACGGCGCCATGGTTATCATGTGCTGTCGGGATGTTATATTGTTATTTGATTTTTAAAATTTTATCTTGTGTTGATGTTATCTGTCGTGTGTTACAGAACATAACCAAGGTGCATAAGTAGTGGACAGTTGTGGGAGGCATGTCGGGGAGCTCTCAGTGATTTATTTCGGGGACCGTTTCTAGTGGGAAGGCTTTGAAGTGTTGAGAGCTCGCACGTTTGTGTTTGCATTGGGGGTTGGCCTTGCCCTTTGGTTATATCAAATTATTATTTTGTTGTTATATTTATTGGTTGTGTGTCGCGCTTCTTCGATTTTATAGTGCCAAGTGCCATTATCTTTCTCAAGATTTTTCTTATATAAATGATTTTAAATTGTAATGCCAAGTTAACATATTAGTGGATTTTGTCTCTTGGGTAAACTCCAAAGGCACTATTGTAAAAGGTCATTTGATTTTATGGTGGCAAGACGCCGTTATTGTTTTTGAAGCTGTTTGTTTTAACTATTTGTTAAGCTCTGTAAGTTACACGAATATATTGTTACTTAAAAGAGTTTAGCATTGGCAATTTAATAAATTGTGTACAAAGTCTGCTGTTTGGATATTATTGGGCGGAAATCCGTGGATAGTTGTCATATAAGAACACACATTCCACCCTTCTTCTACCTACAGTTCTCACTCTGGTTGTAACGGTAATGGATTCGTTGTATGTACTACGTAAATATGGGTACAAAGCAAGACTGCAGGATTAACTTTTCTGAATTGTTTATTTTAAAAGTAGCAGAGGTTACACAGAAAGCTTTATTTATTTTACTCCGTAGTCGTCTGCATTACACTCAGCTTGATCTTAGGATGTCTATGAGCGACTGGTGGTTGTTCCGCTCGGCTAGGTCCAGCGGCGTGTCCCCACCATAATTCCTGTCTTCTCTGTCGGCCCCTGCCTCTAACAGTGCAGCCGCCGCCTCTGCACGGCCACGCCGTGCTGCATCGTGCAGTGGCGTGCTCCCACTTTGATCCCTGGCGTTGTGGTCGGCAGAGGAAGCTGCCAGCAGCCGCACCACAGCTGCATGGCCTTTCCATGCAGCCAGATGTAGAGGCGTGTTCTGCCAGCGGTCCCTGGCGTTAACGCCTGCTCCTACCTCCAGCAGATGGGCCGCCACCTCCCCGTGCCCCATGGCTGCTGCCCAGTGCAGTGCTGTCCGCTTGTTCTCGTCCTTCGCCTCCACGTCCGCCCCCACTGCCAGCAACGTTCGCACTTTGCTCACTGACCCATCCTTAGCTGCAGCAATCAGCATCTCGCCCTTCATGTCTCCAGATAGATTTCTGCAACAAAAGGACAATACTAACAAATTTCTTCAAATTTTGCAAAAACAGACATAATGTCTTATGGGATGACAGCAATCAGTGATTTTATAATGTTACTTTAAATCCGTCTTGATTGCAAGTTTTTTTTATTATTCATATGACCGGTTTCGGTTCATTCAGAACCATCTTCAGATCTGATATTTAAGTTACAGGAGTAACCCGTCCAATTCAGCAACTTTCACATGCTATGTCACATATGTGACGTAGCATGTGAAAGTTGCTGAATTGGACGGGTTACTCCTGTAAGGCAGTACTGTGATGCCCTTTTAGCCAAATAGCGGTGCCCCCTTTCTCGTATCACACGTGTTGGATCCTGCCCTCGTCTTCGAGAGACAGTTTCTGTCTCTACCAACTGTCGCCACATCTGAGAAACAACAGTAAGATCCACATTGAGCCACCAGGCCACTTCAGTTTGTGATTGTGCTGCTTCCATTCTTCCTATGGCCCTCCACTGCAGAGAGCCTGGCATGCGTCTTCTCTGTACCATACTCCACCGTCTGTGACTGTGCCTACAGAGATTGTGGATGTGGGACTACCCGGAAAACACTATCCCATTTCATAGGTGCACTGACTTCATTGTGAGCTTGGTTGTCTGTTGATCGCAGAAGCAGAAGCAGAACTGTGATGAGTTCCAAGAACACATCTCCCCAATAAGGTTACCACAATACACTGGTGTCCAAAATTAAAGCAACAAACTGCGATTTCCCTGTCCTGTGTCTAATTCACGATATGATCATGCATACTGTCGACAGATGTCAGCACCATCGTGTTCTACACGGAAGACAGCATTCCAGTCAACAGACAACCAAGCTCACAATGAAGTCAGTGCACCTATGAAATGGGATAGTGTTTTCCGGGTAGTCCCACATCCACAATCTCTGTAGGCACAGTCACAGACGGTGGAGTATGGTACAGAGAAGACGCATGCCAGGCTCTCTGCAGTGGAGGGCCATAGGAAGAATGGAAGCAGCACAATCACAAACTGAAGTGGCCTGGTGGCTCAATGTGGATCTTACTGTTGTTTCTCAGATGTGGCGACAGTTGGTAGAGACAGAAACTGTCTCTCGAAGACGAGGGCAGGATCCAACACGTGTGATACGAGAAAGGGGGCACCGCTATTTGGCTAAAAGGGCATCACAGTACTGCCTTACTACTGCATGGCAACTGGCATCACACCTCGCAGTATGCACTGGATGTGTTGTATCGAGGCAAACGTTATACAGAAGGCCACAGCAGAGTAGCCTATATAGTCAGAGACCTGTTGTATATGAACCCCTGACACATCTCTACAGAGAGTAATATGTAAAGTCATCAACACGCCAACTGGATGGCTGAACCATGGGCCAATGTTATTTTCACAGGTGAATCCCAGTGTGGACTGGAGAGTGATTATCGACAGATTTGCATATGGAGGGAACGTGGAACAGGATTTTGGAGCCCAAACATTGAGGAACAAGCCTGTTATCCAGAAGGATCTTTAATGGTGTGAGCAGCGATTACGTTGACACCTCTTCATGACACTGTATGGGTGAATTGGCAAGGGTTAACTCCTGTCAGGTATCGTAACGAGATCTGGGAAACTCATATGCCATTGTTGCGAGGTGCTGTGGCCTCATAGGGATATGCCTCATACAGATCAGGTGATTGACGTTTTCTTGGAAATAGAAGATATTGCACACATGGGAGATCCCAATTTGAATCCCATTGAGCATATTGCGGATACACTAGGGAGATGGGTTGCATCACATAAGCATCCACAAATAATTCCATAAATCTTGTGAGTTGCTCTGCAGGAAGAATGATGTTATTGCCTCCACTTGAGAGTGATGACTTCATTCGCAGCTTGCCCTGTTTTTGTCAGGCGGTCACAAACTATGCTGAGCACATTAAACCAGTAGTCGAATTGAGTGTGCAGTTCTGTTAAGTTGGAAAAAAAAACGAAGAACATTTTTGTCTACCATAGTGGTCAGTGCTAATAGACAAGCAACACTGTGTGAAATAAATGCAGAAATCGATGTAGAATGTACGACCAACGTATCTGTGAGGACAGTGCGGCTAAATTTGGGATTAATGGGCTGTGGTAACAGATGTCCAATGCTAGTACCTTTACTAACAGTATGGTATCACCTGCAGCTCCTTTCCTGGTCTCGTGACTAAAATGGTAGGATCCAAGGTGGCTGGAAAAGCTTGGTCAGATAAGTCTCGAATTCCGTTGGTGAAAACTGATGGTGGTGTTCGAGTGTGACGTAGACCCCACAAAACTGTGGACCCTAGTTGACAACAAGACACTGCGGCTCCATAATGGTGTGCGCTGTGTTTATGTGGAATGGACTGAGTCCTCTGGTCCAGCTGAACCAATCGTTGACTGGAAATGGTTATGTTTGGCTAGTGCGAGACCATTTTCAGCCATTTTTTGACTCCATTTTCTCAAACAACGATATAATGAGCCACAACTGTCCGCAACTGATTTGAGGAACATTGTGGACAACTCGTGTAAATGATTTGGCCATCTGGATCGCGCAACATGAATCCCATAGAAGATTTATGGGACATAATCGACAGGTCAGTTCCTGTACAAAATCCTCCACCAGCAACACATTCGCAGTAGTGGGTGGCTCCAGGGACAGCACAGCAAAATATTTTTACAAGTGACTTCAACGACTTCTCGGGTCCCCGCCACGTCGAGTTGTCGTACTAGGCTGGGCAGAAGAAGGTCTGACACGATATTAGGAGGTATCCCACGACTCTTGCCACATCAGTGAATGTAGCTGTATTCCTGTCTTTCTCTGAACATTTCTATATTTTCTTCTCTCGTCGATCAGTTGCAGTATTTCTTCTGTTACTAAGGGTTTCTCCGAAGTTAGCTTCCCTTTATCTGTGTCGTCTGTCCACCGTCGGTTATTTTACATTCTAGAGATGTACACTCGTATTCAACTGAACAGCCTACTGTGTTGTTCCTTACCACCATATCCACATCGTTGGTAAACTTCAAATACATCTCATCATTTCTCAGTACTGCATGATGATACATCCTTCTACACTGATTCTTCTGGACGATTCTCTTGAACTTCACTCTACTCTTCATAATTATTAGATCTGTATTTACATCTGAGTACACCTTACAGTCCAATATCTGATTTCGAATCTCTGACCATGATGTAATCCAACAGCACTCTTTCAGTGTCTCTGGGTCTCTTCCAAGTATACTTTTTCGTCTCACGATTCCTGAACAGAGTATTCGTAAATACCATCTCACATTGGTTGTACAACTCAATTAGACTTTCATCTCTGTCATCCCAATGCCAATCCCATATATCCGATGACCCTTTCTGCTTCTCCTTCCCCTGCAACCGCATTTTAATTTCATACTTTCTTTTCTCCTTTTTACTTGTGACATTGGCATGTGTACCTGAACTGTCGCTGTCTGAATTCGTTTGATGTCGAATCTGGTGAGAGAAACTCTGTCGCTGAGAAGTTCACAGTAGTCCGCTCTCTCCCCTATTTTCCTATTCATAACGAACCCTCCTCCCAACATAGCATTTTCTGCTGCTGATGATATACCTCAATGTGTCTTAAGATAAATGCTTAGCCTTTTCCTAGTTCACATCAGTGACCCCCAATGTATCTAGACTGGGCTTTTGCACTTCCGTTTTTAGACTCTCTAGCTTTCCAATTACAATCAAACTTCTGAATTCAAAGCTCCAAGTCATAGAATCTTATCCCACAATAACTTATTCCGTCTCTATTTCATAGTCACTTCCACCATGACAGACAATTTGCAGAGATCCAAAAGGATAACTTGTCTGGAATCTTTCCACAATGCAGATGGCATCACAACCGTTTTCCTGTTACTGTCATATTTCCTGTGGATGCAAGTTACGTGGTTTTAATTTATTAGATTCCATTGCCTTCTGCATCCTCATGTCATTGATCCCTTTTGATTCTCCAGCTTTCTAGGGGCAGTTTCCTACCTGAAGGGCAATAGAGTTCCTTGAAGCTCTATCCTTTCCTCCTCCCTCTTTGACCCTTCTATTATTGGTTGCCAGGAAGCTGATAACCTTGGCGATGAGCGCCTGTAGCTCCAAACACACACACACACACACACACACACACACACACACACACACACACACACACACACATTCTTTGGCCTTTGTCAGAAAGATGGCGACCTCTTAAACTGGATGACTTCTGCTGCCGCTGCTCTTAATTTTTTTCAGAGGTTAAGCAGCGTCTGTGTTCGGATGTTTTCATTACTACTCAATGGTGCACTCCTAAACCATTGGTATATAACAGAAACACTGTCCCAGCATTTATCTATCTTGTAAAAATGTGAAGTAAGTCGTTTAAGAGCTTTTTGAGATTCTTGGTAATAATGTTAAAAAACGTCTTTTTCTTTTGCAGTGGTATATACATTGACGGAAAAATATTGCAGCACGAAGAAGTTGTGTGACAGAAACGAAAGTTGGTACGTGTGTTTCTACATCTGAATGATGATGACTTTCTGTGGCAGTCGCGTCGCTTAAGAGTGGCGCTAGTAGTACCATTATGAGGAAGCAAATCAAGCTTGTTGTAATTACACGCTGTAACGAGCGTGAGCGTTAGTTACCTTTGAGATTGGATGCAGTAAGCTGATGTTAGTCAAAATTTCCTTCGACACGACAGAGACGCCGTTATGAACATCCCACAGAGATTAAACGAAATCTGTAATAGGGCTATGAGAAGCTGGATGTTCCAACCGTGATGCATAAATATTTGACAGGCATGTAGCCACTATGCAGGCCTGCTGGCTGCGGTGATTCCAAGAATATTCCGTCGGAAGAAGACTGGGTTTCAGACAGCCACGTGACACTACTGAGATGGAAGACCATCGTGTTCACCGTATGGCTCTGGCGCACTGTAATACATCTCCAGCAGCAGTTTGAGCAGCAGTTGGCAAGTAACACAATGAAGTATTAAAAATCGGTTACTTCACAGACAGCTCCGAGCCAGATGCTCTGTAGCGTGTGTTCCACTGATCCCACACCACCACCGTTTGGCACTTCAGTGGTGACAAACTGAAGGGAAAGGTCGAACTCTGTTGTATTTTCTGATGAAAGTTGGTTCAGCCTCGCTGCCGGTAATGACCATGTTTTGATTTAGAAGGAGGCCAGTTGGGGGCCTACAACCAACCTATCTGTGTGTTAACACATTGGACCTAAACCTGGAGTCATGGTCTGGGGTGCGATTTTATATGACAGCAGGAACACTCTCGTTGTTATCCCACACACCTTGAGTGTAAATATCTGTTTCAATCTGCTGATTCGACCCATTCTGGTGCCATTACTGAACAGCATTCCAGGGGGAGTTTTCCAACCGGATAACGCTAGCTGACTTACCGCTGTTGTAGCCCAACATGCTCTATAGAGTGTTGACATGTCTCTTGGCATGCTCAATCATCAGGTCCGTTCCCAGGCGAGCAGATATGGGACATCATCATACAGTAACTCCAGCATCATTCACAAACAGCATTACGGTCCCTGCACTGACCAACCAAGTGCATCTGACATCGAACTCCATTCCACAAACTCTCGTCCGATACTTGTGCAACACAATTCATGCATGTCTGCATGTTTTAATTCGACCTTCTCACAGTGTATGACCATTTCACGTTTCCAGTGGCTTATCTCACACCTACATTGACCTGCGATCTTGCAGTGTTAATCAGTTAAATATGTTACCCTTGTAAATGTATCCTTGATGTTTCACTACTCTGTATTGACAAGTTTTCGGTTTTGTGATTCTTTTCTATCAGTGTATTTATGATTGTAAACTATTCTTGTTTAAAGTAGTTGTCGTTTTTAGTCTCCGAAAGACTGTATTTTTTTATGTAGGACCTTTTATTAGTCATCACAACTGTCTGATGCCCAAGAAAAAAGGAAGCCTTCACTGTCTTCGCCCTGTATATTGTTATTCACATCAGTACCATGTTACGCTCGATCTGTTCCCCAGCCTGGTTTTCTTAACTCTCTGTCAACAAAATTTTCACTCCATTATCAAGTATTTTGTTAATATGTTTCATTTCCAGCTCTTTATCTTTTATTTCCGCATCCTGTTGTTTCCCTCTCGATTTTTAGCCAGCTTTCTTAACTTTTTATGTCAGTCTTTTTATGCTGAAACATTCTTCCCTTTCCATGTCTTGTTTCTAATTCAACCACAATAATTTATTTTCTACTTTGTTTTCTGCCGCTTTTCTACTGAGATTGTACTAATTTCGTGTCCAGTATGTGCAACGTAATTTAAAGACTATCCCTGAAATTGTATTCAGAGTTATTCATTACGCTGCATAATGAGTTTCTGGATTATCCACAAAGTATTCTTCCCTGTGCTCTCTATCTTTAGTCTTTCCTGCTACACTTCCTTATCGTCGGTTGTCTTCTTATGTTGAATGGTTGATGCTATTTGTGTACGAGAAATTAGGTAAATACCCGTCAGGCTATCTTATTTATATAATTACACCATACCTTCTCTGTATCTTGCTCAATTTGGCACAGACATTAAATCTAATGACATTGTACATCTGTGGCTGACCTTAAAAGGTAATTAAAGCTCGATATCCTTGAATAACTGGGAGAGATATGTTTTCTTAAGTAACCTGAAACATTACTTATCCCATGTCAATGTTAAAATACTGGGTAACCTTCCTTATTTCCCCTTGAATAGGTACAGACTCCTCTATTGTCCAATAACTTGTTGGATTCTACTCTGATTAATTATAAAAGCATGTTGAATACTCTGAATTGCCACTCTTGGGCCTGTAGAATTCAGCTAGCCACTGAAATGCATTTTGCAACAATATCAGTTCACTATCAGATTATCATTATTTCACGAAGCGACAGTCAAATTTCTGTGGCTACCACTATAGATCAAATATTTCAAAGAAGAAAAATGACGTGATGACGAATTTACGCTGAAGCTGGTCTGCAGTGAATAAAAAGAAAAACTTTTGCAATGTCAGCTGTAAAACTCCCTGAGACACAGAGGGTATTACAGGTGGTGAGATATGGCTGCTGTGTCCATCTCCACTCAACGATCCCCACGCATTACAATTGACCTGGTTTTTATTGATCCAACATGCCTGCGTTAATCAGCAAGATACCGACAGTTTAGTAGAGGCTGATGTTGTCACGAATGATTTCCAAAAACTGCCACTAGAGGTTCTCACATACATCTCTCGTAGTAGGGTAAGACATGGATCTCAAATGATTCTCCTCCCCCAGTGGTGGGGTTCCCACAGACCCTTGAGAGAATATCTCATTATAGTGTTGGGAGAGTGATCGCGAAAATGCAAGTGACGCTGGGAGTTTCAGAGATTCCTGCTTATTTGGTGAGGCAGCCCAATAATGAATAATACTGAACGTGGTTGCAAGTCAGAAGAAACAAACAAGATCCGGTCTCTGCAGAATTAATTCATAATATAGCAAATCATCGCTGAAAACAGAAATTGCCTCTAACTCACCACTCGCTATCTTTGGGGAAGTATCTTACACAAGTAACTGCATTAAGTGGCTCAGCTGTGTTAGGAATTGAAAATACGTCACGATGCAGACCTGTAGATCCTTGCCTCGTCAAACATCATAATTTATAAAAGAAATAAATTAATACCAGAACTATAACATCTGCTTCGTCAAAAACATAAAATAGCAACATTCGATTTCTTCACTTTAGCACTGGGCTAACTGCCCAACGCGTAACGCTGGTATTGTGACAGAACTCACCGCAGGTGAGAGACGGCAGCGTCATCAGGCTGTGGAGTGGCCTGGGGAGTGGTGGGAGGCACAGCTGTGGCTGGGCTCCAGCCGTCGTCGCTGTGGCCACTGTGCAGCTGCGAGGAGGGGCCGGTCCCGCTCTCTGCAGCGCTTGGCGTGCTGCGCAGAAGGAACACTGCTTCGAGAAGGGTTTTCACATCGAAGCCAGTGGTCAGATTACCACAGACAGTACTGCTGAGGTACTGTCCCCACACAGATAATGGAACACACACTACCAAAGACAGTAGTGGGACAACTAAGGCGTTTAGCTAATCGCTTCACACATTGCATCTCCTAATTTTCTCATACTTGTAGGCTAGCATACTACACAGTATTTGGTGCAAAACAAAGCACAAATGTAAGGTTGATACTAAGCTCAACAATTATGCTTATGACAACTATTAGTCAACATAGTTTCAATACATAACAATATAAATCACAAAGAAATTTGAATGACAGTATCCCTCCAATGCAATTAATGTAGTGCTGTCGTTATGGGATGGTGTTCCTAGCTCGTGTGTTATGGGGGTAGGATGTCAAAGCGGCCGACTTGGAGCAGGAGAGACATCAGAGGACATTTTAGTTTCCACAGTCTGTACTTTTACAAATAAAATCATAAAACTTCGTCAGAATGTCCAGGAAGGATTCAGTATTCACACTCATAGCAGTGGAACTGCAAAAACATAAAGAAATAATTTTTTTTACATGTGAAATTTCTTAACTTTTCCTCTTCCTATCGGCTGCAGCTGTCGCTATAGGTACACCTTTCTTCATAAGTAAGAGAGATCCTTCGATGAATCATGCACGGCATGCAAACCATGCTTACAGGTACATGAAACTCTAGAATTTATTTAATTTATGAAAAAATGAATGTGCTGTAGCCTTTTTAACTTCATCTTTAGAGAAAACTCGAGTTTTATAGTTATATTACCTACATTTTTAGCACAGTTTTTAATCGACTTGCAAAATTCTAGAGATTTGAATTAAGGAGTTTGTGTTTAATGAGCATACCAAGTTTGAAAGTAATAGGATTCTTATTATGAATGTTACATGCACCTAAGTTAAGAAATGTCTGTTTTGCGGAAAATGGCCATTAAAGTTTCTGCTTGTATGTGTCATTCCTTTAGAACTGTCCAGCACCATAAGCAAGTTCTTTTCCATTTTCTTAGTCGGTTTTCATTCTTTTCACATTCCTGACTTTATCACCTCCAAAAATAATTTATTTGCTTTCACTACACACTCTCTATCGCATACAAAGCTTTGATGCAGTTCACTCCGATCTTTATTCCCATTTTCTCTAAAACATATTTCTTGCTTTGCACACAATCATTAAAACATGAAACCGCATCATAAACACAAATAGCAACTGCATTTTGTCCAAGAAAAATGGTTTTTGGCAATATTTCCCATACACATTGGTTAAAACTTTCATTTGGTATTTGGGTACCACCATGAACACATTTCTTCAATAAGTTTTCATTTGCAAGGTCCCTGATATAGGTTTGGTGGCTTCCATTAAAGTCCATTGGTGTCACATTTGTTGCAGCACCCTTTGTTCTGTATTTGTTGCCCTGGTGACTTTGTGTAGGATTGAAGCTGTGCAAAGGGGTTTGGCTTATAATCACTAAAATGTATATTTTTTATACATCATACTATTCAGGAAGATATGCGGTACAAAATATTCATATCTTTGAAAAATCAATTTTCTAAAATTTTTGACATCCTCCCCTTAGCAGTCACGAATCCGACTGTTGGAGAAAGAATCTGGAGAGATGTGTGCTAAAAATCTTTTTCGGTTGTTTCGTCCCTGTTGTGTGTAAGAATGATACGAAAATAAACCTAGAACCCGAAGAAATGGGATACAAATTACAAAGGGGAAATTATACCAGTGATACGATGTTGTGTAATGTCGTTAGTTCGAGGGATGTGGGTTCCTAGGATTATTGGTGCATTCATATTACAAATTAATTTGTACTTCTACTTGTACTATAAACATCACCATACACTTATTTTTTCTCCAAAATGTAAGTAATATATACACATTGAGTTATCCCACCATCTTTTACACATTACAAACATAGAAATTCTTCTACAGAATAGGAGTTGTCAAGGAGAGACTTTTTCAGGTTATTTTCACATTTCACCTTGCCATCTGTTAGACGTTTTATATCACTGGGTAAGCTGCCAAAAATTTTTTTGCAGCTTTGTACGCCCTCTTCTGTGCTAAAGACAACCTTAATGTTGATTAATAAATGTCATTTTTCTGCTAGTATTGTAATTACGTACCTCATCGTCGCTTTTGAACTGTAGTGGATTATTTACAACAAACTTCATGAGGGAGTAAATATACTGTTAAGCAGTGGTCAGAATACCCTACTCTTCGAACAGATGTCTACAAGGTGATCATGGGTACGCACCACATATTGTTCTTACAGCATGTTTCTGGGCAATGACGACCTTCTTTCTTAATGATGAGTTACCTCAGATCATTATTCGGTATGACATTACTGAATGTAAATAAGCAAAATATGTAAACTTACTGATTTCTATCTCTTCAAAATTTGCTATGACTAAGTTAAAACGAGGCTAAACTAAATTGTCTTAGGAGTTCCGAAATTTGTGTTTTTTCCAATTTATATTCTCATCATTATGGACACCAAAGATTTTTTTAATTTCCCACTATGTGAATTATTTCATCACAACATGTTACACTTATCACTGGTGCAGTACCCCTGGAGGTACAGAACTGAATAATATGTGTCTTTGTGAAATTCAGGGTGGGACCATTCGCAGAAAACCAGTCAATGATACTTTTGAGAACTTTGTTCACCATGTTTTCAATTTCTGCATGTATACTGGGAGTGATTACCATACTGGTGTCACCTGAAAAAAGATCTAGTTCTGCTTGTTGTACATTAGACTGTAGATCATTTATATATGTGAGAAACGCTAGTGGACGTAAGATTGAACCTAGGGGAAACCCATACGTGATTTCTCCCCTATCAGAATTATGTCCCTGGATTCTGTTTGTTGAATTACTAATAAGTACAAATTTTTCCATTCTTTTGATCAGATATGCATGATCCATTGGTTGGCTATACCATCAATCCCAAAAAACTTCAATTTATCAAGGAGTATACTATGATTTGCAGAATCAAATGCTTTGGATAGGTCACAGAAAATACCTACCGGTACTATTTTGTTATGTAATGCTTGTAATATCTGGTGTGTGAACATGTAAACAGCATTCTCAGTGAAGCAACCGTTCTGAAACCCAAATTGTGATTTGCTGAGGACATTATTGTTGCCAAGATGTAATAATCTTTTAGAATACATCTCATTCTCAAAAATTTTGGAAAATGATATCAGTAGTGATATAGGTCGGTAGTTACTGATGTCTCTCTTATCTGTGAAATAAAAGGTGTCGGCATTCCAATTCAAAACTGAACGCTATTCATTCTGTGAATCCCAAGACGAGCGAAGACACGGATTGAAACAAGTGTGCTGTTACGAGTCACTGTTCCATAATTAATAATTCGCTGTCTGACAGATAAATTGAAGCATACAGGGATCACAGTCAGAGGTCGTTGTGGCTTTACAGTGCTGCGCCGGGAATTCTGCATCAAGAGGATCGAAGATAACAACAAGAATTCGCTTTAGCAGAGGAGGTTCGATCCGAACCAGTTTTGTCATACAAATATTCATGCACAATAGCGGTAACAAGAAAAGGATGTATGTAAATTTACGAATGTTGAATGCTGAATACATGTACTGAATATTGGAGGTCCGTTTCTATTAGAGTCAGTTAAAGTTCACACAGGATATGTGTGCCTTTTATTTTTTTTTAATCATTCTTTCAAAATTTTCTTTTTAATTATTTAAACAGCAAATATTTATTAAGATTTCAATTTATATATCACATTTCTAGTCCCCCCGCCACTATTCAATGGCAACCGTGAGACGACGGCGCCGAGAGGAATGTGAACAGACCTTTCAATTCTTGAAGAAAAACATTTTTTTAGGTAAATGATCCATTTCAGCTGAAAAAACAAAATTCATGACAAATATAAAAAATGCACCAAAATACATAGAAACACAAATAGGTAAAATAGAGAGAGTAAATAAATTTAAATATCTTGGAGAAACTATACAACAGATTGGACTAGAAAAATCTGGAATAGATGTAAGAATTAACAAAATGGAAAGGGCATATGGTTTGACCAAAAATATTTACAACAAGAAATGAATAGGTAGAAAAACAAAACTAAAACACTGCACCACAATGGTACAACCCGAATGTTTATATGGATCTGAATGCCTAACGATGAACTACAAGATGGACAAACTAGAGGTACTGGAAAGAAGGATTATTAGAAAAATAATGGGTGCAATGGAAACCGCAGATGGTTGGAAAATAAGAAGTAATGAGGAGATCTCCAAAAAATATAGAGAAAATATCTGCAGTAATGGCCAAACGAAGATTAAACTTTTTTGGACATCTCCACCGAATGGATGGAAATAGACCAACAAAACGAATACTGCTACATTTCTGGAAGAAGAAATCGACAATAGCATGGATTACAGAAGTAAGAAAAGATCTTGAAAGAAACAACATAAAAGAATCAGAAATAGCAGAAAGAAACCATTTTAAAAACAAAATACAAAATTTGGAAGGCTTTCAAAGCAGAAGAAATAAAAAATCGTGAACAACATGGACAGAAGAAAAGAAGAGACTTCATGGGGATAAAATGAGGGAATCCTGAAAAAATAGGATACAACAACAAAGGAATGAGAGGAACTGAAGTTGTTAACGTGATCCTAGTAAGTGTAAGCCAATACGATTGGGAAAAAAAAGAACTAATGAGGCCTTTGTTGGAGTTTTACATGTCCGTGAGGTTGAAACTATTAACAACTTGAAGGAGCAAATTGAAATGAATTTCTGCCTACGAACGAGATATACTGGGAATGCGAATTTCAGCGGTTAAAGTAGTAAGTTGCTACGCTGTATGCTTATATGGCCCTGCTTGGCGCCGTCTCTCTCGCAGTAGATAATCCTTGTTCCTTCCAATTAATATCCTTTACGGAAAGTGGATTTCTATAGAAAAGACGAAGATATGTGTAAAGTCAAGATTTAATTGAAGGATAGCGATTCAAACAAAATTTCATGTTTAAAATTCTTTTCCTTCTATAATTTTATTCAGAATGGAGTCAAAGGAAATGGCCATTGTAGAAAATTCATTACAAAATACAATATGCCAAGATGGCGGAAATCCGAGCTTGGCAACAGTTGAAGGTCACGCACCAACTCGTGAACTGGCCAATAACTACCAAAACGACGAGGTTGGCGTCCCATTATTAAAAAATTGTCATACTGGTAATATAACTAATGATGCCGCTCTTATGACGCTTTATGAGCCAATTTCTCAGGTCTCACCGGGAAACATTTTCTCAGATAGTGAATCTGAAGTGCACAACAGCGAAAATTCCTTTGATTATCTGCTCACAACGTTGCGGACACAAGTACAGGAAACAGTTCACAAAAGCAATGCAAATACCAGTGAGACACACACTCTGACACAGCTAATGCAACTAACACTACAGTTTGCACAGCAAAACCAGACGTTTAACGAATTCAAGAATAGTGTTAGTCAACAGTTCAGAGAAGTGGGCAAAAGTGTAGGCACTGAATTATCTGACGAATTATCCGGTAAGTTCACAGAGCACGGTAAACAACTAAAACAAGAAATAATTACCGACATGTCCCACAATATAAATATGTTAACGGAAAAGGTAAGATCCGCAATTTGTAATCGGGAACAACTTGCAGGTGAGTTGAAAAACCTCAGTAAAGCATTTTGTCAAGTTCAGGACACGCAATCCCATGTGGATGCGTCGGTAAAAAATGTCACGAACGTAGTCAGCGAGCTGCAAGACGTAAGCAAAAACCTAACTACAGAAATACAAAACTTGAGTCTAAGAGTAGATCATTTTAGAGTCAGAATTTGCTAAAAACAGAGAGGTATACTATGTGTAGATGTAAAGGAAATAACTGAAAAAGCTGAAGCTGGGATGCTGGAGAAGGGCAGCACCTTTGCTGGAAAGGTAGTGTCAGAGTGCAAAATCTATGTAGGTACTGTAAACTTGTGGTAAGATCTTATGGGACCCAACTGCTTAGGTCATCGCTCCGTAAGCTTACACACTTAACTTACTTACGCTACGGACAGCACACTCACCGATGCCCGAGGGAAGATTCGAACCACTGACGGGGGGAGCCGCGCGGACCGTGACAAGACGCTTTAGACCGCATGGCTACCCCGCGTGGCCCTTATGTAAATACTGTAGAGCTCTTTAGAGCTCTAAAAGACAAGGAAAGCGGACTTCTTGCTAAAACAGACTGGTGTTACATGAAGCAGAGGAAAGGTTGCGAGGCAGTGTTGTTAAAACTACGGACATTCCAAAACAGCATATGGCAGAAAACAAAGCTATGCTCTTAGATGCCTTCACTGGTTACCAACAATTCTGGATTAGCCCTTAGAAGGGAAATAGCGAAGGTTGCACAATTCAACAGCACTTGCCGGCAGTTGCACCTGTCGAGCAAGCGCAGTTACCATGGATACGCCACAAGCGAACATAAACATGACTGTCACTGACAGAGCGGCGTGTTTGTCAACAATACTTGCAGATGAGGGATTACTTTCGCATCGACTATTCCCGATGTTTGCTTATGAAGGGAGAAGAACACACCCTGTGATCTTTATCAGACCATTTCGAAATGTTTTACCTCGTACCTTGAACGAAGCCCAGAAAATTAGAATTGTTGTTGAACACACAGAGTGACGTTCTGCTGTGAGCTACGGACATATCGGAACGCTGTCACTATTATGAGCAGAATGAGACGGCATCTCTGGATAAGTATTGGTCTGCGGCCGTACAAGAGAGGCTCAGACGTGAAGTATTCAACCCAGCTCCGTTCAATAGCAAGTATGGAAGCTTACGAGGATATTTTGAAAAATATTTGAATAAAACCAGGCCTGGACGAATCCGCTGTCTGAAGCTGAAAATTTTAAAGAGCCGTCTTCCTGCCCACGTTAGGGGAAAACTCATTAACATCCCGGAAATTGAATTCTTTCTATCTGCACTGGACTCAATAGATTTGATAAACGAAGAGAGACAAGTACAACCCAAGCCTTTTAATAAGCCGATAGCGTCACAGAGATTTATGGATAATGGTAACGATAATCACAAGGGCGATGGAGAAAGTCGTAAATGTAAAGGCGAATATAAGAGAAATGGGCAAAACTTTAGCAAAAACAACTACAAAGGGCGAGAAGCGCACGGCCAGCCTGTACAGTATGTGCAGACACAAGCCTCCGGCAACAGTCAGCCGATCGTTGGCAAACGCAAAACAATACCGGACAACCAAATAACCAATAGACAGCGGAATGCGGCCAGAAAAGTAACGCAAATATGCTGAATAACGCGCAGAGGCAAAGAGAATTTCAGTCGAAAGCCTCACAGGATACTAAGCGGTGTAATCAAACACCAACACCCCACACAGTGGAAGCTATGCCTAACTCAGAGGCCGATGCCATCGCGACGCGAGACAACTTGAACCGGTCATGGTAGGCCCCCGTTCCGTGACCTTGGAGGAGAGTGGGGCACATGTTTGATCGACACTTGCTTTATAAGGTTACTTTGAATGAAGAGGTTTAGGGTAGCATGTACAGCACAAAGAACAGAGCGTGCTTGCCCTAGCTGCCAACAGCACATGTCACTGTGTCTGTCTGTGATTTGAGCAGCCCATCATTGTGTCTGTCACTAGAATGACACCTGCAGCGGTCAGAGCTAATGTTCGTCTTTCTTCAACCTCTTGATGAGCTAACGTTAATAACAGCTTGTTGTACATATGCAATTTAATGCAAATGACGACTACAAATAAGACCAAAATCATTCACAAAGCTATGAACGTCTTGCTATTGCAGGATTTTTGGAGGCTAACTTACCTGCTGGCATACTTAGTTTAGTACGGTGATTTGATGAAACTCTCATGAGAATTTAACGAAAGCCTCGTGAGCCATCAGAAAATGCTATTACTAATGTCAGTGTCTGTGTTTAAGAGCCTACTCGAATGGTTCAAATGGCTCTGAGCACTATGGGACTTAACATCTCTGGTCATCAGTCCCCTAGAACTTAGAACTACTTAAACCTAACCAACCGAAGGACATTACACAACACCCAGTCATCACGAGGAAGAGAAATAAGAGCCTACTATGCAATGTCCTTCAGACATGCATGCATGTCTGAAAAAACAGATGCTGCTGTGATCTACAGCTGTGTAAAATACAGGAAACTTATTCACAACGGCGAATACGTCACTCCAACTGTACAGTTTACTGTTGACGTATGAAACTTGATATCAGACCTGGACTGGAATCAGAATATCCCACTGTACACGAGTGGTCGCCGCAACCACTTCGTCCATGGGAGCGTGCTTCAATGACCGACCCAAAGCTCGACACATCACCGTGAGTTTCCATGTCTTGCTGTAGAACAGTCACTGTAACACTCACACAGGAAGAAACTCACTTACTGTTGTCGCGGCCTTTGCCTGGGCATGTAAATACTACCTACAGAGCCTGTGTTTAAAAACCTTCTATAGAATGTCCTTCAGACAAGGATTCATGTCTGAAGGAACAGACGAAATGTGCTCTATAATTTGCCGGCCCTTGTGGCCGAGCGGTTCTAGGCGCTTCAGTCTGGAACCGCGCGACCACTACTGTCGCAGGTTCGAATCCTGCCTCGGGCATGGATGTATGTGATGTCCTTAGGTTAGTTATGTTTGAGTTATTCTAAGTTCTAGGGGACTCATGACCTCAGATGTTAAGTCCCATAGTGCTCAGAGCCATTTGAACCATTTTTTTGCTCTATAATTTATTGGTGACGTATGAAAATTTGTGCCAGACTGGGACCCCAACGTGGATATCCCACTTTATGCGAGCAGTCGCCTTAACAACTTCTGCTATTCCGGATTCGTGTCTCGTCTGGAAGAAGTTTTACTATGACGCAAATATACAGGTGAATCTCCTAAAACTTCGACAGAAAAAAATGGCGGATTTTGGAAGTGCTATTCATGTGCTGCTCTTATACAGTGGATTGGAACTGCGAGCTCGTATTTTTAGCCAAACAAAAGATTGTATTAGTAACTAGGAAGTATATTATTAGTGAAAAATTACACTTTTCTAAAGAGAACAACTCCTATTGACATTAACAAATTAAAAGTGGGACAAATCAAATGTCAGTGGTGTTTGTTGCAGGATTATAGTGCGAGTCGTTTTCGAGATACAATATTCTGAAAAATTTCGACACTGCCATTTACTTGTGGTATTGAACCTGCTTCGTTGCTAGGTACAATGTTGTAATGTTTGCTTACAGAGTGCTTGTGTGTACCTTGAGTGCATTTCGACTTTCTATTCAGGTAGTGTCTGAGAATCCAAGCAGTAGGTCGTAAAAGCTGGCATCTGTATTATGTATGTAGAGTCTGGGAAGAATGCATTTCTCTCTCGTACAGTGTATGTGTAGAGAGATCCCAACTGACATCAGCCATCTCACCAATTAGGGCCAAGGCAGTGGTAACACCGGGTCTGGTCAGATCACCGAAGTTAAATGCTATCGGGCTGGGACGGGTGACCATCCGGTCTGCCGAATGCTGTTGGCAAGTGGAATGCACTCAGCCCTTGTGAGGCAAACTGAGGAGCTACTTGATTGAGAAGTAGTGCCTCCTGTCTCGGAAACTGAAGTACGGCTGGGAGAGCGGTGTGCTGACCACATACCTCACCATAACCGCATCCAGTAACGCCTGTGGGATGAAGATGACACGGCGGCCGGTCGGTACCGTTGGGCCTTCATGGCCTGTTCTACAGGAATTTAGTTTGCGTCTTACCAATTATTTATCAACCTCTAAGGCCATTCACGTGAAAGAGATAATGTAATACCCAGACAGTGTAACAGAAAAAAACAAGTGACGACAGAAGAGGGGCAAATTAAAGTGCTTCTTGCTGTTGTAGTTGATCCGCACGTTAGCTGCCCTGTAATCGCATGGGGACGTGGCACGAGTCAGGCAATTGTCGTACGTATTGACGTATTGTCCCCTGACATATATTCCACCATTATCACATCTCTCTCTCCATCAAGAACTGCATGGAAACGATTATGACAAACGTGTTAACTTCTATACATGGGCATTAAGACAGAATACTCCATGTGTATCATGTATCTTGTTCAGTGATGAAGCCACAGTTAATAAACGTGCCAAGTAAATCATCGACACATACCCTGTTGGTCTGTTGACAATCGCTGTCGGCTTCGTCAGATGGAGCGTCATCGACCAATGGGCGTCAAAATACAGTGGGATAGTGAACTGCCGGTTCACAGGTCCGTTTTTAATATACGCAAATCTGAACGCGAACAAGTATCACAGCTGCCATAATCCATGGATGCTCTGCTCTTCCTCTGCAGACTAGGAGGATCCTATGGTACCAACATGATGGCTGTTCAACCAATAGCGCACTAAGTACTGCAGTATATCTTCACGAAATCTTTCCAAATTGCTGGATTGGATGCTGAGGATGTGTACCTTGGCTGTCCCATTCCCAAGATTCTACGCCTGTAGACATTTTTCTGTGTGGGAAGCAGAAAGTCTCTGTCTACAAGGACACACAGACTACAGTCGATGATATGCAGCGACGTATTACTGCAGCGTTCTTGGACATCTCCGCTGCAGCGGCCGTTGAAACCAGACTGGAACTGTGTTTTGCCGTTTCTGGTGCTGCTTTTGAACACAACCTGTGGTGGTCAACTACCACGTTGCTGGCCGGAATCCACATAACTAATGTATGCACTTCTGCTTTTCTTTATTGTGTGCTACCACAGACACTCTGATCTGCAGATTGAGGAGGAAGAATGAGTAAATGAAATTAAAAAGGAGATTTTATCCTAGGTTCAGAGGCAAATAAGGCATTGGGAGAACTTGAAAAAACACAGCATGCGGTGTAGATGACGTTCCGGCGGAAATCTTGAAGATTTTAAAAGAAACAGGCAAAAATGAGTTGACCTCTCTTTGCAACTACATCTACGACAAATGTGAATAGGCAGAAGACTTTCTCGTAAGTATAATAGTCCCAATCCCAAAGACTAATTATCGTAAAAAGTGTGCAGACCACGGGACAATCAGCCTCTTACCGCAAGTAGGAAAAGTAGTTCTTCGGATTCTGAATAGGAGGCTATATGGAACACTGCAAGAAACACTTGGTGAAGAACACTATGGTTTCGTAAGGAGAAAGGTGAATACGAGATGCCATTGGGCTTCTAAGAACCATCGGCGAAAGATACATAGAAAAGAGCATAGAAGTGTGTGCTGTCTTCATAAACCTTGAAAAGACTTTTGATAGAGTGCAGTTCGATAAGCTGGTAGGTCTTTAGAAAAAGAAGGGAGTAAAGTGGAATGTGAGAAGACTGATGGCAAATCTGTACCTGAATCAGAAAGCTCGGGTACGAATAGGTAATGAGATGTCTGGAGACAACAGGATTGGGAGAGTTGTTAGACAGGGCTATTGTCTCTCGCCGATCTTATTTAACATCTGTCAGGAGGAAGTACTGGAAAGCTGACAGGAGGCGTCAGGATAGGTCGACAAAATATTGAATGTATAAGATTTGCAGATGACATGGCGATCCTCGTAAAAAATCAAGAGAAGCTGACTCAAGTGCTAAATGACCTGAATGAAGTCTTTGTAGTATATGGAATGACAATTAATAAAAAGAAAACCAAAAGCATTGCCATAAGCCTAAAGAAAAGAAAAGTAAAAATTAATTTGGAGTCAGAAATCATAGAACAGGTAAGAGCATTCAAGTATTTGAGAACTTGGATTAAAGAAGATACGGACTGACAACAAGATATCAAGGTGAGAATGGCTCAGGCGGAAGAGGCATTTCAAAAGCAGAGAAGACTCTTAACTAGTTGTTTAAACAAGGAATTAAGGAAGCGACTGGTTAAGTGCTTGATATGGAGCATGGCCTTGTATGGAGCAGAAACGTGGACTTTGATAAAGCAGAATGAAAAGAGAAAGCTTGTGAAATGTGGATATGGCGTGGAACGATGATCAGCTGGACTGATATAGTTAGGAATTACTCAGATATACTGAGGAGAGTTGGAGAAGAACGGAGGATGCTGCTAGCGATGGAGGACAGGAAACTAAACTGGATAGGCCACAATCTAAGAAGAGATTGCCTTCTAGTAGAGACAACTGAACGTTTCCTTCTTGGAAAGACAAGGAAGGGCAGAAGAAGGTTTCAGATGCTGGACGATGTCTGCAGGCCACAAGGTGGGTACCAAAGAATGAAGAGAAACGCAGCAGACGGAGAAGCATGGAGGGCTAGGCAGTTAAAACCTGCTGCAAGGCAGACAACCCAATGATGATGATGATGATGATGATGATGATGACCATAGGTACAAGTTTTGGCGTGGGGACTTTTCAAACTACGATATGTCGTAATTGAGTCACATAGAATCCTGCACCAAACAGCATGGACATTCTAATTTACCTTACTTTTTGTTGTTTAGTATCACTGGCATTGTTCCTTTCAAAGAATTGAATGTTTTCACCAAGAAAACCTATTCTATGTATTATTACAATCTATTGATAAGTGAATAACACGAGTCCCTCACTATTAATCAATTTTGTGAAACCGCACATCAATTGTGCTTTCTATTTTTACATCATTTGCAAGTTTCCAGTGATTCACCCTATATTGTATACTTGGTGTGTCATTGTATTAGCAGTTGCGAATGCATTTCTTGTATTTCATACAGCTGTCGGTCATAGCAGTGTGTGTTCCCTCAGATATGCATGCATGTATGGAGGATATTCCATAACAAATAAAGACAATGGAAAATTTTTACATGTCTAGGAAAGACCATGACAATAATAAGTATGTCTCTTTCTGAGTGAGAATCAAAGCATTTGTGCAAATGCAGGATGTGGACACATGGTGAAGTTTGGAGGTCTGGAAGAGTGCTTGGATAGCCAAAGTGGTTGAGGCAAACTGTCCCATAAAGTGGCAAGCCTAAGCTCGAGCTCCACTGCAACACAAATTCTAATATATCGTCAGAGAACTGTACAGCTGGAGTCTCATCCTACTTGCAGCTGTAAATACATTACTTACACGATGTGATCAAAAGAATCCAGACACCCTCCAAAACCATGAGTTTTTCATATCAGGTGCACTGTGCTGCCAAATACTCTATATAAGCGACCTCTGTAGTCATTAGACATCGTGAGATAGTAGAATGGGGTGCTATGCGGAACTCACGGACTTCGAATATGGTCAGGTGATTGGGTGTCACTTGTGTCATACGTCTGTACCAGAGATTTCCACACTCCTAAACATAACTCGGTCCACTATTTCCGATGCGATAGTGAAGGGGAAACGTGAAGGGACATATACAGCACAAAACGTTCAGGCCAATCTCGTCTCTTGACGGACAGAGACTGCCGACAGTTGAAGAGGATGGTAACGTGTAATAGGCAGACATCTATCCAGACCATCACACAGTTATTCCAAACTGCATCAGGAGCCATTGCAAGTACTATGACAGTTATGTGGGAGGTTTGAAAACTTGTATTTCATGGTCGAGCAGCTACTCATAAGCCACACATCACGCTGGTTAATGCCGAACCACGCCTCGCTTAGTGTAAGGAGCATAAACGTTGGACCATTGAACGGTGGAAAAAACGTTGTGTGGTGTGACGAATCACGGCACACAATGTGGCGACCCGATGGTAGGGTGTGGCTGTGGTCAATGCCCAGTGAACGTCATCTGCCAGTGCGTGTCGCGCCAACAGTAGAATTCGGAGGCGGTGGTGCTATGGTGTCGTCGTGTTTTTCGTGGAGGGTTCTTGCACCCCTTGTTCTTTTGGGTGGCAATATCACACCACACTCCCATATTCATGTTTTAAGAACCTTTGCCACTGTTGAAGGGCAATTCAGGGATGGCGATTGTATCTTTCAACACGATCGAGCACCTGCTCACAATACACGAGCTGTGTCAGACTGGTTAGACGAGAATAATGTTTGTAATCGACTGGCTTGCACAGAGTCCTGACCTGAATGCTATAGAACACCTTTGGGATGTTTTGGAACGCCGTGAACTCCGTGAAAAATGGGCCCAAAGAAACCTTCCAGCAGCTGTTATGAAGGCTGAGGATGGGCCAACACCATATTGAATTCCTGCATTACCGATAGAGGGCGCCACGAACTTGTTTGTCATTTTCAGCCAGGTGTATAGATACTTTTCATCATATAGCGTATACAAGAAACTGGATATTGTAAGTAGGCTGTTTAGGTTTTTATATTGGTAACGCCACGTAGCGCTCTGTATGAAAATCACTAGCTGTGCTGTGTGCAGTCTGTGGCTAGTTTGCATTGTTGTCTGCCATTGTACTGTTGGGCAGCTGGATGTTAACAGCGCGTAGCGTTGCGCAGTTGGAGGTGAGCCGCCAGCAGTCGTGGATGTGGGGAGAGAGATGGCGGAGTTTTGAAATTTGTAATACTGGATGTCATGAACTGCTATATACATTATGACTTTTGAACACTATTGAGGTAAATACATTGTTTGTTCCCTATCAAAATCTTTCATTTGCTAACTATGCCTATCAGTAGTTAGTGCCTTCAGAAGTTTGAATCTTTTATTCAGCTGGCAGTAGTGGCGCTCGCTGTATTGCAGTAGTTCGAGTAACGAACATTTTTGTGAGGTGAGTGATTTGTGAAAGGTATAGGTTAATGTTAGTCAGGGCCATTCTTTTGTAGGGATTTTTGAAAGTCAGATTGCGTAGCGCTAAAAAAATATTGTGTGTCAGTTTAAGCACAGTCATGTATAATTTCTCTAAGGGGACGTTTCAATATGAATAGTAGTGTATTTTATGACGCAGGCACCTCTAATTACACTTAGTGGTGGACATTATAGGCTTGTCAGTACGTACACTTAGAGCTGTGTAACATAGATGAGCAGCTTGTCTCATGCTTACCTGGCGTCTGTCGGTGTCTCTGCAATCAGGTGAACCAACTCCATAAAAGTTTGTGGGTCGTTGACTACAGCCTCATCCCAGCCCTGCGTCGCCATCACACTGAGCAAGTGGGCCTTTATGAAGGAGACAGCAGCCTGCTTCAGCATGTTAGCGGAGTGCCGAATCGCGAGAACACCTGTGGCTGATGCAGTCTCGACAGACAGCTGTGCAGCCACCTGTTGCTCGCACTGCACCTTCAGTACTGACAAGCCGTATTGGTCAGCGGCGACCAACAGCTGTGGCGCCATGCTGGGCAGCTGTGGGGGCTGGAGGGTGTAGAGGTGTGCCAGCACCTGGCGCAGCACAGGGCCCTCTATGTCGGAGAGTGCGAGCTGGCTGCTGCTGGCCTCTATGGTGAGATGACGGAGCATGCCCGCAAACACGGCGCTCCTGGCGGCCAAGATAGCCCTGTGAGCCACCAGCTGCGTATTGTCCCCGGCCAGCAGAGTCACCACAGCGCCGTCCCCGGCGTCCAGCAGGGCGCCCAGATCCACGGCTGTGGCCTCCTCAGCCTCATGAACTCGTCCCACTGTTAGGGCTTCTGGAACATGGTGTCACTGAGCAATCCTTTGCCCTCATACAGTACCCTCTATACTTGTATGAGCCACACAATCAAATCTGTATAAACCTTCAGTTAGGATATTTTTCCAATCACACGCCATTTGCAACAATATGATATACTTTCTGTGTCAGACTGATGCCACAAGCGAATAGATGTAAATCATTAAGAAAAACTGTTTCAGTAGGTATGTAATGGAAAATGTTTATTTAAAAAATCATTACACCCACATTTATTAATGTACAATTCTAAAATTTTCCTTGCATAAAACAAAAGAGCAGTGTTTTAACAGAAAAATATATTGAAATAAGCAGGATTAATATTTTGCCATTAATTTTAATTTTTAATTTTTATTGTTTTCTTATAAAAAGCCATAACTTATATTTTAACCATGCAATTAATCTGAAATGTATAATGTAGTGTTCTAAGAAGGTTATAAGTCCATTGAACCGCAGCTTTGAATCTTATGGTACAAATTGTGTCATTAAGAATGTTTTTAATCTTGCACATCCAAAATTAACTTTTTCTGCATATAATCAACTAAAAATCCGAACGTATTTGTAGGATCTCGAATTTTTTAGTTCCGGGGAGACAGCAGCACGTTGTGAACAGTTCACGAAAATTTCAAAGCCTTAGAGCATATACTTTTTGAGAAAAGACTTCTAATAACGTAAAAATTGTGAAACAGAGAAAATGATGTTCAAAGATTTTCTTCTCATATTTATACATGTAATAAGCTTACCTCAATTTTAAAATCCTCCATACTGATATTCCTCATCCTTCAGGTTTCTCTTCTCTCCTCTTCGAATCTGCCTGGCCTGCATTTGCAGGTAAGACACTGACCTGTTAGCTTTCTCGACAGTGTAAAATGCTTTTCTTGTAAACACATCAAGATCTATACCAACAGTCAACTTCAATTCTGCAATTATTTCCATTATTGTGACATATAACTGCATAATAGACACCTATGTCGAGTACTTCAAGTCCACAGAATGTCCTTTTTGAGCATATAATCCAAATTAAATTATTGAGGCTTTCATTTGCATTTTGTCTCTTTCCATGAAGACACTTCCCCAATAAAGAAGGTTTTGCAACAAACCTCAATGTGGGTTTAAATGCATTCATAACATGTTCTGGTAACGAGTGTTTATATGAATACGACTCAATTCTGTTGTTTAACGCCGGCTGGAGTGGCCAAGCGGTTCTAGGCGCTACAGTCTGGAGCCGAGCGACCGCTATGGTCGCAGGTTTGAATCCTGCCTCGGGCATAGATGTGTGTGATGTACTTACGTTAGTTAGGTTTAAGTAGTTCTAAGTTCTAGGGGACTGATGACCTCAGAAGTTAAGTCCCATAGTGCTCAGAGCCAATGGAACCATATTTTTGTTGTTTAATAATCGTCTTTTGACACAGATTGTGCATTGGTGCTTCATCAGTGGATAAACTGAGAGCTTGTGTTCTTCATTTCTAGCTAATTCCTCTTTTTTGTTGGTGAACCGATTTCCTTGAAACCTCCGTTTCCTATACACAATTTTTCCACCACCCATTATGCATAAATTTAGACTTCCACATAAAGATTTGCGAATTCAACTTTCCACCCACTAATATGTGTTAGTATTGTCAAAACGTAAATAAACCACATACAAGCAAGTTTTCAGGCAAAGATATGGATGCCAGCCAAAGATATCGAAAGAAAATATCTTTAACACTGACAAAAATTCCGCTGAAGCAACCAGTTTCCCAATTGTTGGGAGAGGTGGGAGTGGCCAGCAGTGCAGATTTAATCAGTTTAACAGTATAAAGGCATTTCTAAAGCTGCTATCATGATAAAATTCGTACACAATATAGATTAAACTGTGTAGATCAAGAAAATGACATTTTAAAAAAAAATCGAAATTTTGGACCAAAATCTATTACATCTCCCCTTAAAAGTCTCCCATTTGTTTGTACAAAAAGCCCCAGAAGGAATAGAGACCTCTCGTCGTTAGTGTCTTTCTACAATTACTTGCTCAGAATATCAAAATGGAGATCTATCACAATACTAAGAGCGTCAGAAGGTACTGTATTCATAATTTACTCAACACACAGTCCTGATTTCTAAAGTTATTTAAGACAACAATGATATTTTACGCCTGAAATCTGTATCCCTCTGTCCTTAACTGCTAATCCAACACGTTTCTCTGCTGGAACTGATACCCACAGGGGATCAACTAACTGCTATCACAGTCTGTAATGACTTTCTAGAAACATTACATCAAGGTGGCAGGCATAGCTAGATGGCAACTTCTGACATAGTACAATATCACAAGACCCAACATTGTGTAGAGTAGTAGCATAGTTACAACCCCCACCCACAATGAATAAAATTAAATTTCGTGAGGGATAAAAACAAATGTGCCTAACTGTGTTTCGCTCACAATACTAAATTATTTAAAAAACGTCGCACTTATTATTACTGCTAACTTTTACTTTCAAATAATAGCATCAACGAATGACACAATGTGGTGAAGATAGAGCTCGTCAAATGGATGTATGAGCTTCATCTTCCACACATAATCCTCGTGCTATACAGAATAGTTTGTACTTTTTGCCATGCACCTACGATAAAGAAATCGAGACATATAAATCACTTATGGTTAAATATCTCATAAAATTGATTGCAGTAGACCAGAAATTTCTTCATTACTCACTTCATAACAATAAACGAAATAAATTAAACTTCAACTCAGTACTTTCTATGTAGTGGCTACTATTCTGTTGTAGGGTGTGTACAGCATTTTATTATTATTATTTGTAGCGTGTAGTCAGACAAAATGGGTGGCAAGTTGAAATCTTACGGTTTCTAACAGTTCAGAAGTAAGGATTCCAGCAATCATATGATTTACAAACAATAAGTATAGTGCACGGTTTATAGCTTGATTCATTTCAAGTAAGGCTGCAGCGAGAGGGTGAAGCAACTGTCATGAGAGAGAGAAGTGGTGTAGAGGAAACATGTTTTCTAACAAGTGCATACTGTCAGTGTAGACCGTTAGTTAACTTTCGTTTTTGAAGAGTAGTACATGCAATGAAAAAGGCTGCATCATTCCATGGAAAATGGATGTTACAAATAACAAGTACAAATTGTGTCATTAACTCATTAGTCTGAGTTTTAATAAAGCGTCTACAAAAGCTGAGTATAATTTATGTTTCATCATTTGGAAAACAAAAATTACCAAACAAAATATTCTTCTTTTTAAAGTTTAGTTAATCGCTAAAGATGATGATTTGGTGTGTGTGTATGTGTTTGCGAGTCCTAGCTAGTATCTGGTTGCACTCTGGGAATATGGTCTCAGAAAGGTTGGAAGCTATTACTGTAGGGCGATATGTCAGGGCCAGTTATGGAGAATATGCCACCTTTTCAACTAACATATTTGCCATCATTTCATAAGTGATGTCACGCTACCACATTGTTCCAGATGGCATTGATAACTAATCTTTCTTGATATAAGTTCTTTATTACAAGGTATAATTAGTGCTGAAGATAGTCACAGTTCCAGTTACTACATCAGACGATCAGGTTGATCCTTTAAACGACGTGTTAAATGATTATTATTTATTGCAGTTATTTTGTATCAACTGACTCTGAGAATCCTGAGGAACAAGAAAGCACAAGGGAAAGACAACATTCCTGCTGACTTTCTCGAACCTGGAGGAATCGAAATCAGAAGTGTGTTATATACTCCTAAGTGTAACATATATGAAGAGGGAAAACTGTCCTTAGATTCTAGAGAAACATCATTATATTAATCCTAGAAGGAGCGATGTCTTAAAATACTAATATTACCGAAGTCTTAGCTTAGTTGTAGATGCCTCATAAAATAAAAGCTTCCATTGTCTTCGAACAGTTGACATAAGATTATCAGAGTCAGCTTCGATTCATGAAAACCCGAAGTATCGAAGGAGGAATAATATCTTTAAACTTAATTTTAAAATGTAAATACACAGCTTTTGTAGGTATACAGAAAATGTTTCACAATGTAAAATGGCTAAATAAACTTTGAGTTATAGAAGAAAGTAGGAATATGCACAGACACTGATATGTTCTGTGGAAGCTGTATACAAAAATAAAGGACTTTTATTGGTGTGCGCTCTACACAGGTTATACACATGTTCAGAAATGAGTCCAGCAAGGAAGTGTGCTACAAACAATTATTCTTAATCTATTCAACGAATATGTAGAAAGTGAGAGAAGTTTTACATATACAGGTAAGCATGGCATATCTGTTTTATCTGAAAGTGAATCCAATCGAGGCACACGCCAGTGGAATCTGAGCGCCCCAGAGCCAGAATGCAGTCTCCAAAGTGCTTCTCAAGGACATCAAACGCTCCACTGCTTCGATATGGGTCAAGCTCATACTTGCACAGATCACATCTTGTCGAAATCACTGCCACTTTCGATAATGGGGATGAAATCATTTTTCAACACCTTCACGTACCATTCTGTAGTCACCAAAGGAATATCCACCGATTATTCGGTGATTGGACATTGCACACAATCTCCTGTTGAGAGTGAAGAGACTTCTAGACCGCCAAATGCAGACTCTCAGTCCCCCAGATGCGCCATTTACGCTTATCGACGAACGCACGCAACATGAAGTTGGCTTAGCCACTAAACCAAACTATATTCACATCAAAGCACTGTTCATCAGTTCTGTAGACAATAGTGTTGGCGAAACACAACCGCTGTTCCATGGCTCTGGGGCTTAATGGCTCTGTCTACAAATGCTAGAAACGTAGGTTTTGCCTTTCCTTACTAAACCATATAATCACAAAAATACGCCAGACTCTTGCACTTACATCTTTCACTTTAGGCAAGTACACGTTCTTCAACTTTGGAAGGCAAGACACAATTATGAATGAAAAACGAACGCAGTGATGTGAGTGCAGGACAGGAGAGCATGAGTCTGCTGGAAAACCAGGTTATCACAACTACCCAGTGGTCGCAGGAGCAGCCTTGACGCAACCATTGTCTGTCTTACTTCCATGGATAGCGTTCTTTTACTAATGACAGAGCTATTGCATAGAGACGGCATTGAAACAGGCGCACAGAATTGACAGACAGGGAGTAGTTCGTAAGAAACACGAGGAGTGAGGGAGGCAGATCGTGTCACTGCCTGTGGGTCCTTTTGGAGGGTGCCAGCTGGCTAGCAACGGCGATGCCTGGACACCTGGAACACTTGGGCGATGGAAGGATGCATGGGGCTGGTCGTTAATTCTTGCTGCTACAATATCTACATAAAAATTTGCGTGATTACTCTGCTACTCACAACAAACTGCCTCGCAGAAGGTTCAATGAACCACCTTCATGCTGTCTCTCTACTGTTCCACTCTCGAAAGGCGCGCAGGAAAAACGAGCACTTACATTTTTTTGTGCGAGCCCCTATTTCTCGTATTTTATCGTGATGATCATTTCTCCCTATGTAGGTGGGCGCCAACAGAATGTTTTCGCAATCAGGAGAGAAAAATGGTGATTGAAATTTCATGAGAAGATCCCGTAGCAACAAAAATGCCTTTGTTATAATGATTGCCACTCCAATTCACGTATCACGTCTGTAGCACTATCTCCCCTACTTCGCGATAGTAAAAAACAAGCTGTCCTTCTTTGAACTTTTACGATGTTATCCGTCAGTCCCACCAGACGTGGAACCCACACCACACAGCAATACTCCAGAATAGGGCGAAACTGTTGCAATTTCTAAGTGCTCCGCCAATGAATCGCAGTCTTCGGTTTGCTCTACCCACAACATTATCTGTGTGATCGTTCCAATTTAGGTTATTTGTAATATTAATCCCTAGGTATTTAGTTGAATTTCCTTACTTCAGTTTTGTGTAACTTATCGCGTAATCGAAATTCAGTGGATTTCTTTTAGTACTAAAGTGAATAACTTCACTCTTCTTCGTTCAGGGTCAATTGTCACTTTTCGAACCATACAGCTATCTTACCTAAATTATTTAGCAATTCGTTTTGGTCACCTGATAATTTTTCAAGACGGTAAGTGGAGGCATCATCTGCAAATAATCTAAAGACGGCTACTCAGACTGTCTCCTATAACGTTAACATAGATCAGAAACAATAGAGGGCCTATAACACTTCCTTGGGGAACGCCAAATATTACTTCTGTTTTACTCGATTACTTTCTATCTATTACTACGAACTGTGACCTTTCTGACAGGAAATCACGAATCCAGTAGCACAACTGAGGCGATATGCCATAGGCACGCAGTTTGGCTAGAAGACGCTTATGAGGAATGGTACCGAAAGTCTTCTGGAAATCTAAAAGTATAAAATCAATATGACATCCCCTGTCACTTTCCATGCAATCCTCACTACTTCATGAGTATAAACAGCTAGTTTTGTTTCATAAGAACAATATTTTCTGAATCCTAGCTGACTATGTGTCAATAAATCATTTTCTTTGAGGTAATTAATAATGTTCGAACACAGTATATGTTACAAAACCCTACTGGAAATCGACGTTAGTGATATGGGCCTGTAATTCAGCGGATTACTCCTACTTCTCTTTTTGGGTATGGGTGTGACTTGAGAAATTTTCCAGTCTTTAGGTACAGAACTCTCTGTGAGAGAGTGGTTGTATATAATTCCTAAATATGGAGCAATCGCATGAGCAAAATCTGATGGGAACCTGACTGCTATACAATCTGGACCGGAAACCTTGCCTTTATTAATTAATTTAAGCTGCTTTGCTACAACCTGGATGTCTACTTCTATGTTTATCATCTTGGCAGTTGTTATTTATTGGAATTCAGGAATATTTACTTCGTCTCCTTTGGTGAAGGAGTTTCGGAAAACCGTGTTTAATAACTCTGCTTTAGTGGCACTGTCATTAGTGACTTCACTGTTGTTATCGCGCGGTGAAGGTATTGATTGCGTCTCGCCACTGGCGTGCTGTCGCTGTCCTTGATCACTGTCAACTGTCGTCAGCTCGTGATTGGCCGCAGACATGCACTGCTGCTGGAGGAACACCTGTTTCTGGAGCTGAGCCGTGTGCGAAGTCTACGACCACGGAAAGGGGTTGCTTGGACGAAATATGCACTCGCGGCTACCTGACAGGTAAACGGTTAATAAAGGTGGGGTTTGGACTTTTAAGCTGATGATTCAGAACAACTTACACCATGGACTTCCCTTATACACGTAGGCAATATTGAAACAGGTGTACAGAATCACTGCATACACACATACACATCTTTCGTGTATTGCATCTTGGCTTCTCCTTTCACACACGGAAAACGTTTATATTTTGTGTTCTGTCAAACATTTCGGTGGTTATGTCCCCCTCTACACACATCTTACAGTGCTTAGTCATTAAATGTTATTCTATTATGTCTCCCTACGGCCGCCACATCTACAGGAGAGCTGATACACTACTCCCTACTGAGAACGGCAAGCTATACTGCACCACGGTCGTCGTATTCCATGTCAAAACAATTTGGTCGACACGGAAGACGGGTTGTAAAGATATTCTTCTCCCTATGCAAGTCTGTCTGGAGACTACAGATCGTGTTCCTCGATACTCAAAATGTACTCACAATTCTTCTCTTACGTTCCTCCTTTAGGGTTTCTGCCCCTGGGTGGTCAGCAGAGAACAGGCGATTGCTTCAGTCTACGTCTTTGATTCGTCAGTGAACACTATACTGTTGTGTGTATTTTATTAATTCTCTAGGATTTACCTATAATATCTGGTCTCATTCCTGAATAACGACAGACGTCTCTGCTGTATACATATTACCTCTATGTTTTTACCAGATTTTTCTGACACACAGTTAAAGATTTCTGACACAGAATTTAAAGATTAATAGGATTAACTTTAGTTGTACAGGCATTTAAGTATTTAGGAACCATGTTTAGTTTTTTTATATATTTTACGTACTGCACCGTCGTAATTATACCTCGAAGTGGACTACCCCTGTCACTATAAACTTTCGTTTCGCCTCTACGCATCCACACTTTAGGACCTGAACTTCTGACCACAGGAAGGTACATTTTTAATGACTTGCTTGTGTCATCCGCACTTGCAAATTCTAACAGATCTAAAAATATACGCTCTGTAACAGCTATAATTATTAATCTGCAAATGGTGTAAGTACTGATATGGTATTGTTTAGTAGACTGCTCTCAGTCACCGATAGAAATATGTGTACTTATACCCATTGGACCATGTATGTCTGTCTACGTAGGAAGGTATATGATTTGGACGTATAAATAACTAAACACGCTAAGCATTTGCATGTTATATACACTGAAGAACCAAAGGAATTTCGTATAGCGCCCCCCCTCCCCCGCCCCCCGATCACGCAGGAGTGCTGCAAGGCGACGTGTGGTATGGACTCTACTTAACACTGAAGTAGTGCTGGAGGGAACTGACACCATGAATCCTGCAGGGTAAGAGTACGAAGAGGTGGAGATCTCTTCCGAAAAGCACATTGGAAGGCATCCCAGATATGCTCAGTAATGTTCATGTCGGGGAGTCTGGTGGCCAGCGGAAGTGTTGAAACTCAGAAGAGTGCTCCTGGAGCCACTCTGTAGCAATTCTGGACGTGTGACGTTTCGCATTGTCCTGCTGGAATTGCCCAAGTCCGTCGGAATGCACAGTGGACACAAATGGATGCAGGTGATCAAGCAGGATGCTTAAGTTTGCGTCACCTGCCGGAGTCGTATCTGGACGTATCAGGGGACCCATATCACTCCGACAGCATACACCCCACACCATTACAGAGCCTTCACCAGGTTGACCAGTCTCCTGCCGACATGCAGCATCCACAGATTGATGAGGTTGTTTCCATACTCGTACTCCTCCACCCACTCGATACAATTTGAAACGAGACTCACCCTTCCAGGAAATATGCTTCCAGTCATCAGCAGTCCAGCCTCAGTGTTGACGGGCCCAGGCGAGGCGCGATGATTTGTGTCATGCAGCCATCAAGGGTACACGAGTGGGCTTTCGGCTCCGAAAGCCGATATCGATGATGTTTCCTTGAATGGTTTGCATCCTGATTCTTGCTGATGGCCCAGCATTAAAATATATAGCAATTTGCGGAAGCGTTGCACTTCTGTCACTTTCAACGAAATGGTTGTACGGGAAAATCCCCACTTCATCGCTACTTTGGAGATGCTGTGTCCTGTCGCTCCTGCGCCGACAGTAACACCACGGTCAAACTGATTTACATCTTGATAACCTGCCATTGTAGCAGCAGTAACCGAACTAACAACGCTGCCAGACACTTGTTGCCTTTTCAGGTGTTGCCGACCGCATCGCCGTGTTCTACCTGTTTATATGTCTCTGTAATTGAATACGCAGGACTATACCAGTAATCCAGTACGTTCTTTGCGTATTGCCCGTTGGCTTTTCCTTTCACACACTTGTAACAACGCGGAAAACATTCCGGTGGTTATGTAGCTTCGTATTTATATCCAGACATAACTTAGCAAGCTTAGTCATTAAATGTTCTTCTCATTTGTCTTCCTGTGAACACACACGTACTCCTTTAAAAGTACTAATCACAGACAATCGTCTTCTTTTCATATTTATCGCTTGATATACACAGACCAACGCAGTACTTTTATTTCAGCCACGTTAATTACTTAAGACTCGATTTTCGAGTTATACCGAGTACTGGGCATGTGATTCATGCCGCTCAAAACAAAGGAAGTATTTCTGTTTAAATTCTGTGTAGTCAAATATTTTGGTTACTGAATTTTTTCTCCTTTTCTGACTGGTGCACACACGAATAAATCATGACACATGCAGCATTCGTGAAGCGTGGATTCGCAAAAACTTAGTACTCAGACTTGTAGCGAACATCCCTGTGCTTTGTTGGTTCAAATCGCTCTGAGCACTATGGGACTTAACATCTTAGGTCATCAGTCCCCTTGAACTTAGAACTACTTAAACGTAACTAACCTAAGGACATCACACACATCCATGCCCGAGGCAGGATTGGAACCTGCGACCGTAGCGGTCGCGCAGTTCCAGACTGAAGCGCCTAGAACCGCTCGGCCACTTCGGCCGGCGCTTTGTTGGTGGTCTCTGAAAATGTGAGACGCATCGGGAACAGCAAACCTTTCAACTTGAACGGCATACCTGCTCGGACCGTTGCGATGCGTCGTAGCAGTATATCTTCTCCTGCCATGTTCCCATTTAACATTGTGGCTTCAATGATATTATCATCGTTTTTTGCAGAAAACGTGGTACCGCTGCAAAATCGTAGTTTCTATATGTTTGGAAGAGGAATGACAGCCAAGCAAATTTTCAGATTTAAACCGTGCAGCGAAAGGCCTGGCAAATCAACGAATTCAGGAACTTGATTGAATTTTTAAGAACTTCATTCTGATTCATTGCAGTATCAATGCACAGAAATACAGTCGCTTCGCCTGATACTTTGTTTTAAACGCAGAACTTGACGGCACTGACATCGATGAATAGGTATGTTTAGGGATCCGTAGTTCATGAACGAACTAGTTGAAATGAACTACTCTTAGAAAAGATCTGTTAGAAGTGTCCTTTCTCTTACTAACATGTAGTTCGTTTACTTCTGCCTTCCCCTACATATTGGAAATTAGAATCCGTGAGAACGAATTTCCCCACCCTCGATACCGAGTACAGCCGACTCCCAGGACCTAGGTGTCCTTAGTCCTGACATCCTAATGGTGAACTGTGCGGACGGTATCTGACTGGAAAACTGAAACCATTCCGTCAGTCTGTAATCTCACCCCCCCCCCCTTTCTCCTCCCATTATTATCCACATTAAGCAAAGTTTGTTATCAGGATTTGAGACATGCGTAGTTTACAATAATCTTTCTAGTATGCTTAGCGTGCCATGTTGAGTTGGCTCCAGTTCTTCTTGTCTAGGGGTCTGATTCTTGAAGATGTAAATGTCAGATCAGGTCCTCGCAGTTGGTTTAAACCAAATAAATTTGAATGTTGTTGTTGGAAAAATTTTTGTATGTAGATATGTTTTCTCACATTTTAGTATATCATACAGTATTTTGATTTTTGAGGTTAAGAAAGCCGAAATTAAGTTGTTCGCACAAAAATACATCCCATCACATCATAAGCATGCTTACGACTCTGTTACTCTGAGGAAATAACAATATTCCAAACGTTTTACCACTTTTCTTAACATATGAATCCCTTGTAGTTTTATTTACATTATTAATTTGGATTATTATTTCATAAATGAATCCAGAAACAAATACAGTAAACAGTACAGGGTTACGTAATTAATTATAGAAATTTTAAGTGTGACAATAATTAGCAATTTGCAGTGTTTGCAAAAAAATTATTTTAGCTATATATCCACAATTAATACGTGTCGGTTATAACATCAGAACTAAAATATCTTATGAAAATAGTTCCTTTTCGTAATTTTAGCTCGAAATATAACATACCGTATATAAAATTATCTGAAAGTTTTCCGAAAATCAACTGAGATAATACTGACCTGTCCTAAATTCGGAAAATAATACTGGTATCGACAAATACTGTTGAGTAAAAGGAATGCTAGAGGAGGACACGGTTGGAAGTTCTGTTACTTAAGTTCAGGCTCCATTTCCTAACTGTGCCAACTGCGTAGGATAGAAGAGAGGGACTGTTCCCTAAGTTCACTTACTTCACCTCAGTCTACAGTACCTGTATCTAAACATTTCTTTCCTGTGTTAAGACTTAATTTTAGCGAAATATTTAATAAGAGCTAGTTTTTTTTCTATTTCTAGACCTTGTCAGATAAGAAAATTAGAAAGCAGATACTCACTCTCGGTGGCAAGGAGAATACTTTCATCTTTAATGCCTCCCACTTCCCGTGTTCCCAAGTAAAGGCCTAGGTTAAAATTAAAAACGCTCAGCCCTTTGTGTCAAAGAGACAAAGTCCTAGAATATAAAACAACTGTGCAGCAAAAGGTTCAACAAATGCATCATGTTGCAGTCACTCATTCATATTCATCTCCAAAGTCAGTTTAGTACATCTTGCCATAATACCGATAGTTGAGAGGTACTTTCACTTCATCAGTGGCTGCTGAATACTCAGTTTTCGTACGCTGTGTACCATCAGAAACGTATTTTGTGCTATAACATCAATTACGATCAACATTTATCCTCGATAAAAGTTATCGGAGTAGCAACTTCATTCAAAGAAACATTTATCCCATTTTTAATTGTGTATCAATGTTAATAAACGTAAATTTTATCTAACTTTCATAAGTTACCAGTGATGTGTGGTACGTATGTCGTAGAAAATCAGTGTTTGTGTAGCGCTTGTTGTAAGCAACATGTCGTATCCCATTGTCTGCATTTACCGTAAACTAACGGTAACTGTCATTTGGTTTTCGACTACAACCTCTAATAATTTCAAGAGATTAGTAGCGTTTATAGCAGGTGCTACCTGAGTAGCAGCCTCTGATGTGTACCACACGCCTGACCCATTTGGTGTGTCCCTAGAGTACTTAACCCTAGCATGCAAGTCCAAGATATTTCAGCCTGCTTTGTCACAGACCCTTCGAACTCTGAGTCAGTCGTTCCATTCGATTCAGAACGGGAAGTGCATGATCACTTTTACACTGCTGCAAATTGAGAGTCTCACTGAAATTAGATGAGCTTTCTGAAGGTTCTCTGCCAGTTGAATGATTCAATCGTGGCCGCAGAGCACAGGCGGCAGCCAGTAGCACCCCACTCCCTCAGAAGATGACTGAATGGCCTTTTCAGCAGGCTGAATAAGGCTGCCAGCCATACACACTGAGTACACTTAGTGTTCCCTCCAATCTCTCTCTTTTCGCCATTTCCCTAAGGAATACCTTTACTCGCCGTCCATTTGAACTTCCTACTGTTAATAGATCCTACCCTTTTGCGTTTGCCTGTTCTTGACACAGAACATACCATCAGCTGAAGTGAGTCTGAGTGACTCAGTTTCGGTTTCAGTGGAAGACAGCACCTCAGATTCGTTGGTTAGGGTGATGAGTACCACGTGCTGAGTCATCCCTGGTCCCCGCCACCCCTGTACAGGAAGCCTAGTCCTGCCACTGACATGTCGCTCCCACCAAAGTGGATGAATGGTGACAGATCATGTACTTCCTGTACATGCTGCTGACAGCCAAGTGGATCAGCGGGGACAGGTCATGTACTCCCTGTAGAAGCGACAGCAGGACATGATAGTAAATCAGGTATTTGTGGCATATCTGATACATGACTGCTGGTAACTCTCCAGGAACACCCATATACAGTAGCTTCCAGGCGACTGATCTTATAAACGTCAGCTAACTCTTCCCACGTTCGAGGACCGTGTTCACAGTAGGGCTGCAGTGTGTTGTGGATGGCGTAATGTTCTACAGAACAGTAAACAGGTACCATTGAAGTAAGCCTGCAGATTCTTTTTTATGCTCTGAAGCAGTTAAGCTCCAAGTATAGCTAGTCACTGTTAAGATATGAAGCAGTCCGTAGGCAAATCGATGTTTCCAATATACCTGCTGTAGCACCTTCTATAAACGCTACTAATCTCTTGAAATTATTAGAGGTTGTAGTCGAAAACCAAATGAAAGTTATCGTTAGTTTACGGTAAATGCAGACAATGGGATACGACATGTTGCTTACAACAAGCGCTACACAAACACTGATTTTCTACGACATACGTACCACACATCACTGGTAACTTATGAAAATTAGATAAAATTTACGTTTATTAACATTGATACACAATTAAACATGGGATAAATGTTTCTTTGAATGAAGTTGCTACTCCGATAATTTTTATCGAGGATAAATGTTGATCGCAATTGATGTTATAGCACAAAATGCGTTTCTGATGGTACACAGCGTACGAAAACTGAGTATATTGTAGGATTTTAATACAGTTAACACTAAAAATGTGTAAAATTTATGTGAAGTCTTAGGACGTGACTCTTAGAGGAGAATTTATCTGTCATATCTGATTTTACTTTGACGTGAAGCAAATAGAGGAAGTCTGTTTGTAAACGAAATTATGAGTAAATAGGAATGGGAACTGTTGGATTCTCCATTTAGTTGGTTTCGTGTCACATTTTGCAGTTGCCTGTCAAAGATGAACTCTGCAACATCAGAATGTCTCTCTCAAAAAAAAAAAAAAAAAAAAAAGTTACAGTGTGGGACATAGCACAGCTAAAGGTGCGTTGCTAAACCTTTGTGAAAATTCTGCCAATACGTTCCACAGACAGATTACTTTTATCACTGTAAGGGTCTATGGAATACACAAGGTGATTTTTTTCTACCATGTACAATCTCTAGTGGTTGATCAATTTGAGGATAAGGAACAAAAAAAGTCGAATGACGTCCGGAAATGCATGGGGTCCCTATGCCAGAGACCATTTATTCAGTCATTCTTTGTTACAGAAGCTGCAGTGTAATACCATGCAGCTACAGTTAAAGTATGCATGATATCCTCCTATAGGGTGATACTGTTTCTCGCACATCATGACGTAGGATGCAGGAAGTCATGAAGGACGTACCCGAAATGATCAGACACTAGAGTTGGAAGAAAATGTAATCAGCACTGTGGAAGGCGGCCGCCATCTCAGTACCAGGCTGTTGACCCACCACTACAGGGTAAGCCAGACGACCGTGTGAAACGTTCTCCATGACAACTGGTACTACCCTTATCAGTTACAGTGCGTGCAGGACTTACTGACGACAGACTTTCCACACTGGGACAAGTTTTGTCAATGGTTTCTTCACCAGGTAACCACGATTCCGGGATCTGTGTCATTCATCCTATTCACAGATGGCGCAACATTTACGTGGAATGGTGTCTTCAACTCTCATAACAGCCATCTGTGGGATGGTATGCAGAACGGCCATAACAGCGAATCATCTGCATCGGTGCAGCCGGAATGTGTGGGTCGGGATAACTGGCGGCCATATTTTGGGACCAGTCTTCCTTCCACGTCGCCTAATAGGCCGGAACTATCGGCATTTCTTGCGGGCGTCTTGCTGGAAGAAGTGCTACTCATGATTCTAATGGTTATGTGGCTGCTACATGATGGGGCTCCAGCCCACTTTGCCGATAACGTTCGGACGCATCTCAATCGTGTCTTCCCTGGTTGATGGATTGGAGAAGGTTGTCCATTTGCATGGCCTGTTTGTTCACAGCATCTCAACTGGTGCGGTTTCTGGTTATGAGGCCACCTCAGAAGTATCGTGTGAGCAGAGCGCATTCCAGATGAGGAGACACTGGAGCAGCGTATTCATCCTGCCTATGACGCTGTTTGTATGCAGCCTGGCCGGTGCGAGCGTGTGACACAGAGCACGCTACGGCGCGTATACACGCATGTATTGACGCACATGGAAAGCATTTTCAGTACATACCGTAACTGTAGCTGCGTGGTACAGCGACTATTAGACTGCAGTCTTCGTAACAGTGTATGATTGAATAAGTGGTCTCTAGCGTGGAAATCATTCATTTATGGACGTAAGTTCGTTAGACCTTTGTTGTTCCGCATGCTGTCATCGATCAATCCCTAGAGTTTGTACACAGTGGTAAAAACACCCTGCCGGCCGGAGTGGCCGTGCGGTTCTAGGCGCTACAGTATGGAACCGAGCGACCGCTACGGTCGCAGGTTCGAATCCTGCGTCGGGCATGGATGTGCGTGATGTCCTTAGGTTAGTTAGGTTTAATTAGTTCTAAGTTCTAGGTGACTGATAACCTCAGAAGTTAAGTCGCATAGTGCTCAGAGCCATTTGAACCATTTGAAAAACACCCTGTATACGCAACATGATGACCAAATGGCATTCCAACTGGAGCTTTCTACAATACCAAAGCAGTGATACACTGATACCCAACGATGTTACGTAGTTCCCTCGCAGTATTCTTATGACTGCCCTGTGGGCCAAAGCAGTTACCCCAACAAGTTCACGCCTGTGTGTACCACGGGTGCGTCTCGCCCGACTCTGCCAGTTATGCTACATGCATAACAATAACGTCTGACGTACGTATAGCCTATCATGCAGGAGCAACGAACAGTACTGAATACAAGTTTGTGTGACCCTTGGACGAGAGAGATTTCTGAACAAATGAGGTATAATTATTTTATATCATCTCTCGCTGTTCTAAAAATAGAACCTCGATATATTCAAGTAGGCTACTGGTCTAGTGTGTTTGAATAAGAAAAGCAGGCAACAGGTGGCTCAGGCAGCTGAAGGGAAGCTTTCACACGCTCGCATTCACACGGCGCTGGCGGGGACGTCTCAAACCAGAAATAAGACTACCGTGATTAAATAAACTAGTGAAAGGTCTCTGCTGGATTCCTTTTATGTTAATTTCTTAAATCTGTTGTCATTTACGGCATAAATTCCTCTTCTAAATTTACTGTGGCGTTTCTGACTATCTGGGAGGAGACTGAGTAGTGGAACGTGTTACTTTTACACATAAACAAGAACGATCTGTCACACAACTACACTTTAAAACATAGTTTATATGTAATTCATGTCACACAGTTTCATACAGAACCTACATCCGCTTTCTTTTATATACTGTATATGATAAGATACTGTCGTAACCCTTCCCTTCTGTGTGAGAGGATGAATAAGCAAATGTATGTCTAGTTGCATGCTTGAGGGTAGCAGACAAGCCTGTCTGCTACAGAACAGTAGGACCAACGTCGCAACAGGTAGCTACGCTTTCTAAAAGCAAAGAGGTTTCTATCCTTAGTATGGTTCTGTCTGTCCCTTGTCATGTTGGTATAGGAAGCTGCCCCTCTGGCCACTTCCGTTCGTATTTGTGAGCCACCCTCAGAAAGGGACCAGGTCAGTCTGTCCGTGGCGAACGTCTGAAGTGGTAAGATCTCCGGCTAAGCACGTGTCTGCTAAGTCCGTAGGACAATGGATTTCTTAAGTTCAGCCTAACTGAAAATTTAATCACCTTTATTTCAGGTTTAGCTCTAAAATATCTAATGTTATCTTAAATTGCAGCGCAGTGTAATTCGAGTGTGGAGTTCAGAATATATTCCGGTAGTTGCTTTGTCACTACTTTGTGAGCAAAGTGGAACCACGTGTTGATCAGTAACTCTAACTAGCATCATCAATCTTCAATGCGAATGTGCGTGAGATTATAACATCTCGTCTTGACAATATTTTTCAATATAGCAACTTTTCTTTATGTTCAACCCACAAAATAAAGCAACAACATTACAGATGACCAGCTGAGATGGGCTTGTTTCCTCCGTGGATTAAATCCTGTTAATGTGAAAGAAGAAGATCTGATAGAATGGATAAATAACTGGATTGTAGTCTCAAAGCACATGGATGAAAACAGTTTGTCACTTTTGCTACATTGCCCTATTCTGCTGGCATACAATCAGTCCGGTAACTGGGCACTTATATATTAAGTCTCATTTGAAATTTGGCTTGTACCCTCTCATAAGTTTACTACGTAAATTACAGGCATTTCTTCAAATTTCCACCTTCTAATAACTGAATGCTGAGACAGAGCATAGGCAAGGTAACTGACGCCATCTGGGATTTATTGCAATGATCACTCTAACACTAATCATTTTATGGAAAAGCTTGAACCATCTGTGTTTATTTTTTCATCATACTGTATTATCGGACTTAGTAAAGAAGTTTGATATTTAAAAAAAAAGTAGAAAAAAAAAACATGTCTAATGTTGTTGCTTTATTTTGTGGTGTAAGCGGAACTGATATCCAATAAATACGGGTTAAAAGCTGTGAACTGTTTGGGGAAGTTAGCCTTTCATTACTGAGCAACTGTTTCACAAGGTAACCAGTCCAGCTTACCAAATTCCCAACCAGACTAACATTAATTACAATCTTTTAATAGTCATACGACAACCGGTGATATGTATGTAAAAAAGAGAATTTAAATAAAAAGAAATAAATCAGTTTATATTTGGAAATTTATTTTAACATTGATCATTGAAATTTCAGCATATTAAACTCGATTCATAACTAAGCAGGTGCCTTATTTAGGATTGTGAAAATGTGAGATTGTAATCTTATGGAACACATCAAATATGGAGCCAAGATTGGGAGACTGCATACAACACTGCATTCATAAAAAACACACGAAGAACGTTGAAACATATGCAAGAGGAAATTAACCACAACCAACTGATTCAATTTTCGCCCAAAGAAGTTACATTCGTAGCACAATCCTGTCTGTCATGTAATTACCACACACTGGTATACTAAATTCATACTAACTCTCTGTGAAATCTTCCCGAAAAGAATAGCTGAGGGCTACTTTGATGATTACACCACATGCTTCACGTGGTCAACTTGGTTTACACAAAGAGTGTAACTCCACAATAATTTTGATAATTAAAATAAATTACATCGAAACACAATTTATAAAAGAAAAACCTCGAAGTGGTTACTATCGTCTTACTAATAACCTGATGGGTCAAACAATTGTATAAGCACGTGTTACTGGTCTCACAAAGTACACCCCACGTGGGTTGAACATAAAGAAAAGTTGCTATATTGAAAAATATTGTCAAGACGAGATGTTATAATCTCACGCACATTCGCATTGAAGATTGATGATGCTAGTTAGAGTTACTGATCACAAAGTAGTGACAAAGCAACTACCAGAACATATTCTGAACTTCACACTCGAATTACACTGCGCTGCAATTTAAGATAACATTAGATATTTTAGAGCTAAACCTGAAATAAAGGTGATTAAATTTTCAGTTAGGCTGAACTTAAGAAATCCATTGTCCTACGGACTTAGCAGACACGTGATTAGCCGGAGATCTTACCACTTCAGACGTTCGCCATGGACAGACTGACCTGGTCCCTTTCTGAGGGTGGCTCACAAATACAAACGGAAGTGGCCAGAGGGGCAGCTTCTTATACCAACATGACAAGGGACGGACAGAACCATACTAAGGATAGAAACGTCTTTGCTTTTAGAAAGCGTAGCTACCTGTTGCGACGTTGGTCCTACTGTTCTGTAGCAGACAGGCTTGTCTGCTACCCTCAAGCATGCAACTAGAAATACATTTGCTCATTCATCCTCTCACACAGAAGGGAAGGGGGATGACAGTATCTTATCATATACAGTATATAAAAGAAAGCGGATGTAGGTTCTGTATGAAACTGTGTGACATGAATTACATATAAACTGTGTTTTAAAGTGTACTAGTGTGACAGATCGTTCTTGTTTATGTGTAAAAGTAACACGTTCCACTACTCAGTCTCCTCCCAGGTAGTCAGAAACGCCACAGTAAATTTAGAAGAGGAATTTATGCCGTAAATGACAACAGATTTAAGAAATTAACATGAAAGGAATCCAGCAGAGACCTTTCGCTAGTACCAAAAGAACCACTTGGACCATGAGGTGTTTTTAGTAGTAATGGATGAAACACTTACGTGAGTTGTCGGCTGTTAATCTATGTACGGTGACTTCTGTATACGATTCCGGAAAATAAATTCGTAAAAATCTCAGTGCAAAACTTAAACATTTACTTCATTACTTCACAAAAAATTGCTGTACATTATCATACCCAGCCTCATAGGAATCGAAAAAAAATAATTTTTACCTGTAACGGAAACTGGGCGAGTGTAGCCACTACACATGACCACCGCCACAAAAATGCGGATGAAGCAACTAGCGTTTCTGCGGAACATCATGGAAGGTCGCAGGTGTCGAGCCAAGTAAAAATCTTTTCCCTCAAAGTAACTTTACCGAACTTGCCGTCTGATGAAGAACCTGAAATTTTACAAACAAGTGGAATCACAAAACGCAATTCTTTGCAACTACCTGTATAGTAAATAAAGAAGCGTAAATTAATATGAATTACACCATTTTACAAGATGAATATCATTCCGTTGACCCGAATATACAGTGTGATTCACGAAGGTATGCAAATATTTCAATATGTTATTCTACAAGTAAAACTAAAGAAAAAAGTTCGTGTAAAGACAGGTCCGCAAATGTTCAACTACGGAGTTACGGCTAATAAAATATTTTGCCTGAAATGATCCAACTTCGGTAATATGTAGCCATCGCAAAACTGTACGAGGTTACAGTAAAGCACGATTTCCATTTAATCTGTTGTTATTCATCTGGTGAAACTAATAAGAGTTGCTCCAGGCGTGTATCTGCAGTAGTTTTTCAGAACATCCAGTGAAGCAAAGAAGTAACTTCGTAAAATTTTTAATTTATTACTTGGCCCAATTTGTTTTTTAAATTCGAGGCGACTGCACAAAGATTTCAGCAGAAGTTGTAGAGAATTTAATTTTGAAATAATGATGCTAATAACTTTAACTGAAACTGTATGAATTTGTCAGATAATCTGCTTTTATTAATACCATATTACACGTGAATTCATGTTACAGCGGATAAAACAAAGCTCAGTGTTAAGGAAGTTGTACAGTGGGCATACAGTTTCACAATACATTCACAATAAATGTTCAAAAACGTGTCCACTGACTTCAATGAATTTAGCTACACATGTATGAACTGATTTTGTTGCTCGTTTCAGTTCCACAGAGTTGTTCTTAATTTTGCCTATTGCATTCACAACGCTAGCAAGTAATGCCTCACGCGTATTGACTTTGTCCTCATAAACTATGTCTTTCACCCATCTGCATACAAAAAAATGCATTGGTGTTAAATCGGGCGATCTGAGTGGCGACAGACGTGTAGCACCTCGACCAATCCATTTATGACGAAAATGTTCATTTAAATGTGTAGTGATGGGTTGGCGAAATGTGGAGGCGCGCCGTCACGTTGGAAACACATTTGAAATCGCGTAGCAAGTGGAACATCTTCGAGCAAGCGGGGTTTTCTTCTTGAAGGAATAGTAAGTACGTCTCGTCAGTTAGACGTGCTGGGAAAATATTTTATTAGCTTCATCATATCAATGACGACGAAGTAAATGGAAAACATGCTTTACTTTAACCTCGTACAGTTTTGCGATGGCTTCGTATTAGTGAAGTTGCTAAATTTCAGGCAAAATCCTTTATTAGCCAGAACTTCGTAACTAAACATTTGCGGACCGATGTTTATATGAACTTTTTCTTTAGTTTTACTTGTAGGATAACATACTAAAATATTTGAGTATGTTCAGGAACCACCATGTATACTGGCTGATCAGCTCCACTGTTTAAGACAAATACTGTCGAAACAATTTAAGAGATGTTTCAATTTAAGAGATCGTTATAATGTTTGGACCCTATTAATTGCGAGAAACTGCTGTATGAGCGACGTATAGTCCGTTGTGATACTCATATTAATTACAGGAGACAGGGATCAACTTGGCTTTTTCAAGTGAAACCATAGTGTATGTCTATACGTGGTGATCTGGTACGCAGAGGGAGAGAAGGACGGGGCTGTGTCTCGCCTACAGCAGTGGCGTTAGCCAGCTAGACGAACCTCAGGCGGCTAGAGACACGCCAGCGTGTGCTACCAAGTGTGGTGCTGGCGGGAACTGTGCTCCAAGAAACATAGGGTGAATAAAAATGCGTCATCCGATTTCAAAACTATCGTGACTGTTACGTTATTTGACGTATGTGTATGAACAACTTACTTGTGGAAAGAGCAGGCCCGAGTTTTACACCATTTCAGCCAGTCAGCAGCAGTGTGCGCCCGTTTCAGTTCCAGTAAAAATGGTGTCGGGACAACTGAAAGCGCTTTGTGTTCAAAGTTTTGCGCACTGCGGGTCAATAATAACCGTTCAGCGCGATATTCGTGTGGAACATCCTATAGCACAGATCGTTAGACAATGGGATGAACAATTCCAAGAAACAGGTTGTGTGCGTAAAGGCAAATCGCCGGGCCGTCTCCGAGTGTCTGACGAAGATGTCGAGCGCATCCGCCATAGTTTAACAAGGAGTCCGCAGCAATCCGTTGGCCGCACAGCACGACACCTCAACATGTCCCCGATGTCCGTCCTGGCGTTTGTTGCGTAGACGTTTACACACGAAACCGTACAAAATTCTGCTACGGCAAGCTTTTCGTGAAGGTAACAAACGACAACGTGTGGAGTTCTGTAATTTCGTTCCCGGAAAGACGGAGGGTGACAGTTCTCTTCCACACTTAGAGCTTAGTGACGAGGCAAAATTCCATTTAAATTGACAATTTGGATATGATCTATGAGGACGTGCGTGCGAGTGCGCGGAATAATTACAATAATGGCCCACACGCTTCGCAACAGCACGTAGCAAACTGTGTCAACGGAATGTCGTACCAGCATAACAGCGGACAACCAAACGCTCAGCGTTACAGCAGTCATCATAATTTCAACCGCCGCAATGGAAAACTACATAGCAAATATCCAAACCAGAATAGATACAACCTGATTTATCAAAACACACAGCGACAATACGGTAACTCACCAAAAAATCACAACTGTAATTACAAGCATCCGAACTACTGGAAATGTAATGGAAAGCGTCACAAGGGAAAGAAATGGAACAATAATATCGGGCCACAACAGTATAGTCAGCCAAGTCACTTCACTCTCTCACATCAAAAGAATTCTTTGCAGCCTCAAAACGCGACACTTCCTCGCCAACTCAACCGACAGTTCAGGAACAATAATCAGGACAATCCGTCGCATGCTTTTCTTAACACCGCCAGTCACAATAGCCAAGGAAACCCGACAATTTTTTTACATGGAGGCGAACCAAGCATCAAACGCAATGTCATATGACACGCAATTAAGTGATGCACATTTCGTATGGTATACGAACGCCAGTTTTGAGCCTACTACTCAAAAAAATTAACTGTCATTTCAACTCCACCTATGTCGGAAAACTAGTAGCAGCTTCTTTATGCCTCCACAGGGAAGCTGCGGAACAAAATTACAACACCCTGAAGTAAAATTAGACGACAAGTTAAGACAAGCTCTCATATCTTTAATCACTCATGCCAACCTAAGAAAAAAGGCGCATGACAAACACATTACCAAAGTCTTATCGTATCATGTAAATGAACGAGTGCTTTTAAAGACCGACTTCAAACCATTTTTTGACTTATCATAAGAATTGCAAGTGGCAGTACTTGTATGAAGGACCATTTATTATACTAAGAAAGCCGCACATTTGTTGCTATCTATTAGCTGACCCTGTGTCTGGATGCATAAAAGGATTGTTTGATTATGCAGACTTAATATATATATATATATATATATATATATATATATATATATATATATATATATATATATATATATATATATATATATAAGTGTACATAAGAATATTGCACAGGACTAACACCCTGTCCACCTGCCTCCACAAGAGAAGTTATTTATGTGTGTGCCTGAAATGAAATAGATTTATTGTAGGAGAGCAAGATTTGCCTTAGATGTAAGTTTTAAGTTAATTGAGCCATGAGCAGCCACAGCCAAAGAGCTGAAAAACAAATAATATAGGAGGGACGTGCTAAGTGCCACCTGATACCACTAGTTTTAAGTATAACAAAGCTCTCTCCTCTTGAGTGAAATAAATTAAAATGATCATTCGGACCAGAATGATATCTCGTAAATAAAAGTTGATTAAGGTCGCATACTCTTAGGAGGGAAATGTTTTGTTATGTATAAGGAGTGTTTGATAACAATTTTTATGAGACCACCTGTGAAAAGCAGTTGATACAGACCGCAGCTTAGCATATATGTGTCAAATAAATCAATAATGATCCAGGTAGCAGGAAAGAAGTGTGCAACTCAATTACTCTTGTTACAATACCGAGAAAACCGTATGTGCTCATAGGAATTTTATGGCAGAGTGCAGCTGAAGTACTTACAAAAATCAATTATAAGTAAAATAATTTAGTACCAGAAGTATTTTATATATTAAAAAAAATTTTTTTTGGGAACCCAATTTTACGATACCCAGAACAGAAGATAGCTAACAGACACTGTTCACCGCTAATGCATGGTATAAGTAATTTTAGATATGTATAGAGAAATGCTTGGAGAGCTGGATCGGACGATACTGAAACTACTGCATCGATTTAATTGCGCTAACTACTTATCATGGAAAACTAGCGTGATAAGGCACAATTTATGTTACGCTCATCATTTCATACGTCATTAAAGTCTATTGTGTTTTCCTCTAATCAGTATCCTTATCTTCCTACTTTATCTAGTAGAGAAGTAAATTTTACGGACTGACAGCAAGCTTGATTCGTACAGACTGTACGTATGGATGGTCGTTGACAGAATATGCATATTCTCCGCGAACCGCGAATTCAATTAAGGTTTGTTATGTGCAACTGCACGACCGAGAACACTAAGCTTCCCAATTTCCCTAATGGAAACTTGAACATGAACTGTTCATCCCATGAGCGAAGCCATAATGACTATGTCTTCAAACAAACTACGTAATTAACAGAGAAAAAATATGAGCTGAACTTGAGAAAAGAGTAATTATTGTAAAAAGAGAAGAGTAACAAGTTTTCGAACAAGGTGTATGCCCTAAACCTAAAGTACTTTGGAAGCACGAACTATGAATAAGAGACACTTTTTTTCGTCAGGCCTTGTAGTCATAGAGATTATTTTTCCTTTGTAAATAATATTTAGACATAATGTGTATACCGAATGTTAATTCGGTAGTAGGTGACTATGGATTGGGGGTAAGAAATGAAAGAGTTAGCCGCCTGGTAGAATTTTGCACAGAGCACAACTTAATCATAGCTAACACTTGGTTCAAGAATCATAAAAGAAGGTTGTATACATGGAACAAGCCTGGATATACTGATCGGTTTCAGATAGATTATATAATGGGCAGACAGAGATTTAGGAACCAGGTTTTAAGTTGTAAGACGTTTCCAGGGGTAGATGTGGACCCTGACCACAATCTATTAGTCATGAACTGTAGATTAAAACTGAAGAAACTGCAAAAAGGTGGGACTTTAAGGAGATGGGACCTGGATAGAATGAAAGAACCAGAGGTTGTACAGAGTTTCAGAGAGAGCATAAGGGAACAATTGACAGGAATGGGGGAAAGAAATACAGCAGAAGAAGAATGGGTAGCTTTGAGGGACGAAGTAGTGAAGGTAGCAGAGGATCAAGTAGGTAAAAAGACGAGGGCTAGTAAAAATCCTTGGCTAACAGAAGAAATATTGAATTTAACTGATGAAAGGAGGAAATAAAAAAATGCAATAAATGAAGCAGGCAAAAAGGAATACAAACGTCTCAAAAATGAGATTGACACGAAGTGCAAAATGGCTAAGCAGACATGGCTGCAGGACAAATGTAAGGATGTAGAGGCTGATCTCTCGGGGGGGGGGGGGGGGGGGTAAGATAGATACTGCCTACAGGAAAATTAAAGAGACCTTTGGAGGAAACAGAACCACTTGTATGAATATCAAGAGCTCAGATGGAAACCCAGTTCTAAGGATAGAAGGGAAAGCAGAAAGGTGGAAGGAGAATATAGAGGGTCTATACAAGGGCAATGTAATTGAGGGCAATATTATGGAACTGGAACAGGATGTAGATGAAGATGAAATGGGAGATAAGATACTGCGTGAAGAGTTTGCCAGAGCACTGAAAGACCAGAGTCGAAACAAGTCCCCGGGAGTAGACAACATTCCCTTAGAACTACTGACAGCCTTGGGAGAGCCAGTCTTGTCAAAACTCTACCATCTGGTGAGCAAGATATATGAGACATGAAACACCCTCAGACTTCAAGAAGAATGTAATAATTCCAATCCCCGAGAAAGCAGGTGTTGACAGATGTGAAAATTACCGAACTATCAGATTTATCAGATTAATAAGTCACTGCTGCAAAATACTAACGCGAGTTCTTTACAGACGAATGGAAAAACTAGTAGAAGCCGACCTCGGGGAAGATCAGTTTGGAATCCGTAAAAACACTGCTGCTAGCGTTGTGAAGCCGTCAAGTTACTGTCACGTGACTATGACAAACGGACGTAACAGAGAGTACGCTGCGCTCAACAATCCAGTTTCCTTTGCACAACGATCGCGGACTCCAAATGTGTCTGAAATACTTACAATATAAAATCTGATAAAACCATGAGTTAAGCACTTATATACCTTATAAAATCACCAAGACACTAATCTGAAATGTCTCAAACTCGACTTTGACAATTGCTACCGGACTTGTAGATCAGGCCAAGTAATGACGAAAACTTGTCGACCCAAATAAAACCAGAAAAATAAATAAATACGATAACAGAATGAGACCTTACGTACATAAACATTATTGTTATCCTTACCTAATCCACTTTTCTTTTAGACTAAGTTATTAGTAAATAAGGACATTCTAATACAGATTATCTCTGTAGTTTTCATGTACGAGAACATGATTGGAAACTCGAACATGCATCAAGTGAAACAGAGACCGCCACCAAACGGCTCAACACGTTGCAGAACCAGTCTTCCAGTTCCTGATCCACGACAAATTTCCAACGCACCATCATATCCAGACAAACACTTCAACCTCCACAGTGAAACTGATGCCCTACGTTTCCTCCACTGTGAAAGTGCAATCAATTTCCCTCACTAAAGTGTAGTGCTGCCATTTATACCTGAAGTTCTACCACTCCCAGTGCAAGTCATACCCACCCAAAGCGCAGTGAAACATTTTTTTTTTTTTTTTTTTTTTTTTTTTTGCATGTCATGAAAGCCATAAATCAGTAAAGTGCTAGGAGTTTAGCGCAAGAAATCTACGTCCAGACCACGACAAAAATATTCCTATAAATGGTTCAAATGGCTCTGAGCACTATGGGACTTAACTTCTGAGGTCATCAGTCCCCTAGAACTGAGAATTACTTAAACCTAACTAACCTAAAGACATCACACACATCCATGTCCGAGGCAGGATTCGAACCTGCGACTGTAGCGGTCGCGCGGTTCCAGACTGTAGCGCCTAGAACCGCTCCACCACCCCGGCTGGCCCTGTAAATGTCACTGTATAACAAGAATGTCAGTTCTTTGTAATATATTTTTCCAAGAGTGCACACTGCTCCCAGACTTCCTGCGAAGTCAAATTATTTATTTCTTTGTTATTTTTTAATATTTATTATGCCATGTATAATGTATCTATGTATATGTATCTTTAGCCTAATTTCATTGTCTCTTACCGAGAAATGAACATCTGTTATCCTTGTATAATACATTAGAACCAGTCCGGTTCAATAGTCATGTAATTACTCCATGAACAATTTACCATCAATTTCAGTCGTACGAATATATTTACCTGTTATTCTTTATGTCAACCACTTTGCCTAATGTCATATATGAAATCTATTGTAAAGAATTCTAGCAAGTAATACTAATTTGATTGATGAAAGCAATAATATTACAACTACGCGTGAGTCGCGATGATCCTGACGGAGTGATCGCGCCGGCCCAGGGTGGCCGAGCGGTTCTAGGCGCTACAGTGTGGAACCGCGCGACCGCTACGGTCGCAGGTTCGAATCCTGCCTCGTGCATGGATGTGTGTGATGTCCTTAGGTTAGTTAGGTTTAAGTAGTTCTGAGTTCTAGGGGACTGGTGACCTCAGAAGTTAAGTCCCATAGTGCTCAGAGCCATTTGAGACACTTTTTTTTTTGTTTTGTTTTTTTGGAGTCATCGCTCCTCACTCGGAAAGCAATGTAATATTAATGGATTTCAGATACTTTGCAAATGATGTATTTGTCATAAAGATGCTGAGCATCACAGCGCGAGAGTAAAGAGACGAAATATTTTTGTAACGTGCGCCTATACCAAGACGCGCGTCCAGCGTTTAAATACTCTAAATAAACACTATGACCCGCTGGGCGCAGATATTTAAAATTATTGCCGCAGCGCTTGATACAAGAATCAGCGAAACAGAAGAAAGAACAATCTATCTTTTGTTAAGAAGTATTCCAGAGACTTCATTACTCTGGTACTTTGGTCGCTGACATGTTAAGACGTACTACATAGCATTGCTACCAGTTGTATTTTTATCTTATGTAAAAATTATGTGAAACAACGAAGAAACGTCTCGGTTGCTCGGGTGAAGAAGGAACGGACTGACAAAGCAGCAATTATTGGACTGCGCCATGTACAAAATAAATATCAGCTGTAACCGATGTACTTATTCTGTACTTGTCAGTGTCTAGAAGTTTAAAGCCAATTTGTTCAAGATATATTAATATTTTACGATGGAGTAATTTTCTTCTTATCTTTTTCTTTCACTAACCAAAAATGATGTTCAAATTATATATTTGCTTTGTACAGGTTCGCTCTTTATCGCAGTGTCTCGATTGTATTTGGGAGACCACTAATGTGTTCAACTTCCGATCTGTTAATCTTTCTCTTACGAAATTCGACTAATTTGCTTTCATTTCTATTTTTATATTCACATAGGTCCCTTAGGTATTTTCATCGAAGATTCTGATAGCGTGAAGGCAATCCAGGTCAAAAGGTCAATTAACAAAACCCCTTGGAGGAATCAATCAGTACGTCTCCTGAACACAATCGAGAACCGACGCATCGGTGATCAATTGATCAATTAATAATCCTTCTCTCTTTTTAAGTCGTACTGAAAAACGGCCACACAGGATAGCTGTAAGTACGCAATCTAGTGTTAGGTTTTATTTTGCCAGTAAATATTACCAATTAATAGTGACAGCATCATTATTATTATATACTACTATTTCTTATACAGAATAAGCAAGTTCCCAACGCCAGAACAGGAAGTGAAAAATGGCTAAGCAGTGATGGCTACAGGACAAATGAGAGGATTTAGAGGTATACATTACTAGGGGTAAGATAGATACCGCCTACAGGAAAATTAAAGAGACCTTTGGAGAAAAGGTGAATCTAAATGGATATCAAAAGCTCAAATCGAAATCTATTCTAAGCAAAGAAGGCAAGGTCGAGAGGTGGCGAGACTATGTAGAGGGTCTCCACAAGGGCGATGTACTTGAGGGCATTATTACGGAAATGGAAGAGGACGTAAGTGAATATCAAATGGGAGATATGATACTGCATGAAGAACTTGACAGAGCACTGAAAAACCTACTTCGAATCAAGGCCCCTGGAGTAGACATCATGCCATTAGAACTACTGACAGCCTTGGGTGAGCCAGCCCTGACAAGACTCTACCATCTGGTGAGCAAGATGTATGAGACACGTGAAGAACCCTCAGACTTCAAAAGGAATGTAATAATTCCATTCCAATCCCAAAGAAAGCAGGTGTTGACACGTGTCAAAATAGCGGAACTATCAGTTTAATATTTCACGGCTGCAAAGTACTGACACGAACTCTTTACAGACGAATAGAAAAACTGGTTAAGCCGACCTCGGGGAAAATCAGTTAGGATTCCGTAGAAATGTTGGAACACGTGAGGCAATTCTGACCCAACGATTTATCTTACACTAGGGAAAGGTAAACCTACGTTCCTAGCATTTGTAGACTTAGAGAAAGCTTTTGACAATGTTGACTGGAAGTCTCTTTCATATTCTGATGGTAGCAGTTGTCAAATACTGGGAGCGAAAGGCTATTTACAATTTTTGCAGAAACCAGTTAGCAGTTATAAGAGTTGAGGGGCATGAAAGGCAAGGAGTGGTTGGGAAAGTAGTGACAGGGTTGTAGCCGATCCCAAATGTTCCATTGAGCAAGCAGTAAAGAAAACAAAAGATAAATTTGGAGTAGGAATTAAAAACTATGGACAAGATATAAAAACTTTGACGTTTGCTGATAACATTGTAATTCTGTCTGAGTCAGCAGAGAACCTGCAAGAGCAGTTGGACTGAATGGACAGTGTCCACAAAGGATGATATAGGATGAACATCAAGTAAAGCAAAACGAGGATAATGGAATGTAGTTGAATTAAATGACGTGATGCTGAGGGAATTATAGTAGGAAATGAGACACTTAAAGTAGTAAAGGAGTTTTGCTATTTCGGGAGCAAAATAACTGATGATGGTCGAAGTAGAGAGGATATAAAATGTAGACTGGCAAAGGCAAAGAAAGCCTTTGTGAAGAAGAGAAATCTGTTAACATCAAGTATAAATTTAAGGGTCAGGAAGACTGTTCTGAAAGTATTTGTATGAAGTGTAGCCATGTATGGAAGCGAAACATGGACGATAAATAGTTTACACAAACAGAGAATAGAAGCTTTCGAAATGTGGTCCTACAGAAGAATGCTGAAGATTAGATGGGTACATCATGTAACTAATGAGGAAGTACTGAATACAATTGGGGAGAAGAGAAGTTTGTGGCACAACTTGACCAGAAGACGGGATCGGTTGGTAGGACATGTTCTGAGGCATCAAGGTATCACCAATTTAGTATTGGAGGGCAGCGTGGAGGGTAAAAATCGTAGAGGGAGACCAAGAGATGAATACACTAAGCAGATTCGGAGGATGTTAGATGCAGTAGATGCTTGGAGATGAAGAACCTTGCACGGGATAGAGTAGCACGGAGAGCAGCAACAGACCAATCTTAGTACTGATGACAACAACAACAAGACGTTTCAGTTACGACGAAGTTGTTTTAAAAGGACCAAGGTAGACCATTACCTTGGGGCGGATGTTTGGTCACCTAAGTTCCTGAATCCGAGAGAGCGTAAAAATTTGTTCCACACAGTGCTGGCGCTTGTGACAACAGGTATAATTGTTGGTCCACTATCTTAATCTCTACATTAGCACACTGTTTACTTGTGTTCTGGGTGCAAGATTAATTTCTGTAGAGACTAGGCGCCTTTTAGCGTGCCCGTTTGATGTGTCAAATGATAGATTGAGCCAATAGGTCGCCGGTTTGAACTGAGTGGCTTATCATGATTTTCGGTACTGATTTGTAACTTCGAACTGTCTCTCGGAGCGAGGACTGTAAATTTTAAATCATGTCAGATTTCTTGAACAATTGTGTTGGAAAACTTAATGAGTAGAAGCAGCTCTTATTTCAGATTTTGCTTGTATAGAGCGTCTCCATATTGTTCATGAAGATATTTTGGTTTTGTTGTCTATGTAACTAGTAAACCTTTTGCCATTGGTTGGTGTGCTAAGAATTTATTTGACTACAAGCCTGATATACATTTAATTTCACTTATTCATTCTTTCATTTTTGACCTATTATTTCATTCTGTTTGAATTTAACTGAATGCGTCACTCGGTGTTAAGTTCGAAGCAACCGCTGTTGTTGATCTGTGAAGTGTGAGTAGTGTTGCTAGATGGCCTTAGAGTAAAAATACAGTTAAATTTTGTTAACGTTTCATAGGCTGTGGCTCATATAACATGCGAAATTCATTAATCACGGATCTCTGTAATTTTTCAAGTTATCGAGTTTGATTGATGAATTCGTATTGTATAACAGACTGTTTAATTTGGGCACCAGCAGCACCTTACCCCTCCATCCTAGCTCCCTGCCACTTGAACTATTGCACGCAAGAGATAAACCGAATGAGGTAGCACTGTCTTAAACCGACTGGCCTTGTATTCGGGAGGGTGGATGCTCTACTCTTCATCTACTCATCTAATTTAGATTTTTGTGGTATCTCTAAATCATATCCGGTAAATGCTAGGTTAATTCCTACTATAAGGTCACAGCTAACTATTTGTCGCACTCTTGCCATTCTAGACCTATAAGCCTGCAAATGTCTCTGTATATGACTTACATTAGTTTATCGTTCCTAAATTGTAATATCAAGACGTGTCCAGTATGCTTGTAAAAAGTGATCTACTTATTAAAGACTATTACTATTACTACTACTACTACTACTAACGTCATTACAACAACAACAACACACAAATGCTTAGTAATCTTACATACGTGTTCAACACGTGCATGGCAGGGTGATCAGGAATTTTCTGGACATAGTGCAACACACTCATGTGGGCATATTACCGCATTCGTTCCTCAGTTTATCAACATTCAGAGGTACAGTTTTCAGTCCTACCTTGCCTTCTACCGATAATGGTCGATCTATCGTAATCGCTAAGTAGCATACCATGCAGCTATAACTGCTGTTACCAAGATCGTACCCAGTACCTGAGCTAAGGGCCAATTTCTACTAATTTTGTGGATGGGGAATGTGCGGAGAAAACAAAAGCCTGGTTAACATGTGTGATCGACGTACTATCATGCCAGTCTCTGCCATAGCAAGGCTGGTTACTTATGCAAAGTGGTAACAAACCCAAGAAAGCAGCAACAGGTTTATTTCTGGAACGTCCTTGCAGATTAAAACCGTGTGCTGGACCGAGACTCGAACTCGGACCTTTGACTTTCAAGTGCTCTACCGACTGAGCTACCTAAACACGACTCACGACCCCTCCTTACAGCTTCACTTCCGCCAGTACCTCGTCTCCTACCTTCCTACTTGCCCGCGAAAGGCAAAGGTACCGAGTTCGAGTCTCGGTTAAGCAGACAGTTTTGATCTCCCAGGAAGTTTCATATCAGCGCACACTCCGCTGTAGAGTGAGAGTTTCATTCCGGAACTCTCGCCTGCTTCAGTTGTCATTTGGATCCGACAAGTTTACATAAAAGCAACTTTCGTTCATGAACCACTGCTAGTAGCACCAATACATAAATTGTGCTGTAAGAAGCAATAGTAAGTAACTTTCAGAGCTAATGTTAGCCAATACGGGAGTTCTTAATAAGAACTGTCGCGCTACAGGTCGCGGAAAGTAATGTAGAAAAGAGAGAAACATAGCCGGCACTTTTCAGTGTGGACAACACTGAGAACAGGAGACAGCCAAATCGAACGAAGTTACACTCACAGTATATACCTACCGTACGTTGATGGCAGGAGTATGTAGAGACTCACCAGACACGTCGGGCGCCGCGGTAGCCAGTGCAGTGGTGGCCGGCAGCGAGACTCGCCTCCTGTACTGGACTGGTCTGCCGCCTCCCACCCACTCTGTCCGCAGTTTTCCTCGAGACTCCCTCCCTGCCCCCACTCCTTCCCCCTCCACCCTCCGCACCGACAACGATAACCCTTGCATAGGTCTGACGTTCGAAGTATTTCTGCCATCTGATCTTAAACGAAGCACTAAGAAATCTTGCTCTTACGCAAACCCAGTGAGTGAATTCAAGTCACGTATCGTGTCACCCAGTGGCCACACTGGCACCGTAATGGAAGATGATGCACTCGGTCTTTCTAAAATGTTTCACCGGAAATACGGTCGCTCCTTCCAATCACTGCATGAACACTGAAATTGCAAAGACTGAGATAAGCGATCGCGCAACACAGTGGCTGGAACCTCTCACTAGTAAAAAGCCCTGTGCGCCACATCAGATGCTGCTCATTCCCAGGCTCAGTCCACTCCATTCTCACTGCGACGTACTTTGCCAGCAGGAGGTGTTCATTTCCGTTGCCTTTCTCTCTCCTTCTCCGGGATACGCAAGTCGGACAGAAAATTGTTCCCTCTCAGGAGGCGCCTCGCACTTGCCGTCAACACTAAGTCCATAAATTATATGAAACAATTCGTGAGATGATATCATATTTTAAGGGTATTTTTCTTTGCATAATTAGAGAAAAAATAGTGAAAATCGAAGTAAATTGTTCCAACGCCTGCAGACATTTTAATTTTCATTATTTTCACTTGCATTGAGGTTCATATTCTTAGAAAATAAGTTATTAATGTAAATCAAAACTTTTTTGATTTCATATGAAACTCGGAATGGCTATGCTACACACAATTCACTACTCACAACCTTCAGCGGACATCACAGCATAACTCTGTTATTTTTGGCTGAAATCACTCAAAAAATTCACAGAAACTATTTGAAACATGAATGAAAATTGTCAAAATTTGATTAAATTGTAATTAATTCCTTCCACCCAAAACAAAATCACAAAACATCTGTGTCAAACAACATCTTAATGTGGTTTCCCCCAATAACCTGAAGAAATGGTATCAAGGAATGGAATGAAATATAAACTCAAAACATCACAGCCATTAGTGCTGAATGCTCTAACGGCGCAATTAGGCGGCCGTTCTGTCTGCTATCTGTGGAGAATGCATTTCACGCTAGAGATTGTTGTGTGGTGCTTTGGGAGTCTACATCCTACTCCACACATCAAAAACAATTTTGCATCAGCCCAGTTCCCAGAACTCCTGAAAACAGACGTTGACTGTGGATATTGTATCACAGACACAGTCCCTTTGACTGTTCACAGATGTCACTAAACCCACACAAAGATGTAAACAACCATGAATGACCAGCGCCTAATAGATGGAGGCTTCCGACAGCCCATCAGTTCCAGTCATTCCTTCAGGAAGGAGGTATACAGCTCGTTTTGTCTGTAGTTAAACCATGCCTAGACGTTCAATACCAGGGTTCGATCGCGTGTGCATTGTTACTTTGTACCAGCAAGGGCTCTCAACAAGAGAAGTATCCAGACATCTTGGAGTGAACCAAAGGGATGTTGTTCGGACATGGAGGAGATACAGAGAGAGATAGGAACTGTCGATGACATGCCTCACTCAGGCCACCGAAGGCCTGCTACTGCAGTGGATTACCGCTATTTTCGGAGTTTGGCTCGGAGGTACCCTGACAGTAGCGCCAGCATGTTGAATATGCTTTTCGTGCAGCCACAGGACGTCGCGTTAGGCTGCATGATGGGCAACTTGACTCCTGATGTCCTTGGCGAGGGCCATCTTTGTAACCACGACGCCACGCAGCGCGTTTCAGATGGGCCCAACAACTAGCTGAATGGACCGCTCTGGACGGGCATCACGTTCTCTTCCCCAATGAGTGTCGTATATGCCATTAACCAGACAACTGTAAGAGACGTGTTTGGAGGCAACCCCGTCAGAATGAACGCGATAGATACACTGTCCAGTGAGTGCAGCAAGGTGGAGGGTCACTACTGCTTTGGGGTGGCATTATGTGGGGCTGACGTACACCGCTGGTGGTCATGGAAGGAGCCGTAATGGCTGTACAATACGTCAATGCCATCCTCCGACCGATAGCACAACCATATCGGCTACATACGGGTGAGGCATTCGTCTTCATGGATGATAATTCGCGCACCCATCCTGCACATCTTCTGAATGACTTCCTTTAGGATAACGGCTTCTCTCGATTGGAGTGGTCAGCATGTTCTCCAGACCTGAACCCTATCGAACATGCCTGGGATGGATTGAAAAGGGCTGTTTATAGACGACGTCACCTACTAACTACTCTGAGGGATCTACGCCGAATCTCCGTTGAGGACTGAAGCAGTCTGGACCAACAGTGCCTTGATCTTGTGGATATTATGCTAAGACGAATACAGGCATGCATCAACGCAAGAGGACGTGCTATTGGGTATTAGTAGTACTGGTGTGTGCAGCAAACGTGACCACCACCTGCTGAAGGTCTCATGCAATATGTGGTTTTAACAAGCAATAAAAAGGGCAGAAATGATGTGTATGTTGATCTATATTCCAATTTTCGGTACACGTTCAGGAACTCTCGGAACTGAGGTGACACAATTTTTTTTTTTATGTGTGTATATCGTGGGCCCAGTAATGCTTTTTAATGTGAACAAAAACCACGGTGTTTATTCCAACGCAGTGTTGCCCTCTCTTCTGCATCCTCCACACATTGCGCCGTCGGTGGACATTACGCATCGTGGCTGCGGGTAATGTACCACTCCCCTGGGATATCTATGTACAAATGAACCAGCTTCAGACAACGTACGGACAGAGGCAAGTACAAACACGATAGGATCTTTTTGCCAATTTATCACGTCCCGACATCGACCTATCGTCTTGTGCTCATTGCATGCGAAACGGCAGGCACTTTCAAATCGATTCGCTGCCTCTTCTGAAGTTACGTTTTCCAGCATTTCTCAGGACTCCAGACTGATATTTCCTGAGGTGGCCTTCTCTTCAGAAGATAATTCATGTCGTACCTTGCAGCCATGCTGATGGTTCCATAGTGTTCACACCATCACCTGCTTTCTTTAGTATTGCATTTATTGCATTATTTTCGATGTCTGAGGATATTTAACCTGTCTCATTTGTCCTGCTCACCACGTGGAATAATTTGGTCATATCTGGCTCCCACGGGCCTCAATAATACAGAAGTAATGTAGGTCTACGCTAGGTTCATTGTTTCGAGTTTAGGACTTGCACAGATCTGTGAAATTGTTATCCCAGTATAGTATCTCTTATCACACCTCCTCCTATTTCTCCTAGTCTTTCTGTAATGGTGTCCTCAAGATTTTTTTCCCGTTATATTCATTTGCTTATCCGCCATCTGTTTCCCAAGCTACGTGTTCAATCCACCTCCATTACAAACTCAGTGCAGTCGTAATTCCACCTTCCACGTACGCCTGTAGTCAGGTACATTTATAAACTTAGGTTTCAACAACATTTTTGTGGGTTTGCGACCGCATTGTCAATATATATAAAACTACCGACGTTTCCTTTCCTCTTGTAAGCCACACCTTCTTCAGGGAACTTTTGTTTACTGCTGAATCAGAAAACATTGTTTCTTATATATCTGCAGACATGGCTGTTATCTACTTCTGATACGCTCTCCGGTTTCCACCAATGAAAAGAAATAATAAAAACTCCCACAGTGACTTCTAACATCCCTCCCCTTCATCCTCAACAGTCTCAAACTCTGGGAAAAGGAAGTTCTGAAGCATATCGAGATATGTGCTTGACTGAACAGTGTTCTCGGCAAAGAAAAATGGACTGAACACCTTTTCCTGTGAAACTACACAAAACACATCAGATTTTGGAAAATTCCTGTCATGTTGTACAACTTCATGTGGTTGTTCCGTGCCCCACATTCAGACGACTTCATTTACCAACAGGATGGGGCACTGCCACGCTGGCGTCTTGAAGTGCGGGGATTTTTAAATCAAAGAATCATCGAACGATGGATTGGTCGCGATGGACCGTATGATTCAGCCCTACATTATGGCCCTACATGGTCACCGAGCTTGATTGTATGTGATATTTCTTGTGGGGGTTTATAAAAGACTCTATGTGCCTCGGTTATCAACATCAATGAATGACCTGAGACATCGCATAACACCAGTCGTGGAAGCTGAAACTCATGACTTGCTCACTGTAGTGTGGAACAATTTGAATACCAGATTGACATATGCCATTCACCTAAAGGGTGTAAAATGAACACCTATGAAAAGGTATGAAAAAAAGACTTTCTGAGTTTCCCGTTAATTAAAATAGAATATTCATTGTAACATTGTTGTTCAGTAAGTGATGCCCCACATTTTTTTAAAAAGCTATTCATATACATAAACGTCCTTGTTGCTGCACCACATTTTATTTTTGTTCTGTGTGCCGATGAAGTTGAGAAGATGTCACAGCCTTAGTACAGCGTCTAAATGGCGTCTACATACGATTCACGTTACAAGAGGCATGCTTTTATTGTATAATTGTGTGCAGAAAAAGAAACCGTTGTGAACATCCATAAACGCTTGTGTGCAGTGTATGGCGATGCTGCAGTTGATAGGAGTACAGCTGGGCGATGGGTAAAGAAAGTTACAGCCTCAGGAAATGCAGAAACAGAGCTCCAAGGTCAGCCACGCTCGGGACGTCCTGTCACAGCCACTGCTCCGGACATGCTGAATAGTGCGGATGCCATTATTCGTGCCGACCCGCGCATCACAACTCGACAATTGGCTCTACAGTTGTCGGTCAGCAATGGAAGTGCGTCTGCAGTGATCGAGACTCTGGGATATTGAAAGAGGCGCTCACGATGGGTTCCACGAGTGCTCACAGCGGACCACAAGATTCAAAGCAAGGTCTTTTCATCTGAATTGTTGGAGAGTTTTGAGACCGACAGAGAGGCCTTTCTGTCACGGATCGTTACTGCGGACGAAGGCTGTGTGCGCCACTTCGCGCCAGAAACAAAAAGGCAGTCCATGGAGTGGCATCATCCTCGTTCACCTCAAAAGAAGAAATTCAGGACAATGCCCTCTGCCAGAAAAGTCATGGTGACAGTCTTCTGGGACTGTAATGACGTCATTCTCATGGATGTGATGCCTAGACGGTCAACCATTAATTCAGAGGCATACGTAAAGACTCTGAACAAACTCAAGCTCCGTTTCCGACGTGTTCGATCAGACAAGAATCCGGCAGAAATATTGCTCCAACACAATAATGCACACCCGCACAAAAAGCAGAGAACACGTGAGCATATGGGCAACTTAGGTGGGACATCACTTCATCATCCGTACTACAGTCCAGGCGTGGTAACCTCGGCCTTCCATCTCTTTGGGCCACTTGAAGATTCTCTATGGGGTACACACTTCGAAGACGACGAGAGTGTCAGTGATGCAGTGAAAACAGGACTACGCCTACAGGGAATAAATGCTCTTCCACAACATTGGCGTAAAGCCATTGATCGTGATGGAGTCTACGTAGAAACATAGGACATGGACAAGACATGTTGATGTATATTGTCACCTAATTCTGACTCTAAACAGTAAATATGATCTGAGACAAGTAACGTGGGGCTTTACTTATTGAACGACCCTCGTATATGTATATTAGTTACAAAAATGTTGTTCTTGTTGTGGTCTTCAGAGACTGGTTGGATGCAGCCCTCCATTCTGCTCTATACTGCACAAGCTTCTTCAAGTAACAACTGAAAAATACATCCTGATTAATCTGTTTAGTGTATTCATGTCTTGGTTATCCTCTATGGTTTTTGCCCTCCACGCTGCCCTCCAACACTAAACTGGTGATCCCTTGATGCCTCAGAACACGTCCTACCGACCGATCTCTTCTTCTAGTCAAGTTGTGCCACAAATTCCCAATTGTCTTCAGTACCTCCTCATTAGTTTAATTGATCTACCCATCTAATCTTCAGCATTCTTCTGTAGCACCACATTTCCAAAGCTTCTATTCTCTCCTTCTCTAAACTAATTATCGCCCGTGTTTCACTACCATATATGGCTACACTCCACATAAACACTTTCATAAAAGACTTCCTGACGCTTAAATCTATACTCGATGTTAACAAATTTCTCTTCTTCAGAAACGCTTTCCTTGCCACAGGCAGTCTACATTTTACATACTCTCGACTTCTACCATCATGAGTTATTTTACTTCCCAAATAGCAATACACATTTAGTACTTTGTGTCTCATTCCTAGTCTAAGTCCCTCAACATCATCTGATTCAATTCGACAACATTCAATTATCCTCGTTTTGCTTTTCCTCCTTTCAAGACACTGTCCATTCCGTTAAACTACTCTTCCATGTCCTTTACTGTCTCTGACTGAATTGCAATGTCAAATCTCTGCTCCATGAATTTTAATTCCAACTCCAAATTTTTCTTTTCTCTCCTTTACTACTTGCTCAATATACAGATTGAATAACATCAGGGACAGGCTACAACCCTGTCTCACTCCCTTCCCGAATTTTAATTCCAACTCCAAATTTTTCTTTTCTCTCCTTTACTACTTGCTCAATATACAGCTTGAATAACATCAGGGACAGGCTACAACCCTGTCTCACTCCCTTCCCAAACTATTGCTTTCCTTTTATGCCCCTTAACTCTTATAACTGCCATCTGCTTTCTTTAAAAATTGAAAATGGCCTTTCGCTCCCTGTATTTGGCCTCTGCCACCTTCAAAATTTGAAGGAGAGAATTCCAGCAACACTGTCTAAAGCTTTCTCTAAGTCTACAAATGTTAGAAACGTAGATTTATCTGTCCTCGACCTACCTTCTAAGGTAAGTCATAGGGTCAGTATTCAAAAATGTAGACTTGCCAAATCGGATTATTCTTTCAGATACAGCATGTATAAGTAAAACGGTGAAATAATTTTGCGTGAACCTGTGCATTGAACATTTCATAAATTATGCAAACAGAAGTCCTCTGTACATCCTTTTCCTCCTCCGCAGACCCGTTCTTGGAAGAACGGTTAACAAATCATTGGGCCACAGTTACGCTGTTTGTCTGTTGCTCAACTGCACTGGTGGGTAATTACTTCTCACGAAAAAATAAACAAATAAACGTTGATAGCGACTGTTAGCGGTCTGGGGCAGTGGTTCGCTAGCGATATGGGGCGCCTCGCCTTCCTTAAATCGACTTCTTCCTACGTCACTCCGATAAGGCGGACGCGTGCGCAGTGCACCGGAGAGGCAGTTCCAGTTCGCATCCTAGCAACATGACGAGAGCTGCAAGGACGTAGCGGCTCATTCGTCTTGTACTGCACTCGTTTCTTCTTTTTGTTTGCCAGACCCAGGTCGACGATATTTCCCAACTGGAGCAAAAACTTGATAGTGGCATCTACCCTCCCCCCAACCCATCGTCTGTTTGCGATAGGACACAAAAAATTTAAAAAAATCGATTTTTGAAACATTGTAAGACGTGTATATTTCTATTGTCTATTGTCAAATCACAGTTTGTGAAATATGTTTATATTTTATTAATAGGATTAAGTAGGTATAATTAATATTTGTCATGTTGGAAATAATTGTGGTAGCAGGGAATATCTGCATCAAAGTATTGTTGATATAATTTTAAAAAGGGCGGGAGAAACGGCGTATGGATACATTTTAAGAAAAGAGCGGGAAAGACAGCGCATTGATACATTTTGTAGAGGTAGCAGGGATTGTCTGCACCAGAAAGCATTGTTGGCAGGAGAGACCGCACTTTAGCGTTCGTAGGAAGTCAGTAGTAAGCGAGAAGTGAAGCGAGTCTGTAGCAGGTCTGAAGCGAGAGGTTGAGAGGAGCGGTGTGCCTGCCAGTCACCAGCTATCATTTACAAGAGATTATAAACAGATGTACAGAGACATCAGCTTACTACTATAATAAGAGGAACTAATATTATTGAATTAATTCTTTGCGAAACTCAAGACTACTGAAGGTATGATTGCGCAATGCTAGTTGTACGATTATTGTAAAAAGTAAGTCCCATTTGAACGTTTGTGAAATCATTTCATTACCAACAGTAAATATTTGAAGCGTTTTCAGAATATAATTAATTTTTGCCAGCAATGTTGCATTACTGATTACAATCCATCCCAAAAACTATCAACATAAAACTTTGCAAAAATTTTATTGTTGTCAAGAAAAAGTGTAACTATGAATTACGTAACTTCAGTCAAATTAATTATAGAATAACGTGAGCTTTGCTATTAAAGAATAACGTCAGCTTTGGTAATAAATACACCCACTTATTATGACAGCCCACCAACAGGTAATACAGTATAGTAAAACGGAGTAAGTATATTCATGTCGCAGTTCGATGTAGGAATGAGATGGCGATCCAGTAACAGTAAAAAAGGTAAGGAACAGTTTTGGGTTATTGCTGGTAATGACTGAGGGCCACGACGACGACACATTCTATGTTTCGTCGAAATAATCAGAAAATCACTTTTAATAAGCAGCAATTAAATTTGTATGCAAAGATTGAGAAAGAGAATAAATTTCAAAGGGAAAATTTCATTTGTTATTATTAAGCAAGAGCTAGAAATCCTAAGGGAAGGTTACATAGGTTATTGTAAAAGGGAAGGTTATCATTAACAAAAGAGGCATAGAGGAGACGGGAAGGTTTCAACATGTGTTTATTTTTCAGCGTGCATCTTTCTGATGATTTCGAAATATGAAACATATACGTTCGAGGATATGTAAGGCTTGTTATTCGGTCTTAAGTCTGCCAAAGTGCAGTGCCACGCCTCTTCACACAGCAGTCTTCTCTCGCACGACGCTGTCTTCGCTCTATGCAATTCAAATGTGTATATTTTGTATTGGAAGCCATCAAGAGTATATTCAGGACAGTGGAAGTTGAAAAGTCCTCTGGTGCCTCTCCTGCTCATAGTCGACCGATTTGACATCCTAACCCTCTTAAAAAAAATCTCCCAATTCATACTTGGTTGCGTTATTTGTGACCTGGAGAATAAGAACTCTTCAGAAAATTTGCACTCTTTGTTGCCTACATCTACATCTTCGTGGTTACTCTGCTAATCGCACTACATTGCCTGGCAGAGGGTGCAATGGGCCACCTTCAAGCTGTCTCTCTACCGTTCCACTCTCGAATGGCGCGCAGGGAAAAGGAGAACTTAAAGTTTTCTGTGCGAGTCCTGATGTATCTTATTTTATCGTGATGATCAGTTCTACCTATGTAGGTGGGTGCCAAAAGAATGCTTTCGCAATCGGAGGAGAAAACTGGTGATAGAAATTTCATGAGAAGGTCTCCTTTGTTTTAATGTTTAATACTCCAATTCACGTATCATGTCTGTGGCACTATCTCCCCTATTTCACGGTAATACAAAACGAGCTGCCCTTCTTCGTACTTTTTCGATGTCATCTGTCAGTCCCACCTGATGCGGATCCCACACTGCACAACAATACTCCAGAATAGGGCGGACAAGCGTGGTGTAAGCAGTCTCTTTAGTAGACCTGTTGCACCTTCTAAGTGTTCTGCCGATGAATCGCAGTCTTTGGTTTGCTCTACCGACAATATTATCTGCGTCATCGTTCCAATTTAGGTTATTTGTTATTGTAATCCCTCGGTATTTAGTTGAATTTACAGCCTTCAGATTTGAGTGATTTATGACCCCCGAAATTTAACTGATTTCTCTTAGTACTCATGTGAGTTACTTCACACTTTTCTTTAGTCAGGGTCAACTGCCACTTTTCGCACCATACAGATATCTTATCTGAATCATTTTACAATTCGTTTTGGTCCTCTGATGACTTTACAAGACGGAAAATGAGAGCATTCATCTGCAGACAATCTACTTGTTAATAACTTTCTCATTAATGTGACACAGAGTTAAATATAGGAAACATAAAACCAGTAAAAACAAGAGACAATCAAGAGAGTACACATTTCTTCAATCCGAATGTCCCGGCACTTTTTTTGTCACTAATCTCGCTACAGCTTTACACTCCGTGATTGCATATTTGTGGAACAATCCATTACCACATCAAAGTCCGTCAAATGTTTTTGCTACATGAAAAATGAAAGTATTGCTGTCTGATACTGAAAAAGCTGTGTTAATACAAATATTACCCAAGACCGGTGTGGTTTCTCGATTTGATTACATCTATTTCCCCACTGTCTGCTAAATAAAAGGAAATGGGCCTTTCTTATATTGCAGCATTTGTAACACACCTGATAAGTGACACTGTTTTTGCATAAATGGTCATTTCTGTGTACTTCATTTAAATAAATAACACAGCAGAAGATAACTCATGAAGTACTAATATCAAATGGCTATTATGGCCTACTACAAGCAAGAAGTCTTATGAAACTTCCTGGCAGATTAAAACTGTGTGCCCGACCGAGACCGAGACTCGAACTGGCAGAAGTAAAACTGTGAGTACCGGGCGTGAGTCGTGCTTCGGTAGCTCAGTTGGTAGAGCACTTGCATCTGAGTTCGAGTCTCGGTCGGGCACACAGTTTTAATCTGCCAGGAAGTTTCATATCAGCGCACACTCCGCTGCAGAGTGAAAATCTCATTCTGGAAGAAATCTTATATTAAGAAATAGTTTCACATTTCGTTCATACGCTCCACTTCCTCAAGCATGAGATCGACAAGTAGTAGTACCGAATTTTTCATACAATTTTGGAATCGTCAAATTCTTCCTTATAATTTGTGAGGTGTCCCCGTTTCTACTCCTTCCTCGTTCTAACACATAATCTTTTCACCACAACTGTTGCTGCCACTGTCTAAACTTAATCTCTGGTTAATTTCAGTAACCCTGCCAGCAGCACAGGTTCAGTTATCCCGCTTTTATTCGCCGGTTAGGTGTCATTGCGTGTTCATACGACGCGTTTCCCGCACTTTGTCGAGAACAGAACTTAATGCGGCTACTAACCGGCAGTATCAACTGGTAATGTAGCGATTTGGCAAACACTTTCTGTCAAAATTTCTCTTTCTTGGATACACACAGAACATAATATGTGATCTTTCCAACCTGATAGTCTGACTTTATGAATTTCTCTGGTAATAATAACAACGCTGATCATTCGCACACCCAATCAACCACATAAACAAACCGTGATCGGCATTCATCCGTTCGGGTTGATTCGGCTCAGCTCGTGTAGCACCATCCCCTTATTTTTATTTCTACACGCGAAGGGATTTCCCTGGCAGACACACCACGTAAACTATGCATGCATTAGAAAAAACTTATTATTCGTTCTGAAATCAACTCAGAATTTGTTCAAAAATGTTCAAGAAACAACTCGTATGCGTTTCAAAATCATATGAATGATCGATAAACAACATGCGGTCGATGATTTTTTTTCTTCAAGAATATGGCTGGGCGCCCAGTGAAATTGCTGTCTCCCCTAGATCCAGGCCTGAAGCTTTCTCGTCCAGCCGTTTTAAACTGCGTGCAACATTATGTTGATAATTTTCACCTTATATCGATCATATTCAAGTGAATAAAAGAGTTTTATCAGGTCACACGCCATTATCCTGCTTTAAACGGCGTTGTCAATGCTAGGGTTTGGGGAAGATGTTCCAAATGTTTTCATGTTCTGGATTTAGATATGTTCTTCTCCTTCCTTACATTCGAATTTTTTCGCTAGATCAGAACTGACTATCTGAAGGTTCCCTTGCCTCATGTTATCTTTTGAAGATAACACGGCAATGGCAGGAAGATGAAGAACAGCGCTGAGACCTGAACAAGGACGAGCTGTTTATCGTAGGTCGCATGGAGCAACCAAGAGTAGCTAGCGACTGAAAAGAAGCGCAGGCATTTTCATTTCGAAGAAGGATCATGAGACCGAGGTAAATATGATACGCCTGTATCGTTGACATCAACCAAGAATTATGGAATATGTATTACGCTCACAGAAACCTGCTCTATAAAAATCAACATGGATTCCATATATAGAGATCCTGCAATACTCAGCTCTCTGTGTTCGTCCGTGAGGCCCAGGACGGTGTATACACCGGTGGCCAGGTTGGTGACGTTTTCTTTGACTTCAGGGAGGCGTCCGACACAGCCCCACACTGCCGTCAGTGGAAAAGCAAAATCGAGGCTGTTGTGGAGGGAGACCAAAGACTTCCTATTTGAAACTCTGCACGAGCGTCTTCATAGCAGCTGTAGTGTGCTAATGGGCATTCTCATGAAAAGGAACATTGCCTAAAGACAGCGTTCCTCTTCGCTTGTTCTGAACTGTCCCTTACGGTCAATTTTCTCGAATCGCCTTATCCAATCAGTGAACAAGAACATCAGCTGACATTCGCTTCTTTCCCTGACTACCTGCATCATGAACATCCTGCTTCAAATACCTCGCATGACTGCCACTCCTTGATATCACAAGTCACGGCTGTTTCTCATGGGCCGCATGAAATCAGGCTGAATCCTTCAGCATAATGAAATCAAATTACAGCACACACTCCTCACTTGGAGCATGTGTCTGTTGTTTTAGCCATCAGTACGTGTTCGTTTTGTGCTCAGAACTGGAAAGTGCGACGAGGCGCGATATATCGGGATACGAGAGACACTGCACAACACGTCTGAGCAAAGTTGTCTGAAGTCCATTGTAATATTGCTATATGAATTTGCTATGCTGAAATCGGGTGCTAATAGTAGAATAAAAGCGGGTTAAAAGCTGTGAGCTGTCTGGGGAGAAGTTAACCGTGCATTACTGCGCAATTGTTTCACCAGGTAACTAGTCTAGGTTTACCACATTACCAATCAGACTAACATTGATTATAATCTTTTACAGTCATACAGCAACCGGTAATATATCTATATATAAAAAGGAGAATTTAAATAAAAAGAAACAAATCAGTTTATATTTGGAAATTTATTTTAAGATTGTTCATTGAAATTTCAGCATATTATACGTGAGTTATAACTGAGCTGGTGCCTTGTTTAAGGATTGTAAAAATGTGAGATTTTAATCTTACGGAACACATCAAACATGGAGCCAAGATTGGGAGACTGCATACAACCCTGCATTCACAAAACAACACCCAAAGAACGTTGAAACATAAGCAAGAAGAAATTAACCACAACCAACAGATTCAGTTTTCACCCAAAGAAATTACGTTCGTAACACAATCCTGTCCGTCATGTAATTACCACACACTGGTACACTAAATTCATATTAACTCTTTGTGAAATCTTCCCAAAAAGAATAGCGGAAGGCTACTTTGATGATTACACGACATGCTCCACGTGGTCAACTTGGTTTACAGAAAGCGTATAGCTCCACAGTAATTTTGATAATTAAAATAAATTCGATCGGAAAGCAATTGACAAAAGAAAAACCTTGAACTGGTTACTAACGTCTTACTATTAACCTGATGGGTCAAACAGTTATATAAGCACGTGGTACTGGTCTCGCAAAGTACACTCCACGTGGGTTGAACATAAAGAAAAGTTGCTATATTGTAAAATATTGTCAAGACGAGACGTTATAATCATACAAGCATTCACATTTAAGATTGATGAACTTAGTTAGAGTTACTGATCAACACGTGGTTCCACTTTACTCACAAAGTAATGACAAAGCAACTACCGCAAAATAATCTGAACTTCACACGAGAATTACACTCCGCTGCAATTTAAGATAGCATTAGATATTTTAGAGCTAAATCTGAAATCAAGGTATTAAGTTTTCAGTTAGGCTGAACTTAAGAAATCCATTGTCCTATGGACTTAACAGACACGCACTTAGCCGGAGATCTTACCACTTCAGACGCTCGCCACGGTCCCACAGCAACTGCCCACTGCCGAGCGTGCTTCCTGAGGGTGGCTCACAAAGACAAACGGAAGTGGCCAGAGGGGCAGCTTCCTATACCAACATGACAACGGATGGACAGAACCATACTAAGGATAGAAACCTCTTTGCTTTTAGGAAGCGTAGCTACCTGTTCCGACGTTGGTCCTACTGTTCTCTAGCAGACAGGCTTGTCTGCTACCCTCAGGCATGCAACTACAAATACATTTGCTCATTCATACTCTCACACAGAAGGGAAGGGGGATGACAGTATCTTATCATATACAGTATATAAAAGAAAGCGGATGTAGGTTCCGTATGAGACTGTGTGACATGAATTACATATAAACTGTGTTTTAAAGTGTAGTAGTGTGACAGATCGTTCTTGTTTATGTGTAAAAGTAACACGTTCCACTACTCAGTCTCCTCCCAGATAGTCAGAAACGCCACAGTAAATTTAGGAGAGGAATTTACTCCATAAATGACAACAGATTTAAGAAATTAAACATGAAAGGAATCCAACAGAGATCTTTCATAACCCCAACGCTCCGGGAAAAGACTGTGCAGGGAATTTTCTGGCCATGCTAGGACATTCCCAAGCAGGCTTCTCACACCCTACTTAAACCAAAAATGTAAAAAAAAAAGGCAAAAGGTCACCAGCTACTTGCTAAAACACAATAATTTCAACACATCTTTAGAATCTACCAATTTCAAGGAGGAAACAAAAAAACAATCTGTGACACCTATTTAAAAGATATTGTAGATCTAATTCGGTCAGCAAGTAAAAACAATGGTCCCTGTGTCATTATTATGAAAACAATTTCTGGTTGTTACCCTTACGGAGTTCACCAGTATTTGCTCATTGCAAGAGCCAACTGATCACAGGAAAATTTATGACTGTTTATTAACAAGTAAAATTTATGAAAATAGCAAAGATGCCACAGCAATTAAAAAAAGAACATCAAATAACATCGGTATTATAAAGCAGAACATTACAATGCACAATCCGCAAATGCAAAAAAAAAAAAAAAGATAAGAGAAAAAACATGTTTTACTATGTGGCTATCGCAAAAAAATTCTATATCGTATAAAACTAGTAATTTGTAGAATTAAAATAACTATGTGGCACAATTTAATCACTCTCCTATATTTCAATTAGCTAGCAAACAATGAGCACTGTGTCATTATACTGAAACTTCAATAATTATGTGATTGTTACCCTTAAGGGGTTCCTCACAATAAATATGCCCCATGCAAAGGCTAATCGATCACAGTCCAATGAGAATGAATAGCAATCTGACTGATAAACTATGCAATGCCACATGAATGAATTTACGAAACAAAATAACACAAATCTAATACATCACACAAGAACAAACATTGATCAATAAAACAGTACACTAGTCAACATCTGAAAAAAAAAACAATAAATAAAACACCTTGCAAAATACAGGAGTCATAGTCTAAAAACAACAATAAATAGAACACCTGCAAACTACGAGAGTCAAAGTCTAAAAAAATAATAAATAGAACACCTGCAAAATACAAGAGTCAGTCTAATAGACACCAATAAATCGAATCCCTGCAAAACACACGAGTCAAAGTTTCTGTGACAGAAAAACACGTATATGCATTGAACTAAGAACCGTATAATCACTGTTCACTGATACACTCACTAGTTCCACTGTTCCGAGGCACAGTATAAGGGGTGGGGGAGTGGGTTCGTCGCCGCAGCTGTCAGTAGGGATTTTTGTCCATCTGTTGCGTGCAATCCCGCCGTCTCTGCCCTCTCATGAAGTTTCTCTTGGTGGTCTGTGTCACGTACATCTCGATTTGGTTCCATGTTTGTGTTGTCAAATTCGTGTGGTATCCTCGATTGACACGCCAGGTTGATATTCCTGGGCAACGATGACACTTAATGGCTCTTCTTTTGTGCCACCCTTAGCGACCAGAGAACATCGAACCATGATTTACTGTCGCTTGACAGTGGGCATCCGTCAGGAAATGTCGATAGGCGTCGTTGACGTCTGCAAGTTTCTCTGGACAGTACCTGTCAAAAGGCTCCACGCCCCTTGTGTTGTTTCTCCGCGGCCGTCTCGTCACGGTCGCTTGCGTGTGGTGCGTTGCCAGCAGATGGATTTCCGCGCGGTGGACCGCTCGCCCATCTCAGGTCATCGCCTCGAGGAAGGGTTGCCCGGGGCGGCCGCCCATTAGCTCCAGGTGCAAGGGAAAGTGTTTGCCGCGTACCTTCTTTTGTTGTCGGCCGCGCTCCCGAAGTGGACTGGCTGACAGCGTGTCCTGCTGGGAAACCCGCCAGTTTACAACTAGTCCGGCTGCTCCCGCTGTCTCTTAAGAGTTTTGCCGGTTCGCTTTCACGTTCTCAACTGCATTCACAGAAATTTTTCATCATCCTTATGTGATTACACAATGTCATACATAATACCACTTAGTATTGTCTTTCACAATTTTTAAGAACAAAGTAAGACTTAATTTTCTTTTTATTATTTTTTTTATAAAAATAATTAGATGAATCAACAATATAAAATAAAATTTAAATGACTTGACAATGTAAAAAAAATAAAAGTGAAATGACTTTACAATGTAAAAAAAATAAAAAAATTAAATGAACTGACAATATAATATTATAATCCACATCACTAATGTGGTTCACTTACATTTTAATAAATCCAATGCTACTTATTAATTCACTAAAATGAATAGGATTATGCCTTGTGCAAGTATAGGTCAGGACAGCATAGGATTCACATGTTATTTACACACACAATCATGCACACCTGTTGTCTATTCTACAAACTAACTACCCATAAACATGCATTACTCAATATTCTACTTCTATCCACTACTAGTTAAGCCAATAAGCTACTTCAATGCTATTTCAACAGTGTGTATATACCACTACAACATTGTTCTGATTCGTCCTCTTCTTGACGCTCGCGGCATATGTCTTGTCACATGATAAATATGGAGAAACTTTCCTTAAACATACACAGTAAAAAGAACAATGGTTATTTACACACCAAAACATTTATACCAGTTCGCACACCTGAAAAGAGACTCGCAATTATACATTTATCATAGTCATATATTCACACATAAAACAGTAAGAAAATTTCATCTAAAACTACGTTATCACAAGAATTAATCACACAGATGGCTCTGAGAACGGTAAAAATGTCTGCACTATACAGGTTATACTACATTTTCTTACCCATTTTGCTGCGATTTCGTTCCTTCTTTAAGTTACCTCTCGCTTCCAAATCAGTCATTTCGCCTGTGGTGGTTATTCTGGATTCATTTCTCATGAATGGCAAAATTGTGGTCACCTCTAATCTGTAAAACAGTATCATCTTAACATATTGAACTTACAACAGACACAAAAGATCCGAATCCTCCTGCAGTTTAAATGACAAATGTTTTGCTTCATCCTTATTACCTTAAACCAAGCTTTCCTTCGTTCCCATAATCAAAATTATTTAATCATCCTCTACCTTCAAGAGGGAAATTTCCTCAGTACAAATCATATACGCTGCAGTGCATCCCGCACCAGCGAAAACGGTAAGCTGTAATGCTCACAGCATCAGCAAAAATACGTAAACGTCGCTTTTCTAGGACAAGTATTAACGCAGAATAATTTTTTAGGTTCTGGCTCAACATCAGTGAAGACTACAAAAAGGATCCACATTTCCGTTCCATTCTCCATTTGCTGGAAAACTGCTCGTATTTGACTGCCACAATAATATTTCAGGGCGACGTAAATTACACAAACCACAATTCTTCTTTCACCTTGAAGGGAATCAATCTACTTACGAAATCCACAGACAGCACTTTCCGTACTCAGCTGTAAAGAACAAAAAAGACATATATCATCAATATTAACATATCATCGCATATTGGGAAGCCAATGGTTAAACAATCGTATTATTGCGTCCTGTTTTCAAGATTCCAGATTTACTCATTCCTTTCTCAGAGTACTCCTGTCTTAAAATATTCATACAGCACGCATACTATAGTAAGAGATCCTCATTTATACTGACAGATATAGAATAGTAATAGATAGATAGTAGCACTGAAAGCAGAAAATCGGAAACAAGGCTACTAACAGCTGGGGACCTGGGTTTGCCAGACCCATAATACCCACAGATCGGATATTCCCCTGAGTTTTGCATTAATTCAACACAGATCTTGCTTCTCTCAGGAGCGGCTCTTTTCAATTTACACACACAAAAAAAACAGCATTTCACTCGTTCACAAGGAAACCTTTTATCTTTACGTTTGAATCAAACTAAATCCTAATTGCACAAGGAAAGAAAACAAATTAACAACATCACTTCAATCAATCACATAAAAACATCTTTATCATCAATTTTTACCAACACATTATTCAAAATGCTTGTCACAAATTTAAACTAATCAATTCATTCTCTTCACCGTCCTCTCTACTCCCCACTGCCCTTTCTACTCAATGTATGGTTTTACGTTTGACACATGGTGTAGCCCTTTTGATTTCTTCGATCGAAGAGTTTCCACTTCTATGGCGTTTTCATGGGGAATCTTCCTTATCCAATACGGGCCGTTAAAGAGATCAAAAAATTTCTTGCAGACACCTGACCGTTTGTTAGACAGCTTTTGTAATCTGATAAGAACTTTTTGTCCTACATGAAACTGTTTTTCTCACGTGTTTCTTATACGCCTTGACTCTGGCTTCTGCTGCACGCTTGATGTTGCGTAAAGCTAAGTCAACAATTGCGTTCCGGCGTAGTCTCGGCTCTAGTGGCCAAGGCACCACCTCTTTGATTTTGCTTGGGGGCTCCTTGTTTTTTAGCACAGTGATTGGCGGAAGCTTTGGTACGTATTAGGCAACTCATTAATTATGTTCTGAAATCCTTTTAGGTGTATGTCCCACGATCGGTGATCACGACTGTAGTATAACCTACATAATTTTCCTAATTCACGCATAATACGCTCACTGGGGTTCGAGCTGGGGTGAAAGAGAGATATATATATAGGTTTAATTCTTCTACTTCGAAGCATCCGCTGCCAGTATTGCGATCTAAATTGTGGTCCATTATCCGAGATAACCCTTTTCACGCTCCCAACTTCATGCAGAAACTGCTTTGCAAATGCAGTTGCCACTGCCCTTCCTGTGGCTCTCTTCAACGGAGTCAGACACACAAACTTGGAGGTTAGCTCCACCGCTACGAAAACATATGCAAAACCTGCTTTAGATCGTATTAGTGGCCCAAATAGATCCACGGCCGCGAGGTCACAAAGTTTGCTTGGTATTATCGGGTGCAATGATGCAGCATAAGTCACTGTGGCCACCTTTGCTCGCTGACAAGGTCCGCATACTCTAAGTACACCACGAATACGCCGTAGCATTTTATTAAAATACCATGTCTCTTTCAGTTTTTCACAACATTTCTGTGCTCCGAAGTGACCATAACTCAAGTGTATGTACCATATAATTTTGTTTACGAGTTCCTCTGGAAGCGCCAACACCCATCTGGAGTCGTCCGGGACTCGTTTCTTGAATAATATTCTATTGCGCACTAAGTAGTACTGGCGTATTCCTACATTCTCCTTGTCCTCCCACTTCGTCTTTATATCTTTCAATACTGCGTCCTTATCCTGTTCGTCCGCTATACTCCCTAAAGAGGTGGTAACAAAATTCTCGAACGCTACATTCTGTAAGTATGGGATGCTAAAATTATTTTCACCCAGTTCCCTTTCTTCTGTGTGAACCAAACCTATAGGAATGCGCGATAGAGCGTCAGCAATTACATTTTTCTGTCCAGGAATGTATTCTACAGTGAAGTTATATTCCTGTAGGTATAGTGCCCAGCGTCCTAGTCTTCCATGCGTGATATTTGTGCTCATAAGAAATTGGAGTGCACGATGGTCAGTGTACACCTTGGTGGTCCTCCCAAATAAAAAATACCTAAATTTTGAGAATGCCCAATATGGCCTAAGTTTCTGTGACAGAAACACACGTATATGCATTGAACTAAGAACTGTATAATCACTGTTCACTGATACACTCACTAGTTCCACTGTTCCGAGGCACAGTATAAGGGGTGGGGGAGGGGGTTCGTCGCCGCAGCTGTCAGTAGGGATTTTTGTCCATCTGTTGCGTGCAATCCCGCCGTCTCTGCCCTCTCATGAAGTTTCTCTTGGTGGTCTGTGTCACGTACATCTCGATTTGGTTCCATGTTTGTGTTGTCAAATTCGTGTGGTATCCTCGATTGACACGCCAGGTTGATATTTCTGGGCAAGGATAACACTTAATGGCTCTTCTTTTGTGCCACCCTTAGCGACCAGAGAACATCGAACCATGATTTACTGTCGCTTGACAGTGGGCATCCGTCAGGACATGTCGATAGGCGTCGTTGACGTCTGCAAGTTTCTCTGGACAGTACCTGTCAAAAGGCTCCACGCCCCTTGTGTTGTTTCTCCGCGGCCGTCTCGTCACGGTCGCGTGCGTGTGGTGCGTTGCCAGCAGATGGATTTCCGCGCGGTGGACCGCTCGCCCATCTCAGGTCATCGCCTCGAGGAAGGGTTGCCCGGGGCGGCCGCCCATTAGCTCCAGGTGCAAGGGAAAGTGTTTGCCACGTACCTTCTTTTGTTGTCGGCCGCGCTCCCGAAGTGGACTGGCTGACAGCGTGTCCTGCTGGGAAACCCGCCAGTTTACAACTAGTCCGGCTGCTCCCGCTGTCTCTTAAGAGTTTTGCCGGTTCGCTTTCACGTTCTCAACTGCATTCACAGAAATTTTTCATCATCCTTATGTGATTACACAATGTCATACATAATACCACTTAGTATTGTCTTTCACAATTTTTAAGAACAAAGTGAGACTTAATTTTCTTTTTATTATTTTTTTTTATAAAAATAATTAGATGAATCGACAATATAAAATAAAATTTAAATGACTTGACAATGTAAAAAAAATAAAAGTGAAATGACTTTACAATGTAAAAAAAATAAAAAATTAAATGAACTGACAATATAATATTATAATCCACATCACTAATGTGGTTCACTTACATTTTAATAAATCCAATGCTACTTATTAATTCACTAAAATGAATAGGATTATGCCTTGTGCAAGTATAGGTCAGGACAGCATAGGGTTCACATGTTAATTACACACACAATCATGCACACCTGTTGTCTATTCTACAAACTAACTACCCATAAACATGCATTACTCAATATTCTACTTCTATCCACTACTAGTTAAGCCAATAAGCTACTTCAATGCTATTTCAACAGTGTGTATATACCACTACAACATTGTTCTGATTCGTCCTCTTCTTGACGCTCGCGGCATATGTCTTGTCACATGATAAATATGGAGAAACTTTCCTTAAACATACACAGTAAAAAGAACAATGGTTATTTACACACCAAAACATTTATACCAGTTCGCACACCTGAAAAGAGACTCGCAATTATACATTTATCATAGTCATATATTCACACATAAAACAGTAAGAAAATTTCATCTAAAACTACGTTATCACAAGAATTAATCACACAGATGGCTCTGAGAACGGTAAAAATGTCTGCACTATACAGGTTATACTACATTTTCTTACCCATTTTGCTGCGATTTCGTTCCTTCTTTAAGTTACCTCTCGCTTCCAAATCAGTCATTTCGCCTGTGGTGGTTATTCTGGATTCATTTCTCATGAATGGCAAAATTGTGGTCACCTCTAATCTGTAAAACAGTATCATCTTAACATATTGAACTTACAACAGACACAAAAGATCCGAATCCTCCTGCAGTTTAAATGACAAATGTTTTGCTTCATCCTTATTACCTTAAACCAAGCTTTCCTTCGTTCCCATAATCAAAATTATTTAATCATCCTCTACCTTCAAGAGGGAAATTTCCTCAGTACAAATCATATACGCTGCAGTGCATCCCGCACCAGCGAAAACGGTAAGCTGTAATGCTCACAGCATCAGCAAAAATACGTAAACGTCGCTTTTCTAGGACAAGTATTAACGCAGAATAATTTTTTAGGTTCTGGCTCAACATCAGTGAAGACTACAAAAAGGATCCACATTTCCGTTCCATTCTCCATTTGCTGGAAAACTGCTCGTATTTGACTGCCACAATAATATTTCAGGGCGACGTAAATTACACAAACCACAATTCTTCTTTCACCTTGAAGGGAATCAATCTACTTACGAAATCCACAGACAGCACTTTCCGTACTCAGCTGTAAAGAACAAAAAAGACATATATCATCAATATTAACATATCATCGCATATTGGGAAGCCAATGGTTAAACAATCGTATTATTGCGTCCTGTTTTCAAGATTCCAGATTTACTCATTCCTTTCTCAGAGTACTCCTGTCTTAAAATATTCATACAGCACGCATACTATAGTAAGAGATCCTCATTTATACTGACAGATATAGAATAGTAATAGATAGATAGTAGCACTGAAAGCAGAAAATCGGAAACAAGGCTACTAACAGCTGGGGACCTGGGTTTGCCAGACCCATAATACCCACAGATCGGATATTCCCCTGAGTTTTGCATTAATTCAACACAGATCTTGCTTCTCTCAGGAGCGGCTCTTTTCAATTTACACACACAAAAAAAACAGCATTTCACTCGTTCACAAGGAAACCTTTTATCTTTACGTTTGAATCAAACTAAATCCTAATTGCACAAGGAAAGAAAACAAATTAACAACATCACTTCAATCAATCACATAAAAACATCTTTATCATCAATTTTTACCAACACATTATTCAAAATGCTTGTCACAAATTTAAACTAATCAATTCATTCTCTTCACCGTCCTCTCTACTCCCCACTGCCCTTTCTACTCAATGTATGGTTTTACGTTTGACACATGGTGTAGCCCTTTTGATTTCTTCGATCGAAGAGTTTCCACTTCTATGGCGTTTTCATGGGGAATCTTCCTTATCCAATACGGGCCGTTAAAGAGATCAAAAAATTTCTTGCAGACACCTGACCGTTTGTTAGACAGCTTTTGTAATCTGATAAGAACTTTTTGTCCTACATGAAACTGTTTTTCTCACGTGTTTCTTATACGCCTTGACTCTGGCTTCTGCTGCACGCTTGATGTTGCGTAAAGCTAAGTCAACAATTGCGTTCCGGCGTAGTCTCGGCTCTAGTGGCCAAGGCACCACCTCTTTGATTTTGCTTGGGGGCTCCTTGTTTTTTAGCACAGTGATTGGCGGAAGCTTTGGTACGTATTAGGCAACTCATTAATTATGTTCTGAAATCCTTTTAGGTGTATGTCCCACGATCGGTGATCACGACTGTAGTATAACCTACATAATTTTCCTAATTCACGCATAATACGCTCACTGGGGTTCGAGCTGGGGTGAAAGAGAGATATATATATAGGTTTAATTCTTCTACTTCGAAGCATCCGCTGCCAGTATTGCGATCTAAATTGTGGTCCATTATCCGAGATAACCCTTTTCACGCTCCCAACTTCATGCAGAAACTGCTTTGCAAATGCAGTTGCCACTGCCCTTCCTGTGGCTCTCTTCAACGGAGTCAGACACACAAACTTGGAGGTTAGCTCCACCGCTACGAAAACATATGCAAAACCTGCTTTAGATCGTATTAGTGGCCCAAATAGATCCACGGCCGCGAGGTCACAAAGTTTGCTTGGTATTATCGGGTGCAATGATGCAGCATAAGTCACTGTGGCCACCTTTGCTCGCTGACAAGGTCCGCATACTCTAAGTACACCACGAATACGCCGTAGCATTTTATTAAAATACCATGTCTCTTTCAGTTTTTCACAACATTTCTGTGCTCCGAAGTGACCATAACTCAAGTGTATGTACCATATAATTTTGTTTACGAGTTCCTCTGGAAGCGCCAACACCCATCTGGAGTCGTCCGGGACTCGTTTCTTGAATAATATTCTATTGCGCACTAAGTAGTACTGGCGTATTCCTACATTCTCCTTGTCCTCCCACTTCGTCTTTATATCTTTCAATACTGCGTCCTTATCCTGTTCGTCCGCTATACTCCCTAAAGAGGTGGTAACAAAATTCTCGAACGCTACATTCTGTAAGTATGGGATGCTAAAATTATTTTCACCCAGTTCCCTTTCTTCTGTGTGAACCAAACCTATAGGAATGCGCGATAGAGCGTCAGCAATTACATTTTTCTGTCCAGGAATGTATTCTACAGTGAAGTTATATTCCTGTAGGTATAGTGCCCAGCGTCCTAGTCTTCCATGCGTGATATTTGTGCTCATAAGAAATTGGAGTGCACGATGGTCAGTGTACACCTTGGTGGTCCTCCCAAATAAAAAATACCTAAATTTTGAGAATGCCCAATATGGCCTAAGTTTCTGTGACAGAAACACACGTATATGCATTGAACTAAGAACTGTATAATCACTGTTCACTGATACACTCACTAGTTCCACTGTTCCGAGGCACAGTATAAGGGGTGGGGGAGGGGGTTCGTCGCCGCAGCTGTCAGTAGGGATTTTTGTCCATCTGTTGCGTGCAATCCCGCCGTCTCTGCCCTCTCATGAAGTTTCTCTTGGTGGTCTGTGTCACGTACATCTCGATTTGGTTCCATGTTTGTGTTGTCAAATTCGTGTGGTATCCTCGATTGACACGCCAGGTTGATATTTCTGGGCAAGGATAACACTTAATGGCTCTTCTTTTGTGCCACCCTTAGCGACCAGAGAACATCGAACCATGATTTACTGTCGCTTGACAGTGGGCATCCGTCAGGACATGTCGATAGGCGTCGTTGACGTCTGCAAGTTTCTCTGGACAGTACCTGTCAAAAGGCTCCACGCCCCTTGTGTTGTTTCTCCGCGGCCGTCTCGTCACGGTCGCGTGCGTGTGGTGCGTTGCCAGCAGATGGATTTCCGCGCGGTGGACCGCTCGCCCATCTCAGGTCATCGCCTCGAGGAAGGGTTGCCCGGGGCGGCCGCCCATTAGCTCCAGGTGCAAGGGAAAGTGTTTGCCACGTACCTTCTTTTGTTGTCGGCCGCGCTCCCGAAGTGGACTGGCTGACAGCGTGTCCTGCTGGGAAACCCGCCAGTTTACAACTAGTCCGGCTGCTCCCGCTGTCTCTTAAGAGTTTTGCCGGTTCGCTTTCACGTTCTCAACTGCATTCACAGAAATTTTTCATCATCCTTATGTGATTACACAATGTCATACATAATACCACTTAGTATTGTCTTTCACAATTTTTAAGAACAAAGTGAGACTTAATTTTCTTTTTATTATTTTTTTTTATAAAAATAATTAGATGAATCGACAATATAAAATAAAATTTAAATGACTTGACAATGTAAAAAAAATAAAAGTGAAATGACTTTACAATGTAAAAAAAATAAAAAATTAAATGAACTGACAATATAATATTATAATCCACATCACTAATGTGGTTCACTTACATTTTAATAAATCCAATGCTACTTATTAATTCACTAAAATGAATAGGATTATGCCTTGTGCAAGTATAGGTCAGGACAGCATAGGGTTCACATGTTAATTACACACACAATCATGCACACCTGTTGTCTATTCTACAAACTAACTACCCATAAACATGCATTACTCAATATTCTACTTCTATCCACTACTAGTTAAGCCAATAAGCTACTTCAATGCTATTTCAACAGTGTGTATATACCACTACAACATTGTTCTGATTCGTCCTCTTCTTGACGCTCGCGGCATATGTCTTGTCACATGATAAATATGGAGAAACTTTCCTTAAACATACACAGTAAAAAGAACAATGGTTATTTACACACCAAAACATTTATACCAGTTCGCACACCTGAAAAGAGACTCGCAATTATACATTTATCATAGTCATATATTCACACATAAAACAGTAAGAAAATTTCATCTAAAACTACGTTATCACAAGAATTAATCACACAGATGGCTCTGAGAACGGTAAAAATGTCTGCACTATACAGGTTATACTACATTTTCTTACCCATTTTGCTGCGATTTCGTTCCTTCTTTAAGTTACCTCTCGCTTCCAAATCAGTCATTTCGCCTGTGGTGGTTATTCTGGATTCATTTCTCATGAATGGCAAAATTGTGGTCACCTCTAATCTGTAAAACAGTATCATCTTAACATATTGAACTTACAACAGACACAAAAGATCCGAATCCTCCTGCAGTTTAAATGACAAATGTTTTGCTTCATCCTTATTACCTTAAACCAAGCTTTCCTTCGTTCCCATAATCAAAATTATTTAATCATCCTCTACCTTCAAGAGGGAAATTTCCTCAGTACAAATCATATACGCTGCAGTGCATCCCGCACCAGCGAAAACGGTAAGCTGTAATGCTCACAGCATCAGCAAAAATACGTAAACGTCGCTTTTCTAGGACAAGTATTAACGCAGAATAATTTTTTAGGTTCTGGCTCAACATCAGTGAAGACTACAAAAAGGATCCACATTTCCGTTCCATTCTCCATTTGCTGGAAAACTGCTCGTATTTGACTGCCACAATAATATTTCAGGGCGACGTAAATTACACAAACCACAATTCTTCTTTCACCTTGAAGGGAATCAATCTACTTACGAAATCCACAGACAGCACTTTCCGTACTCAGCTGTAAAGAACAAAAAAGACATATATCATCAATATTAACATATCATCGCATATTGGGAAGCCAATGGTTAAACAATCGTATTATTGCGTCCTGTTTTCAAGATTCCAGATTTACTCATTCCTTTCTCAGAGTACTCCTGTCTTAAAATATTCATACAGCACGCATACTATAGTAAGAGATCCTCATTTATACTGACAGATATAGAATAGTAATAGATAGATAGTAGCACTGAAAGCAGAAAATCGGAAACAAGGCTACTAACAGCTGGGGACCTGGGTTTGCCAGACCCATAATACCCACAGATCGGATATTCCCCTGAGTTTTGCATTAATTCAACACAGATCTTGCTTCTCTCAGGAGCGGCTCTTTTCAATTTACACACACAAAAAAAACAGCATTTCACTCGTTCACAAGGAAACCTTTTATCTTTACGTTTGAATCAAACTAAATCCTAATTGCACAAGGAAAGAAAACAAATTAACAACATCACTTCAATCAATCACATAAAAACATCTTTATCATCAATTTTTACCAACACATTATTCAAAATGCTTGTCACAAATTTAAACTAATCAATTCATTCTCTTCACCGTCCTCTCTACTCCCCACTGCCCTTTCTACTCAATGTATGGTTTTACGTTTGACACATGGTGTAGCCCTTTTGATTTCTTCGATCGAAGAGTTTCCACTTCTATGGCGTTTTCATGGGGAATCTTCCTTATCCAATACGGGCCGTTAAAGAGATCAAAAAATTTCTTGCAGACACCTGACCGTTTGTTAGACAGCTTTTGTAATCTGATAAGAACTTTTTGTCCTACATGAAACTGTTTTTCTCACGTGTTTCTTATACGCCTTGACTCTGGCTTCTGCTGCACGCTTGATGTTGCGTAAAGCTAAGTCAACAATTGCGTTCCGGCGTAGTCTCGGCTCTAGTGGCCAAGGCACCACCTCTTTGATTTTGCTTGGGGGCTCCTTGTTTTTTAGCACAGTGATTGGCGGAAGCTTTGGTACGTATTAGGCAACTCATTAATTATGTTCTGAAATCCTTTTAGGTGTATGTCCCACGATCGGTGATCACGACTGTAGTATAACCTACATAATTTTCCTAATTCACGCATAATACGCTCACTGGGGTTCGAGCTGGGGTGAAAGAGAGATATATATATAGGTTTAATTCTTCTACTTCGAAGCATCCGCTGCCAGTATTGCGATCTAAATTGTGGTCCATTATCCGAGATAACCCTTTTCACGCTCCCAACTTCATGCAGAAACTGCTTTGCAAATGCAGTTGCCACTGCCCTTCCTGTGGCTCTCTTCAACGGAGTCAGACACACAAACTTGGAGGTTAGCTCCACCGCTACGAAAACATATGCAAAACCTGCTTTAGATCGTATTAGTGGCCCAAATAGATCCACGGCCGCGAGGTCACAAAGTTTGCTTGGTATTATCGGGTGCAATGATGCAGCATAAGTCACTGTAGCCACCTTTGCTCGCTGACGAGGTCCGCACACTCTAAGTACACCACGAATACGCCGTAGCATTTTATTAAAATACCATGTCTCTTTCAGTTTTTCACAACATTTCTGTGCTCCGAAGTGACCATAACTCAAGTGTATGTACCATATAATTTTGTTTACGAGTTCCTCTGGAAGCGCCAACACCCATCTGGAGTCGTCCGGGACTCGTTTCTTGAATAATATTCTATTGCGCACTAAGTAGTACTGGCGTATTCCTACATTCTCCTTGTCCTCCCACTTCGTCTTTATATCTTTCAATACTGCGTCCTTATCCTGTTCGTCCGCTATACTCCCTAAAGAGGTGGTAACAAAATTCTCGAACGCTACATTCTGTAAGTATGGGATGCTAAAATTATTTTCACCCAGTTCCCTTTCTTCTGTGTGAACCAAACCTATAGGAATGCGCGATAGAGCGTCAGCAATTACATTTTTCTGTCCAGGAATGTATTCTACAGTGAAGTTATATTCCTGTAGGTATAGTGCCCAGCGTCCTAGTCTTCCATGCGTGATATTTGTGCTCATAAGAAATTGGAGTGCACGATGGTCAGTGTACACCTTGGTGGTCCTCCCAAATAAAAAATACCTAAATTTTGAGAATGCCCAATATGGCCTAAGTTTCTGTGACAGAAACACACGTATATGCATTGAACTAAGAACTGTATAATCACTGTTCACTGATACACTCACTAGTTCCACTGTTCCGAGGCACAGTATAAGGGGTGGGGGAGGGGGTTCGTCGCCGCAGCTGTCAGTAGGGATTTTTGTCCATCTGTTGCGTGCAATCCCGCCGTCTCTGCCCTCTCATGAAGTTTCTCTTGGTGGTCTGTGTCACGTACATCTCGATTTGGTTCCATGTTTGTGTTGTCAAATTCGTGTGGTATCCTCGATTGACACGCCAGGTTGATATTTCTGGGCAAGGATAACACTTAATGGCTCTTCTTTTGTGCCACCCTTAGCGACCAGAGAACATCGAACCATGATTTACTGTCGCTTGACAGTGGGCATCCGTCAGGACATGTCGATAGGCGTCGTTGACGTCTGCAAGTTTCTCTGGACAGTACCTGTCAAAAGGCTCCACGCCCCTTGTGTTGTTTCTCCGCGGCCGTCTCGTCACGGTCGCGTGCGTGTGGTGCGTTGCCAGCAGATGGATTTCCGCGCGGTGGACCGCTCGCCCATCTCAGGTCATCGCCTCGAGGAAGGGTCGCCCGGGGCGGCCGCCCATTAGCTCCAGGTGCAAGGGAAAGTGTTTGCCACGTACCTTCTTTTGTTGTCGGCCGCGCTCCCGAAGTGGACTGGCTGACAGCGTGTCCTGCTGGGAAACCCGCCAGTTTACAACTAGTCCGGCTGCTCCCGCTGTCTCTTAAGAGTTTTGCCGGTTCGCTTTCACGTTCTCAACTGCATTCACAGAAATTTTTCATCATCCTTATGTGATTACACAATGTCATACATAATACCACTTAGTATTGTCTTTCACAATTTTTAAGAACAAAGTGAGACTTAATTTTCTTTTTATTATTTTTTTTTATAAAAATAATTAGATGAATCGACAATATAAAATAAAATTTAAATGACTTGACAATGTAAAAAAAATAAAAGTGAAATGACTTTACAATGTAAAAAAAATAAAAAATTAAATGAACTGACAATATAATATTATAATCCACATCACTAATGTGGTTCACTTACATTTTAATAAATCCAATGCTACTTATTAATTCACTAAAATGAATAGGATTATGCCTTGTGCAAGTATAGGTCAGGACAGCATAGGGTTCACATGTTATTTACACACACAATCATGCACACCTGTTGTCTATTCTACAAACTAACAACCCATAAACATGCATTACTAAATATTCTACTTCTATCCACTACTAGTTAAGCCAATAAGCTACTTCAATGCTATTTCAACAGTGTGTATATACCACTACAACATTGTTCTGATTCGTCCTCTTCTTGACGCTCGCGGCATACGTCTTGTCACATGATAAATATGAAGAAACTTTCCTTAAACATACACAGTAAAAAGAACAATGGTTATTTACACACCAAAACATTTATACCAGTTCGCACACCTGAAAAGAGACTCGCAATTATACATTTATCATAGTCATATATTCACACATAAAACAGTAAGAAAATTTCATCTAAAACTACGTTATCACAAGAATTAATCACACAGATGGCTCTGAGAACGGTAAAAATGTCTGCACTATACAGGTTATACTACATTTTCTTACCCATTTTGCTGCGATTTCGTTCCTTCTTTAAGTTACCTCTCGCTTCCAAATCAGTCATTTCGCCTGTGGTGGTTATTCTGGATTCATTTCTCATGAATGGCAAAATTGTGGTCACCTCTAATCTGTAAAACAGTATCATCTTAACATATTGAACTTACAACAGACACAAAAGGTCCGAATCCTCCTGCAGTTTAAATGACAAATGTTTTGCTTCATCCTTATTACCTTAAACCAAGCTTTCCTTCGTTCCCATAATCAAAATTATTTAATCATCCTCTACCTTCAAGAGGGAAATTTCCTCAGTACAAATCATATACGCTGCAGTGCATCCCGCACCAGCGAAAACGGTAAGCTGTAATGCTCACAGCATCAGCAAAAATACGTAAACGTCGCTTTTCTAGGACAAGTATTAACGCAGAATAATTTTTTAGGTTCTGGCTCAACATCAGTGAAGACTACAAAAAGGATCCACATTTCCGTTCCATTCTCCATTTGCTGGAAAACTGCTCGTATTTGACTGCCACAATAATATTTCAGGGCGACGTAAATTACACAAACCACAATTCTTCTTTCACCTTGAAGGGAATCAATCTACTTACGAAATCCACAGACAGCACTTTCCGTACTCAGCTGTAAAGAACAAAAAAGACATATATCATCAATATTAACATATCATCGCATATTGGGACGCCAATGGTTAAACAATCGTATTATCGCGTCCTGTTTTCAAGATTCCAGATTTACTCATTCCTTTCTCAGAGTTCTCCTGTCTTAAAATATTCATACAGCACGCATACTATAGTAAGAGATCCTCATTTATACTGACAGATATAGAATAGTAACAGATAGATAATAGTACTGAAAGCAGAAAATCGGAAACAAGGCTACTAACAGCTGGGGACCTGGGTTTGCCAGACCCATAATACCCACAGATCGGATATTCCCCTGAGTTTTGCATTAATTCAACACAGATCTTGCTTCTCTCAGGAGCGGCTCTTTTCAATTTACACACACAAAAAAAACAGCATTTCACTCGTTCACAAGGAAACCTTTTATCTTTACGTTTGAATCAAACTAAATCCTAATTGCATAAATAAAGAAAACAAATTAACAACATCACTTCAATCAATCATATAAAAACATCTTTATCATCAATTTTTACCAACATATTATTCAAAATGCATGTCACAAATTTAAACTAATCAATTCATTCTCTTCACCGTCCTCTCTACTCCCCACTGCCCTTTCTACTCAATGTATGGTTTTACGTTTGACACATGGTGTAGCCCTTTTGATTTCTTCGATCGAAGAGTTTCCACTTCTATGGCGTTTTCATGGGGAATCTTCCTTATCCGATACGGGCCGTTAAAGAGATTAAAAAATTTCTTGCAGACACCTGACCGTTTGTTAGACAGCTTGTGTGATCTGATAAGAACTTTTTGTCCTACATGAAACACTGTTTTTCTCACGTGTTTCTTATACGCCTTGACTCTGGCTTCTGCTGCACGCTTGATGTTGCGTAAAGCTAAGTCAACAATTGCGTTCCGGCGTAGTCTCGGCTCTAGTGGCCAAGGCACCACCTCTTTGATTTTGCTTGGGGGCTCCTTGTTTTTTAGCACAGTGATTGGCGGAAGCTTTGGTACGTATTAGGCAACTCATTAATTATGTTCTGAAATCCTTTTAGGTGTATGTCCCACGATCGGTGATCACGACTGCAGTATAACCTACATAATTTTCCTAATTCACGCATAATACGCTCACTGGGGTTCGAGCTGGGGTGAAAGAGAGATATATATATATAGGTTTAATTCTTCTACTTCGAAGCATCCGCTGCCAGTATTGCGATCTAAATTGTGGTCCATTATCCGAGATAACCCTTTTCACGCTCCCAACTTCATGCAGAAACTGCTTTGCTAATGCAGTTGCCACTGCCCTTCCTGTGGCTCTCTTCAACGGAGTCAGACACAAAAACTTGGAGGTTAGCTCCACCGATACGAAAACATATGCAAAACCTGCTTTAGATCGTATTAGTGGCCCAAATAGATCCACGGCCGCGAGGTCAAAAAGTTTGCTTGGTATTATCGGGTGCAATGATGCAGCATAAGTCACTGTGGCCGCCTTTGCTCGCTGACAAGGTCCGCACACTCTAAGTACACCACGAATACGCCGTAGCATGTTATTAAAATAGCAAGTCTCTTTCAGTTTTTCACAACATTTCTGTGCTCCGAAGTGACCATAACTCAAGTGTATGTACCATATAATTTTGTTTACGAGTTCCTCCGGAAGCACCAACACCCATCTGGAGTCGTCCGGGACTCGTTTCTTGAATAATATTCTATTGCGCACTAAGTAGTACTGGCGTATTCCTACATTCTCCTTGTCCTCCCACTTCGTCTTTATAGCTTTCAATACTGCGTCCTTATCCTGTTCGTCCGCTATACTCCCTAAAGAGGTGGTAACAAAATTCTCGAACGCTACATTCTGTAAGTATAGGATGCTAAAATTATTTTCATCCAGTTCCCTTTCTTCTGTGTGAACCAAACCTATAGGAATGCGCGATAGAGCGTCAGCAATTACATTTTTCTGTCCAGGAATGTATTCTACAGTGAAGTTATATTCCTGTAGGTATAGTGCCCAGCGTCCTAGTCTTCCATGCGTGATTTTTGTGCTCATAAGAAATTGGAGTGCACGATGGTCAGTGTACACCTTGGTGGTCCTCCCAAATAAAAAATACCTAAATTTTGAGAATGCCCAAACTATCGCGAGTGCTTCGAGTTCCGTCACAGAACAATTTTTTTTACATCGAGAGAGCACCCTGCTCCCAAACGAGATTGTTTTCCAAGTTGTAATATCATCATTTCCTTCCGTTTGAAACAGTACTGCACCTAATCCTGACAAGGAACTGTCCGTCATTAAACAGAATTCTTGTGTCAGGTCGGGATGCACGAGGATGGGAGCCTCTACCAATGCCTTTTTCAATTTATAAAATTCATCCTGTGCCTCTTGATCCCAGACCCACAAAGCGTTCTTCCCTGTTAGTCCACATAGACGGGGTGTACCAAGTACACTAAAATTTATAAATCACTTATAAAAATTACACAGGCCTAAGAATGCTCGCAACTGTTTTTTATTTGTCGGCATTGCACACTCCGCTATCGCCGCAATTTTCTCCGGGTCAGGTTGTATTCCATTTGCTGAGACAATATGGCCTAAGAATTTTATGTTCTCTCGTCCGAACTGTGACTTATCTAAGTTGACTGTTACACCTGCCTTCTGAAAAACATCCAGTAGTCTGTTTAGAACGTCATTATGGTCCTCCCACGACTTTTCCGCAATTAATATGTCATCCACGTAAATTGTCACTCGCTGTTTCAAATCATCAGGTAAAATGCTATTTAATCCCCTTATAAAAGCAGCTGATGAGACGTTTAGTCCGAACGGGAGACGCTGGAATTGGAAACAATTTCCGTAACACAGGAACGCTGTGTATAATCTGCAAGATGGGTGTAGCACGATTTGCCAAAAACTCGAACGGAGGTCAACAGATGATAGTACCTTTACCCCGTGGAAACGTTGTAAGAGTTCCTCAAGGCTCTCAGGCCTGTCCGTTTCCGACATAATAATTGTGTTTATCTGTCTCGAGTCTAGTACCAAACGAACCGAGTTGTCGCGTTTTGGCACGACAAGCAGGGGTGAGTTGTACGAGCTTACTGCCCGCTCAATTATTCCTTGTTCTAACATCTTGTTTATTTCCTTCTCCACCTGGGCTTTATACGCCACGGTAATAGGGTATGGTCTAACAGAAAACGTCTGATGGTCACGTACTCTGAATTGGTAAGTAAAACCCTTAATCGCCCCGGGACTCTCAGAAAATACCCGTTCATGATTCCTAAGTAGGCAATACAATTTCTCCTTTTCCCTGTCCGTGGTTCTGACACCCGCGATGCTCTTTCTCAGTGCATCAGCAAAAGCAACATCTTTCCCCTGCTCACCATATGTAGAGCACGACTCACTTACATAGTTCACGAGTAGCTCCAGTCTGGGTTGCGATTCGGTTTGAGCTTGAAATTTTAGGCAACTAATTTCTGATTCGGCACGTAATATGCATTCATCAAATACTAAATTAATTTGCTGATCCCCAACTTGAACTGTCATTACTCCTCCACCCATGTCAATTACTGCATGGTGGGTATTCATGAAGTCATTGCCTAAAATCATTGCCACATTCAGCATTGGGAGCACATAGAAATTGTACTCAAACTCTCTTCCCTGGCAGGTAAAATTAAGCCGAGTCTGCCTTCGGATTTCTACGCTCTTACCGTAGATTGCGCCCTTCACCTTTATTCCTCGCACTTGAAAAACGGGCCAGGTCCCAGTCCCTTCGCATTTTTGAAATGCTGCCTCGCTCACTATCGAGAAAGGGCTTCCAGTGTCAATGATACACTTAAAACATATTTCGTTTACTGCAACTGTCACGACTGGATTTATGCCGGATATTTTAGCACTCGTAGTTTCTTGCAACAAATCCTCTCTAATATCTTCCCTCTCTATATACCGTATGCACTCCTTTGCCATGTCGCTCATTTGTTCCGATTGGGCGCCTTCTGCGCTGATCGTTTGTCATTGCCGGTTTTGCTCATTTCTATTTGCTGGATTATGTCTAGGGTTAGCCGGCCGAATTTCAACATCATGAGGTGCTCCGCCTACGGTCCTATTCCCACCGTGTTCACCGTGATATCGATTCTGGTTGACGTAACTGTTCCGTTCACGATTCTGTCCACGTCCTCGATCATTTCTGTTGTTCCACCTGTGTTCGCGACTGTTACCCCAGTTTCTATACGGCCGGTCCCGATTATTGTTTCGTTCGCGTCGCGACGACCAGTCACGCCGTTCATTAGTAATACGGCCACGACTGCGGTCGCGCTGCTGTGCCCCGTAATAACTTTGTGCCTGATTAGGCGGGCATTCTACTGTATTATATTCCAACTCTTGGAGAAGTGTTTTAAACGTTTCCACGTCCTCTTTGCATCGTCCCGCAAGAATGACGTGCCGCAAGTGCATCGGCAATTTGGTGATGCATTTCCTAATTAGTTCTGCAGGCCCGTATGGGTCGTATAAAAATTGATTTGCCTGCAGCATGTGGTCGAATAGGCGTGCAGGGCTGCCGAAACCAGACTGGTTCAAATTTGGCAGCATAATTATGCCATGTTTGACCCTGTCTTGTGCCGCTTCCGACCAATAGGCGGAGAGAAAGACTTGTCGAAACTCCTGAGTGGAGTTGCAGTGACGCGCTGCCGACCTCATGCGACTCGCCGGTTCGCCTTCCAAATAGCCACACATATATTCTATCTTATGTGAACTTGACCAGTCGGGGGGAAGACAAAACTCAAATTGCTCGAGCCATGGACGTGGATGTATTCCTTTTTGCGAATTTCGGAATATCTCAAACTTTCTTACTGTAAGGAAATGTTTGAAATCAAATCCCCGCAGTTCCTCCTGGCGAGGCCCTTGAATGTTTCTATGTCTCTCATGTCTGCCCCTTAAATTACATTCTTCCCTGTCGTCAAAATCTCCCTCGTGGCCGGAGTCCCTCTCTGCACTGTTCGTACGGCTATTTTTAGTGCTATTGGCGAGTTCGGAATCACACGCCATGCGGTTTTCCAGGTGCGCCACGCGTTCTTGTAATTCGCCTGTTACAGCTTTGTTTTGCCTGTTCACTTCGAACTGTCCCTTCTGAAATCTCAGAAGCGAACGCACTTCTTCGGTCTCTGCGGCCGCTACCAGTGTAGTATTGTTCTCGCTTTCCGTCAGCTTCATCGTGCCTACAATGTCCGCTAATGCCGCAATTTTATCATCTATTTGTCTCTTGTCCTCCGCCCCAGTCTGCTTCAATTGTTCTACTTGCTGTTCCAACGCGTGGATCGCTAAACTGTTGTCCGCTATTGTGTTGCTAACGGACGTGGGACAATGCGTTTCCGCCTCTTGGACCCTCGAGAGTACCTGCTGGTGTTCCCTTTGGCATTCTTCCCTCAGCTCTTGGAAATTCCTAAGTAGCCGTTTTTCGCTTTCTTTAGATTCGGCATCGCGACTCCGCTTGCTCTGTTCTAAGGCTTGCAGACGATCACCGATTTGTTCAAATGTACGGCCTAATTCTTTCATAATATCACTTTTTATTTCACTTGCCAGATTGTTTATTCTTTGTGAGATATCATCGGACACTCTCTGCATCGACTTGTCGACTTTATTTGTCTGCTGGATTAGTTTTTCGTCTATTTGTTCGCCTAGCTCGCGGATCGATTTTTCGGATGATTCTTTTTGTTCTCGGAACGATTTTTCTGATTTCTGCGTCATTTGATCGCCTAGCTCTCGGATCGATTTTTCAGATTTCTGCGTCATTTGTTCGCCTAGCTCTCGGATCGATTTTTCAGATTTCTGTGTCATTTGTTCGCCTAGCTCTCGGATCGATTTTTCAGATTTCTGCGTCACTTGTTCCCCTAGCTCGCGGATCGATTTTTCAGATTTCTGTGCGTTTTCTTTATTTTGTTGCAATAAGGCTTTCATGAGTTCTGCCAAATCATTTTGGTTAGTAGGAGGCAAATTAATTTGTGGCTCTGATGTGAGCCTGTTCCTGCTGTTCTGCATTTCGTCTGAAGTATTTCCCATTGCATTTTCGGAACCGCCCGACGCGTTAACATTCGAAATCAAATTATCCCCTTGCTCCATGTTGCTTAAGTTGTCGGACCGCTTACTTTTAGTTTGGTTACGTGTCTGCATTAGTTCAATTTATACCCAGTACGCAACACACTAATCACAGTAAATGTATCCCCCAAAAATTTCGACAGTTACACGAAAGGTACCCAACCTAGTACTCACTTTTTCACACGCAAAACAAATTTTTATCTTTGATCGAAACAGTGGAATTTACAAGCGAGAAAAAAAACCATACACACATATAAAACACACAAATATAGAAAACAAAACAACAAGACAAACTACACAACGCCGCTCAACAACGCAGTGAATCTTTAGAAAGTCTCCTCAGAAACAACGCAGAAGTTGTTTGAGAGCTGTAGGGAAAAAAAATTAAGATTATACAACGCTTGCAATCTAACGTCTCAGAGATTCCAGAGTCTAGCGGAATCACAGAACAGGGTCGCCATGTGTAATATTGCTACATGAATTTGCTATGCTGAAATCGGGTGCTAATAGTAGAATAAAAGCGGGTTAAAAGCTGTGAGCTGTCTGGGGAGAAGTTAACCGTGCATTACTGCGCAACTGTTTCACCAGGTAACTAGTCTAGGTTTACCACATTACCAATCAGACTAACATTGATTATAATCTTTTACAGTCATACAACAACCGGTAATATATCTATATATAAAAAGGAGAATTTAAATAAAAAGAATCAAATCAGTTTATATTTGGAAAATTATTTTAAGATTGTTCATTGAAATTTCAGCATATTATACATGAGTTATAACTGAGCTGGTGCCTTGTTTAAGGATTGTAAAAATGTGAGATTTTAATCTTACGGAACACATCAAATATGGAGCCAAGATTGGGAGACTGCATACAACCCTGCATTCACAAAACAACACCCAAAGAACGTTGAAACATAAGCAAGAAGAAATTAACCACAACCAACAGATTCAGTTTTCACCCAAAGAAATTACGTTCGTAACACAATCCTGTCCGTCATGTAATTACCACACACTGGTATACTAAATTCATATTAACTCTTTGAGAAATCTTCCCAAAAAGAATAGCTGAAGGCTACTTTGATGATTACACCACATGCTTCACGTGGTCAACTTGGTTTACAGAAAGCGTATAACTCCACAGTAATTTTGATAATTAAAATAAATTCGATCGAAAAGCAATTGACAAAAGAAAAACCTTGAACTGGTTACTAACATCTTACTATTAACCTGATGGGTCAAACAGTTATATAAGCACATGGTACTGGTCACGCAAAGTACACTCCATGTGGGTTGAACATAAAGAAAAGCATAAAGAAAAGTTGCTATATTGTAAAATATTGTCAAGACGAGACGTTATAAACTTACAAGCATTCACATTTAAGATTGATGAACTTAGTTAGAGTTACTGATCAACACGTGGTTCCACTTTACTCACAAAGTAATGACAAAGCAACTACCGCAAAATAATCTGAACTTCACACGAGAATTACACTCCGCTGCAATTTAAGATAGCATTAGATATTTTAGAGCTAAATCTGAAATCAAGGTATTAAGTTTTCAGTTAGGCTGAACTTAAGAAATCCATTGTCCTACGGACTTAACAGACACGCACTTAGCCGGAGATCTTACCACTTCAGACGCTCGCCACGGTCCCACAGCAACTGCCCACTGCCGAGCGTGCTTCCTGAGGGTGGCTCACAAAGACAAACGGAAGTGGCCAGAGGGGCAGCTTCCTATACCAACATGACAACGGACAGACAGAACCATACTAAGGATAGAAACCTCTTTGCTTTTAGGAAGCGTAGCTACCTGTTCCGACGTTGGTCCTACTGTTCTCTAGCAGACAGGCTTGTCTGCTACCCTCAAGCATGCAACTACAAATACATTTGCTCATTCATACTCTCACACAGAAGGGAAGGGGGATGACAGTATCTTATCATATACAGTATATAAAAGAAAGCGGATGTAGGTTCCGTATGAGACTGTGTGACATGAATGACATATAAACTGTGTTTTAAAGTGTAGTAGTGTGACAGATCGTTCTTGTTTATGTGTAAAAGTAACACTTTCCACTACTCAGTCTCCTCCCAGATAGTCAGAAACGCCACAGTAAATTTAGGAGAGGAATTTACTACATAAATGACAACAGATTTAAGAAATTAAACATGAAAGGAATCCAACAGAGACCTTTCACCATTTGACGATAAAATCCAAGAACTCAGCACCATTTATCCGGAAATATGCGCAACCACCGGCTGTGCAGCGAACGATAAAAAGGATAAAAAGAAGCAAGGGCAGAAAAATCGTCCAAATCAACCTTAAAGTGATTGTGTCCAAGTTTCAGTTAATACTGTTTTCATTGATCAAAATTATGTGCATTTGAAAGTTGCGCAAGTAATAGAACGCAAGTAGAGAATCTGATATCTGTCCCATCACTATGTCCAGATATTACCAATTGATTCTTGTAACCTTTGCTTCCAGATTTACGGCAGCATAAGGCCTAGAATGTCTGGTTGCTGCTTCGTCCGCACATTGACCGTGAAACACGCTCTCCCACATTCGTTCACACTTGTCACATTTCTTTTCAATACATCTTGGAACGCACAAATTGTTTTTATACTTTTGCCAGTGTGATCAAATCTGCCTCAGTTGCCCTTTCAGTGAGGGAGAAAATATCTGCGAAAGTACATGGAACAAGGCCAGCTGGTATCTTGAATCCTGATTTCAAATCCATGAGCAGAAGTACAGGGCTGTTCGTCCCACGCATCTGCTGCTATTCTGTCCTTGAAAAGTGAAACCAACTGACTGCCATATGAGGATTCCACCAAAGGATATGCCGAACTGTACGACGTGGCTGATGCTCGAGGCAGTCGTTTGTTTGCTTTCTCCTGTAGAGCCCATGTGATTTTGGTTCAGGTGGAATGAAAGTAACAAGATGATTTGGTGTAATGATTATTAAAAAAATTGATCCTGTTGTCACTTATATTGGTGTAATGAGCTGTTTTCAATCACACTAAACTTGTAGCTCATAATTTGTTTGTATGAAATTATATTTGTAGAAATTAAGCCTATCACAAGTCTGCAGGACAAAAGTGTGTATTTTGTAACATGGAGACAATTCCAGGGAAAATATTCAAAATCGCTATAAAATACCAGATTTGTGTAATATAAATTTAAGTAATACAAATAGAATGGACTTAATAAAATGAAAGCGGCGAGAATTGCTAGCCTTGTAATACAGATGCTGGAGAAGTGATATTTTCGAAGATTTTCTCCTCGTTCAGGGATTCTTTGCTTTTCGTAGAGGAAGGAAAATCTTTCACCCGCAGATGCAGAGTCTGTATCAAAGCAATTCGCGAACTTCATTGGTGAGTGACTTCCTCTGAGGAAAAAATGAAGACGCTGATTTTCCGGGTCACGGATCGGGGACGCTAGGTCGCCAGTGATAGGACGGGCTTCGCCTGCAGTGAAGCGGCGTGTTTTGAAATACAGCGACGCGTGAAGCAAGCGATGGCTCTGGAAGGCAGTCTCGGCCCGCGAGCACAGCAGGGGTGTCTGGCGACAGGTGGCTGCCCTGCACGAGGCGGCCCTGTGCGTCCTGTACTGATCTCATTTTCTCTTTAATTTCAGATGCTATGTTTCCCTCATTGGCGTGTGATATTATGTTGTCAATTTTCACATTACGGAACCGAATAAAACTAATTTTACCAAGACATTCTCTTTTCGCTATTACAGGGTGTTTCAAAAAGAATATATTTACTTCGAATGCATATATTTATTAAACCTTACGAAATACAAATATGAAACTTTACACCCATATCTGCAAACGTCTCAAGTTCAGATTAACGAAGTTCAATATGTCCTCCATCAGCGACACGAACAGTATCACATAGATACTCAAATTCCTGCCATACTTGGGCAAGCATGTCCTTCGTCACTGATGTTACACCTGTGCGGATCCGGTTCCTCAACTCTTCCAGGTTCTGTTGGAGCGGTACTTCATAAACGTTGTCTTTAACGCAACCCCACCGGAAGAAGTCAGAGGGTGTCAAATGTGGTGACCGTGGAGCTCAGCTGAGGCATGCCAAGTCGCCAGCTCCTTGACGTCCAATCCAACGGTTCGGTAGAGTTTCATTCAGATATTCACACACTTGGCGAAGCCAGCGAAGGGGTTCCCGTGTTGTGGAAAAATGAAGTTGTCTTCGTGCAGTCTCAGAAACAACAAGTTTTTTAACGTAGCGAGATACTGCTGACCGTTAACCGTGTTTCCTTCAGAGAAGAATTGGCCATAAACAGGTGATCGGCATATCCCACAAAACACATTGACTTTGGGCGAATCTCATACATGTTCAGTGGCTGTATGCGGGTTCTATGGCCACAATTTCGAACATTGTCTTTGTTTACCTCACCACTAACACGGAAGGTCGCTTAATCACTGAACACGATGCGTTGTGCGAAAGTGTTATCATTGTCAATAGTGTCGAGAATCTCGTTTCAAAATGCCACACGTTTGCGTTTGTCATCAGGACGCAGATTTTGTAACAGCTATAACTTGTACTGCTTCATAACCAACTGACGTCTCAAAACACGCCAAATTGTTGTTGTACGCAGTTGTAACTCCCGACTGGCATGACGAGTTGATTTTGAGAGACTGTGTTCGAAAGCACCTTGAATTCGTGCAACATTTTCTTCAGGAACACGAGGCCGGGCGGGACTGTTTCCTTTACACACACATCCTGTATCTAGAAACTGTCGATATCATCTGGATCAATTTGTTACTTCAAACTGAAACGTCTTTGCACTGTAACCACGGAACTGCACTTCGCAAACTCTAGAACTCAAAATGATTTCAGCTGTGGAGTAGCCATTTTAAAGATATCAAGCTTACGAAAGAAAACAGGAGACCACTGACATGTAGCGACTATTAATATGAACTAGACTATGCATTCGTTTCTCCAATAGCTGAACCAAGGCGCAGTGAACGATAGTTTGGACTAAATAATACTTTGTAATACATATATTCTTTTCGAAACATCCTGTATTTTTCAAAACGCTTCGTCAGTGGTGAGGTTTATGGATGCTGCCATTCTTGTGTTCCGGGCTTAGGGAAGATTTGCTGTGTGCCATTCGAATTTTGAGTAGCAAAGGACATAATGTGAACACTCTTTTACTACGTGCTATGTTTTCAAACAGGGTAACTCTCGATTCACTACACTTTCCGCAAACGTGACTTCATCTTGACGTCAGACGCAATATCGACGACCTCATCATCGACTATCAACTTTCGCTAGCCTTCGATACGGGCCACTGGCAAGAGTTAATGCCCAAGCACTGAAGATTTTCCAAGCCACGTCATTCTTGGATAGATTATTATAATTACTGCAAATATAAAATGTTACATAATGATTTATCGATGGTTAATGTCTTCATATAAAAGTGCTCTCTCAGAAGTCACTTATTATCGTCAATAATTTCCAGATTAAGCATGGAACACGTTTGTTTTATAATTTGTAGTATGTCGTTCTAAGCTAGCAGAGCACTGAAAAATTTTTACAAACACGTTGTCATTATCGTATAATGCAACTTAAGAACGGACCAACGATATATACATTCAGGAGAAAATATGAGACAAACTTCACAAGGTTAACTGATAGTGTAACAGATAACGGCGGGGTTTCTGGAGTCGGATATTGTGGGTTCCCATCCCATGATATGCAGATAATTTTGTCATGTTATCGCTGGTAGCACATTCTGCGACCCTCTTGTCAATGTAGTACAAGTAACTTGCGCAATAAAAGATATTATTTACATTTTGTGTGAGGATGAAATAAATAGAAATATCCGAGTGCGCGCCTATGCAGGAACTTATGAGGACAGCTTAAATTGTTGCGAGTGAAACAAGTAACGATAACATCCATATTCCTCCCTCTCGTAAATATTTCACTCTCTATTTCCGAATAAGTGCCGTGTTCGAGTGTGAGGTTAGGCTGGAACCTAAGAGCAACCTTTAAACTTCTGCGAGTGAATCGACGTGCAATAACATTCATATCCTCCCTTGTTACAAAATCGATAGCCGATCATGCGGTCGTCCATATTGTGACTGAGGTCAAAATGAGGTCACGTTTGCGAGAAATTCATGAAACAAGATTTACACTTTCAAACATCCACATGAAGCACACACAAATCTTGCCATCGATTATTCCTTTCAAAAAATAAAAGCGAAATGTGTATAGCCTCACAAAGTGCATTTCTTCTTGTTTCTGTCAACCGTTACCTAATGCTCCATTTGGAAATCTCCACGACCAATGGTACTTAAAATTTATCAAACACCCATATGCGAAAATCCTCACCTTCATGGAATTTCTTCAGTATTACTAAATGTTACCAACGATTAAACTATGCTCACTGCAAAAACCCACCAGGCCAGTCCTCGTTCTCCTACCATTTTTCTTTCTCTTCCTCTAATAGAATTCCACTCCTGCATCACAACTAAGCTTTCGTCGCCATTAACCACTTGAATAATTTATCTCAACATACACTGTCTCACTCTTTCCACCAACTGCAGAGCTAGCAGGCGTATGTTACATTCGTACATACCTTGTCCCCGATAATTCATTTGCTATGCTGTTGGTAGTAGGTTACTCACATTCAAATCTTCTCATTTATGATTAGTCCTGTTCTTGCATTAGCTCTATTTCATTTAGTGCTGGTAATCTCATACTGACCTGACTTGATCTTCATGTTACCGCATTTCACTTCTACACTACATCCAACTTGAACGTATTCACTTCTCTTTTTAAATTCTCTAACCTATCTACCTACTTAAGGGCACTAACACCTTACGCTCCGACCTGTAGAATTCCACTTTCGTTCTTCCGATTACGTGCCATTTTTGAGTAGTCGCAGCCTAGAGATCGGTTTCGGCTACTATTTTACGTCCATAATGTTTTGTCTGAGACTGTACCATCACCATTTAACGATGCAGCAGAGGTATATCTTCTTGGAAAAAAAATAGCAGTTGTAGTTTCCTCTCGTTTTGAGACATTCGCAGTAGCAAGACAGCATGGATGGCCACGTTGGCTGATGTTACAAGGCCACACCAGTCAGTCATTGAGACTGGTGTTACAAGACCAGTCAGTCGTCCAGACTGTTGCCTCTGCAGCTGCTGAGAAGCCCTCCGCTGCTTGTCAGAAGCCATATGTCGGTCTGGCCGCCTCACATATACCATCACAATGTGGTTCCACTTACAGTAAAGCTGTGCTAGATGCAGGCAAGACATTCCACCTTGGAAATTCGACGGTCCATATCACCTACAGATTTTATCATTTATTTTTCGTGCCATACTGTATACGGACAAAAAGTAATATTTCGGTAACTGCCGTTCTTCGAGGTGTTTTCATTTTAGTGGATAGCAGAATATTTACCATAGCAGCAGCCGCCTGAGATGTGACGAACCTTGTTAGGTAGGGTTGCATCTTACTGCTATGCCTCGAGCATGTGTTCCAATTAAAAGAATTTAGGCTAAAAATACACTGTAGCAGGAACAAGATACTGATAAAACCTAGAGCTAAGGAGTGAGCTCTATCTAATTCCGTAGGCAGGCTGCAGAGCAGAAATCCCGTAATGTGCAGGGCAGCAAAATCCTCCAGTCTCCAAGAACAAGCCGAACGACGCACGAGTATCAGATCATACACAGTTTACGCCACCGCCAGTCATTCGTAGGAAAATTACTGCGTTCGTTTAATAGGCGAGGTTAATTTTTCTGAATTACTGTAGAATTTTTCAGATGGTAAACGTGATTCTTGTGGTAGTCGTAACGAAGTTTGAACTGGATGCGTCAGGCAGTTAATTGATGACTGTAATCTGAAGATGACACTGTATCAGTTGATTCTGTAAATGAGTAGTAAAAATGTCGCACTGTTATTAAACATTTTAGTTTGAAGGATTGGGCAGCCGAACAGATGAATTCAGAATGACGTCAAGTCCGAGGGACTCTGCACAGCGTGTACTGCCAGGAGCAGAGCTGCAGGCGGAACGCGCTTTGGACACTTAGAGACTTCAGCAGAGCAGGAGACGGCGACGACACCCGTCAAGTCGCAACACACAGTGGCTGAGACGGGGTGATTTTCCACTGAGAATATAAAGCAGTGTCGGGGAATGTTTAATATCGATGTGCAGGGAATTTTACTCCAAATCAGAGATGAAAAAGGTGACAAAACATTGGACATGGACCTTTGAAGCGTGCAAGTGGAGGCTGAAACCATTGTGTTAGCTGATATTCCGTTGAGCAATATGCGTACAAAACAATGGCAAATCAATTCCATTACGAGTCATGGTTTTCTCTTTTCAGTGATTTTACTGGGCGCTAAGGGTTAATTTTTTGGTAAATGGAATTATGATTCGTTGCACTTAAACATTTGAAACAGAGTCACATTCATCATCAAAATATTTAAGCGCAACGGAATATAATTTCATATTCCGGAAGATTAATCGGTAAGGCCCAATAAAAGCACGCAGAAAGACATGACTAAAGTTCGCATTAAAATTACTTTAATACATTGTAACCACAAGTGTATATTGCACAATGATTCTGATGGGACATATGAAACAAACTAAGATTACGACCACTATATGAAATACACGAAATTCAGGAACAGATCTAATAACAAATAAGCAGCAGCACTGCGAATTAATCACTATGGATAAGGTAACACTCACCAAAAGAGAGCAACTTCATAAGCCTGATGTCTCAACACTTGGTGAAGAGACTTAGACGGTGTATGTTGAGATAAATTATTCAAGTGGTTAATGGGGACCAAAATTTAATTGTCATGCAGGACTAGAATTCTATTAGAGGAAGAGAAAGAAAAATATTAGGAGAACATGGACTGGTCTGGTGGGTTTTTCCTGTGAGCATAGTTAAATCGTTGGTAACACTTACTAATACTGAAGAAATTGTAGGAAGGTGTGGATTTTCACATATGGGTGTTTGATAAATTTTAAGTACCATTGGTCGTGAAAATTTTTTAATGGAGCGTTAGGTAACGGTTGACTGAAACGAGAAGAAATGAACTTTTATTTTCTGAAACGAGTACTCGGTGGCAAGATTGGAGGATGGTGCATGTGGATGTTTGAAAGCGTAAATCTCGTTCACGAACTTCTTGCAATCGTGACGTCATTTTGACGTTACTCTCGATAGCAACGGCCACATGATCGGCTATCGATTTGGTGACAAGAGAGGATATGAATGTTATAGCGCCTCGATTCACTAGCAGCAGTTTAAGCTGTCTTTTTACAAAGATTCCAGCTTCGCCTAATACTCGAAACACGGCACTTATTCCAAAATTGAGAGTCAAATATTTACGAGAAGGAAGAATATGGATTTTATAGTTAGTTGCTTAAGTCGGTGAAATTTAAGCTGTCCTCTTAATTTCCGACCTAACCACGCACTTGGAAATTGCTATTTAATCCATCCTCTGTTCACAAATCAGACAGATTGTAAATAACATCGTTTATTGCGCAACATACTTGTATTACATTGATAAGATGGTCGCAGAATGTGTAAGCAACGATAACATGAAACAATTATTTGCAAGTCATGGGATGGGTTGGAAACCCACAACTTTCGACTCGACAAACCCCACCGTTATCTATTATGCTAACAATCATGCGAAGCTCGTCTCGTGTCCCGATCTCCATATTCTCTCTTGAATGTATATATGTGTAAGGGTCTACCGGGTGCACGCAGCTGTACGGTACGTAACACGTGCTCGCCAGCCGACCTATGAGGAGTGCCGACAATCTGCTCGGTCAGTGCACTTGCGTCCGGCCGCAGTGCGACGCAGGGAGTAAGCCACTGGCCGCCGTCTGCAGCGCGCCGTATTAAGTAGCGCGGCCTCGGGTGTAAATATGTCTCTCTTTCTTAGCTCACCATGGAGACTTTCAATACAATCATAATTATGTCAGACACAGTGATGATGGGTGCGCCTAGAGTGCGCGTTTTATAATCAGCCTTTGTTAATAAAACTGTTTAAACTTACTTCTCGGCATTCGTGTATTGCCGCAACTGAATGACCCACTGCTCACAAACCTTGACAAATATTTCGTCTAATTATCATCTGGAACAAGAACACAAACAACCCCCTGATGGAAGTGGTGTCAGAAGTGGGATTATTACGGAAAATCTACAGTCCTGAAGAGGTGCAGCACAACGTGAACTTCGAGCACCAGCAGCAGCATGAACATCTTCCGACTATGCGGGGATATCCAACGCTGGAATTCAGGTTGGTCTACTCCAGTTTGGATACAATACGAAAGGCAGTGATGGATTTTTATTTTACATTTGAGTCACTCATTGGCGTTAAATCAGCCGAAATATCGCAATCCAGTCAGAGTACGTCGTCGATCTACAAACTGTTATTACTGAACTGCAAGAAGAGATTCGGCAGTAAAAAGCAGAAAGAAACAGGCCTAACATTCCGAGAGACTTGTCAAATTATAGTTCATGCAGTACAAGTACAACTACAATTAAGCAGTTTTCATTATCGCCGTCAGGACCAGTTTTTAGCAGGAAATCCGAAGATGATGTTAAGGTGTTTTTTCGTAAACTTGAAAGTGCCGCCCTGTTAGGATCATGGACAGATTCCGACAAGCTAGTGGCTGCCAAATTAAGAATTCAGGGAGTAGCACAAGATTTAATTAGCGCAGAACCTACTTGCGTGAAAACAGAAGATTACAATGAGTTTAGAACGATTGTTGTTGAGAGATTTAAAACGTACAAGTTAGTGGAACATGTAAATGAAAATCGCATTCAATTGTTCAAAGTCGACGAGAGAGCCATTGACACATTCATTCATGGGTTGCACAGAGAGGAAGTAAGCAAAGCTGTTAGATTGGTACGACGTAAAACGTTTCAGGAAGCAGTAGAATCAGCTGCTGGTTTCGTTGAAGCACTAAGACGACCGAATGAGATGCAGAAACAAGAACGCAGAGTTTTCAACACATCAGTACAGTGCTGCAGAATCTGGGTCACAAGCGTAAGTACTGTAAAGAGAATCAAATCTGCTACCATTGCGGGGTGCAGGATCATGTTTCAAGCGATTGTCGCAACAAGAAGAAAGGTAATGCGAACAACAGACAATCGGCCAGATCTTTAAACGAGTATGTGGACGTAGGGGCCACCACTCTGTCGGCCTCCTGCTAGAGACAGTGATTTCTGTTAGTTCCAGCGAAAATCAGACCGAAAATTACTTCGTGATAGGTGCTGTATATCGTGGGAGAGACATCGAACTACTTATTGACACAGGAGCACAGACCTAATTAATGTGGTGTGGAATAGATACACGGGATAAATTGAAACCGCCGCTATTAAAAGTGCGAGGGTTAAACAGAGGAAAACTACGTAACTGTGGAGAAGTTGACATAGAATTAATTCTTGACCAAGGCTGAGATGAAGATGAAAATAAAGATAAAGATAATTACACAGCAAGGGTGCAAGTAGTTTCAAACAACGAAACGCGTTACGACGGTGTAATTGGATTTGATTTTTTGTGTGCTAACGAGGCAGAGATATTTGTCGCAGAAAGAAAGATCAGATGAGGTAACAAGTGTTGCAGTTATTAACACAGATATTTGTAACAGTAACGCAAAATTATAATGAGGAAACGAAGTTAATAATGAACTGAAGCGCAAGATTTGGAATAAGATAGAACATTTGACACCTGATAAAGAGAATACTTTAGCAACTGTTTTGTTGGAGTATGCAGATTTATTCCGAGAATGTGCAAATTTACCTGTCACTCATTTAGTTCAGCATCGTATTCATACATGAATGGCAGCCCCAGTCACACAGAAACCTTACCAAATACCATTCAGTCAACTAGAGTCGGTAGAAGACATGGTTACAGAACAATCAGAAGCCAGAATTATAAAACCAAGAGATCACCCACCGTGCTGTTCGCCTGTTGTAATTGTAAAGAAGAAATCAATTTCTGGAGAATCACAGTTCAGTTTTTGTGTTGATTACCTATCTTTGAATGCTGTGACCACACCCAAAATGTACCCCTTACCAAATTTAGTGGAAATCTTGAATTACTTGGGCAGATGTCCATTTTATTAAGTATGTCATTTGACAAATGCTTATCACCAATTAACGGTGCATCCAGAAGATAAAGCAAAAACTTCATTTGTAACAGCTACAGGAGTATACAAGTATCTTTGTATGCCATTTCGACTTTGTAATGCTCCAGCTACATTTCAATGCATGATGGATTCAGTTTTACACAAGCTCTTGTTTACCTTGATGATGTTATAATTTTTGGTGAAAACATGAAGCAGAGTACTTAGAGACTACAAGCTGTTTTTGAGTGTATAAGAAGCGCAAACCTGTTTCTATCAATAATGTCAGTTTGCACAAAGAAAAGTTAACTATCTAGGTCATGTTATAACCAGTGAAAGTGTTCAACCTGATCCAAAATTAATTGAAGGTGTAAAGGATTTTCCTGGACCACAGAGTTTGAAAGAACTACAATCATTATTGAGATTCTCAAATTTCTACAGACAATTTATAGCCAGTTATGCGAATATAGCATGTCCAATGACACAGCTACTGAGGAAACGAGCCACATTAAATTGGTCAGCAGAGTGCAAAAAGGCAATGGAATAACTTAAAACTGGTCTAACCACAGCCCCAGTGTTAGACTATCAAGATTTCAGTAAATCTTCTATTCTTTTAACTGATGCATCCAATTTTGCCATAGGTGCCATCTTGTCTCAAGAAGCTGATGGTTATGGACATCCAACAAAGCAGAATGGAATTATACTACTACTGAGATGGAGCTTTGTGCTTTGTTTTTTGGTATAACACATAACAGATGTTTCTTAACTAGAAGAGAATTTTACCGTTATTACAGATCATGCCACAATTCAATGGTTATTGAACTTATAGGATCCAAGTTCCAACTTAACAAAATGGGCATTAAGACTGAGTGAGTACCAATTTAAGGTTATACACTGACCTGGTAAACAACATTTGAATGCTGATGCAATGATTGGGAAAGTCAATGTCTGTGTTATCATAAGTCGAGAAGAAGAGTTAAAGGCAGCTCAAGAGGAAGACTCACACTGCAAATTATAGAAAAATGATCATTATTTTGTCGAAATAGATGAATTATTGTAGAAAACCAATAGTCAAGGAAACATCCTAGTTATTCCAGAAATCATGAAAGACCAAATCATGAAAGAACAACATGGTTCTTTATTATCACGACACTGTGTTAAAAAAGCAACAAACATTAAAGTTGTTCAAATGTTTTGGTGGCCGAACACCAAAGCTGACGTTTTCGAGTTTGTTTCATAATGTGACTCTTATAACAGACGTAATAATATAGGAAAAAGTAGAGCACCATTGCAAGAACTGCCAGAGACAAGCGAACCATTTGAATGAGTAGGACTAGATGTCATAGGACCATTGCCTAAGACTAAAGTTGGAAACTAATACTTATTGACAATGTTAGATCATTTCTCTAGATACCTTCTCATGATACCAAAACCTCATCAGAGCGCTGAGACTATAGTTAAAGTTTTTGTAAACAAATAGATTCTTAAGTTTGGATCACCATTAAGTATAATTAGTGATCAAAGAATGAATTTAATGAGTGAATGACTTAAACATACTTGTAAGCTCATGCAAATAACTGAGTTAAGGACTACAACAACACACCCTGAAGGAAATGGAAGAGTTGAACGAGTCCACAGAACAATCATTAAAACCTCTTGATGCAATAATTTACCGACAGCCGTAGGTATTGTAGAAATTTATTTTATTTGATGAACTTCTATATGCCACCGGTTTTGGCATTACATTTATGCCATATTCAGGCTCCAGTCAGGATGATTTGATTCACGGATCCAGTTATATGACTCCTTCCGTGTGTAGCGATTTTACGACTATGACAAGTAGGACCTGAAGATGGCATCAATGTAATGCCAAACTGGTAGCACATAGAAGTCCATAAAATAAAATAAATTTCTACAATACATACGACTGATGGTAAATTATTGCATCAAGAACTTCATGCCAGCCGTTGTCCCACGATCCATAATGGATCAATGAAGAATCATTAAAATGGTTAGCCATTATGTGATTAACATACACTACAATTGGGATGTCTGTTTACTGTACTTGGTAAGTTGTTACAATGGCAAAAAGCACAGCTGAACTGTGAGATCGTCTATGGAAGAAGAATGCATTCACCCTTGGACTTTGCACGATCAACTGCCGGAAACAGCAATTAACATGTAAGGGATCTAGCACGCAAGCTAAAGAAGCATGGAGGGGAGTGAAACAGCGAAATCATCAATCTTTTTTAAGCAAGCACGACAACACAACCGCCAAGCAGCAGTGCCACAGCATCGAGTTGCAGATCTTGTGTACCTGAGAAATGTGGTGTCAAAGAAGAGTCAAAATAAAAAAGTTTAAGAAGTTTTGTAAAGGAGCGTATCCAATCTTGGAAGTGTTGTTGCCAGTCACTCTTAAGCTCCAACTATCCTTTCGTTCCATTGTGGTTCATGTCAATCGAGTAAAGCCATTTCTGGGTAGATTTTCTGTGGTATTGCAAGACGACGAGGACCAACCGAGAGGTAGACCTGCTGTTCTCAAACCCAGGAAACGAGAATCGCGAGGTCACAGTCCAGATGTTGAGGCTGAGGCATCGCCAAGTTCCGAGCGATCCTATTCCAGACACCTCTACAATCTGCGTAAATGTGTGTAGGTGTGAGATTGCAATGCATGTGTTTATTTCAGCCATGTGCTTATGTGAATGTGTAGTGAAAATTTAGCATTGAAGCTATTACACGAGTGCACAAGTGAAACTAAACCTTTTATTCCACTGGATACCACAAGAAACTCATTTAATTTATGTTCATTGTTAAGAGAGAATAGAAGCTTTCGAAATGTGGCGCTACAGAAGAATACTGAAGAGTAGATGGGTAGATCACATAACTAACGAGGAGGTATTGAATATAATTGCGGAGAAGAGGAGTTTGTGGCACAACTTGACAAGAAGAAGGGACCGGTTGGTAGGACATATTCTCAGGCATCAAGGGATCACAAATTTAGCATTGGAGGGCAGTGTGTAGAGGGAGACCAGGAGATGAATACACTAAGCAGATTCAGAAGGATGTAGGTTGCAGTAAGTACTGGGAGATGAAGAAGCTTGCACAGGATAGAGTAGCATGGAGAGCTGCAGCAAACCAGTCTCAGGACTGAAGACCACAACGACTAGAACTACAATATTTAGAATTAATTAACCATTTTCATTTTTATTCTAATGTTCCTATGATAGCGTATTCAACTTATGCTGCAGTTATAGTACCACAGAGTACAGGTGTTTTGTTTGAACCACTATCAGACGTGATAGTTTCAGCAAGTAATTCAAAACTTGTTCTCAAGTACAGTCTGAGTGAAATCCAGCAAAAGTTCAGTTCTGTAAAGAAGCCAATTGATCTAAATCGTTCTGTTAAGGGTTATGATATAATTTTGGATATGGGTACATCTTGGTATAATATCTGGGTCACAGCCAAAATGCAGGTAGAGTCTGCATTTGCTAATTATGAACAAGAGATTTGCTGTTTTTTAAAGCTTTTGCCACATAAAACTTTAATTAGGCACAAACGGGCCTGGTTTGATTTTGGATGGAGTATCCTTAGTACAGTATTTGATACATTAACTATTCGAGATCTACTGGAAGTGACTAGCAAAATATTAGCTCTTGCACAACAGTCCAGTACAAATTCAACTAACATCTCTAATGAAATTATCGTATTAAAGAATATGCAAAGAACTATTACTAACTACACAGTTTTCATTGAACAGATTTACAGCAATTTATCTCACATTTCCACATAATTCCTAATGAAATGAAAGAAAAAATCCAAGAACTATTCCAAGTATTAAATGCTGTGTGTGCACACTTAGATTTAAACACACTTTTGTTAAGGATTACTGATAGTTCATCAAATGCTAGAATTGATGCCCTTAACTTAAGAACAGCCTTAGAAAGTAGTTCAAATGATTGTTTGAGCAGCGTACTACTGCATCAAGAACAATTTTTACAGATCCTACTGTCAATTGAGTGAAAGCTAGATGCAACCTATACTATGATTTAGCCTGTTAAATATTACAATTTATACCATCACCATAAGGAAACCAGCACACACTCTTTAATGATTGAATATGAATTAACTGTTATTATTTCTATACCCAATGCTAGATCAAAGAATAATTTGGAAATATGTAAAATTTGTACTTGCCTATGAAATGAAGACAGTTAGGGATTCATGTAAGGTACGTAGTCAGTGATTATCTACTGATCAGCATGGATCGAAGATATTTTGTCAGTAAATGAAAATGATATGCATATGTGTAAACGTAGTCATAAGTTAATTTGCCCTGAATCAGCAGTATTCTTAGATAGTAGAGTGTATAGATTGTGAGAAAGATGTGTTTGTGAATCATCCCCCAAGAGATAATTGCCCTAGAATTTTGACACGTTTTCATCACCCATTTCTTAAATGATGTTCAGAAGCTATAATTTTCTCATTTAACTCCACCCTTGATGTCACATTTTCTTCTAGAAATTATTATACAACTGAGCTAGTTTTACACTCAAATTGAATAATAGTGGATTAATCTTGAATGCCACAAATTGTGATTTATCATGTGAAATATTTTATATGCCTAGTATATTACCAACTACATTTCACGCAACTGGACATTTACCATCAATGAGAATGTTATCTGTTTATTGCAATGATTCATACCTATTAACATATGGAAAGCATTCCTTATCAAGTTTTTCTGAGGACAGTAATTTAATTAATGATATCTATGAAAATTTGATTACTTCCAATAATGAGTTAAACTTCATTGAAGCAGCAAACAGAATTAAGTCTTGTAAGTAGGCTGTTTAGGTTTTTATGTTGGTAACACCATGTAGCGCTCTGTATGAAAATCACTGACTGCGCTGTGTGCAGTCTGTGGCTGGTTTGCATTGTTGGAGTATTTGCCATTGTAGTGTTGAGCAGTTGGATGTGAACAGCACGTAGCGCTGCGCAGTTGGAGGTGAGCTGCCAGCAGTGGTGGATGTGGGGAGAGAGATGGGAGACTTTTGAGAGTGGATGATCTGGACGTGTGTCCATCAGAAAGAGTAAATTTGTAAGACTGGATGTCATGAACTGATATATATATATATATATATATATATATATATATATATATATATATATATAATTTTTGAACGCTATTAAGGTAAATACATTGTTTGTTCTCTATCAAAATCTTTCATTTGCTAAGTATGCCTATCACTAGTTAGTGTCTTCTGTATTTCGAATCTTTTATTCAGCTGGCAGTAGTGGCGCTCGCTGTATTGCAGTAGTTCGAGTAACGAAGATTTTTGTGAGATAAGTGATTCATGAATTGTATAGGTTATTTTTAGTCAGGGCCATTCTTTTGTAGGGATTATTGAAAATCAGATTGTGTTGCGCTAAAAATATTGTGTGTCAGTTTAGTGAATGTCTGAGTACGTCCAGTTTTGCTCAGCTGTTTCAAAATCAAATAACGTAAGGGGTATACCAGTACAGTAATTCATAAATTTTTCTAAGGGGATGTTTCATATGTCGACCTTTCGCCGAGGATACCTCACTGGAATCTTCTGATTTTTTCTTGTAGTGTGTGTAATTAGAGTAGCTATTGTTTATTGCTAGAGCGTAATTGTAGAGAGAATTTCCTTTGTGGTTGTAGTTTTTCATTCTGTACAGTAAAACAGTTGTGGCATGCCTGTAGATTTGTACCTAGTATTTCGCAGCTGCGCTTGCAATTAACGAGATATTATTTTCAGTGCTATGCTAAAGTGTTTTCTTGTTTTTGCTCTTCAAATTGTGCTTTTCTTGTTACCATGTGAAATACGGGATAATTATGGCGTGTGAAAAACGTAACACTATGCTCCAAAGTAAATTGAGAAATGATTGTGACGACGATTGTAGCTTATCAGCTCCACCGTGTAATGAATTAACAGACATTCAAAGTAGTAATCTGGTAATTGTGCATAGGGAAATGGGGTGGGCGGCAAATAATGGTGTAGACAGTGAAACAATTAGTGGACAGGGAAGTATTATCGATCGATCGGTAGGCAACAGCTCACCTCAGGAATCCGAAATGACAGGACACAATCTTCCAAATCCTGTAGATTCAGGTTTTGGGTCCTCACCGTTTTCTCAAATAAGTCAAGACACATTTTCTGCTTGTCAAAATGTGAATGCTGCTGGTGCAAATGCACTGTCGAAAAGCATAGAGGAACAGATACCAGACACTAATACATTATTATCGCAATTAATGCAACAAATGAAACAAAATCAGAGACAAACACAGCAACAGCTTCAAATGTTCAACACCACTGTTGAACAAACACGTGAAGGATTAACTGCTGAGTTACTTAAAATCGAATCGAAATGTCAAAAAGTCTATGTTGACGTAAAAACACAAATTTGTGGGCATTCTCAACCTATTTTTTTGTGTCATGAAAATGCATTACAAAATCATGAAGCACCCATTAAAGAACTGCAAACTATTGTTCATGAAAATCACGACACCTTGCAAGGTAAAATTGACTCAATTGCATCTACTGATTCGGTCATGCAACTTGCAAAAGCTCAAGGAAACTTAAAGGACATAGTAGATACGTTTTCAACACAAATAGATACTCTGAAAATTGGTTCAGACAGCACATGGAGGAAATTAGTTCATTATCAGAGAAAGTAGTCGAACTATCGGCTCAGCTAAATAATTTATCTACGAAGGTAGATGCTAATTTGAATGACACAAGACTGGTAGTCTTTAATTACACAGAAGAGTATGAACAAATTAGAAAATTCAAACTAAATCACTATCAAATCAATACCCAATACAAAAGAGAATTCAGGGAAATACAAGATCAGTTGATTACATATTTCAGAGGAGACTCGCACTCTAACACGGGAAAAGAGACTTAGAAATACGGAAAGGCCACAAAATAATAACACAGGGCATTTCAGAAATTGGCAAGGTGCACCGAATTTTGAGATGGAACCGCCGACACGACATAACAGTGACCGATATGCGACTCGCCGACACGATGATTTTGACTTTAAGCTGTTCATTACTACACGTAAATTCAAAACATTTAATAATTCTGGCAACGAAATTCATCCACAAGCGTGGCTTCATCAATTCTCTCATTGTTTTACTTACAACTGGTCATTAGAGCTCAGATTAGAATTTATGTGTGGCTCCGTAGAGAATGAACCAGCTGTAAGAATGCGATCGGTCATTCACGATTGTCACAGTGAAGGAGAATTTTATCTTGCCTTCCTCTCAGCATATTGGTCTCAAGCTACACAAGACCGAGTAAAACATAGCATCATAATGATGAAACATTTCGAACAATCTGAATTGTTCAGTCTTGTGAAATATTTTGAAGACATGTTGCATAAGAATCAGTATCTGTCAAACCCATTGAAGACATGTTGCATAAGAATCAGTATTTGTCAAACCCACACAGCCCCTCAGAACTCATCCGCATTTGCTTAATCAAATTGCCTGAACATTTACGAAGTACTATTTTGGCAGGACGTTGCAAAGACGATATTGAAGCTTTTCAGGGACTCTTACAAGAATTGGAAATTGACACTGATAATCGAGGGACGCGAAACAGGAACACAACAATTACAGGTCACATCCGTCACAATTTCGCGATGACAGAAATAATAACTGGACACGACAAGGCTATTCTTACAACGCAAATAGCGACTAAAACAGACACCACTCGTATGACAACCGTTGGTAGAGTAATAGCAATTACCTCTCCGCAGTAATGACTATAACAGAGACAATCAGAGGATCAGACAATATGGGAACCAACATTATTATTATCAGGGGAGACAGAATAACTTCACACACAATGGTCCACTGCAGTTACGATTCCGGGAGAAAATCTCCACCACATGACTGACTAAAAAGAAACTATGGAAACTACTGACAAAACGACAGACCTGAATTTCATCAGAACTGGCGGGATTCAAACAAGGCAGGGCCCTCTCGACAAGGTGAATTTGTAGAAGTTAGATCTCCTAACCCCAATAACGACACGCGCAAACAAAGAGACAATAGGCAATGACTCACACTGCTCGCAGCACAAAACGTACTTATAAAGCTAACGACGCAGCTGCCGTAGCTAGTAATTACGTAAAAATGGAAGACATTAGGGACATCTTACTCCAGGGACACGACTTAAAACACAACAACGTTGCATATCCTGTAATTCACATTACAGTAAATGTCGTAAAATTTACGGTAGTACTTGGCTTTGGCAATCTCATTTCAGTAATTAGTGAAACAGCTTTTAGCAAATGCAACAAATCGAACGGTTGCCCCACACTTCCTTTATGTAAGATTAAATTGCAAGGTGCAAGTTTTGGAAAAAATGTAGATGTACACCAACAACTTAGAGTTCTTTTGTCAAAGCCACAGTTTCTCTATGAACTTCCTTATCATTCCATTATTGTCAACAGAAATTATGTTGGGAGTAGACATTTTGAATGAATAAAAAGCAATCTTAAACTTTCACGATGCTGAAATAAGTTTAGAGAAAGCAGGTAAGTCAATAGCGTTCAAATTTGAAGATTGGCTCTCAAACGATGACGAGGAAATGAATCAGCTTTACTTCCTGTTAGACAACTGTTCGAAACTTTCGACGGAACTTGACACTAACAATCATTCTGCAAGTATCGAGAAGGATGATATCGATTGCGTATTTGATTGTAATGAGTTAATTCAGAATAAATTTCAAACAACTCAGAATTGTAATGACACTGATAGGCAGGATGTTTTTGAGATTTTACAAGCACATTCCACAGTTTTTACTGACAAAACAGGAACAATCAAGGGATTTCAATACCAATTTTGTGTTCGTGAGCATACTAAATTTTGTGTTAGACCATACATAATTCCGGCACATTATAAGGACCGTGTTAGAACAGAAGGCCACAAACGTTGGAAGAGCTTCTTCAAAGTTTTAATGGTGTAAAAGTGTTGCCTTCCATTGATCTCAGATCCTGCTTTTATCAGATCTAACTTCACCCAGAATGTAGAAAATAAACAGCTTTTCTTTGTTTCGGCGTTTGCTATCAATTTCGGTTTGAACATTTCTTCGGCAGCAGTCATTCGCGGGCTAAATTCCATATTACATGAGTTCTTAAAACGTCACATCACCTTATATGTGGACGATATTCTGATAGCAGAAGCTTCATGGGAACTACATAATCGCATCCTCAATAGAGTATTACGTATTTTTGAAGAATCTGGAATTACAGTTAACTTGGAAAAGTCCGAATTCGGTAGAACAAAGGTGAAGTTTTTGGGACATATTATTTCTTCTGAAGGCATTCAGCCGGATCCTGAAAAGTTAGAAGCAATCAGAGCCATTCCAGTTCCAAAAAAAAAAAAAAAAAAAACAAGTCTGCAGTTCTCTAGGTCTTGTGAATTTTTACCGTCGTTTTCTGAATATGCAACTTCTAGTTACACCAAAACTTTGTTCTGTCACTAGAAAAAATACTATTTAGAACTGGGACGAAGAGGCACAGTTGGAATTCAGTTCTTTCAAAGAATCGCTACTTAACACGCCATTATTAGCTGATCTGGATGTGTCACAAGATGTCTGCCTTAGCACGGATTCTTCTAAAGTCAGTCTTGGTGCCCTTTTATTTCAAGAATAAATAGAAAATGACACTACTGTTCAGAAAACCATTGCTTTCGCTAGCCGAGTGCTAACAAAATCTGAAAAAAATTATTCCGTTACTGAATTAGAAGCTGGTAAGCACGTAAAAGTATACAGTCATCATCGTGCATTACAATTTATTATGTCTTCAAAATTAAATCATGACAGGTTAAAACGTTGGGCATTGTTTCTGCAAGAATTCCACTTCACAATAGTCTACATACCCGGCAAGGAGAACATTGTGGTGGACGCACTGTCACGCGCACGGGCTGGGCTTGAGAAAAGTAACACAGAAGGCAACCTGAAGAAAAATTTCAGTATTCTTTACATTCAGAAAGTTGCCTTTGAAAATTTCATCACCACATCTTTAAAGGACATTTCTCATGAAGAAGATAAAGATCCGATTTCGAAAGACATCAAAGTAAATGGCATGAAAAGACACACACACAAATTTGGCATTATTATCTGGTTAGAAACAACATACTCTTCAAACGCTGTACTGTTGATGACAAGCTGTGGGTACTTTGCATTCAAGATGATTTTGTCAATAAGCTCATTTGGTGCATTCATTTCAGCTACGCACATTTTGGTCCACAAAAATGTTATCATATTCTTCCGACAACTTGTCATTTTAACAATATGGAAAGAAACATTCAAAGAGTCTTGTCTATTTGTAAACTTTGTCAAAAAGCTAAACCATCTACCATCTCACATCGTGCTCCGTTGTTTCCTATCATTCCTTCTAAATTAAGAGAATTTGCTGCTGTCGATCTCTTGGGACCCCCTGTCAGAACTTCGAATGGATTTTCGTACGTTCTAGTAGCTGTTGAACTTACTTAAAAATTTGTTTCGTTCACACCATTACGTAATACCACTGGACGGTCTGTATCCAATGATTTAGTTAAAAATTTCTTACGTGAAGTTGGACACGTACGTAAAGTCATTTCAGATAACGGACCGCAATTCAGATCTGCTGTTTGGTCACGCATGCTTCAGAATCATAAAATCAAACCTGTTTCTATTTCATTGTACTCACCACATTGTAACCTGTCTGAACGGATTATGAAAGAAATCAGTAAGCTTTGCAGACTTTATTGTCACAGAAAGCATCAGCATTGGGACAGATATTTACACTTATTTCAAAATGTGCTGAATGAAATGCCTCATGACTCCACTGCTTTACCACCTATTCTTGTACTGAAGAATGAAGAACCACCGTACAGAATCAGAGAGCTTGTACCTTTTCCGAATACACGTAACCCTCGACACAAAGACATAATTGATTTGGCTATTAAAAATATAAATTCTACTGCAGACAAAGGGAGAAAACTACACGGTAAAGCAAATGCAAAGAAACTATATATTGGTCAGAAAGTTCTCGTTAAAGCTCATTCATTGTCACATAAGAAGAAACACTTGGATCACAAATTCTTTCTGGTTTACAATGGACCTTACAGAATCCGACGTATACCACATGATGATTGCGTTAAAGTTGAAACTCTGCGTACTAGGAAGAGTAATGGATTGCACCATATTTCACATGTAAAACCGTTTATTGTGAGATATTCTGCTTTTTAACTTTGTCTTTGCTATAAATTGTTCTCTTCACGTTACTAGTACGCTTTGTCACACTTAGAAACTGTTAACATGCAACAATGTTTTGAAGTTAGGTATCCAGTTTAGAACCTAGGGAACATATTTAGACAGTAATTAAGAATGCATTGTTATAGTGTGTGTACATTCTTGCTAGTTAGTTGTACGATTACGTAACGACTATAAGGCTTACATATTTGGAACCTATACCGGCACTGCCAATGAGATTTTAATGCAACATGTTCGTTTACCTGAAAATACATTCTGGATTTAAAGTACTTTCTGAGAGATACCAGATGTCACAGTGGTTAGTTTATTTGACAGCTACACGATTATATCACTACGCTACTAATGATTGACAATTTACATTGTTGCTTTTGCGGTGTATCTGTTTTATATCTGCACAGTTTTTCTGAATTCTTCTGGAAAGGAAAACATGTTTTAGTTGTAACGTTTGTCGTATAGCTACAATGAGACAGACTTTTTCGTATCACAACAATACGTTACAGTATAGTAGTTTCTTGATCACGGTAATGTACGTAATAACTACGATATCTATATGCAATACATTTCACTTTTGCTTATTACAAGGTAAGTACATTGCCTTCTACAGAACTTTGCTTATGACGATAATTACGACACTAGGCACATTTTTTACCCTTAAGTAATGACAGAGATTATCTTACAAGACACAAAGTTTAGCGCTACAGTACACGTATTTGAGTAGTTAATTTTGTACTTAAAACATTTATTTTTAAAGATTTTAGAAATACAAAGATACAAAGGTTTTCCGTGATACATTTCATTCCATTGCTGCAATCTGTAACACCTGAGGGTATAATTACATTAGTCCTTAGGGGGTACACGCCTGCTTTGTGCACTAAGTGTGGCGAGTGCTAGGAGCCTTAGCTAATATGGTATTTGCTTATACAACTTTAAACATCGGTACCATATTTCTGTAACACAGAATTACACAGCTATCTGATAATTTAACTGAGAGAGACAAACATTTTTTTTACTACGTCAGTGTCACATGTTTACACAATTACACAGTTGGACAACTTCACACTTAGGAAATTGTATTTTATCTGTACTTTGTGAACTGTTCATATTTTTTTGGAATCACTGTCATACTATGAGAGCTTTGAATGATGTATTTGGTATGGGATCATGATTTTTAAAGGACGTTTGATGTAGATGACACTATTGAAATGAGCAGAGAATTTTTTTGCGTTTTGTAATTGTTGCAGAAACCTACAACGTTTTTGAGATTTGACTGAGGTGTTATAATGTTATTATTACGACGACGATGTGTATAATGCTGTTGAGGTATGTTTATGATAAATAAGCTGATGCTATATGAGGAATTTGATTATGCTACGTATTTATTATGATGAAATATTGAAGAAGTGTCCACGAATATGTATATGTGTAATAAGGTAAGGGATAATGAGTAGTAATTTGGGACTCTGATTTAAGAAAAAGGATGTAGGGAACCAAGAATCGTACTTTAAGAGTTATGAAATGTGTGTACATGCGTGAATGTATCACAATGCCGGTGAAAATTTTTTGGACACAGTTATATTTATAGGATTTAGTTTCTACACATTTGTAACGCAAATTCTCGACCTGTGAAATTTTTCTATATGAGACTGTCACTGTAGTGCAAACTGCTGTCATAAATATTTCGTAAGAAAGGTAAGTGACCTTGACATAATGTGTTGCGGGCGACCAGCTGTGCTAGTCACCTGGAGAAAAAGTCCTTATGTGAAGAAAAAAGAGGCCATTAACCTCGCTATTGACATTTCTTTGTAGAAAGCATTTCAAATAAGACATGCTCATACTTGAAACATACGATTACAGTTTGGGGCTTGTACTTTCTGCTTTTACTGAATGGCTAATGAAATGAAGAGAAACATTTCACATCTATTGTCTTGCTAGTTGAGAGATTTTTTGCTGCATTATGAAATGCCATATGGCTGGTGAATGACGTTTCATGCCTTGCTTTATGTATATATTTGCTCATTTTGTTTAATATCTAGTTTCTAGTTGCACTGCAGCATTGCTTAAAATAAAATTTAATAGATGTACTACTATCACTATTTTCTGTCTACACACCCAGTAAAGAATAATTTTATGATGTACTTTCTTAGAAAAGAGAGCACAAATAGAAATTTCTCTTCACAGGTATTGCATACATAATTTTTTCAACGATTTGGTAACTTTTTCTGGAGTAGGTTTTTGAGATACATCACTCTTGTGTTAAGATCTGACGTAGATATCAGACATTTCCTGTCTCTACTGTAATATTTTTTCTGCTTCAGCATTGTCATGTTTAGGTATAAGTTATAACATTTTCTGCTGCTGTTTGCCAGGCATAGTGCTACTGAATTTCACTTTGTATTACTCTGTTAAGCCAGTTTTACTACTGATTTATTTTTCTTGCTGCTGTTGTAATGTTGCATTTGCTCCGCTAATTTAGATTTACTGCTGCTAGCTTTGTCAATTTGCATTTTTTTGTCATTGCTGTTTATATTAAATGTTTTGTGCTGCTGCATTCCCCTGTCCCTTAGTTTACGCAACTGAGCCCAGTAAATTTAAGTTAGCTTAAGAAGGGGTAGACTATACAAGGGAATGAGTTTCGATGAACTGGAAGAAATGTATTGAGATGTTATACGAAAAAAAGTTTGTAAAAAAGGGTACTGAACAATGAACAGTAATTATTTTGAAGAGGATATGAATAGAATACAGAAAGCAGGTATAGGTAGGACTTTTTGAGAATAATGATGAACGAATGGAGATCTCCAAGATGTAAAGAAAGTTTTGTTTCCAAAAACTGCAGTAAAACAAACCCATTTCTTTTTGTGTTATCCCGCTATGTGTTTGTGTACCCTTATGTATTTGTGTTCTCCCTGTCTTTATATGTTTATCTGATAAGAGTTATATTGTAGAAATTTTCTAATACTATGTTATTTACTTTGTAAAGATGTTTAGACATTATTTATTCTGTTTTGTTTCCATGCTCTGTGTGAAACTAATGTTTCAAAAACGATTCTCATTCTTTTATTTATTTACCTATGTCATAATTCCTGTAACACTGTTGTACATGTTTATTTCTATTCTTTTGTAAAGCCTGCATTACTACAAATGTTATCTGTATTATTATGTTTTTAATGATGTTTTCTGTACCTTTGTAATTGTATTCTCGTTATAAAATTATAATTGACACCAGTTTATCAAATTAAGTAACTTGTAATCATTCATTTCAGTGCATACATTTCTGTTGGTCATAGTATATGCCCAATGTGTGAGAAGTTGGGACTGTTAGTGTTTGCACATGTGTTGATAATTCAGCAAGGGACTGGTTAACGGCATTGCTGGTTCTAAGGACAATTCCAAAACCTTTGTGAGTGCACAAGTGGTGGTTTATGGACTTGTTATATTGTCCGCAAGACTTTTCGGTGGTGCTTGTGCACCTGCACAGTCGCAACAGATGGCTGCTGGCCATCTCTACAAGGACTGCAGTGGGTCTGCGCCTTTGATGGCCCGCCGATACTATAATCTCTACCAAGACTACAGTGGGTCTGCTTTCTGATGACCTATCTACCAACATTCTTCAATTTCAACTGACCCTGCTGTGGGTTTACTCTGTTGTGGCCCGTTTGCTGTCTGCATGTCAAGAGTCAGAACTGTCTTTCCGTTGGAAGGACAACACTACTAGTTCAAGACTGCATGGAAATCCAGTACTTCCATGTGCATTTTCTTTTACTGCTCAGACTTTGTGCATAAAATTGTAATTTATACCGTGATGAATGATCAGGACTGTCTTTACATACTGTGAGAAAATCTTTGCTTTTGAGCAACGGTGTATCAATAAGCGTGTGCATTTGATATGTTTGTTATTGTACTTATGAAACATTTTAACAAATATGTATTGGGCACTGCCCAAAACAATTTCTAAAATTTTTGTTGGGAGCATGGGCGCTCTGTAAGTAGGCTGTTTAGGTTTTTATGTTGGTAACAGCATGTAGCGCAAAGTATGAAAATCACAGACTGTGCTGTATGCATTCTGTGGCTGGTTTGCATTTTTGGAGTATTTGCCATTGTGGTAGATATATTTCGTAAACCACATCAAATACTGACGAATCGATTCCACAGACAGAACGTGAGGAGAGGGGCAAGTGTAACTGGTTAATACAAACCATAAAAAAATGCACGGAAGTATGTTATTTTACACAAACATACGTTTCTTAAATGGAACCCCGTTTGTTTTGTTAGCACATCTGAACATATAAACAAATACGTAATCTGTGCCGTTTGTTGCATTGTAAAATGTTAATTACATCCGGAGATATTGTAACCTGAAGTTGACGCTTGAGTACCACCCCTCTGCTGTTCGATCATGTGTGTCAGAGAGCACCGAATTACGTAGGGATCCAAAGGGAACGGTGATGGACCTTAGGTACAGAAGAGACTGGAACAGCACATTACGTCCACATGCTAACACCTTTTTATTGGTGTTTTTCACTGACGCACATGTACATTACCATGAGGGGTGAGGTACACGTAGACACGTGGTTTCCGTTTTCAATTACGAAGTGGAATAGAGTGTGTCCCGACATGTCAGGCCAATAGATGTTCAATGTGGTGGCCATCATTTGCTGCACACAATTGCAATCTCTGGCGTAATGAATGTCGTACACGCCGCAGTACATGTGGTGTAATGTCGCCGCAGGCTGCCACAATACGTTGTTTCATATCCTCTGGGGTTGTAGGCACATTACGGTACACATTCTCCTTTAACGTACCCCACAGAAAGAAGTCGAGAGGTGTAAGATCAGGAGAACGGGCTGGCCAATTTATGCGTCTTCCACGTCCTATGAAACGCCCGTCGACTATCCTGTCAAGGGTCAGCCTAGTGTTAATTGCGGAATGTGCTGGTGTACCATTATGCTGATACGACATACGTCGACGCGTTTCCAGTGGGACATTTTCGAGCAACGTTGGCAGATCATTCTGTAGAAACGCGATGTATGTTGCAGCTGTTTGGGCCCCTGCAATGAAGTGAGAACCAATGAGGTGGTCGCCAATGATTCCGCACCATACATTTACAGTCCACGGTCACTGTCGCTCTACCTGTCTGAGCCAGCGAGGATTGTCCACGGACCAGTAATGCATGTTCCGTAGCTTCACTGCCCTGTGGTTTGTGAAACCCAATTCATCGGTAAACAGGTAGAACTGCAACGCATTCTCTGTTAATGCCCACTGACAGAATTGCACTCGATGATTAAAGTCATCACCATGTAATTACTGATGTGGCGACAAATGAAACGGGTGAAAGCGGTGACGATGCAGTATGCGCATGACACTACTTTGACTCAGTCCACCGGCTCTCGCAATGTCCCGTGTACTCATGTGTGGGTCCATCGCAACAGCAGCTAACACACCAACTGCACCCGCTTCTCCTGTGACGGGCCTGTTACGGACCCGTTTGCGTGCTACGACCATACCTGTTGCATACAGATGGCGGTAGACGTTTTGCAATGTGCGGCACGTTGGATGCTCTCTGTCCGTGTACCGTTCTGCATACACGCTGGAGGCTTAAGCTGCATTTCGTCGACACTCGCCATAGATGAGTATCATCTCCGCCTTTTCAGAGTTCGAATACACCATGGTCACAGTTCATACAACACTACGCTATCACAGACGTCTGGTAACACGGTGTACTACAGTTGGTCTGCGTGGGGAGACGAATGCAGAATAACAATAGCAGCAAGCGCTACATGCGGACACTGCGACTGCTAGGCCAAACCACAACAGTGCACTACAGCCACACTCGTAAACACGGTCGTCATCGTAAACATGTCCCTGCAGATGCTGCTCGCCGACCGTGGCCCGTGTTACAACACGCAACTGAATGTAGGAGGTTTCAAGCGTCTACTTTAGGTTACAATATCTCCGGATGTAATTAACATTTTACAATGCAACAAACGGCACTGATTACGTATTTGTTTATATGTTCAGATGTGCTAACAAAACTAACGGGGTTCCATTAAAAAAAACGTAGGTTTGTGTTAAAATACATACTTCCGTGCATTTTTGTATGGTTTGTATTAAACAATTACACTAGCCCCTCTCCTCACGTTCGGTCTGTGGAGTCGGTTCGTCAGTACTTGATGTGGTTTACGAAATATATCCAGCGGTAACGTTAGGCGACTCCCCCTGTATATATATATATATATATATATATATATATATATATATATATATATATATATATATTATAATTTTTGAACGCGATTCTTATACATGTTAAAATATATGTATAAGAATCGCGGTTGAATGCTAACAGTGATAACCAGTATAACGACAACTGCTACCTCGACTCCATAATGGATTATATAAAAAAAATACATTGTTTGTTTTCTATCAAAATCTTTCATTTGCTAAGTATGCCTATCACTAGTTAGTGTCTTCAGTTGTTAGGATCTTTTATTTAGCTGGCAGTACTGGCACTCGCTGTATTGCAGTAGATCGAGTAACGGAGATTTTTGTGAGGTAAGTGATTCATGAAAGGTGTAGGTTATTGTTAGTCAGGGCCATTCTTTTGTAGGGATTATTGAAAGTCAGATTGCGTTGCGCTAAAAATATTGTGTGTCAGTTTAGTGAATATCTGAGTACGTTCAGTTTTGCTCAGCTGTTTGAAAATCAAATAACATAAGGGGTTTACCAGTACAGTAATTGATAAATTTTTCTAAGGGGATGTTTTAGTCCTTCAATTCATCCAGTAATGTTAATGCATACTTGCTACTCAGTATTGTGTTTTTATTGCTTTTATTAAACTGTTTTTTGTCAGCAGCATTTGTCATGTATGAAATTGTCATCCTGAAGGCACGCTTCTCTGTACCGAATGTTACTGTGTCTGCAAATGAAATACATGTTGCAATGCCTTCTGATGCCACAAATTGCGAAATAGATTCATAACGCCCAGGAGGTCGTTTTGAGCCACCTATGGTTGCTCTTCTTCTCTGGGGAGAGTGATGTATGGGTCAACCGGTTGCACGCAGCCATACGGTACGTAACACGCGCTCGCCAGCCGACCTATCTGGAGTGCTGACAATCTGCTCGGTCAGTAAATGTGCATCCGGCCGCAGTGCGACGCAGGGAGTAAGCCACTGGCCGCCATCCGCAGCGTGGCCTCAGGTGCAAATATGTCTCTTTTTCTTAGCTCAGCATGGAACCTTTCGCTACGACCACAATTACGATGTCAGACCCAGTGGTGATGGGTGCATGTAGCATGCATGTTCTATGATCAGCCTTTGCCAATAAAACTGTTTAAACTTACTTCTCGGCCTTCACGTAGTGCCACACCTGAAGGACCCACCACTTACAAATACTGACAAATATTTCGTCTAATTATCACCCAAGGCAACAAGACAAACAAACCCTAATACAATGTTGATGCGTTATTAAGTGACATTTAAACACAATGATCACATTTCTGTAATAAATTTTCACTACTCTGATGGCTTGAAACTGCATACTACTAATTATAAAACAAAAGGTTTCATGTTTAATTTGCAAATTATTGGTGATAATAACTCACTTCTGAGAGAGCACTCTTATATGAAGCCATTAACCATCGATAAATCATTATGTAACATTTTATTATTGCAGTAAATATAATATATCATTCCAAGAACGTCGTGTTTTTTGTAAATATCCAGTGTGTGGCCATTAAGTCTTGTCAGAGGTCTGTATCGAAAGCTAACGAAAGTCTATAGTCGATCATGCGGTCGTAGATGTTGCATGTGACGTCAAGATGACGTCACGTTTGTGGAAAGTGTGGTGAAACGAGCGTTAACCTGTTTGGAAACATAGCCATAGTAAATGAATGTTCATATCCTCAGTGCTTTGCTACTGAAAATTCGACTGGCTATTAGCAAAACTACTCTAGCAGCGTTCCTAAACCTTGTCACTGGCGGAGCGTTTTAAAAAATAATAGCGAATTGAGAATGGCTTGGTAAAATTAGTTGTAATGGGTCCCGTAATATGAAAATTACCAACATAATATTACACGCAACTGAGGAAAACAGGCCATCTAAAATTTAATAAGAAAGGAGATCAGTCACAGACGAACAGAGCTGCCTCGTGGGAGGCCATCACCTGCCATTAAACCCTCTTGCTGAGCCCGCTACGTTGCACTTTCGCTGGCTGAGACTGCCTTTCAAATGCATCGCTTACTTCACGCGGTGCTGTATTTCAAAACACGCCGTTTCAACGTAGCCAAAGCCCGTCTTATCACTGGCGACCCAGCGTCCACGATCCGTGACCCGGAAAATCAGCGTCTTTATTTTTTCCTCAGATTAAATCACTCACCAATGGAGTTCGGGAATGATTTTGATACAGACCCTGCGTCTGCGGGTGAAAGATTAGATTGTCGTTCTTCTTCGAAAGGAAAGAAGCTCTAAACGGGGATAAAATCGTAAAAAAAGCATATCTCCTGTGTATGTATTACAATGGTATCAATTCTCGCCTCTTTCATTCTACGAAGGTCACTCCAAAAGAAATGCACATTATTTTTGTAACAATACAGTTTTCATTCTGCATGTGTGAAAGTTTTACAGTGTGTATAAACATCCTTCCTGCTTGTGTTCAAACTTAGTTCCACCTGTTCCAGTGCGTAGCACCGTCACAGCGTGTCTTCAAGGTGGCTGCTACACTTGACGTTCGTCAGAAGTGACGTGATGTCATAGAATTCCTGTGCTGTGAAAACGAGACAGTGGGAAACATCCACAAGAGGTTGAAAAAGGTTTACGGAGATGCTGCTGTCGATCGCAGTACAGTTAGTCGGTGGGCGAGCAGGTTCCGTAAAGAAAGCGGGCACGATAATATTGAGGATTGTCCTCACAGCGGAAGGCCTCGTACTGCACACACTCCAGACAATGTGCAGAGAGTTAATGAATTGGTGACTGCTGACACGCATCACAGTGAACCAATTGTCATGCTACGTTCGGATAGGGGAAGGAGGTGTTTGCAGAATACTGAAAGTTTTGGCGTTAAAAAAGGTTTGTGCCAGGTGGCTTCCCAGGATGTTGACAGTGGCTCACAAAGAAACAAGGAAAACGGTATGCAGCGAACTTTTGGAACAGTATGAGAATGGTGGAGATGAATTTTTAGGAAGAATTGTGACAGGTGATGAAACATGGCTCCATCATTTTTCACCAGAGACGAAGAGGACATCAATGGAGTGGCATCATGCAAATTCACCCAAGAGAAAAAAAAAATCAAAACGACACCTTCTGCTGAAAAAGTTACAGCTACAGTGTTTATCGATTCCGAAGGACTCTTGCTTGTGCACATCATGCCAAGTGGAACCACCATACATTCTGATGTATATGTGACAACACTGAAGAAACTTCGAGCTCGACTGAGTCATGTTCGACCACATCGGCAAAAGCAGGGTGTTTTGCTGTTGCACGACAATGCACGGCCACGTGTCAGTCAAAAAACCATGGAAGCGATCACAAAACTCGGATTAACAATACTGAAACACCCGCTTTACAGTCCTGACCTGGCCGCATGTGATTATCATCTCTTTGGGAAACTGAAAGACTCTCTTCGTGGAACAAGGTTTGAAGATGATGACTCCCTTGTGCACGCTGCCCAACAGTGGCTGCAACAGGTTGGTCCTGAATTTTACAGTGCGGGTATACAGGCACTGGTTCCAAGATGGCGTAAGGCAGTTGAGAGGGATGGAAATTATGTGGAGAAACGAAAATATTGTTCCTAAAGGATGTATCTACACACTGTAACACTTTGAAACATGTAGAATAAAGGATGGATTTAAAAAAAAAAATAGTGTGCATTTCTTTTGGAGTAACCCGCGTATTAAGTCCATTCATTTCGTAAAAATTAAATTCATATTACTTAAAAGTGGTATATTACAGTGATGTTGCATATTGTCTCTCGAACTTTCTCCATATATTGGAATGTTCAGCTTTTCATGTTACTAAATATACAATTCCTGCAAAATTATGAAAATCTTAATTTCTACAAGCATAATTTCATACAAACGAATTATGAGCGTGATTGGAAACTGATGATTACACGGATATAAGCGACAAGAGACTCAAATTTTTTAATAATGATTATATAACATATACTGAACTATTTAACAAACGTACATAAGCGAGCATACAGTGTTGAGTCCTGCCTGGTCGTCTAAGAAACCTGCTTTCCTGTATCGCCAGACAACAATTACAGCAAATCGTATTACTGTGTTTTATAAAAAAAGGAAAAAATACAATACTTAACTTTATGTTACACAGATGTGTGGCATTCAAAGGGCGGCATGCAAAATAAGCAATGTTCTTTGGTATAACAGTTCCCATGTCCGTGTTACATAGACTGCACGTGGAAAGTAACTAGCGTCGATGCTGCTACAGACGCCGCTTATCTTGAAGTTACTGTCCATCTGGGCCGTGGCCAGTCGGGCGTGGCGTGCATAGTGGCCGCTGCTGTCGCGTTGTCGTCCTGGAGAGGGGTCGGCCAGCCTGCGGTTCGCTGACGTCTTCCTCACAAAGCTCTCTGCTCCGTCGTTCCCGACTGTCGTGCCGGCGCTTGACTTCAAGTCGACGAGCGATCTCGCCTCGCGCCCACCGCTGTCTGCTGCTGCTAAAGAAACCCTGAGAAACACAGGCTGCACCGTGTGGCGTGAAGCGCTGCCTGCGGCCTTCCTGCGGCGCCGGCTGCCTAGGAGGGAGGAGCAGGTGGAGGGCGTGGCAAGCAGTGCCCTTAGGAGCGGTGTCCCTCACACATGATCTGCAAACTAAATCTGATGATCATAGAACAACATTAAGTGTATTTACGTAATTTGATTAGTTTTAGTAATATTTGAACAAACAGTGAGAAATCAGTTACACGTGGGGCAGAACGTGGCAAACAGGTTGTGAAAAGCAGCTAAAAATGACACCATTAGCTGACAGTAAGCTATTAATCGAGCTTCTCTGACTGACACCTGCGTGGAACGGAAAGAAACTTCTTAGCATAGCAGGGGTCCACATGGCCGCTCTGAGAGGACCAATACACGGAATTTGCATTTGCGAGAAGTATTAAATCGCAAAAATAAAGTTAAGAGTGGGGCACAGACGACGGGAGAACACATATAGAAAGAAAAAACCGGAGGCCGCCGACATCTTCTCGGAAAGGAATGCTTTCAGACTGACAACGGGAGGTCTTTGACAAGCACGAAAAACATTGTCCCTGTGTTTCTTTTTTTCAGGATGGAAAACAGACCGGTGGAGAGCACCGCTATTTTTAACAAATACTCGCATATCACGTGATGAAGGAGTGGAGAACACGAGGTTCGATGTGAACAGCTCGTTTATGGGCGGACTTTGAGAGGACAGGAACGAAACATGAATGCTATAGCCCAGAAGGAAAGTAGTTTCCACCCTCCAATACGCTTCTCAAGCTTCATTCCTCCAAGAAACGACGCAAGTCGGCACCACAGTCAGCACTGGCCGCTACTACCTGTGGTAGGGGATGAACACAGGGTACCGTGGGGGACAACGAAGAAGATATACAGAGCGGGACCCTGGGTAGGAGGAGGGGGCTCTTCAGACCAGGGCCACGTGTAGACGGAACACTTACTGTT